>NC_089822.1:239672300-240349164 GCF_035046505.1 Tiliqua scincoides | reverse complement strand
TTAATCAAATCTCCCAAGTGGAACCTCTCGGTTCAGAGGCCACTGAATAGCACTTGTAGTTGCCTTGTAGTTGTTTGTTTCTGGGGCTCCCCAGAAGCCTTTGACTAATCACTGTGCAAAACAGCATGCTAGACTAATGGACCCACTATGGGCCCAATCCTATCCAATTTTTCAGCACCGATGCAACTGCAATGCAACCCTGAGGTAAGGGAACAAATGTTCCCATACCTTGAGGAGGCCTCTGTGACTGACTTCCCAATACAAGAAGCATTGCATACACCATTGCCACAGCAGTACCAGCAGTGGAAAATTGGTTTGGATTGGGCCCTATGCTGAAATTTTTCAGGGGTTGTCCTGGCAGCGTGATGGCCTTCTTGTGACATCACACTCTGACATCATAGTCCCTTGGTTCAACTGTCAGCCGGTCAGAACATTGCTCTCACCAGACCAGAAAGACTAGACCAGATCAAACCAGCAATTCTTTCTTGGTTAACCTTCATTTTACATTTTTCATTTTTACTATTATAAAAGAGATTTAGAGAGGAAGAGGAAGGGATGAAGAGAGCATTAGAGATCTTATTGGTTATTGTAGCATAGAAGTAATAACGATGGTTCTAATGATCAGGAGTACATTTTGGCAGGGATTTCATTCTTTTCCTCCTGCCTATGCTGCTTGAAAGATAACGTACAGAAACATCTAAGAATAATTTCTTAATGGCTTCTGTGTTCTGAATCTCTCTGATATTTCAGGCAATCTTAGGAAGTCGTCTCCTGGCAGCCAGGGGAGAGTTATCTGAAAAGTGATGCTCAAGACCAGATTAAACGCTTCCAGGCAGTCAAACTTTTCCTTTGTGGGCATCTTCCAAATCCCATCAGGTGAGGCAAGGAGGTGGTGAAAGAGGCTTTTCTTCTGCACTGTGATAGGCTCCCCACTTTCTTGAGCAACGAGAAAATTTGATGGCAAACTTGCTCTCGCTCAGTGTCCTTTGGGAGAGAGAGAGCACAGGAGATGTTGTGGCATTTCAGATGCATTCGCTTTATCCACAAATCCTTTTAAGTACCTGAAAGGGAGATGTGGATTCCCCCCCCCAATAGTTTACCATCAAAATGGGAGGGGGGTCCTTTCTCAAATTTGCAAGTGCTACCTTCTGGTATCACAACTCAAGTCTTCATTGCTGTTGCCTAAGATTCACTTGCGTTCTACAGCTTTGCATGGGTGTTGGGACATATTTGGCCTCCTCATTCTCCATGTTCCCCAGACAGTGTATCACTCTGAGGTGTTATCAGACATACTGTTGAAGTGTGATGTGTCTCTCAGCCCTAAGCAATGGAGATGCTTGTGTGAGGAATCTCTTCTGAAGAGCACTTCTCATCTGATTTTTGTCTCAGGACGTTAACACAAGCTGGATGGCCAGCAAGCCCAGCGAAAGAAGAAGTTGCCAGTTACATGGTTTACCTTCTCCCCATTGCTCTGTTCTAGGTGTGAGCCATCTTGAATCCTGCCTCTGTCAAAGGAATTCAAGGATTGTCTTTGTAGTGTCAGAGAGTAGCAGTTTGAAGAAGGATAAAGCCCTTGTTTTAAAGCAGTTTGAAGAAGGATAAAGCCCTTGGAGAGAAGGTGGAGTACCTCAAGACATGAGGGATGCAAACATCATCACGCTGTACAAGAACAAAGGCGACAGGGGTGACTGCAACAACTACCGTGACATCTCTCTCCTTAGCATTGCAAAAGCTGTTTGCCCAAGTTCCACTGAAGAGGCACCAGGTACTTGCCGAGAGCATCTATCCAGAATTGCAGTGTGGATTCCGAGCCAACAGGTCCACCACCAATATGGTATTCTCCCTTAGACAGCTGCAGGAGAAATGCAGGGAACAACGACAGCCACTCTTTATAGCCTTCATAGATCTCACGAAGGCTTTTGACCTGCTCAGCAGGGACGGCCTCTTCAAGATTCTCCCCAAGATCGGATGTCCACCCAGGCTCCTCAGCATCATCAGGTCTTTCCACGAGGACATGAAGAACACTGTAGTCTTTGATGACTCCACATCAGGCCCCTTTGATATCCGAAGCGGAGTGAAGCAGGGCTGTGTTCTTGCGCCAACCTTGTTTAGGATTTTCTTTGCTGTCCTGCTGAAGCAGGCCTTTGGAACTGCAACAGAAGGCATCTATCTCCGGACCAGATCAGACGGAAAGCTCTTCAACCTCTCCAGACTGAGAGCAAAGTCCAAAGTCCAGCTGAAATGTCTGCGTGACTTCCTCTTTGCCGATGATGCAGCTGTCACTACCCACTCTGCCAAAGATCTCCAGCAGCTCATGGATCGCTTTAGCAAGTCCTGCCAAGATTTTGGACTGACAATCAGCCTGAAGAAAACACAGGTCATGGTTCAGGATGTGGACTCACCTCCCTGCATTACAATCTCTGCGCGTGAACTGGAGGTTGTCCATGACTTTGTGTACCTTGGCTCAACGATCTCTGACACACTTTCTCTTGATACCAAGCTAAACAAGCGCATCGGTAAAGTAGCTACCACGTTTTCCAGACTCACAAAGAGAGTCTGGTCCAACAAGAAGCTGACAGAACATACCAAGATCCAGGTCTACAGAGCTTGCGTCCTGAGTACACTTCTGTATTGCAGCGAGTCATGGACTCTTCGCTCACAACAGGAGAGGAAACTGAACGTTTTCCACATGCGCTGCCTCCGATGCATCCTCGGCATCACCTGGCAGGACAAAGTTCCAAACAACACAGTCCTGGAATGAGCTGGAATCCCTAGCATGTATGCACTGCTGAAACAGAGACGCCTGCGTTGGCTCGGTCATGTTGTGAGAATGGATGATGGCTGGATCCCAAAGGATCTCCTCTTTGGAGAACTCGTGCAAGGAAAGCGCCCTACAGGTAGACCACAGCTGCGATACAAGGATATCTGCAAGAGGGATCTGAAGGCCTTAGGAGTGGACCTCAACAGATGGGAAACCCTGGCCTCTGAGCGGCCTGCTTGGAGGCAGCCTGTGCAGCATGGCCTTTCTCAGTTTGAAGAGACACTTGGCCAACAACAGACTGAGGCAAAGAGGCAAAGAAGAAAGGCCCATAGCCAGGGAGACAGACCAGGGACAGACTGCACTTGCTCCCAGTGTGGAAGGGATTGTCACTCCCGAATCAGCCTTTTCAGCCACACTAGACGCTGTTCCAGAACCACCATTCAGAGCGCGATACCATAGTCTTTCGAGACTGAAGGTTGCCAACTAAAGCCCTTGTAGAACCAACACAAGATGAGAAAAGGTTCAGAAGACAGTCCAAAGAAAAGGATCTTTTACAAGGTGATGGTTGAAACTATCTGTACAATGAAATGCTGAAACCTATTAGCTCTGGGGCCACTTTTGGAGGTGGGTTGGAGTCTCCCATCAGGTAGAGGTGGTTGTGGAAGAAGAGAAGGAGAAATTTTTGGGAGAGAAGGTACGGATGATGACTATTGATTGTATTTTATATTCCACAGCACCACCATATAGGAGAGAAGACCCAGGATCAGATTAAAGTCCAGTGAAGCCAAGCTTGTAATTGCGGCCATAGGAAGAGAGCATGCAGCCATTGGTAACCAAATTGCTGAATTCGATTTCAAGAACATTAAACAGATACTGTAGAGCGGTAATTCCTGTTCTGAGGAGTTCTCACTGACAAACAGCCAGTGAATTGGGACACGTGCAGGAAAGAAAAGTGTGTGTGGGGGGGGGGGGCTGGATGAACCCAATTGGACTTCATTGGGCACCAACTCTCCTCTGTCTTGCCCCCTGGTCTCTCTCAGGCAGTGATGAAAGATGCCCTGCTGAGATCTGAGTTTGCACCCACCATCCTGGCTGCAAGGATGTGAGCAGAGGTGAAATATCTCTTTTAAAGAGGCTGAGGAGCAGTTCGTTATGTATAGCTTCATACCTGGCATTTCAATCAAAATTATCCCTATGGCAGCTTATAATAATATAAAGCAAACCAGGAGCCTCTTAGTTCTCTGACCAGTGACAGATGCCAGAGGTTGTGGTTCTGCTGCGTTCCCCTTGCCAGTCACTGGGCAAATTGGAAGTTAGAACAGAGTTCTTTTCAGGTAGAGGGGATGAGTTACCTGCAGCTGGAACTTTTGGCCATGGGGCGGGGGGCAGCTGACCTCCCCTATACCATGATGTTCATCCTGCGGGGTCTGAGTATAGCCTCTCAGGGGTCCTTAGTCCCTAGTGAATATCTCTTCACAGGAATTTAGGCATTATCAGGATGGAGTAAAGGATGAACCAGCATATAGGAATGTTTCATTGTGCAGCCTAGCAAAAGATCAGTTCAAGCTATGGGAAAAGGCACTGAGGAAGCTAGCACCCTATCAGAAAGGATGGGCTGTCTCCATGCCCTGGCCTCTACACAGGCAGTTTAGTAAGTAAGGGCCCAATCCTATCCAACTTTCCAGCACAAATGCAACCGTGGCACCAATGTGTGCACTGCATTCTGAGGTGGGGGAAGAGTCATGGAAGCTTCCTCAAGGGAGGGAATGTTTGTTCCCTTACCCCAGAGCTGCATTGTGGCTTCACTGGTACTGGAAAGTTGGATAGGTTGGGGCCATAATAATAACAATGAAAAGAGCTGGGAAATGTTGACTTTGGAGGGCAAGAGAAGAGCATTTAATTGCCCCCATTCCTGAGTGTCTAAAAATCCAACTTCGTTTCTTTTTCATCTGTACCAGGGAATCCTCTGTAATCGAAGAAACTTCACTGCTGATCTAACCACTTCTCAGTGTTTGGAGCTTAAAGGTTTGTACCAGAGAGCCTTCCTGCAGGTGGGGTTTCACAATCCCCTGCCACTGCTGGATAAACTAAGCACAGTGGTCCTCAAACTTTTAGCACCGGGACCCACTTTTTAGAAAGAGAATCTGTTGGGACCTACCAGAAGTGATGTCATGACCGGAAGTGACATCATCAAGCAGGAAAATTTTTAGCCATCTTAGAACCCAATCCTATCCAATTTTCCAGTGCCAGTGTAGCCATGCCAATGGGGTGTGCATTGCATCCTGTGGTGGGAAGGCAGTCACAGAGGCCTCCTCAAGGTATGGGAACATTTGTTCCCTTACCTTGGGGCTGCATAGCAGCTACACTGGTGCTGGAAAGTTGGATAGGATTGGGCATTTAGGCTGCAATCCTACCTACACTTACCCAGGAGTATGTCCCATTGACTACCATTGTTAAAAACATATACAGAGTAACTTGCTAAAAATACAGGTCCGTAATGTTTCCCCAAATGTAGTTACATACCATGGTAGCATCAAGTCTAATATGTTAAAAATAAAATATTGAAATGAATGGGGACCCAGCTGAAATTATTATTATTATTATTATTATTATTATTATTATTATTATTAACAACAGTATTTATATACCGCTTTTCAACTAAAAGTTCACAAAGCGGTTTACAGAGAAAAATCAAATAACTAATGGCTCCTTGTCCCAAAAGGGCTCACAATCTAAAAAGATGCAAAAAGAACACCAGCAGACAGCCACTAGAAAAGACACTGCTGGGGTGAGGTGGGCCAGTTACTCTCCCCCTGCTAAAAAGAGGAGCACCCACTTGAAAAAATGCCTCTTACCCAATTGGCTCACGACCCACCTAGTGGGTCCTGACCCACAGTTTGAGAAACACTAAACTAGCACCTGGCTCACTGTTCCTCCTCACACAAATGTCCTCTTTTCCCTTCCTTCCAGCCTTCCCTCAAATGGGAACAGAGCTTGCACTCCTCTGATTGATTCTAAGGATGCTCCTTCCCATCCTCTCCAGACCTGATGGTGACTTTAACCAGGACATCTCTCATCAGCACTGCAAAAAACACTCTGGCTGACCAGGGGGCATTGTGTTCTCCAGACAGAGAAGGAAGAGACTAAGAAAAGTGGCAGGATGATAGCTTCCTTTGTGGGACATTCAGCATTCTACAGGACCCAATGACAGAACACCTTGTGGGAACTGACAAGGTAAGCGCACAGAGGAGAAGGCGTAGCAAATGTGCCTTCCATTTCAAGCAGGGATGGAGAAAGCCTCCCCAGGGACTATTCCCCTTCAGCTGCATGTGGAAATGGACATCTATGGACATGGGTTATTAAGGTATTCAAAGAGAAGGGTTCAACCTCATCTTCTGGTCCTTCTGATCTTGTGTGGGACTGTGGAGAGGGCTGGCCACTTTTTAGCCCTTACTTACCACTGTTATCTGTATAGTAACTGGGTGCTCTATGCATGCAGTCAACAGAAGCTTTTTTTTCTAGGACAAGGAACATGCATAGGGAGGCCCTGATAGAAACTGCAACAGAAGTTAGGCTTAAAACTTCCCTTGCCTTTCACTGCAACCCTTCTCTGGATTGTCCTCAGGCCACATGGTATTTAGCCATTTTGGTTGGTTGGCAACCTTCAGTCTCGAAAGACTATGGTATAAGCCAACAGCACCCGGTATTCCCAAGCGGTCTCCCATCCAAGTACTAACAAGGCCTGACCCTGCTTAGCTTCCAAGATCAGATGAGATCATTTAGCCATGTGGATACCAATATGTAGGGGCCAATAAAATGATCAAAGTCATGCCTGCTTGGGTCCAGGTAGCAATGTCCTGTCTCCCAAAATCCCAACGGTGCCATAGAACAAATATGGCTCATTCTGAGAAGAATTCACAGCCAGAAGGCAAGTACAGAACTAGACATGATCATTTGTTCTGGGAACCCCAGCACACAACCCTGACCCAACTCAGCCTCCTCCACTTCTCTGGTGACCCCCCCCCCCCAGTTCCTTTTCTAAATTAAAGTTTAGAAAAGCATAAGTAATTATTCTCTTCAATTCTCTTCTCCCCAGATGACATTATGTAAAAAGACATTGATGAAAAAGAAGAAGGAGATATGAGCCAACATCCGGAAGCTGACTGCCATACCTCAGATCTTCCAGCTGGAGTAATATGAAGACTTTAAGTCTACCATCTAGCAAGTAGGCAATTAGGATTTCCTTAAATCAGGGAAAAATTGGGAGTTCCCACAGCCTAGACTTGGCAAGCTCAGACTCTGTTCTTCCTCTGTCCAAGAAACCAATTCTCCCCATAAGGAAAAAAAACAAAACTATACATTGAATGAACTGGAGGACAACTGAAAAAATAGGGAGAAATTCAGAAAGAGGTAGAAAAAGTAAAACAGAATACAGTGACAGAGAGAAAAGGGCAAATGGGGAGAAAAACACACAGGGCTTTGGAAATAAAAACAGAAGAAAGAGAGAAAGAAAGAGGCCATGTCAAAACTTGCAAGAGAGAAAGGAAGAAAAAATTAATTCAAGTGAGTTAGAAGGTAGGAAATTAAGGCCTTGATCATATGAAAAATGGGTAAGAATGCTGCTCTTCTGCTTAATGCCTGATGAAAGGCACCCTGCTGGCCCCTATGGGGCTGCAAGGCTGTGGTAGAAAGATTTCAATTAAATTAGTGAAATAGTTCACTAAATAAACACATAATAAGGAGGAATAAAGGGAGGCAGATTGTAGAAAATTGAATCAGGGCTGATACAGTGGCAATCTGTGGCCAACTTGAACATGTGAGAAAGAATAAAAGAGAGGGAGGTGGTGGGAAGTTGAAACAGGACTGAAGAAGGAAAGGGGGGAAAGAGCTAAGCAGTGGGGAGCAGAAGCAAAATTGAAGAAGGGACAAAAGGAGAAATGAGAGAGAAGTAAGTGGTAGCCAAATGGAGCCTGCTAATTTTGTAAAAAAGGAGGACAAGACAAAGGGGAGCAAACAGGTGGGAAAGGAAAAAAGAATAAGATCCAGGTGAGCAGTGGCCAAGTAGAGCCTAATAAAGTAAGAAAGAAAAGAAGGAATAAGAGAGAGCTAAGCATGGACGTATGATGCATATAATGCAAGAAGGAATAAAGTACAGCTCAGAGGAGCTAATGGACCCTGAAAACATAGGGGTAAAGGGAGGAAAGGAGAGAGCTCAGTGGTAAGGAAAAAAGAGTAACATAGATATAGCCATAGCTGTATGACTGTCAGAGCCTGATAATGCAAGAAAGACAAACAAATAGAGACTAAGCAAGGCCACATTGAATGAGCCTGCTCATGTAGAAAGAAAAGGTGGAATAAGGAAGCAGTCAATGGGAAGGGGGAACAAAGAATAATTCACAGGTCAGGAATGGCCAAACAGAGCTTCATAATTGAAAAAAGAAATGAAGGAACAAAAGAGACCTCATTGTGTCCACACTGAGCTTGATAATGTAGGGCAAAAAGGCAGAAGAACTCAATGATGGAAGAGAAAAATGAAATAAGATCTGGGTAAGTGGTGGTCAGTTTTGTCCTGGTAATGTCAGAATGAAAGGAAGAAATAAAAGAGCTTAGTGTGCCCAAACTGAGCCTGTGGGAAAGAAACAAGGAACGAGGAAGAGCTCAGTGGGAAAGGAGTAAGAAGTGGCCAAAATGAGACAGATAATGCAAGATCGAAAAGAAAGAAAAAGAGAGAACCAGGAGCGGTCTAACAGAGCTTAATGATGTAAAAAAGTGCTAAATAGGCCCCATTAGCCTAATATAAGAAACAATAAAGGAATAGAAGGGAGCTCAGTGTGGATAAAATGGAACCTGATAATGTAGGAAAAAATGGATCAATATTGGAAAGCTCTATAGGAAATAAAAGAAGAAAACTGGAGGCACAACTGGTGGTAATGGGTGGTAACACGAGCCTGGTAAATGTAAGGGGAAAAGAAAGCCATAAAATAAAGCAGAGGGCTGACACATTCTGCTTGAGAAAGGAAGTAAGAAACAGAAGAGGGCAAAGTGTGATCCGAGCCTGAGAGTGTAAGGAAAAAGTTGGAATAAGGAAATGTTTATTAGGGCGCAATCCTAACCCCTTAGGTCAGTGCTTTCCAGCACTGAATAAGGGCAATGCAGCTCTGAGGTCAGGGAACAAACATTCCCTTACTTTGAGGAGGCCTCTGTGAGTGACACCCAACTGCGGGATGCAGCACATGTCCCATTGGCACCGCTATACCAGTGCTGGAAAGGCTGACATAAGGGGTTAGGATTGCGCCCTTAGAAAGTTAAAAAAAAAAAAAAAAAAAGGAGTAACACAATCATATGCACTGAACAAATATAGCCTGATAATGTAAGATAGAAAAGATTGAATACAAGTAGTGGCCAAATTGAGGCTGATAAGGTACCAGAAAGGAACCTTATCAGGAAGGAACACTAAAGAGACACAGGTACGTCTTAGCAGAATAGAGCCTGATAATACAAAAGAGTAAAAAATAGTTAAGTGCAGTGATGTAGACCTCCTGATTTTAGAAATGGGCTATGTCAGAATGCCAATGCAAGGGAGGGCACCAGGATGCAGGTCTCTTGTTATCTGGTGTGCCCCCTGGGGCATTTGGTGGGCCGCTGTGAGATACAGGAAGCTGGATTGGATGGGCCTGTGGCCTGATCCAGCGGGGCTGTTCTTCTGTAGATCTGGATAACATGGGGAAAATATGGGGAAAGGAAATAAGGGCTAAGAGAGAGTAAGTGGTGGCCCAGTAACCCTGACAATTAAGAAAGAAAAAGCAGAATGAAAGGGACCCACATGTGGCCAAGTAGAGCTTGAGATGGTAAAAAGAAGGAATAAGAGTGAGGTCGCTGTGGCCAGCTTGATAATGTTGGCAAATAAAGGAAGAATAATGCAGAGCTCAGTGGGGAAGGAAAACAAGGCATAAGATACAGGTAAGTGGTGGCCAAACAGAGCCTGATAAGTGTTAGAAAGAAATTAAGGAATTAAAGCGAGATAAGTGGTAGCCACACTGAACCATGCAGACTAGGAGGAAAAAATATGGGACAAGCCAGTATTGGCAATTAATAAAAAGGAATAAGACAAAGATAAGTGGTGGCAAAATGAGCCTGATAATGTAATCCAGAAAAGGGAGAATAAAAGAGAGCTGTGTTAGACCAACTTGAGCATGATAACCTAGGGCAGAGGTTCATAAACTAAGAGCGGTGGCTCCCTGGGAAGCCATGGAAACTTGCAAAGAGAGCAACTGAAGACCTATGAAAAACCTGAAACCAACTGGGAAGAAGCAGGTTCCTTTGGTATTGGGGTTGCTGTCCCAGGGATCAGAACTTGGGCCCACTGACACAGGCCCCTTTCCTCAAGTGTGCCAGGCTTCATACCACCCCCAGGGCAAGGGCTGGTCACTGTCCCTTCCCTGACACTAGGCCAGGTACCGGCTCCTGACTCTGCCAGTGATTGCTGCAGGAGCGATCCACATCTCCAGTACTGGACCACGGTGGGGAAACAGAATCTCAAATCAGCTAACCAACCCACTTCCACTGTCACTGCAAGAAAAGAAAGCCCAATAGTTTCTGAGCACTCTTAGAGTACTTAGTCCCACAAAACCAATGAGTGGGGAAAACTAATGAAATTAATTGACTTCAACATTCCTGGGGCTCTAACAGCTATCCTCGTCTCATATAATCTCACCAACCAATTCTGGAGCTCTCAACACACTACCAAAGCCAGGACCCTCTGACCAATCTCTCAAATCATGCTGCTATGAAAGCAATGTAGGAGCATTAATATGTTGGCACTCTGACCTGCAACTCGTAGAGGTAGTGCCCCCTTCCTGGGAAGGATCTGGTGGCATTTGGGCCAGGGCTGCTGTCCCAGGGACCTGGACTTCCCTCTGGACTCTGGCGCAGCCCCGTCTCCTCCTGTACACCGGGATTCCTTCCTTTCCCATGTCCAGGGCAGATCCCTCACCCTTCCCTGGTCACCGAACCTGCTCTTGGAAAGTCCTGAAGCTCTGTAACCAGTTCTTCCTCTCAGTTTGGCCCCTTGACCCTGATTGAGGCTACCGACAGGGTACAAACACGTACCCACCCATCTGATTACAATCTCTATCGCTCCTATATCCCAGGGAAATGTGGCAGGATAAATAATGTGTTCTATGATTGTGAAATAATAATATATGAACCCTGTGAAATGATTTCCCTTGTTCCCCATATAGGCAATGCCCCCTCCTGGGAAGAACCTGATTGCATGGGGTTTGGGTCTCACTCCCAGGAACAAACAATTGGCTCTGGCTTTTAGTGCAAACCCACTTCCTAATTTGGGCTAGGCCGCTTTCCTCCTCCTGGACTAGGACTGTTCACTCCCCATATGCTGACCAGTTCACTCTGCTTGCTCTAGGTCTGTTCTGGAGCTCCGTCCTCAGTCCTCCTTTCAAATCAGCCACCTATCCCTTTTCCAATATAGGTGCCAGATGAAAAAGCCCCATAGTTTCTCACCGTACCCTCAGTCCTAAGCCCCACAAAGACTTGAATTGGGAGAACTAATAAGTTGGAAGTTCCTAGCAGGGGTAGTAACGCCTCAAGGGAAGAACCTGGTTGCGTTGGGGTGGGGGCTGCTGTCCCAGGGACCTGGAATTGCCTCTGGGCTCTGGTACAGCCCCCTCTCCGACTGTGCGCTGGGATTCCAACCTTTGCCTTGCCTTGTCCACGACAGATGGCTCTGCCTTCCTATGCCCTGGTCACTGAACCGGCTCTTGGACAGACCTGGAGCTCTATATTGTTCATTCTCTCAATTTGACCACCTGAACCTTTAGGAGGCTATCAACAAGCTACCAAAACCCACTTACCCATTTCAAATCTCTATCAATTCTATGTATGCCCCAGGAAACCAATGGCAGGATAAATCATGTGTTCTATTATGGTAAAATAATAATATATTAATTCCGTGAAATGATTTCACTAGTTCCCAATATTGACAGCGCCCCCTCCTGGGGAAAAACACTCGGCTCTGGCCTTTAATACAAACCCACTTCTTAATTTGGGCTTGGCCATTATACTCGCCCTGGACTGGGACTCATCACCCCCCATATGCTGACCTGTTTGCTGTGCTTGCTCCAGGCCAGTTCTGGAGCTCATTCCTCATAACCCTTGCAAATCAGCCTCTTAGCCCTTTTTCAGAGTTGGTGCCAGATGGCAAATCCACATAGTTCCTGACCGCTCCCCCAGCCCCACAAAAGACATGGGTCGGGAGAACCAATGTGCTGGAAAGCTCTCCTGCTCCTCGCAGTGGCTGTAACCCCTCAAGGAAAGGACCTGGTCGCCTTGGGGTCCGGGCTGCTGTCCCAGGAACCTGGCATGGCCTCTGGGCTCTGGCGCAGCCCCCTCTCCTGCTGTGCACCGGGATTCCTTCCTTCCCCTTGACCAGGACAGATGGCTTCACCTTCCTGGGCCCTGGTCACTGAACCGGCTCTTGGACAGTCCTGCAGCTCTATAACCGGTGCCTCCTCTCCATTGGACCGCCTGACCCTTTCTGAGGCTATCAACAAGCTACCAAAACCCAGCTACCCATTTCACGTGTATCTCACTTCTGTGTATGCCCCAGGAAACCAATGGCAGAATAAATCCTGTGTTATATTGTGGTGAAATATTAATATAGTGATCATGTGAAATGATTTCTCTTGTTCCCGATATTGGCAGCTTCCCCTCCTGTGGAATAACCTGATTGCATTGGGGTTCGGGTCCCGCTCCCTAGAGCAAACACTTGGCTCTGGCCTTTAATAAAAACCCACTTCTTAATTTGGGCTTGGCCATTATATCCCCCTTGGACTGGGACATTTCACCCCCCATATGCTGAGAATAAGAGAAATCACTTCACATGATTACTATATTATTATTTCACCATACTATAACACCTGGTTTATCCTGCCATTGGTTTCCTGGGGCTTACACAAAAGTGAGCACAATGCGAAACAGGCAGGTGGGTTTTGGTAGGTTTTGATTGCATCAGAAGGGGTCAGGCGGTCAAATGGAGAGGACGAACCGGTTATAGAGCTCCAGGACTGTCCAAGAGCAGGTTCAGTGACCAGGGTCCAGGAAGGCTAAGCCATCTGTCCTGGCCAAGGGTAAGGAACAAATCCCGGCGCACAGCAGGAGAGGGGGCTGCGCCAGAGCCCAGACGCAAGTCCAGCTCCCTGGGTCAGCAGCCCCGACCCCAATGCCACCAGGTCCTTCCATTGATGGGTTCCTGCCACTGCGAGGAACAGGAGACCTTTCCAACACATTAGTTCTCCCTGCCCGTGGGCTTAGCCATCTGGCACCAAGAGAAAAAGGGCTAGGAGGCTGATTTCCAAGGAAGATTGAGGAATGAGCTCCAGAACTGACCGAGAACAAGCACAGCGAACAGACGTGCAGTTCCATGTGCAACGTTCAACGTACATGGAAAAACTACCTAGTTTCAGACCATTCCCTCAGTCCTCAGCCCCACAAAAGTCCTGGGTTGGGAGAACTAAAGTGTTGGAAAGCTCCCCTGTTCCTCGCAGAGGCAGTAGCCCCTCCAGGGAAGGACCTGGTTGCGTTGGGGTCGGGGCTGCTGTCCCAGGGACATGGAATTGCCTCTGGGCTCTGGCACAGCGCCCTCCCCACCTGTGCGCTGAGATTCCTTCCTTCCCCTTGGCCAAGACAGAGGGCTTAACCTTCCTGGGCCCTGGTCACTGAACCGGCTCTTGGACAGACCTGGAGCATATAGTTATAGAAACCGGTGCTGCCTCCTCTCCATTTGACCGCCTGACCCTTTCTGAGGCTATCAACAAGCTACCAAAACCCAGCTACCCGTTTTGCATCTTTCCCACTTCTATGTATGCCCCAGGAAGCCATTGGCAGAATAAATCATGTGCTACATGAAGGTGAAATAATAATATATCAAAAATGAGAAATGATCTCTCTTGTTCCCGATATTGACAAAGCCCCCTCCTGGGGAAAAACAGATTGCATTGGGGAACGGGTCCCACTCCCTGGAACAAACACTCGGCTCTGGCCTTTAATGCAAACCCACTTCTTAATTTGGGCTTGGCCATTATACTCCCCCTGGACTGGGACTCATCACCCCCCATATGCTGACCTGCTTGCCGTGCTTGCTCCAGGCCAGTTCTGGAGCTCATTCCTCATAACCCTTGCAAATCAGCCTCTTAGCACTTTTTCAGAGTTGGTGCCAGATGGCAAATCCACATAGTTCCTGACCGCTCCCCCAGCCCCACAAAAGACATGGGTCGGGAGAACCAATGTGCTGGAAAGCTCTCCTGCTCCTCGCAGTGGCTGTAACCCCTCAAGGAAAGGACCTGGTCGCCTTGGGGTCCGGGCTGCTGTCCCAGGAACCTGGCATGGCCTCTGGGCTCTGGCGCAGCCCCCTCTCCTGCTGTGCACCGGGATTCCTTCCTTCCCCTTGACCAGGACAGATGGCTTCACCTTCCTGGGCCCTGGTCACTGAACCGGCTCTTGGACAGTCCTGCAGCTCTATAACCGGTGCCTCCTCTCCATTGGACCGCCTGACCCTTTCTGAGGCTATCAACAAGCTACCAAAACCCAGCTACCCATTTCACGTGTATCTCACTTCTGTGTATGCCCCAGGAAACCAATGGCAGAATAAATCCTGTGTTATATTGTGGTGAAATATTAATATAGTGATCATGTGAAATGATTTCTCTTGTTCCCGATATTGGCAGCTTCCCCTCCTG
The DNA here is from genome assembly GCF_035046505.1 of Tiliqua scincoides. Taxonomy (NCBI): domain Eukaryota; kingdom Metazoa; phylum Chordata; class Lepidosauria; order Squamata; family Scincidae; genus Tiliqua; species Tiliqua scincoides. The sequence continues at coordinate 240,334,650 of NC_089822.1, read as the reverse complement.
TGGAATAACCTGATTGCATTGGGGTTCGGGTCCAGCTCCCTAGAGCAAACACTTGGCTCTGGCCTTTAATAAAAACCCACTTCTTAATTTGGGCTTGGCCATTATATCCCCCTTGGACTGGGACATTTCACCCCCCATATGCTGAGAATAAGAGAAATCACTTCACATGATTACTATATTATTATTTCACCATACTATAACACCTGGTTTATCCTGCCATTGGTTTCCTGGGGTTTACACAAAAGTGAGCACAATGCGAAACAGGCAGGTGGGTTTTGGTAGGTTTTGATTGCATCAGAAGGGGTCAGGCGGTCAAATGGAGAGGACGAACCGGTTATAGAGCTCCAGGACTGTCCAAGAGCAGGTTCAGTGACCAGGGTCCAGGAAGGCTAAGCCATCTGTCCTGGCCAAGGGTAAGGAACAAATCCCGGCGCACAGCAGGAGAGGGGGCTGCGCCAGAGCCCAGACGCAAGTCCAGCTCCCTGGGTCAGCAGCCCCGACCCCAATGCCACCAGGTCCTTCCATTGATGGGTTCCTGCCACTGCGAGGAACAGGAGACCTTTCCAACACATTAGTTCTCCCTGCCCGTGGGCTTAGCCATCTGGCACCAAGAGAAAAAGGGCTAGGAGGCTGATTTCCAAGGAAGATTGAGGAATGAGCTCCAGAACTGACCGAGAACAAACACAGCGAACAGACGTGCAGTTCCATGTGCAACGTTCAACGTACATGGAAAAACTACCTAGTTTCAGACCATTCCCTCAGTCCTCAGCCCCACAAAAGTCCTGGGTTGGGAGAACTAAAGTGTTGGAAAGCTCCCCTGTTCCTCGCAGAGGCAGTAGCCCCTCCAGGGAAGGACCTGGTTGCGTTGGGGTCGGGGCTGCTGTCCCAGGGACATGGAATTGCCTCTGGGCTCTGGCACAGCGCCCTCCCCACCTGTGCGCTGAGATTCCTTCCTTCCCCTTGGCCAAGACAGAGGGCTTAACCTTCCTGGGCCCTGGTCACTGAACCGGCTCTTGGACAGACCTGGAGCATATAGTTATAGAAACCGGTGCTGCCTCCTCTCCATTTGACCGCCTGACCCTTTCTGAGGCTATCAACAAGCTACCAAAACCCAGCTACCCGTTTTGCATCTTTCCCACTTCTATGTATGCCCCAGGAAGCCATTGGCAGAATAAATCATGTGCTACATGAAGGTGAAATAATAATATATCAAAAATGAGAAATGATCTCTCTTGTTCCCGATATTGACAAAGCCCCCTCCTGGGGAAAAACAGATTGCATTGGGGAACGGGTCCCACTCCCTGGAACAAACACTCGGCTCTGGCCTTTAATACAAACCCACTTCTTAATTTGGGCTTGGCCATTATACTCCCCCTGGACTGGGACTCTTCACCCCCCATATGCTGACCTGTTTGCTGTGCTTGCTCCAGGCCAGTTCTGGAGCTCATTCCTCATAACCCTTGCAAATCAGCCTCTTAGCACTTTTTCAGAGTTGGTGCCAGATGGCAAATCCACATAGTTCCTGACCACTCCCCAAGTCCCACAAAATACATGGGTCGGGAGAACCAATGTGCTGGAAAGCTCTCCTGCTCCTCGCAGTGACTGTAACCCCTCAAGGAAAGGACCTGGTCGCCTTGGGGTCCGGGCTGCTGTCCCAGGAACCTGGCATGGCCTCTGGGCTCTGGCGCAGCCCCCTCTCCTGCTGTGCACCGGGATTCCTTCCTTCCCCTTGACCAGGACAGATGGCTTCACCTTCCTGGGCCCTGGTCACTGAACCGGCTCTTGGACAGTCCTGCAGCTCTATAACCGGTGCCTCCTCTCCATTGGACCGCCTGACCCTTTCTGAGGCTATCAACAAGCTACCAAAACCCAGCTACCCGTTTCGCGTCTTTCTCACTTCTGTGTATGCCCCAGGAAACCAATGGCAGAATAAATCCTGTGTTATATTATGGTGAAATATTAATATAGTGATCATGTGAAATGATTTCTCTTGTTCCCGATATTGGCAGCTTCCCCTCCTGTGGAATAACCTGATTGCATTGGGGTCCGGGTCCCACTCCCTGGAGCAAACACTTTGCTCTATCCTTTAATAAAAACCCACTTCTTATTTAGGGCTTGGCCATTATATCCCCTTTGGACTGGGACTTTTCACCCCCCCATATGCTTAGAATAAGAGAAATCACTTCACATGATTACTATATTATTATTTCACCATATTATAACACCTGATTTATCCTGCCATTGGTTTCCTGGGGCTTACATAAAAGTGAGCACGATGTGAAACGGGCAGGTGGGTTTTGGTAGGTTTTGATTGCATCAGAAGGGGTCAGGCGGTCAAATGGAGAGGACGAACCGGTTATAGAGCTCCAGGACTGTCCAAGAGCAGGTACAGTGACCAAGGTCCAGGAAGGCTAAGCCATCTGTCCTGGCCAAGGGTAAGGAACAAATCCCGGCGCACAGCAGGAGAGGGGGCTGCGCCAGAGCCCAGACGCAAGTCCAGCTCCCTGGGTCAGCAGCCCCGACCCCAATGCCACCAGGTCCTTCCATTGATGGGTTCCTGCCACTGCGAGGAACAGGAGACCTTTCCAACACATTAGTTCTCCCTGCCCGTGGGCTTAGCCATCTGGCACCAAGAGAAAAAGGGCTAGGAGGCTGATTTCCAAGGAAGATTGAGGAATGAGCTCCAGAACTGACCGAGAACAAGCACAGCGAACAGACGTGCAGTTTCATGTGCAACGTTCAACGTACATGGAAAAACTACCTAGTTTCAGACCATTCCCTCAGTCCTCAGCCCCACAAAAGTCCTGGGTTGGGAGAACTAAAGTGTTGGAAAGCTCCCCTGTTCCTCGCAGAGGCAGTAGCCCCTCCAGGGAAGGACCTGGTTGCGTTGGGGTCGGGGCTGCTGTCCCAGGGACATGGAATTGCCTCTGGGCTCTGGCACAGCGCCCTCCCCACCTGTGCGCTGAGATTCCTTCCTTCCCCTTGGCCAAGACAGAGGGCTTAACCTTCCTGGGCCCTGGTCACTGAACCGGCTCTTGGACAGACCTGGAGCATATAGTTATAGAAACCAGTGCTGCCTCCTCTCCATTTGACCGCCTGACCCTTTCTGAGGCTATCAACAAGCTACCAAAACCCAGCTACCCGTTTTGCATCTTTCCCACTTCTATGTATGCCCCAGGAAGCCATTGGCAGAATAAATCATGTGCTACATGAAGGTGAAATAATAATATATCAAAAATGAGAAATGATCTCTCTTGTTCCCGATATTGACAAAGCCCCCTCCTGGGGAAAAACAGATTGCATTGGGGAACGGGTCCCACTCCCTGGAACAAACACTCAGCTCTGGCCTTTAATACAAACCCACTTCTTAATTTGGGCTTGGCCATTATACTCCCCCTGGACTGGGACTCTTCACCCCCCATATGCTGACCTGTTTGCTGTGCTTGCTCCAGGCCAGTTCTGGAGCTCATTCCTCATAACCCTTGCAAATCAGCCTCTTAGCACTTTTTCAGAGTTGGTGCCAGATGGCAAATCCACATAGTTCCTGACCACTCCCCAAGTCCCACAAAATACATGGGTCGGGAGAACTAATGTGCTGGAAAGCTCTCCTGCTCCTCGCAGTGACTGTAACCCCTCAAGGAAAGGACCTGGTCGCCTTGGGGTCCGGGCTGCTGTCCCAGGAACCTGGCATGGCCTCTGGGCTCTGGCGCAGCCCCCTCTCCTGCTGTGCACCGGGATTCCTTCCTTCCCCTTGACCAGGACAGATGGCTTCACCTTCCTGGGCCCTGGTCACTGAACCGGCTCTTGGACAGTCCTGCAGCTCTATAACCGGTGCCTCCTCTCCATTGGACCGCCTGACCCTTTCTGAGGCTATCAACAAGCTACCAAAACCCAGCTACCCGTTTCGCGTCTTTCTCACTTCTGTGTATGCCCCAGGAAACCAATGGCAGAATAAATCCTGTGTTATATTATGGTGAAATATTAATATAGTAATCATGTGAAATGATTTCTCTTGTTCCCGATATTGGCAGCTTCCCCTCCTGTGGAATAACCTGATTGCATTGGGGTCCGGGTCCCACTCCCTGGAGCAAACACTTTGCTCTATCCTTTAATAAAAACCCACTTCTTATTTAGGGCTTGGCCATTATATCCCCTTTGGACTGGGACTTTTCACCCCCCCCCCCATATGCTTAGAATAAGAGAAATCACTTCACATGATTACTATATTATTATTTCACCATATTATAACACCTGATTTATCCTGCCATTGGTTTCCTGGGGCTTACATAAAAGTGAGCACGATGTGAAATGGGCAGGTGGGTTTTGGTAGGTTTTGATTGCATCAGAAGGGGTCAGGCGGTCAAATGGAGAGGACGAACCGGTTATAGAGCTCCAGGACTGTCCAAGAGCAGGTTCAGTGACCAGGGCCCAGGAAGGCTAAGCCATCTGTCCTGGCCAAGGGTAAGGAACAAACCCCGGCGCACAGCAGGAGAGGGGGCTGCGCCAGAGCCCAGACGCAAGTCCAGCTCCCTGGGACAGCAGCCCCGACCCCAATGCGACCAGGTCCTTCCATTGACGGGTTCCTGCCACTGCGAGGAACAGGAAACCTTTCTAACACATTAGTTCTCCCTGCCCATCGGCTTAGCCATTTGGCACCAACTCAGAAAAAGGGCTAGGAGGCTGATTTCCAAGGAAGATTGAGGAATGAGCTCCAGAACTGACCGAGAACAAGCACAGCGAACAGACGTGAAGTTTCATGTGCAACATTCAACGTACATGGAAAAACTACCTAGTTTCAGACCATTCCCTCAGTCCTCAGCCCCACAAAAGTCCTGGGTTGGGAGAACTAAAGTGTTGGAAAGCTCCCCTGTTCCTCGCAGAGGCAGTAGCCCCTCCAGGGAAGGACCTGGTTGCGTTGGGATCGGGGCTGCTGTCCCAGGGACATGGAATTGCCTCTGGGCTCTGGCACAGCGCCCTCCTCACCTGTGCGCCGAGATTCCTTCCTTCCCCTTGGCCAAGACAGAGCGGGTCCCACTCCCTGGAACAAACACTCGGCTCTGGCCTTTAATGCAAACCCACTTCTTAATTTGGGCTTGGCCATTATACTCCTCCTGGACTGGGACTCTTCACCCCCCATATGCTGACCTCTTTGCCGTGCTTGCTGCAGGCCAGTTCTGGAGCTCATTCCTCAATCCTCCTTGCAAAACAGCCTCCTAGCCCTTTTTCAGAGTTGGTGCCAGATGGCAAATCCACATAGTTCCTGACTGCTCCCCCAGCCCCGCAAAAGCTCCGCATTGGTCAGGAGAACCAATGTGCTGGAAAGCTCTCCTGTTCCTCGCAGTGGCTGTAACCCCTCAAGGAAAGGACCTGCTCGCCTTGGGGTCCGGGCTGCTGTCCCAGGAACCTGGCATGGCCTCTGGGCTCTGGCGCAGCCCCCTCTCCCGCTGTGCGCCGGGATTCCTTCCTTCCCCTTGACCAGGACAGATGGCTTCACCTTCCTGGGCCCTGGTCACTGAACTGGCTCTTGGACAGTCCTGCAGCTCTATAACCGGTGCCTCCTCTCCATTGGACCGCCTGACCCTTTCTGAGGCTATCAACAAGCTGCCAAAACACAGCTACCCGTTTTGCATCTTTCTCACTTCTGTGAATGCCCCAGGAAACCAATGGCAGAATAAATCCTGTGTTATATTATGGTGAAATATTAATATAGTGATCATGTGAAATGATTTCTCTTGTTCCCGATATTGGCAGCTTCCCCTCCTGTGGAATAACCTGATTGCATTGGGGTGCGAGTCCCACTCCTTGGAGCAAACACTTGGCTCTGGCCTTTAATAAAAACCCACTTCTTATTTTGGGCTTGGCCATTATATCCCCCTTGGACTGGGACTTTTCACCCCCCATATGCTGACCTGTTTGCTATACTTGCTCTAGGCCAGTTCTGGAGCTCATTCCTCTGTCCTTCTTGCAAATCAGCCTCCTTGCTATTTTTCAGAGTTGGTGCCAGATGGCAAAGCCACAAACTTTCTGACCGCTCTCCCAGCCCCACAAGAGACATGGGTCTTTCTGAGGCTATCAACAAGCTACCAAAACCCATCTACCCGTTGACAGAACGTTCCATGGATCTTTTGGATCAGTCAGAAACTACGGGGCTTCGTCATGTGGCACCAACTCTGAAAAAGGGCTCGGAGGCTGATTTACAAGGAAGATTGAGGAACAAGCCTCAGAGCTGGCCTAGAGCAAGCACTTGATTGAACAGGTCAGCATATGGGGAGTGAAGAGTCCCAGTCCAGGGAGAGTAAAACGACCAGGCTTAAATTAGGAAGTGGGTATTCACTAAAGGCCAGAACCAAGTATTTCTTCCGGGGAGTGGGAACCGGACCCGAATGCATTAAGGTTATTCCCAGGAGGGGGTACTCCCAATATCGGGAATAAGAGAAATCTCTTCACATTATTACTACGTGATTACTACTATATACTACTCGTATATTATTATTTCACCAGATTATAACACCTGATTTATCCTGCCATTGGTTTCCTGGGGCTTCCATAAAAGTGAGCACGATGTGAAACGGGCAGGTGGGTTTGGTAGGTTTTTGATTGCCTCAGAAAGGGTCAGGCGGTCAAATGGAGAGGACGTACCAGTTATAGAGCTGCAGGAATGTCCAAGAGCCGGTTCAGTGACCAGGGCCCAGGAAGGTTAAGCCATCTGTCCTGGCCAAGGGTAAGGAACAGATCCCGGTGCGCAGCAGGAGAGGGGGCTGCGCCAGAGCCCAGACGCAAGTCCAGCTCCCTGGGACAGCAGCCCCAACCCCAACGCGACCAGGTCCTTCCCTTGACGGGTTCCTGCCACTGCGAGGAACAGGAGACCTTTCCAACACCTTCGTTCTCCCTGCCCATGTCTTCCCATGCCTCCATGGCAGTTGCTGGAGGTCAGGAACTGTGGGGCTTTGTCATCTGGCACCAACTCAGAGAAACGGAACACAGGCTGAGTTCAGTGGGTAGAAAAGGAGGAGGAGACAGGTAAGTAGTGCACAAATACAGTCTGAAAATGTAAGAAAGAATGCAATAGCAGTAAGTGTGGCCTCATTGAGCCTGATAACCAAAAACAAAGAGGAGGATTAGGAGAGAGCTTGGTGGTAAAAAAAGGAATAAGACACAGGTAAGTGTTGGCCCAACTGAGCCTGATTATGTCTGAAGGAAGAAAAGAGAGCGAATTGTGGCCAAATCCAGCCTGGTAATTTAAGAAAGGAAAGGAGGAGTACAGGAGAGGCAAGAGATGGCCAATTTTAATCAGGTAAAGTAAGAAAAAAAGAGAAGGAGAACAGCATCTCTCAGTGGGGAAGAAGAAAAGGGAGAGTTAAGTGGTGACCAAATAGAGTCTCATAGTGCAAGGAGATGGAATAAAAGAGACGTAAGTGTGAAGAAATGGAAACTCATAAAACATGGAACGAGGGAGAGCTCAGTAGGAAAAAAAATAAATAAGACCCAGGTAAGTGTTGGCCTAATAATTGAGCCTGATAAGGTAAGAAAGAAAAGGAGGAATAAGAGAGCTAAGTGTGGCAAATTTGAGCCTGATAACATGGGGAGGGAAGTTGGAATAAGGAAAGGGGAAAAGGGGATTGAGACACAGGTAAGTAGTGGCCCAATCAAACCTGGCAATGAAAGATTGAAGACAAGGAATAAAAGGGAGTGAACTGGTGGGAAAGGGGGGAAAGGGAATAAAGGAGAGATAACTAGTGTCCAAATAGAGACTGATAATGTAAAGAGAAGGAAGAAAAAAGTGCTCAGTGTGGCCACTTTGACCCTTTCCTCACCTCATGAGGAAGCTGCTTGAACCATTCACTAATGAGGCTATACTGTATCTCCAAAACTAGAGGTGATCGGGCAAAACAGATGCCATTTTTGGAATTGGCACCCCAAATTCATATCAAACCACCATACATTTTGGGAAAAACTTTTCTGGCCCTCAATTTTGTAGGCCTGTTTAATGAGAGACAGAAAAGAAGAAAGAAAATAGAGCCAAGATGTACCAGATTGAGCCTGATACTTTAAGAAAGAAAATGCTGAAAGAAGATAGCTCTGTGTGGCCAAGTTAAGCTCATCTCAATGTGAAGCGAGGAGGAGGAATAAAAGCGAATGACAGTGGTGAATTTAGGGAGGAGGTTGGAGAGAGTGGAGAAAGGGAATAAAAAAGCCAAGCAGTAGAAAAGTGTGATCATGAAAGCAAGAATGAATAAGAGATAAATGGAAAGGAAAGGGGGAAAAATACTGAGGGGGGTGGTCAGAAACTGTGTATGGGAGGATGAGAGCTGAATTGGAAGGAAGGAAAGAAAGGGTATTGGGGAAACTGAGGCAGAAGTCAGAAGAAAGATTAAAACATTCACATCTGAGATTACAGAGGCAGTGATAGGAGAGTGAGATGGGGAGGAAAAGAAAATGAGAACACCTTTTTGTGCAGAAAAACTTTTAACACAACTTCAAGATTTTCAATTCTTTCCAAACAAAAAAGTAAGGTGGAAAAGAGAATAAGCAGTGCAAGAATTAGAGCATTGTGAAAACTACTATCATGTCCCATTTCCATTCTTCCTCTATCTTCCTATAGTAATATTGTGGAGACAGAGGTACACTCTTGTTTTCATGGGGTCCTTGCCTTCCCAATTGTGGGAAGGAGTTTGTGTTTATTTAGACATTGGCACTTTTCTTGGACAGAGGCAAACACAGCCAGGCCTGCAAGCCCTACTGATTGGGCCTTTCGTGCCCTTTGCCTGCAATACAATATTCTTATAGGGTGATACCATTGCTCCAGCTGGAAGACATCAAGGATGGCAGTCTGAGCAATCTCTGGCTGCTTCCACCCTAACTTCTTTCTTGCAAAGCTTTTTCCATGCACAGCAGACGAGAGAGGAAAAATTTACAGCAGGTCTATGTGACCAGCATCCATATAGTTACATTGACTCCTCTGATTCGATTCAAGAAAGGCATGGAGGGATTATAGAAATCCAGTCATTCCCATTTGATCAGGAATGGCTTCAACGCATATTTGAACAGACACTTTCAACAGTGTACTCCTCCAGAGCCTTTATTCCTGCAAGGACAACAGTTTTCACATCACACAATCTCAAATTGGCCTTCTATCAAAGTTAGCAACAGTGCTGTTGGATAAAAATAGACAAACATACTCTGGTTTAAAATGGAAACTCCTGTATTAAATCTTAATAAAAAGTGATTATTTTTTACATTGCTTGTTGTCTTATTAGATTGTTCCTACCTTTCCATCACAGAACACTAACTTCTCCAGTACAATGGATCACTCAAAAGAGAAAAGATGGTCTCATCTGGCATGTTCTGTTCCATTCAACATCTCTGCCCAGGCACACAAGCAGTTGTCATAAGAACTAACTTACCCCTGATGCAGAGAAGAGAGCAAGCAGGAGAGAACTTGCTTTACTTGGAAGATGTGATTGACTCTTCCTATCTTTGCCCATGGGGCTATTAATCCCACAATGCTCTGGGAATAGAGGGCAATGGAGTTAAGATCCACAGCAAACTATAGTCAAGTCTGCTTTCTGCCTGAAAGATGATTATTGAAAGAAAGGATTTGTGAAGTCTGGGGTACACATTTCCATGAGGAGTTTTATCAGAGTGTACAAAGTTTCTTTTGGGTCCCTTCCCAAAGGGGAAGCAGGTGAAACAGAACCGGGGGGGGACGGACGACGACGACAGGTGACAACAGCTAGAATAGTCTTTGGAGTCCAGGTCTACCTGCTCCCACAGCATGTCCAGCTGTGCCCTATATATGCTCAGGAACAGTTCTGAGCATCAACCCAATGCTCTGCATATTTGAGCTGCAATGTTTCTCTCTCTTCCAGATGCTATCTCAGAGATATAAACTGTATGCCTCTGACTGCCCCTTCTGGTATTTCTCTTTCATGGCACCCACAACCCATCTTGCTGAAAGAAAGCACTTGATAGTTTTCATTCCCAGAATTAATCAGCTTATTAAAGAGAAAATTCTCCATGAAAAGTCATTGTTATGTAGTTCAAAGCTATAAAAATGCCAATGGCAGTTAAAACAGCAAAAATAATGTGCCCGGTTTGCACGTTCCATTAGTTCTCTCACAGGCGGCATCCACTGCAGGGCTGATACGGACATGCATAAAAGTGGGGAACGACAGCAGAACCAGTGACTTTTACAGTGTCCAAAGTTCAATTCATGAGCCTTGACTGTGGCGGGATGCCTAAGTTCCTGATTCATAAATAAAACTCCCAGGCGTGGATGACTCCATAAAAGCAGCTGATTTTGCCTTGGGTCATCCAGTTTCATGAATTGGGTGCTTTTCCCCACATCAAGTACGGCAACACCTCTCCTGATGCAGAGAATCCGTTCCAGAAAGTTAAGCACTGTACAAGACAGTGCTATAGAACACATTGTTAATTTGTGAGGCAGGAAACAAGAGCTGATTAGCCCAGCATGCACTTCTCCCATTGACTGGAATAGCAGTCAATCATTCTAGGACAGTGGCTCCCAAATTGTTTAGCACCAGGACCCACTTTTTTAAACGGCACTCTATCAGGACCCACCTAGGTTTACCAGACTTTTAAAAAAGGAGATCTAAAAAGAAATACTGTAATATTTTATTTATTTAGAAATAAGAATAACCAGAAAAAAGAACCTGAAACATTTAACTCCCTATATTTACACAGGCTTGCAAAGAGCTCTTTGTTGGGGTAATTAGCAGCTACAGTATCTGGTTTTTGAATAGCTTCAGGACTTGAGGCAATTAGTTATCTGACCTTTCCATCACCCTTTGGCAACCCACCACAAATCAGGTCACAGCCCACCTGTGAGTTCTAGAACTGTTCTAGAACCCACTGTTCTAGTACAAAGAGAGCTGTAATGAATCAGCATTAAGGTGATACTGTACATCGCTAAACACTAGGTAGCGGAAAAGTGCTGGGGTGGGGAAGAAAGTAGTAGGTAAGTGGAAGATTTACTCCTCTCTCTCTCTCTCTGTGAGAGATACTGACTTTGAGAAACATCAGTCTCTCAAATGACAGAATATTTCATTTTGTCCAAAATGTGTGTGAGTGTGAGGAAAATAAATGTCCAACACCCCACTTCTCATTCTCTCCTTCATGAGTTCCAGCAATATGTGAAGGGGAGCATATTTGTACTAGCCAGTCCCCACTGCCCATCAACATGTAATTAGTACTTCCACACTCTATTCTCACACATTGGGTCCAATCCTATTCAGCCTTCCAGCACTGATGCAGCTGCAGTGCACTCCCAAGGTAATGGAACAAACTTACAAAATTTTCTTATCTTGAGGAGACCTTGGTGACTCTCACACACACATACCCCACAGGATGCAGTGCGTGCCCCATTGGCATGGCTGCATTGGCACTAGAAAGTTGGGTAGGATTGAGTTCACTGAGTGGAAGTTAGAAATGAACCCTACCCATGTACTGCCAGTTTGCAGGTTAGGAAACCCATGTGTGAAGAGCTGTACACACATAGTATCCATGCTTATATTCCACCCACTGTATGGAGGCAGAGCTGGGGTCCAGAGGCCACACACACATCAGGAATGGAACTAGCCAGCGCAATCCCACTTCCGTCCCCTGACTGATCACACAGAGGTGAGTATGACATAAGAGCAAGGTGACCAGATCCAATGGAGGACACAGTGTCCATACCTTTAACCATTGCATAGAAGAGGGAATTTTGGCAGGTGCTGCTTTTTAAACCCTTCCATGTTAGCTACACCTGCCAAAATTCTCTTTTCTATGCAATAGTTAAAGGCAGTGGTGGGATTCAAATAAATTAACAAAAGTTCTATGTCCTAAGGAACAATTATTATTATTAACAGTATTTATATACCGCTTTTCAACTAAAAGTTCACAAAGCGGTTTACAGAGAAAAATCAAATAACTAAATGGCTCCCTGTCCCAAAAGGGCTCACAATCTAAAAAGATGCCAAGGAATACCAGCAGACAGCCACTAGAACAGACAGTGCTGGGGTGAGGTGGGCCAGTTACTCTCCCCCTGCTAAAAAAAGGAGCACCCACTTGAAAAAGTGCCTCTTACCCAATTAGCAGGGTTATGAGCAATGAGCAACTCAGCTTCAATTGTCTGCCTCAAAGGAAGTTGAAAGACTACGGCTGCACTCCTATACTGTACAGTACACACTTTCCTGGGAGTAAGTCCCATTGAACATAATGGGACTTACTTCTGAGTAGACATGCATAGGATTGGGCTCCCAGGGTAGATGGGAGGGCTTTTTTGAGTGCAAGAAAAGCAGAACTGAGCCTCCTACCACTGTTTGTTGCATCTTATTGATGGCCTCACTGCCAGGCAGTGGAGGTCTGGGGGGGGGGTCCTGTCATGAGTACCACTGGGCACCACCTCAAGTACCACTGGTGGTATGAGTACTACTGGTTGAGAAATTCTGCTCTATTACTTTTACCACCCAGCCCCAAAAAGAATTCCAGTGAACTCTAAAGCTTCCCCCTCCAACTTCCAACTCTGCAATCCAATGCACGTCTACTCAGAAGCCCAACAAGTTCAAGGGGAGTTGTTGACTTCTAGGGTTTGAGAGCGAATGGCAGCCTTGAAGGACATTTTCACTAATGAGCAAAAAAGTACTATGAGGGGACTGTTCTTCTAGGTTGCTTTCCAACAGGCAACAGCAGATACCCATCACTTTGGTCTACTCTAGTGGTGAGTCTCCCACAAGTTTGAGGGCTGCTACTCACCAGGGAGTGCAAAGCAGGGGCCTGCAGTGGGTGGGGAGGCAGGTGAGGTAGAACTTCCTCACCACAGTCCTTTGAAAGTGTTGCAGCTGTGTAGGTGCCCAAGCACCCACAACCCAGCCTAAAAATGAAAATTAACAGCACATGTAACAAGCCTTGCAGGTTTTGAGGTTCACCCTGATCACAAGTTCTTCCCAGTGCTTCTCCAGTTCTTCTTCATTAGGTGATAAGACCTAAACCCAATTTGCAAACTTGTTCAAAAAATCTTCAATTTCTAGTCAGCCTGCCATTTCACTTAGGGGGGGGGGGGATAACCTAAAGGAACTTTTCTGCTAGAGAAGGAGTAATGCTAACTCTACCATCCTCAGCATGCTTACCTGGGAATAGCAGCCCAATCCTATGCAAGCCTACACAGGAGTAAATCACATTATATAGTCAATTGGGCTTGCTTCCCAGGTGTGAGTAGGACTGCAGCCTAAGGGCTATCCAACTTTCCAGAGCCAATGCAGCCACACTGCAGTCCCGAGGTAAGGGAACAAACATTCCCTTGTCACAAGGAGACCTCCAGGACTTGGTGCTGGAAAGTTACAGTTAAGAGGACTTAGGTCCCAATCCTATCCAATTTTCCAGTGCCAGTGCAGCTGTACCAATAGGGCATGCACTGCATCCTGTGGTGGGGGGCAGGGAACATTTGTTCCCTTACCTCAGGGCTGCATTGTGACTGCACAGGTGCTAGAAGAAAGCCTCACTGAGCACAATAGGACTTACTTCTGAGTAGACATGCATAGGATTGTGCCCTAAGGCTGCAATCCTACTTCCACTTTCCTGGGAATAAGCCCCATTGGATATAATGAGATTTACTTCTGAGTAGATATGCATAGGATTCTGCTCAAAGGCTGCAATCCTATCCACACTTTCCTGGGAGTAAGATCCACTGAACACAATAGGACTTACTTCTGAGAAGACCTGCATAGGATTGTGCCCTTAATGAAGTAATGTTTTCTGCCACATTCCTGCCTTTTTTTAACCTGAGGAATTTCAGCTGTGGGAGCTTCACCTCTATGTGTCTGATAGTGTATTATACAATCATTGTGTAACAACAGGTTGTATATTGCAATGAAAAGATCCCAGGCACAAAACTGCATTCCCAAACCCCAAGGATGAAAACCAACCCCATGGTGCTGTCCTGTGCTTGTGGGAAGTAAGGGCACAATCCCTATGCCTGTCTACTCAGAAGTAAGTCCCATTATAGTCAATAGAGCTTACTGCAGCATGAGAGCCCAAGCCTATGCGCGGTGGGGGCTCTTTGGGCGGGAGCTGCTCCGGCGCCCTCCTCTTCCCCCCACTGGGAGAGCTGAGCCCAAGAAGCCTCCAGGCGCAGGAGCAGTCTACTCGCCAGTGGGCCAGCTCGGCCGGGGAGGGGAGGAGTGGGACGGGCAGCTGGGCTGCTTCTCTCCCACTGTCAGCGAGGCTGCATGTGCGGGCGCGCTGGCCGTTCGCGCCCTCTCCTACATTCTTTGGCGCAGTCGCAGGAGGCGTCAGAGCTGCACGCGCGCAGACTCCAGTTGGCCGCGTCCGGCTCGCCCCTTCAGTCCCGGCAGCCTTGGCACCCGCTGGGAGCGACCCCCTTCCCCCCATGGGTTGGCCCCGCACGGCTGCTGCCCCCAGGAGCATTAGCCCTGACATTTCAAGGTGCAAGCTCCCCGGCCAGCAAACGGTTCTTAGAACCAACAACTGGATTAGGTAGGGGTTCTATAGAACTGGTGAGAACCGGCTGAATCCCACCACTGGTTCTCCCATATCCATGGTTTCCTGGGATGGATCCCCTGTAGATATGGGGGAAAGCCTATACTTAGCTATCTCCAGAGGTCCCACTCTGTGTCAGAAGCAAGCCCTGCCCTGCAGAGGCATAAGTCAAGCTGCCTCAGCAGGTGAATTTGGGAGAGTAGCAGTTTTTGTGGAGTCTTGCTCCCCTACTTATTCTTTGCCTAGAAGAGGGGTAACTCTAGACTGGCACTTTCTCCTCCACTTTCCATCCCTGTCTCCCCTTCCTCTTCCTTCCTTCCTTCTCCTCTTTACAGAAATGAGTCTGTTAGGAGGAAGAGGCGCAGCAGTTTCCCTGCTTACCGTGTTGGCCCATGACTTACACAACCGTGTCTTACCTGTCAATACCCCAGCCAAGCAGCCAGCTAAGAAGGTGTGTGGGTGGAGGGTGTTGGAATGCTCAGTTTGGTCACAAAAATGTCCTGGGCCACTCTATAAGATACTCCATACTCTGTTAATGCCAAATAAAGAATAAAACTCCCCACAAGAGGCATTATTTGCTACATATTCAATTGTTGCATCTTATTTTTATCCCTGGTCTGTTCTTTCTCTAGTTTACCGAAGTTTTATGAAATTTCCACTTATGGCTGCCTTCTAAAAGGATAATTGATAGTTTGACAAATGGTTACGGGTTCCTAACTAGTCAAATATTGGCTTAAAGGCATGATGTATAGCTACCTACAGAGTAGTGCTGCACAAATCTATTCACATCTTGAACCAAAGTTGGCATCTTTTCAAAGACTCAAAACAATCAACTTGGAAATGCAAGGCTTTTAAAAAAACATATATCTGCATAGTTTTGCTCCAGAGTGCGAGGTGAGTCCCACAGTGATGGAAGAAGACAGACGGGTAGGTCCCTTAAACCTACCGTTGATGGCGACGACAACCGTTTTGGTTGCATGACAGCATTTGTGATGTGCATAATGAATACTAATCTGCCCATAAGGGATGAAGAAATGGATTGTATCTCGGTTTGTTCTCTAAGGAGATTGCGGAACTGCGCAAGAAAATGGCTTGCAGATTAATACGAAGTGTTAGGCCATGACAGATGCAGTTCATGCAAATCAGACTGTTTAGCAGGCAATAACATTATTGGCACAGTGGAGCTGTCTTTATTAAAATTCCGGAACTCTAGAAATGGTGGTTGCAGCTGAGCACTGGCAGAGGGGCTTCCAGAACTAGTGTAAAGCGATTCTGAGGTCCAAATTCAGCCCTTCTTTCTGCACTGAGTGACTGCTCAATGTTTTCTCCTATGCACCTTTACTCCACCCCTGCTGGGTTTTTTGGTTATAACTTTTGATATAATAGAGATATTTCAACGCAGTTTGTTTCGTTGCATTCTGCATGAAATTATGCATATGATGTATAATAAGATGGTATTATTCAAAAATACCACAGTTTTAAACATTTTGGCTTGTAGTAGTGTCACCCCCTGAATGTGTCACCAGGTGTGGCCTGCACTCCCTACACCCTGTAGCTATGCCACTGCATCTATGGCACAGGAACACTGCACAAAGGGTGTCTGGGGCAGGAGGGGTGAAGAAGATCACAGCTGGCTCTTCCTACCCAATTCTGAGGGGTGCTTGGTAAGCAGCACAGCCTTGCCCCAGCTAGGACCTATATCAAGCTTGTTAGAAAGGGGGGAGGCAGAACTCTTGCAGCATTTGCGAAAGCCTTTGACGCTGTTGCTCCAGCAGAAGGGAGGATTAGGCTTATCACTACCAACTGCTACAAGCACTCATGTGCTCAAAGGATGTTTGCACGTAATGAGGTCCTTGTTTTTCTTTCCCAAGTGGTTCCCTCTGCAATAGTCAGGGCCAGTCCAAGACCTCATGGCAACCAAGGTGGTATGCCAAATGCTGACCTGTAGTTCTCACTGTAAATACATGGAATTAAGTTCAGTTGAAATCAGCAGTGAAACATATTTTGAATCAGTGTAGGCATTGGCATTGCTAGGGGGTGCAGGCCACACTGGGTGATGTGCACAGGGGGTGGGGTGACACCACTACTAGCCAAAATTTTTAATAATTTTTGTTTTTTTTTCAAATAATACCATCATGTTATATTTCATTCAATGTGGAATTGCATGTAGAATGCAATGAAACAAACCGTGTTGAAATATCTCCATTCTATCAAAAGGCATAGCCAAATAACCAGCAGGAGCGAGGAGATGATACGTCACCACGCCCACTGCCCTGCATACTGCATGGGAGAAGGTCTGTCATGGGGGTGAAACGCTAGCCTCCTGTACTGAGTGTAACAAATCCTAGTGTAACAAAGCCACTGTGTGTAGGAAGAGCTGAACTATGCCTAGATCATGTCCTCTCTTAGAACAGAATCTAAGGAACTCTGCTAGGTCAGGCTAAGTATCCATTTAGTCCAGAATTCCATTTCCAACAGTAGTGGGTCAGATGCCCCCAAGAAGCCCCCAAACAATTCATGTATCCCCCAATCACACTTCTTGGTATTCAGGTTTTGAGTTGGCAACCTTCAGTCTCGGAAGACTATGGTATCGCACTCTGGATGGTGGTTCTGGAACAGCGTCTAGTGTGGCTGAAAAGGCCAATTCGGGAGTGACAATCCCTTCCACACTGGGAGCAAGTACAGTCTGTCCCTGGTCTGTCTCCCTGGCTATGGGCCTTCCTTCTTTGCCTCTTTGCCTCAGCCTTTTGGCCAAGTGTCTCTTCAAACTGGGAAAGGCCATGCTGCACAGCCTGCCTCCAAGCGGGCCGCTCAGTGGCCAGGGTTTCCCACCTGTTGAGGTCCACTCCTAAGGCCTTCAGATCCCTCTTGCAGATGTCCTTGTATCGCAGCTGTGGTCTACCTGTAGGGCGCTTTCCTTGCACGACTTCTCCATAGAGGAGATCCTTTGGGATCCGGCCATCATCCATTCTCACAATATGACGGAGCCAATGCAGGTGTCTCTGTTTCAGCAGTTAGCAGGTATTCAGGTAATTATTGTCCATACTACTGAAGCTTTAGATAACAATTTGTTAAATGAAATGGCAATCTCAAGTACAGGGTGACCCCCCCCCCTCCAAAAAAAAAAAAACAGAACTCACAAATCTTTGAATAAAACTGTTAATTTTAATTTTTCTTCTTTTTTCTTTCAGGGTATACAAGTCGACTTTGTGCATGAAATATTGGAACAATAATCTTCGCCAATATGTCTTGGTCAACCAAGGATTGTTGTATATTAAAGAATCTGGACCTTTGTAGGATTTAATAAAAATTTTATGGGTTCTGTTTTTTTGGGGTCACCCTGTAGATGTTTGGAATAATAAGGTTTTGTAGGAGGAAGTGGTTTGGGCTTTGGACAGTTGAATATGGTCCATCTGGAGACCGGTTTCCATTCTGGCTTTGTTTCTGAGCCTCACCAAAGCTTAGGACCTCCCATACTACTGATCCTAGACTAGTTCATATAGACTAACTTTATTAATGCAACTAACTTCTTCATCACACTGTTATTAAAGGTCATTTTCTGAAAAATTTATAGTAGTGGAGAGAGCAGCAAGCTATACTTTTGCAGTAACGTTATTTCCTCATTACCATTTATAATGTCAGTGGCCGGAAGGAGACTCATACATTTCACCATGTTGTCATAAATGCGTAGGGGAGAAATGGCTCAGAAAGGTTCTTAAAAGGCAATGACAGACCCTGGGAAATGGTTCTTTCCAGTCATCTATCCACAACTGTGTAAACAGGCAAGACCCCACAGTGTTGCATGTATCTCTGGCAGTCGTGCTACACCGGGTTCCCTACCTCCATAAACTCCTCTCCTGTGTGCTCCATTTTTTGTGCATCTACAGAGTGAAGTTGGGACAGCAAGAGAGAAGGGCAGAAGTGTAGCCATGAAAGAGGTGCATGTGATGTAGAGCAGATTAGAATCCAATTTGCCCTCATATATCCTCCTCAAAATATCCTCTGCAGACACTAAAATATTTTTTCACATCTTTATACCAACCTTCCTCCAAGGAGCTCAAGGTGGTGTACATGGTCCCTTTCCCCCTCTTGTCCTCTACTCGCCTATGAAGTAGGCGAGGCTGAGAGAATGGCTGAGAGAATGGCCCCTCTTGTTCCCTACTCGCCTATGAAGTAGGCGAGGCTGAGAGAATGGCTAACCCAAGGTCAGCCAGGAAGCTTCATGGCCGAGCGGGGATTTGAACCTGGATCTTTCAAGTCTAAGGGCGCAATCCTATCCTGTGCTGGAACAGGCAAGCCAAGAGGCTTGCGCTGTATCCAGTGCAGGACAGTGGCCATAAGCGGCTCAGTCAGAGGCAAGGCAAAACTTTCCCACTTGCTCCTATGGATCTCCTTGAACATGCGCCACCTCTTGAGGTGGCACAAGTCTGAGAACAGCAGAGCAGCTTGGAGCTGCTCCGTTCTCCCTGGGAATGGGGGTTGGGATCTGGCATAACTGATACCCACCTTTGAAGCCTCCTGATGGAGTGAGGGAGAGATGGTTGTGGTTCCTTACAAGAGAGTGGGTCTCCCCCCCCCCCAGTATGCCCAAACTGTGGAGCCACACTTGGGTAACAAAATATACTTGTCCTCCATACATTTGAGTAAGGCCTTTAAAAAGATGGCTAATCTCTTTTTAAAAAAAGAGGAATGGAGGAATGGAGAACATATGAAGCTGTCTCATTGAGTCAGCTGCCCAAGACCCTCTAATAGTAAGAACGGAACCTGAGAATTTCTATATGCCACTAGTTCCTAAATGTTTTTGACTAGGGGCTCCCTTGACCTACAGCGCCATTGGCCAGTTTCCCCATTAGGGCTACAATCCAACACATTGTACAAGGCAGTGGGTTTTTGTGAGGATTCCATGGCTACACTGGCTGGTTTCTGTGGCTTCCGGGAGAGCCGTGGCTCACATTTTGGAACCACTGCTATGTGAAGAACATACTCTGCACATGTGACACTAAGGATATTGCAATCCTAATATCCTTACCTAGAAATAAGTCCCATTGAATATAATGGGATTTCCCTCTGAGTAAAATGCATAGAACTGTACTGTAAATCCCACTGCAAATGAATAGGACTGCACTCTCACCCCTGCTAATTGGGTGAGAGGCACTCTTTCAAGTGGGTGCTCCTTTTTTAGCAGGGAGAGTAACTGGCCCATCTCACTCCAGCAGTGTCTGTTCTAGTGGCTGTCTGCTGGCAATCTTTTGCATCTTTTAGATTGTGAGCTTTCCACATGCGCTGCCTCTGACGCATTCTCAGTATCACCTGGCAGGACAAAGTTCCAAACAACACAGTCCTGGAACGTGCTGGAATTCCTAGCATGTATGCACTGCTGAAACAGAGACGCCTGCATTGGCTTGGTCATGTCGTGAGAATGGATGATGGCCGGATCCCAAAGGAACTCGTGCAAGGAAAGCGCCCTACAGGTAGACCACAGCTGCGATACAAGGACATCTGCAAGAGGGATCTGAAGGCCTTAGGAGTAGACCTCAACAGGTGGGAAACCCTGGCCTCTGAGCGGCCTGCTTGGAGGCAGGCTGTGCAGCATGGCCTTTCCCAGTTTGAAGAGACACTTGGCCAACAGTCTGAGGCAAAGAGGCAAAGAAGGAAGGCCCATAGCCAGGGAGACAGACCAGGGACAGACTGCACTTGCTCCCGGTGTGGAAGGGATTGTCACTCCCAAATTGGCCTTTTCAGCCACACTAGACGCTGTTCCAGAACCACCTTTCAGAGCGCGATACCATAGTCTTTCGAGACTGAAGGTTGCCAAAGAGATTGTGAGCCCTTTTGGGACAGGGAGCCATTTAGTTATTTGATTTTTCTCTGTAAACCGCTTTGTGAACTTTTAGTTGAAAAGCGGTATATAAATACTGTTGTTAATAATAATAATAATAAATGTGTCAATTGCACTTCCATTAAAAAAAAAATTAAGATAGCATCTGAAGTGAACAGGACTGGGACTGTGGTATCCCTCAAAATGTGATCCCAGTGAAAATCCACCCAGCTGCTACTTGCTCCAGAATGGAAGTTCACCTTGCTCCAGTATGGCTCACCAAGGATTTGAACCTGGATCTCCCAGCTCTAAATCCAGTAGCATCTGATCCAGATCACACCAAAGCTTATTTGTGTTCATGGAACAGGCATATTTTGTACTGCAATCTACAATCTCGTTGTAATACCACCCATGGACTAGATTAATGGCCTGCTGTTTTCTACTCAAGCAATCTTGGCCACCAAGATGAGTGAGAGCAGACAATGAGAACAAAGATCTATAAGGTCTCTCCCATTTAGCGATAATTCATTCTGATAGCAAATGCTGGAATGAAACACAAAGACGAAACACAAAATGAATTCCCTTCTTACTTGCATAGCAAGACTGAAACATGGCATATTTATCTGTCCTCATGACAAAGGTTAGCATGAGAATGGCAGCACGCTAGGATAGCATCTTATATCAGTCCGGAGGCTGTAATTTCAAGTCCCTCTTGGCAGTCGGAAGGCAAACAGTTTGCAAGGAGGGATGTTTAAAATTCACGGTCTCCGCTTTGCGTATTTATTGCATCTTGAGATTACTTTAATGAAACTTCCGGCCTGCAATGCTGTGCAGAATTACTTTGCAACTAATTCTATACAGCTGTTTTTAACTATGGTTCATTGTACAAATCGTTGGTAAGGCCACACCTGGAGTACTGTGTCCAGTTCTGGTCGCCTCATCTCAAAAAGGATATAGTGGAGATGGAAAAGGTGCAAAAGAGAACAACCAAAATGATTACTGGGCTGGGGCACCTTCCTTATGAGGAAAGGCTACGGTGTTTGGGCCACTTCAGCCTAGAAAAGAGGTGCCTGAAGGGGGACATGCTTGAGACATACAAAATCATGCATGGGATGGACAGAGTGGATACAGAGATGCTCTTTTCCCTCTCACATAACACCAGAGCCAGGGGACATCCACAAAAGTTGAGTGTTGGGAGAGTTAGGACAAACAGAAGAAAATACTTTTTTTTAATTTCTTTTTTATTATTTTCCAATAAGAAAATATTTCTTTACCCAGTGTGTAAATAGTTTGTGGGACTCCTTGCCACAGGATGTAGTGATGGCATCTTGCGTGGATGCCTTTAAGAGGGGATTGGACAAATTTCTGGAGGGAAAGTTCATTATGGGTTACAAGTCATAGTAGGTATGTGTAAGCTCTTGGTTTTCAAGGCAAGCTACCTCTGATTGCCAGAAGCAGGGGAGTGCATCAGGACGCAGGTTGTGTCTGTTGTCTTGTGTGCTCCCTGGGGCATTTGGTGGGCCACTGTGAGATACAGAAAGCTGGCCTACATGGGCCCTTGGCCTGATCCATCAGGGCTCATCTTATGCTCTTATGTTATATGTTACATTGGTTGGCAACCTTCAGTCTCGAAAGACTATGGTATAAGCCTACAGCACCCGGTATTCCCAGGCAGTCTCCCATCCAAGTACTAACCAGGCCTGACCCTGCTTAGACATAGGGTCCTCTTTCCCCATTCCTTGTTGGGCATGTACCTGCTGCTCCCCCCCCACCCCGGGCAATCATTCTGACAGATTCCAGCCCTAGGACCATAAATCAGGTCTGGCCATTGAGAGCAAAGCAACTGCCAGAGGTTTTAATATTTGCCATTTTAAAAATTGTGCAAACAGGTCATATAGGAAGAGATACGGTGGGTTAGAGTGTAAAAGGCTTGTGGGGGCAAAAACAGCAGTAGCTCCGAGGGCAATAGGAAGGATAAGAAGACATGAACTAGAGTTGCTTCACATTCAGTCTGAAGAAGATTGAGTACATGATGAATGTAGATGAAATGGGTAGCTGACACAAGGATGTTCTATCTTCTCTGTGGTCTTTAAACATGTAGATATTTGCAGAAGGCACCATATCAGCTAAAGAACTGTCAATTGAGTTCTTCCTGCGAAATCTTAGGTTTCATACTGCTTTTGATAACCCTTCTGAAAACCCACTTTTCCATGGTGATGTTGGAAGAATGCCTTAGTTCCTAGTCTAGTTGTTCTATTGTAGTAAGTTCTATTGTAACAACTCATTCCTAACCATATCTTCCCATCAGAGCAGCCATGCCAAAGGAGTGCACACTATATCCTTCAGGAGGGCAGTCCCACAGGCCTCTTCAGGTTGAACCTCCACTTCCCACATAGGTCTACTTGGACCTTGGCCAGTTCTTTGGCTGGCACAACTCCAAGTGGACCCAAGGAGTTGGACTGAGGCTAGGAAGCAGGATAGGATATTGACAGAGCCACTACTGCTGATAATCATCCGCTTCTCATCTTTGACACACCCTGTCTCCATCCTGGTCCCCACCATGTTCTTCCCCCTTCCTGTTTCAATGATTGGCAACCTTCAGTCTCGAAAGACTATGGTATAAGCCTTTGTATTGGCAACGTTCAGTCTCGAAAGACTATGGTATCACGCTCTGAAAGGTGATTCTGGCACAGCATCTAGTGTGGCTGAAAAGGCCAATCCGGGAGTGACAATCCCTTCCACACCAGAAGCAAGTGCAGTCTGTCCCTGGTCTGTCTCCCTGGTATAAGCCTACAGCACCCGGTATTCCCAGGCAGTCTCCCATCCAAGTATTAACCAGGCCTGACCCTGCTTAGCTTCCGAGATCAGACGGGCTTGGGCATGTGCAGGGTAATTCTGCTCATATTCTGCCCAATGTCCACTTCCCATGCCAACTTACCAACACTGGGGCTTCCTGGAAGGCTACTATTGTGCAGACACGGCTGCTTGTTTCTGATTTGCAGAAACAGCAATATTGAGAACTTGTTGTTAAAATAGGGGGAAAATGGGGAACAGGGCAGTGATGTGGCAGGGAGAAGGGTGGATCAAGTCCAGTTGGATTGGTGGCAGTAGCACACACAGAACTGGATTGCCACATGGGAACTTATATAGGATTGGGTTGCTAAGCTACTGTGACTGTGAACATGGCAGGGTGCTTCAAAGTATTGTATCCAGTTCTGCTCGCTGCATCTCAAAAAGGATATAGTGGAGATGGAAAAGGTGCAAAAGAGAGCAACCAAAATTATTACTGGGCTGGGGCACCTTCCCTATGAGGAAAGGCTACAGCATTTGGGGCTCTTCAGTCTAGATCAGGGGTGCCCAAACCCCAGCCTGGGGGCCACTTGCAGCCCTCGGGGGCTCCCAAATAGGCCCTTGGGAAGCCCCCAGTCTCCAATGAGCCTCTGGCCCGCCAGAGACTTGCTGAAGCCCGTGCTGGCCTGACGCAACTGCTCTCAGCAAGAGGATGACTGTTCAACCTCTCACCTGAGCTGTGGGATGAGGGCTCCCTCCACTACTTGCTGCTTCATGTCTGTGATGCAGCAGTGACAGCGAAGGAAAGGCTGGCCTTGCTTCGTGCAAGGCCTTTTATAGGCCTTGAGCTACTGCAAGACTTTCATTCATTCTTATAAATTCCATCTCTTTATATTCATGTATGTAAATTTATTCAAATTTTAAATTGTGAATTAATTTTTTTCCCCAGCCCCTGACACAGTGTCAGAGAGATGATATGGCTCTCCTGCCAAAATGTTTGGACACCCCTGCTCTAGAAAAGAGGCACCTGAGGGGAGACATGACTGAGACATACAAAATCATGCAGGGGATGGACAGAGGGAATAGAGAAATGCTCTTTTCCCTCTCACATAACACCAGAACCAGGGGACATCCACGAAAGCTGAGTGTTGGGAGAGTTAGGACAGAAAGAAGAAAATATTTCTTTACCCAGCGTGTAATTAGTTTGTGGAACTCTTTGCCACAGGAAGTAGTGATGGCATCTTGCCTGGATGCCTTTAAGAGGGGATTGGACAAATTTCTGGAGGAAAAGTTTATTATGGGTTAGAAGTCATACCTCTTGGTTTTAGAGGCAGGCTGCCTCTGACTGCCAGATGGGAGAAGAGAGGGCACCGGGATGCAGATTGTGTCTGTTGTCTTGTGTGCTCCCTGGGGCATTGGTGGGCCACTGTGAGATACAGGAAGCTGGACAAGATGGGCCTATGGCCTGATCCAGCAGGGTTCTTCTTATGTTCTTATGTAAAGTAGTTAAAGTGTTCATTGTTAATAGATAAATGCTTCTGAACTTTGAAACAACTGTTCAGATGCTAGCAACCCATAAGAACTAAAATACACTTACTTGAGAATCATTTTTTAGAAGCCCCATCATGGCAATTTTTCTTTGTGAGAAAGACCAGCTACACCTCTGATGCCTCATCACAGGGGTGCCCAAACCCCGGCCCTGGGGCCACTTGCATCCCTTGAGGCCTCTCAATGTGGCCCTCAGGGAGCCCCCAGTCTCCAATGAGCCTCTGGCCTTCCGGAGACTTGTTGGAGCCCTCACTGGCCCGATGCAACCGCTCTCAGCATGAGGGCAACTATTTGACCTCTCACATGAGCTGTGGGATGGGAGCTCCCTCCACTTGCTGTTTCACATCTGTGATGCAGCAGCGGCAGCAAAGGCAAGGCCAGTCTTGCTTTGTGCAAGGCCTTTTATAGGCCTTGAGCTATTGCAAGACCTTCATTCATTCATATAAGGTCATCTTTAATATATTCATTTATGTAAACTTATGTAAATTGATTCAAATTTTAAATGTAAATTAATTCTTCCCCCCCCCCGGCCCCGAACACAGTGTCAGAGAGCTGATGTGGCCCTCCTGCCAAAAACTTTGGACACCCCTGCTTCATCAGATGCCCTTCAGTTGTCTAATTACAGAAACGTGTTGGAGCACGAAAGTTGCCAACCCTCCAGGACTGGCCTGGAATCTCTAGGAACTGCTTTGATCTCCAGATGACTACTGCAAGCAATCCTATAAATTTTAACAAGGCCTCCTTGGCTTAGAACATTCTGCCACGTTGTGAAATAAAATCACCAGGAACAGCCCCTGTCAGAGTAGGTAACGATATGGAGCACACAAGTATTGAGGCAATTAGAATAACATCTAGTTTGGCCCTCAGCTTTCACCCCTGTGAGCTTCAGTAACCTGTTTGCCCTCCTCTAGATCCATGTTTTAGGACTGAGCCATTGGTCAATATCTCATCACTTGATGAATACATGGACTGCTTCCATTGAAAAGCATTTTATCTGACATGAAATGATACAAAAGTCCTCTCATAGCCCTGATCAACTTATTTATCAGTAGGTTTGCCTTTCTGCTCATCCCAAAGGGCTCCAAGCTACCGTTCCAATATGTGCAGCTGCCCAGATCCATTCCACACATGTAAATCCTCACAGGATGTGGCATTCTTCAAATAATGAACCTGCATGTATGAATCAGCCTTCCCTGGCTTTAAAAAGCTTCCAAAAACGTCCCTAGCTGCTTTTCAAAGATCCACTGCTGATCACATTTCCTCCTTTGAGCTCATCGTTAATACGACTCATTGTGTATTGAATTAAGTGATCTATAATGTCCCAAGAGCAAAAATCTCATCAGTTTTAACGGTTCTGGACTGTACACTTATATTAATGGGAGCACTGTTCCATTTTCCTTTTCATTCAGCTGTCAACCCCGGGAAGGATATATATGTCAGGCAGCAGCATTTGCACTTTGATAGGCTCAGGTCTCTTTCCCAACCTTCTCTTTTAAAACACTATATATCAGATTGGATCTAGTTAGTTAGAACAATGTTCTAATCATCAAAACATGATTTGGTCTGTTCAAACAAAATGAATTTCTGTAAGTGTCCATTCCGAATGCAATTCTGCATTAGCCCTCTTCGGATTTTATCTCCTCAGTGCTCAACTAACTCATGACAAGTAACATGGGAACATGCTGGCTAGCTCTGGCCCCATGCCGATGCATCTGCTTACCACACCCTGTGCACAACTTTGCCCATACAGGTCAGCACTGAATGTGCAGGGGATTCCTCTGCATGATTGGAAGCCTTGCCTTGGGTGAACATAAGAACAACCTTACTGGATCAGGCCAAAGGCCCATCTAGTTCAGCTTCCTGTATCTCACAGTGGCCCACTAGATGCCTCAGGAAGCACACAAGACAACAAGACAACTGCATTCTCTTACTATTTTCTTGCATCTGGTATTCTGAGGTAGCCATTTTCGAAAACCAGGAGGTTGCACATAACCATCATGGCTTGCAAACTGTGATGGAATTTTCTTCCAGAAATCTGTCCAATCCCTTTTAAAAGGTATCCAGACACAATCAACACATCATGTGGCCATGAGTTCCACAGATTAATTACACACTGGGTAAGGGATCCAGACTCCATTTGGTGCGGGAGAGGTGGCTAACCAAATTTATCTCAGTGTGTACCCTCATGTGCTGGCTGTATGTGGAGGCTGATGAGACCCACAGCGCAATGCAATGCAGTGTCCACATGAAGTTGTACCGAGAGAAGTTTCTGTCCAAAGCCAATAAAATCTTTCAGTGGTTTTCCATAGGACCATGAATCTCATTCCCCCAACTATCCCCTAGGTCAAAGCATTTTATTTACATAGTCCAACAAGCCAGCCAGCATAAGCCTATTGTGCTCTGTGTCTCTCTAGCAGTCCACAGAGTCATTAATACTGTTCCGCAGGACATTTATCTTCTGGCTTTATGGAAAGAGAGACAAACTTGACTCAGAGCTGGCACTGACAGGCTGCTCTGTATTATTTACTGCCCTTTCATTCTCTGCGGTGGCGAAAAATTTGGCAGAAGTCCACGTGTCTTTGCAAGGGGTACGTCCTTACTGTTCAGCTTGGTAATCCTTAATTCCCTGCTGACCTTTTCCATTAAAAAAGGTGCATCATAATTATTAAGCACAGGTCCCTCATTCAGTTATTTGAATCACTTTTCCAGGTTCATTAGAAACTTTTTGTTGTTATTTTTTTTGCAAGGATGAGGACAAGGAAGAAGACTCTACAGCTGCAAGCTCAGAGAAGGCAATCCTGGTAGCTCGGAGAAGGAAAAGGACGCAATCAGTGCAGGGAATGTGGATTTGAATCTGACTTATGGATAATGTTCAAGTGATCAGAAAAGGTTTTCCGGGGGTGGGGGCAGGAAATTGGTTTTGAAATAAAAAAAAAATGAGAGAGGCAGTGAAGCCCTCTACCCCATACAGAGCATAACTGTCAGTTTCTAGTCTTCACTGGAAATTTCCTCACTGGACGTGCTATGCCCAGAAGAACTCCAACAGTACCGTGCCCCACCTCTGGCTACTGATGCTGTCATGTGCCCACTTTCCTTGGCCAGTTCAGTTTGACAACGCATCTGGGTTTAAGGCAAAGGACTCCCTTTATGCAAACTCCATAGTTATTCTGTGCCTTGTCTGGTGGAGAAACTGCTGCAATCTCTTGAGAGCAGGAAGATGTTTTTCAAATCAAGTGCAAAGTTCAAAGTCCAGCTGAAATGTCTGCGTGTCTTCCTCTTTGCCGACGATGCAGCTGTCACTACCCACTCTGCCAAAGATCTCCAGCAGCTCATGGATCGTTTTAGCAAGGCCTGCCAAGATTTTGGACTGACGATCAGCCTTAAGAAAACACAGGTCATGGTTCAGGATGTGGACTCACCTCCTTGCATTACAATCTCCGCGCGTGAACTGGAGGTTGTCCATGACTTTGTGTACCTTGGCTCAACGATCTCTGACACTCTTTCTCTCGATACCGAACTAAACAAACGCATCGGTAAAGCAGCTACCACGTTTTCCAGACTCACAAAGAGAGTCTGGTCCAACAAGAAGCTGACGGAACATACCAAGATCCAGGTCTACAGAGCTTGCGTCCCGAGTACACTTCTGTACTGCAGCGAGTCATGGACTCTTCGCTCACAACAGGAGAGGAAACTGAACGCTTTCTACATGCGCTGCCTCCGATTCATCCTCGGCATCACCTGGCAGGACAAAGTTCCAAACAACACAGTCCTGGAATGAGCTGGAATCCCTAGCATGTACGCACTGCTGAAACAGAGACGCTTGCGTTGGCTCGGTCATGTTGTGAGAATGGATGATGGCCGGATCCCAAAGGATCTCCTCTATGGAGAAGTTGTGCAAGGAAAGCGCCCTACAGGTAGACCACAGCTGCGATACAAGGACATCTGCAAGAGGGATCTGAAGGCCTTAGGAGTGGACCTCAACAAGTGGGAAACCCTGGCCTCTGAGCGACCCGCTTGGAGGCAGGCTGTGCAGCATGGCCTTTCCCAGTTTGAAGAGACACTTGGCCAACAATCTGAGGCTAAGAGGCAAAGAAGGAAGGCCCATAGCCAGGGAGACAGACCAGGGTCAGACTGCACTTGCTCCTGTTGTGGAAGGGATTGTCACTCCCAAATTGGCCTTTTCAGCCACACTAGACGATGTTCCAAAACCACCTTTCAGAGCGCGATACCATAGTCTCTTGAGACTGAAGGTTGCCAACAACACCCCCATATCCCTGGGGCAGGAAGTTACTCTATGACCCTGACTTCTTGAGACCTCTGCATTAGGGTTGCGCCAAATTTCTGGGGAGAAGACTTTGACATGAATAAGAGTTAGTTCTGGGGTATGCATGTGACATTTTTCTCAGAAGACCCCCACCCCCCAGAGCATACATTTCCCACATTAGCATAATTTCCCACATTGCTGCCCCACATTGAAGCTCCAGCTCCAGTGCCATTTTTTTTTAAATTGCCGCTTTGATCCAAGCAACAGTGGCTTGCCATGTCACCAGTCAGTCTAGGTTCATACCATCTGAACTGCTTTTGGTCATACATTGGTCCATCTTTAGAGCAGGCACATAACCAAATCTTTCCTAAAGTGCCATTTTAGTGCATGGCGTGATTTGCAGGACCCATTCCATCATTGAAAACATTTATTTGGAAAGCTACTGTAAATGTGTTATTTATGGTGTCACTGAAAATTGATGGCTTTATCTTAGGACTCTCTAGGTACATAGTTATAGCCTAAATATTGTTTTTGTTCTTTGAAATTCCTTTTGTGTTGAATCCTGTTTACAGGAGCAACTGGAGACCACAAAAAATAGACTTACTAAGGGCCTAATCCTGTCCAATTTTTCCAGCACTGATATAGCCACAATGCAGCCCCAAGGGAACAAATGTATCTTGAGGAGGCCTCCATGACTGACCTGCCACCACAGGTTGTTGTATTGTATGCATCCTATTGGCATGGCTGTATCAGTGCTGGAAAGCTGGATAGAATTGGGTCCCACAGGCATTCCTGGAGAGTGAGCAAAATGCTAAGTCTCCTCAGGTGCCTGGCCACTGGTGTAAAGCAGCCTCTCCTCCTGGCTTTCAGAGCTTCATGTTGTTATTGCCACCAAAGCATCAAGAAAAATGCAGTATCATGGACATTGTAGAGTGTGTCATTAATATTCCCATCTGTCGGATCAGAATCTGAGAGTTCCAGACAATCAGTTTATGGCAACAAATTTGATCAGCTGCAAATCTCTTTCCTCAAGAGAGTCGCTCTGTTTCAGAATATTGCATCTTTGCGGCCCACAAACAATCATATATTGTTGCTGGGAAAAATGTGGAGCCATTACTATTTTGGAGTGCTGTCTGGAATGCAGTGGCACAAGTGTCACAGCCACTTATGAGATAAGTGCCGGCGACATTGCTGATGAGTGACACAAGCAGCACATCCCAGCTTGAAAGTGAGGGCTCACAGGAGACCTGAGACAAGCTGGTCTTAAGGCAAAAGTGTGAAGAAGTCTCTCAGCTCATCCTCTGCTAGCATTCAAACTGTTGTTGTAAGACTGGTGGCCCAATCCTTAAATACCATTCAGTGCATCCTGGCCAATGCCACACACTGGATCTGTGCATCAGTGTTGGAAGAAAATGCCCCGGTGCCAGTATGTCAGTGCAGGGGGCAGGAGGTAGGTGGGGTGAGCGGAATGGGGTAGGGAGGGTGAAGAACAGGGCAGAGATGGGGGAAGAGAGAAGGGTGGATTGAGGTTGGGAAGGGAGAGGTATTGGTGGCAGAGGTTCCACTGATATCCTATCCTCCTTCCTGGTCTCAATCTGTCTTTTTGGGTCCACTTGGATGTGAGCCAGCTATGTAGCTGGCACAGGTCCAAACAGACCCATTTGGGTAGCAAGGGCTTACCCCAGGGTGAGAGAACAAATATTTCCTTACCTCAATGAGGCCTTTGCATCTCAAAACGCCCCCATGGGATGCAGCATGT
Organism: Tiliqua scincoides; assembly: GCF_035046505.1. Classification (NCBI taxonomy): domain Eukaryota; kingdom Metazoa; phylum Chordata; class Lepidosauria; order Squamata; family Scincidae; genus Tiliqua; species Tiliqua scincoides. Next base: position 240,303,972 of record NC_089822.1, on the reverse strand, counting down.
GCCAACTTGAATGGGAAAGCAGGGGGTGTGTGGTTAGGTAGGATTGGACTCCCAACACACTTACCTTCCTTGGACTTGGAAAGACCATTTATCTATCTAGGTCAGTATTGTAACACTGACCAGCAGCAACTCTCCAGGGTCTGTGATAGGGGATTTTCCCAGTCCTACCTGGAGATACCAGAGATTGAGACAGGAACTCTTCTGAACACAGGGACTGTGTTCTGCTACAGAGCTACAGCCATTCTCCAAGGCTAAATTTAACTTGGATTTGCTCTCAAAATGCAACTGACAAAGGGTTTTTTATAGTCTTCATGACCAATGGTGGTTTTATTGGTACTTTAATCTGCTGGGTTGCAGTCGGTTTTATGGTTACAGCATTTATTTTTTTAAAGTGATGCCATAAACTGTCTTGGGGATTTAATACTGAATGGTAGGATAAAAATGTTTAAAATAAGGCCTCTTGCTGATTGTGTCTTGAGGTTCACCAGCTATGGGAGACCTTCTTTGCAGATTGAGCATTCTCTTTTTGGGTGATCTGGAATGTACTTCCAAACTTCAAACAAACAAACAAACAAACAAACAAACAAACAAACAAAATAGCAGACAAGCTTACCTGCCAAATCATTTTGTACTGACCATTTATTGTACTATTGGCAATAAATAGTAATAATAGTTCAAATGCAATAGTCTTTAGGGACATTAAATTTAAAGACAAAAGTGCCACAAAGACATGCATTGAACTAATCATCAATCATCTAGATAAGCCCTGTGAGCCCAATCCTGGGCAAGTCTACTCAGAAGTAAGTTCCAGTATAGTTAGTAGGCCTTACTCCCATTTAAGTGTGGATTGAATTGTAGCCTGTGATGGTGAGAGTAATAGCACTGTCCCAGACCCCATCCATGACATGAACGATGATGTTTGCACCGCACAGCAGATTAGGGGGAGTGGAGAACAGGCACCCACCACCTGCCTCCAGTCCACTGCCATTAGAGTTGGCTTGTCCACCTGGCTCCTTCCTCTACATGGGTTCTTCAAAAGTAGCAGGAAATGCAAGGTGCTCAGGGAGCAGTCCCCGCATGCTCTGCGCATCCTGCTTCATTGAAAAAGATTGCGTGGCAAAAGGAGCCAGGTTACTAGATAGGACTGCTGCATTTCAGAGCACATTGTTTTGGTCCTCGGTCCTCACACCCTTCCTCCACTGGGCCCTGTGAACAAAGAAGGAGCACGTGGATAAGGCAGGAGGGCCTGATTGTTGCACTCCATGATAGGAACACAATGATCCTGTCTGCTTACCTGCCTCTTTCCAATTTGTGGATTCTTTAAATGAGGCAGGAAATGTAGAGCATTTTGGGAGTGGCCCTTTAAATTGTGTTTAAAGAGCCCACACAGATGAATGAGTCAGATAGGGCATGCATGGGTGGGTAGGGGAGGTCAGTGATAGCAGCAGTGGGGGGGGGGTGGCTCTATTAGAGGTTCAGCTGGCCCTGGCTGGGGGTAATCCTCCCACTGACCTCAGGGGACTTAGGGCCCAATCCTATCTAATTTTCCAGGGCCAGTGCAGCTGTGCCAATGGGGTGTGCACTGCATCCTTTGGTGGGGAGGCAGACCCAGAGGCCTCCTCAAAGTTGTTGGGGAATAACAACACTGAGTAGTGGTTATCAGTTGAGTATCTGGTTCTTTAAAATTCAAATTCTATGTGGTCCCTTTAATGGTCTTTTTAAAGGGTGTGTCCCCTTGCTGATTCCTCCTTATGTATACATAGCTTCTTGTTTGCTGACTTTGGTTGAACAGGAGAGTGTATTTTAATCTCTGTTTTTAACTATTGTTTTATCATACTTGCATGCATCCAGGGGCAGCTTTTTAGGGCTCCTGGTCTTTTAGTTTTAAGAACCTTGATGTGAGAAATGTTTGTATAAGCCTGCATCAGATTGTAAGTAAACTGCCTTTGGTCTTAACTTTTGGATCTGAGTTTTTGTGCCTTGGCTTGCAAGCAGCCTGGGTAGAAGACTTTAAGAGTTTTTGCCTGAGCCAACAAAAGTAAGGGAACATTTGTTCCTTTATCTCTGGGCTGCATTGCAGCTGCACTGGTGCTGGAAAGTTGGATAGGATTGGGCCCTTACTTATGAGTATACATGGAAAACCCGCACTCTAAAACTGTGTGTGGTTTGCCCAATGGTATGACAAGGCTACATGTTACAGCAATGCACAATTGATGCTTGCGTGCATATTTTTCAAATGTTAAATAGTGCCAGGGAAGCTTTTCTCTTGAGCAAATTAGCAGACATGAGTCCCCCTCCTCAATCCAGAATGGGGCCATGGCAGGGCAAAGAGTTAAAGTCCCTGCTTCCCCCAACCTTATTTCCATGAGCTGCAATTTAGCATTTAAAAAATGCATGCAAGTCATGCCACATACACCCTTGCAATCTGCAGTTTGGCACCCAACAGATGCCTAGAACCAGATTTCCAAAGTCTTAGCCCAGCTATCCACTGACTTCTGCAATGTCCTGATGTAGGCCTGAATAATTAAAACCCTTAGCCCAAGCCCTATCTTTGCTCATTAGGGTATGCTTGTTGATTGACAGTGAATTAAATTTTAAATTCACTCTTGCAAAGCAGGAACCAAGGGAGGGAGAAAGATCACACATGGGGAAAAGTTTTGGCCAGAACATTCAAGACTGGCAGTATCTACCCTCATCCCCAAATGTACCCACAACTTAAAAAAAAACACTCATGTGATTTACTGTGTCTTGCAGAACTTGGCTGCTTTCCCATTAGGTTCTAAAACATCTTATTAAAGGAAAAAAGACAAACTGAGGCCAGCCGTAGCCCAGGGCTGATTTTATTCCCCCTATCTTTGTAAACCTGGACACTGCTGGAATAACAATGGCTGTCAAGTACAAGTAAATAAGATTTCTGAAGAAAAGGTGGTGCTCAAAGACTATTTTATCATCACTCTACCTCTCTCCCCTCCCCCTTTTTTTTTCTTGTCCTGGAGAATTCAACAGCAAGCCAGAAGATTTACAGCTTTAATTAGGAAGTTTAGGAGAAGCTGCAGTTTGGTAAATATTCTTGCTAGGTCAATGGAGTTTGGGGTTGTGAAAGCATAAAGTGATGCATGTAAGTATATCTTCAGTTTGTTTTATCTTGTCTGGGCCCTTCATTAATTTGACTTGCGTGGAGACACTTGTTCCCCACCTCCCACAAATGACAACAACAAAAGGAAAGAATTCTCAATCGGTCTTCCGCTGTGTTATCTAATAAAACAGCAGAGATTAGCTTCCTTCCAGTGTGCCCACCTTAATTAAGCACGCTGTGCTCTTTTTTCCAGGCAGCCAAGCTTGAGACGTCTGATAGGTGCAAGGAAATATTCATTTGTATTATGAGCTCATTCTTGCTCATTTTGGGTATCACATGAAGTCGGGCTGGGGATCTGTATTGACCCACCGCAGTGGGATAACGGCTGACAACAAGGATGTGGGAGATTGTTAAAAAAAATGTTTGCAGAGAAGAGAGATAAAATGTGCTGCTTTAGGGAGGATGAAAGTGGCCTGAGATATGATTCCCCAAGGAAAGGAGTAAAGCCAACTTGTACATAGGGTATATTTTTGCACATCTTCAAACCTGAAGTGTCACTAAAGTGAATGCCAATAGGCAGTGGAATCGCTAGGGTTTGAGTCACCTGATGCGGGAGGCTGGTGTGTCACCCCCATGATGGACCTCCTCCCATGCATTGGGTGGGGGAACGTTCCGGGCGGTGGGTGTAGTGATACACCATTGCTCTACACCTGCTGGTTTTTTTGGCTATAACCTTTTATCGAATAGAGATATATAAACGTGGTTTATTTCATTGTATTCTGCATGAAATTACGCATCAAATGATATATAACATGATGGCATTATTCAAAAATACAAAGATTTAAATCATTTTGGCAAGTTGTGGTGCCACGCCCCTCCATACATGTCACTTGGTACAGCCTGCACCCCCTGACCCCGCACCCCACTAGCGACACCACTGGCAATAGGGATTTAGAAGTGAGAGGCATGTTCTCAGGTAGTGGCTATGGTACCATTTAGAAATGGGCTATGTCAGAATGGCAGATGCAAGGGAGGGCACCAGGATGCAGGTCTCTTGTTATCAGGTGTGCTCCCTGGGGTATTTGGTGGGCTGCTGTGAGATACAGGAAGCTGGACTAGATGGGCCTATGGCCTGATCTAGTGGGGTTGTTCTTATGTTCTTACCTAAGTTGAATGCCCTGCAGCTCAATCCTATAGGTAGAGGTGTGTTTTTTCTGTGATAACAAAATAAAAACACATAGCACTGCTTTCTGCACATCTCATTTTGGTAAAAAATATCACCACCAATTCAAAATCTGCAAAATGATAAAACAGTTTTCTAACACCTCTGCATAGTGGCCACTGTAAGCTGGTTGGGCTGGACTGGGGGGTGCAGGGGTAATGACTGTGGCTGCATCTGCTCACTCTATACCAGCTATATCATCGACCTTGTACACTTTTACAGTGGTCATAATTATAATTTATACAAATGCATCCTTGGAATAATAAAGGGCTCAATCCTAACCAACTTTCCAGCGCTGGCATTGCTGTGCCAGTGGGGCATGTGCTGCATCTTGCCAATAGGGGGCAGTCACGGAGGCCTTCTCAAGATAAGGCAACGATTGTTTCCTTACCTCGGAGTTGCATTGCCCTTATGTCAGTGCTGGAAAATTGGTTAGGATTGCGGTCAAAAACACATAACACCATTTTGTGCACTTTTCCTCCTTGGGGGGAAAAAACACCTCTACCTACAGGGCACTTATGATGGTGGAACTCCCGGTCCACCACCATGTCACTGCATTGTCTTAAAAGGCACACTGCTGTTGTGAGTTTTGAGGCTGCCAGCACAACTGGCTGAAGGCCCCATGTGCACGGCAGTGGCTCCCAGATGTCATGCTGGAGCAGGTAAAATGGCAGAGGGGGAAGGCAGTTCATGGGTGGTTTGAGGGAGGAAATGGTGGAGAGCGGAAAGGAAAAGGGGTGGTTCAAATGTGGCAGAGGGTGGCTCTCAGTGGCAGCAATGCATACCAGATCCTATCCCCCTTTCTCAACCAGACCTGCCCCCAGAGTCTCCTTGGACTTACTCCAGGTAAAGAGCTGGCGTAGGTCTGAGTAAGTCCATTGATGGCCAGGCAGCCTACGGAAAGGTAAGTAAATGATTTTACTGACCTCTCTCAGGCTGCCTAGTCACCCCCCCAACCACCCGCCCCCCAACCACAGCATGCAGTGTGCACTCTGTCGGTGGCGCTGCATGCCATTGACTAGCAGGGAATAAGATTGGGCCTCAATCCGGAGATCCATGCATGCTCAAATATGCACATGGGCGTTTTGTGTGGATGAGGTCACCATTTATTTAATGGGGCAGCTGATATGCGCATGCAAAGGATGATAGGAATGCGGACATCATTCTAAATGGGATGTTCTATGTATGAATTAGAGCGCCTGCAGCTGCAATTCTCAGGAAACACCACAATAAGGTTCGTGCACATGTCACAATCAGTGTCCATGCACTAACATTAGCAACCGGGAGAGAGAGGATTCTTGGAAAACAAATGACTCCCTCCCCCAAACATTTATCAAGGAAAGCTTATAATTCCCAAGTTGAATCCAAGTCAAGACAAAAACCCATCACTAGATCAGGCTAGTGATGGGTTTTTGGCTTGACTTGGATTCAACTTGGGAATTATAAGCTTTTCTTGATAAAAAGTTTTATCATTTTCTTGATAGTAAATGTGTACCTGTTACTCACACTAGCAACTGCTTGCCTAGCTCCCTGAGTTCAAGAAGCGTGCATCTATGGCTGCAAGTTTAGACTTCCCTTCAGAAGGGTATTCTGAAGGTATCCTGAAGGCTATTCTCTTCCAGAGGTGAATCCCTCCCTAGGCAGGTGCCGTTCATCCTCTTTCTGACTTGTGTACTACAGAAAAGACAGGTATCTTTTCTCCTAGGACCTAGGATATGACTTAGCCCAGTACAGGTCACCCTGCATAGCGGGTATTAAGAAGCTGGACTTCTGGGTAAAAACTGCTAAGCATTATGCAGGTATTAGCCGAGGCACCTCTTTACAGAAATCACCCACCCAGGTTACAATGGGTCAAAGTCAGCCCTTGTCTAATGAAGCATCAGTGCAATTGTTCGCACACTGATGGTGAATATGGGTCCTACAAGATTGCAAACTGTAGTAGAGGGCAGGCACCAGGATGCAGGTCTCTTGTTGTCTTGCATGCTCCCTGAGGCATCTGGTGAGCCACTGTGAGATTCAGGAAGCTGCACTAGATGGGACTTTGGCCTGATCCAGTGAGGCCCTTCTGATGTTCTTATGTTCTCTATCTGACAGAGGCTGATGCAGAAAGGAAAATGTATTGGATAGGATAATAAAATGTATTGAGAAAAGAAAGTTATCTCAATGGTATGGAATGTTATCTCCATTTTATAATCTGTCACTATTCTGAGTTATGTTGTGCTCTTACAGGCATGCTGAGATATATATGAAACTTCTTCACCCTTCTCCAGGGAGCTGGCATGAAACCTTGTAAAAATGCTGTATTCTTTTCCAAGAGTAAAATAGATGGAAGAAATTACTGTGCTAACTTGAGTTTGCCATTGCTGAGCCCATACCTGTTGCTAAGTGATACATACTGCGTTAAAGTTAGTTCCATGGTGTAATTTGGCATAAGCTGAAATCTCATGCAGCAAAATCTGTTTTCAACAGTCTAATTCATCTTGTTTAATTCATTGTAGACTTGATAGTTACAACAAATAGCAAATGTATTTATAATTACCTGGCATTCATCTCAGGTTAGTTACCTGTAACAGGGATCTGAGCTCCGTAATGGGGCTTCTCAAGTCTGTGCTGGCTATTTTGCTGGAGCAGAGTTGAGAGACTCTGAGTCAAACTGGAAGCCCTGTCACAAAGGTCAGGATACAGTGGAGCAGAGCTCTACCAATTTTGCCTCCCTCCCACCCCAGTTCCTCTTCCTCCCCACTCACCCCTCCCTTGTTCCACCCTCCCACAACCCCCAGAGGCCACACTGCCGCCCAGCAGCCTCACTTAGCCCCGTCCTCTTCTAGAGGTTTACGACTCTTTTACAGTACCCAGTGCTGATGCTAGGATTTAGTGCCATCGCTGGCAAGGTTCAAGATTGGGTCCTAAGAGAGATGTAACTTTGTGAGAGGGAGAGAGATGCAGAAGTGTTGGTAAAGGAAAGTCAGCAGAGTACTTAATAGAACTGTACTTCTGTCCCTCTCCAATACAAATGCAAATTGTAACATTAAAAAATATCAAATGCAAGTTGCAAAATGCAACTAATACAAATGCAGCCCCCCCATTCTAAGCTGCTCTAAGATCCACGTTGGCAATTAAACAACAACAATAAAAAATAGGGTTGTCACCAAGTGTACTTTCACTAGCAGGTGAAATATTATCTATTTTCTATATAATAATTTATTTCTAGAAATAACTATTTAGATAGTTGTATTGTATTGGCAACCTTCAGTCTCGAAAGACTATGGTATCGCGCTCTGAAAGGTGGTTCTGGCACAGCGTCTAGTGTGGCTGAAAAGGCCAATCCGGGAGTGACAATCCCTTCCACACCAGGAGCAAGTGCAGTCTGTCCCTGGTCTGTCTCCCTGGCTATGGGCCTTCCTTCTTTGCCTCTTAGCCTCAGACTGTTGGCAAAGTGTCTCTTCAAACTGGGAAAGGCCATGCTGCACAGCCTGCCTCCAAGCGGGCCGCTCAGAGGCCAGGGTTTCCCACTTGTTGAGGTCCACTCCTAAGGCCTTCAGATCCCTCTTGCAGATGTCCTTGTATCGCAGCTGTGGTCTACCTGTAGGGCGCTTTCCTTGCACGAGTTCTCCATAGAGGAGATCCTTTGGGATCCGGCCATCATCCATTCTCACGACATGACCAAGCCAACGCAGGCGTCTGTGTTTCAGCAGTGAATACATGCTAGGGATTCCAGCACGTTCCAGGACTGTGTTGTTTGGAACTTTGTCCTGCCAGGTGATGCCGAGGATGCGTCGGAGGCAGCGCATGTGGAAAGCGCTCAGTTTCCTCTCCTGTTGTGGGCGAAGAGTCCATGACTCGCTGCAGTACAGAAGTGTACTCAGGACGCAAGCTCTGTAGACCTGGATCTTGGTATGTTCCGTCAGCTTCTTGTTGGACCAGACTCTCTTTGTGAGTCTGGAAAACGTGGTAGCTGCTTTACCGATGCGCCTGTTTAGCTCGGCATCGAGAGAATGAGTGTCGGAGATCGTTGAGCCAAGGTACACAAAGTCATGAACAACCTCCAGTTCATGCTCAGAGATTGTAATGCAGGGAGGTGAGTCCACATCCTGAACCATGACCTGTGTTTTCTTCAGGCTGATTGTCAGTCCAAAATCTTGGCAGGCCTTGCTAAAACGATCCATGAGCTGCTGGAGATCTTTGGCAGAGTGGGTAGTGACAGCTGCATCGTCGGCAAAGAGGAAGTCACGCAGACATTTCAGCTGGACTTTGGATTTTGCTCTCAGTCTGGAGAGGTTGAAGAGCTTTCCATTGTCCTAACGTTCCAGGTGCCCAGCTTTAGGGCAGTAGTTTTCTGTTTTCTGTTGCATGGTGCAGAGTTGTCGATCCGCTTGTCGGTTTTCACCCTAAACCCCACGCACCCCATGAGGTTAACGGACCGTGGCGAGGCAACACCTTACTGGCTGGGTGTTTTACAATTACTATAGAAAGTTGTCCACAATTTTGTTTATGTCACATCAATCAATCAATCAATCAATACTGTTTCAGCTTAAGTACAGACCTCCAGAACCTAACTTGTACTTAAGTAGAGGACTACCTGTACAGTAGGCTATCCTTGCATTTTCTTCTGGCTGGGATTCTATCACAATTTAATTTGTCTACTGTGCAAAAGTAATGGGAAGTCTTGTCCTAGTGCAAAGACCTTTGGGATCCCAATTCTGTATATGGTTAATGAAAACCTTAGGCATCCATTTATCACTAGATCCCCCAATGTTTCTTTGGACAAAGATGTTCCTCAAGAAAAAGGAGCGCTTCCTTTTAGTTGCTAGAATTTTGTACTCAGAAACAAGTACATTGACAGAAGTATGACAACACAGAGAGTGGTTGGTTATATACTGGGGCTTTGTTGCTATGATGAACAGAACGACATGGCTGAATATGATGTATGTTGGGTTTTGCTTCGCTTTTCAAAAAATGTTTTTAATGTTGTGCAGCGCAATCCTATCTTGGACTGGAACAGGCAGGCCAGCAGGCCCACAGTGTATCCAGCGCAAGATAGGGCCCCAAAGTGGCTCAGCTGGAGGTAAGGGGAAACTCTTCCCCTTACCTCTGGGTAAGTCACTGTAGCCCCAATGGGTCTCCTTGGACTTGCATTACCTATGGAGGTGGCATAAATCAGAGGAGAGTGGAGCAGCTTGAAGCCACACCACGCGGCTTGGGAACGGGGGCTAGGATCCAGCATATCTGCCGGGTCTCAGCCCCGCCTCCTGCTCTTCACTCACTGCCCCTGGGACCGCCCTCCTCCCACCCTCCCCCTGCCCTGGAACTCCTCCCTCCTGTCTCCTCCCCACCCCCTCCCCGCCCTCTCCAGAGCCTTTCGTCAGTCAAGCTTGGTCGACACAAGGCTCCTCCGTGAAGTCGGTGCGAAGGCTGGATTCAGCCTCTGCAGGTTGGCGCGTGTCCCTGTGCCAGCCCAGCCGACAACTGAGGAGGTGCAAATGTGCTTTACGGTATGTTTGCGACCCTCCTGGGCCAGCGCAAGTGTCTTGCCTTAGGATTGCGCCCTTAGTGTTTAATGTTAAGGTTAGTGTTTTAATGCTCAGTATTGATTTTTTTACTTATTGTTATGATGCACTGTACTTTTGATATGAGGCTTAGTATGCCACTTTGAGCATTTGCTTCAGCTGGTATAAATTTTTCAAATAAAATAAATAAAATAAATTTTCCTTCTCTGGCTTCATTTTAACAGTTGCCTTTTTCAATCACTGTCAATGCCTGACCAGAAAGCAGTGGCCCTTTCTGAATTATGTATTCTTTTTGTCTAGACAAGAGCAGAGTTTCTCAAACTTTTCTAGAGGCTGCTGCCTGATTTATAAATGCCAATGAGTGTGGCTATAATGGTGATTGGGAAGCAGTGCTCCCACCCAAGTAGCAGTCTGATTATCTCTTGATGCACATAGCCTAATCTGCCCTGTCAGTTTCATAACCACCAAAAATTGGGTCATGACCCACTGGTGGGTCTCAGACCCACAGTTTGAGAACTGCTGGGCTAAGAAGATGGGGCATTCATCTTTTCTTTCTCTGCCTCCATTTCTGGCCTCAATTTCTGGGAAGTCTGGATGCCAGACTTTAATTAACAATTGACCTATTTATAGAAGCCTCACTCTTCCAAATGTATCTTGCCTTCATCTGTCTAGTCTAGTGGGAATACCCTGCTAAAGAGGAACCTTTCAACATGGTGCTTCTTTTATATTTAACAGGGGGATTGTGAGTCCCATTGGGATGAATTTGTAGATTTCTTTTGCTATACAAGTCCCTTTATGAACTTTGTTTGGGTTTAACAGAAGAACTACATAAATATTCTTAATAATCAACATCTTTAGGGGCAAATCCTAGTGTTTCATTTTGCTAGAGAACAAATGGCCAGGTACTGCTGTCACTTACCTAGCCCTCCCTGCTTTTTGACATTTTAGAGCACAGCAGTATACTGAGAATAAAATGAATGGGGAAGAGAATAGCTGATCATGACCTGAGATGCCTTCTAGGAAGCCTATGGAACTGCAGTTCAGTCCTTTTCATTCACATTTCCCTGGGTTTGCACCCATGAAATGCCAGGCTGGGATAAACAGCTCCCAAACACATTTTCTTATGGAAGGTTAGTGCCAGCTGCTCTATTCTTACACACAAACCAAATGTTTCAGCTACCCCTGTTTACAAGGAGACAGTCACTGGCTTTCCCCTATCTCTCCTCGGTAATTAACTACCCTATTTTGATTCCGCTTTTGCCTTTTGGAGAATGCACTGTTAAGATGTTCAGTGTGACTTGCTATACAGGTTGGTCTTCCTTAACCATGGGTTTTGGACCCTGTGGATTTGACCCAACACGTCAGGAGGGCCTCACTGTACCTCCTGAACATGAATAAAAGACTCCTCCGGTCTTGTCTGGAGGGAGGCCTTCAGAGGCATGGGGAGGTCATACCCCACCTCTCCATGCCTCAGAAGGCTCACCGAAGCCTTCTGAGACTACTTTTGTGAAAAACTGATGGCCTGGACCCAACCTATTTGATTATCTGCAGGTTTCTTTATCCACCAGGGCCAACTGTAGTTGTCTTTCTTTGCGGTCCAGCCACCCCCCCAGACGGTGTCGGCCCAAGATCTCTAGTGCCTGAGACAGTATGCCACATGCTGACCCTCTCACATAGTGATGTGTCTGAGGCAACCACTTCAATTGGCCCGCTTCTCTGCAGACACGCATAGGATTGGGTCACAAAAGAGTTTTCACAGTTATGGTGGCAGGCCGAAGCTTATTGGGTGTGCCTTTCTCTGCCACTGTGCTACATTGGCAGGATACATCCATTGAATTTCTCCTTTCCACGGAGGCATCAAAAGCACAGGGACATTTGCCAAGAGCTGGACTTTTGTGCCAAAGAGTTCCAGGGGCTCTTTGGAACTGAAGGGTATCTTTCCCATACTATTCTGATGCCAGAAGCAACCTACAATGCATCAGTTCATTTTGTTTTTGTGGCTCATGTTTCCTTCCATTTATCATCACAGCCTCAGAACTTAATGTGAGTTGACTTGCAAAATGGTTCAATAAATTATGTCATCCGGAAGGTCCATATTGTGGTCTGGCTTAAAAACAGGGAAATTTGGAGATGCTGCCAGTTTTAATGTGCCAACCAGCAACTGGCCAAACTGCCTTCAGACTCTGGATTCCCAGGAAGCGACGTTGACTGGAATTTAATACAGAGCCCTGAAAACAAGAGGGAAGATGAGAGCCAGCCCAGGGAAGTTTGGCTGTTAACATCTTTAGAAGACTTTATCCATCTAGCAATGATTAACATCTCTGGAAGCTGGGCTGGTTAAGAAACTGCTGGGTTCTCATTGGGTAACTGCCTCCAGCTTTGCAGTCAGTGTATGTTAAGTTATTGCTCACATTCTGCTTTATTTCTTCATGAGGAACGAAAGGCCAGTAATGAACTGCTGCATTTAGTCAATAACAATAAATAAAAATTATTTCCTTCTTAACCAAAACAGAAAAAAAGAGGGACTCTTCACCAGGACAAAGGTCCTTTATTTTATCCTTTTCAGAAGGTTACAGGATTGTTAAGGTTGTACAGTGATAAATTTAAGAGGTTGGAAACATTTAAGAAGTTCAGTTACTGGTGCTCCCAAGGCACTCTATATTGGAAAATGGAGGCACCTCCCCGAATACCTGAAGAAACACAGTGCAACACTTTATCTGAGTGATTCAAATATGTCCAGATAATGAGAACCGCTTCAGTTCAGAGAAAGAATATTTACATAAAGCTGTGTTGGCATGGAAGTAATGCACTCTGCACTCAATGGGGGCTGCCTTTGAAGACCATCCAGAAACTTCACTTGGTTCAGAATGAGGGAACTAGTATCTGAGCCAAGACACTGGATTCTATTATTCCGACCTTTTATCAACTCATTTGGCAGCCGATCTGTTTCTGGGCTAAATTCAAGGTCTGATTTTAACCTTTAAAGCCTTGCATGGAATGGGATCAAGGCATCTCAGGAACTGCCTCCACTAGATGCCATTCTTCAAGAACCTCAAGTGAGCCAGGGTGGTGTAGTGGTTTGGGAGGTGGACAGACCTGGAAAATCCAGGCTCAAATCCCCCCTCAGCCATGAAGCTTCCTGGGTGACCTTGGGCCAGTCGCTTTCTCTCAGGCTCACCTGCCTCACAGGGTTGTTGGAGGACAAAAGGAGGGGAGCAACTCCTGAGCTCCTTGGAAGAAGGGCAGTATAAAAATGTGAATAAATAAATAAATAAAATAAACCTGATCCTGCGTTGAAGGCCAATCTCCATGTTTTCCTACCATTGGAGGTGCTGCAGATGTATCCACAAGATAGGGCCTTGTGGCTCAAACTGTAGAACAGTCTACCTTCCAGAGAGGTACACCTGGCCCAAAAGAAGGTTGGGAATGCCTGCCCTGGAGGGGCGGGGTTGCAACTATCAGATTGGGAAACACTGGAGTAATCCATAGTGAGCACACTCCTGTAAGTAAAGAGTCCTATAAGTAAAGACTTTGAGTCCTGTTAGCTTCTGAGAATGTTATTCTGATTCATCATTCATCTTAACTGGGTGGTGATCCCCTTGAAGGTTTATCTTCGTCACTCTTTAGATGTTTGCCTTCTATAAACAAACAGATGGGCTATGAGTTAATTTGGCAACTATTCTATTCTACGATGGAGGAGGAAGGAAATCTTTTACAGTGAGTTTTAAAAAGATATTTGAACAGATACTATTGTGAGTGTCCTAACACTTGATTGCAACATAAGGATGTACATTTGTTTCATTTTTAGCCCAGTCCTAATTGCTTCTTGTGCTGGTATACAATGAGGTCTGCTAGGGTACTGTGTGGGCGACTGAGGCAGCAGCCATCCTGCCATTTTGTGGAGTGCTTCTGCCAGCCTGAGGGCCAGAAGGCTACATGCTGACAGTTGTGTAGCTGGGGGGGGCATAAAACAATAAATACTGCAGTATTGCCATGTAAGCAGTCCCTCCCACGTGCTGTCAGAGCCATTCCAGGCGGCGACAGCAACACGCAGGAGACGGTTTGGTTTGGTGAGCACCTGCGCATTGCCATCGCTGCCTGGAATGGCTTCAGTGGTGAGTGGGAGGGGTTGTTTACATGGCATGTTGCAGCACTTGTACTACTTATTGTTTTGCCCCCCCCCCAGTTATGCTACTGTGTGGTGCTGACAGCAGCCCACAGATCAGCTGTCAACAGACTCAGCCGACAAAGTCGTAAGTTTGCGGGCGTCTTAGGAGTGAGACAGGGGGAGATCTCAGTGGCACAGTGACATCCACCAAATCCAGAACCCATGACCTGGGGCTGACATGACCCCTGTGGCAGAGCAGATCTATGCCAGCAAAATAGTGGCTTAGATCTGAGATGGCCCACAGGAGTCCAGGCAGAAGCAGAGGAGGTAAGTAACATATTTCTTTACTTACCTCTCCTGGCTGACCTGGTCCCCTGCTGGCATGGGGGAGTTAGCAGACACTGTACTGGTCTACCCTAAACCCTGTGAAATAGCAGGGATGGGATTGGGCTGATAGCTTCTTATTTACTCTTTCATTTTTATATGCATGCCCCCTACACACACACACACACACCACAAATGTGTGTGTGTGTGTGTGTGTGTGTGTGTGTGTGTGTGTGTGTAACTGGACATTTTGAAGAAAATTTGTTTTATATACAGTATTGCTGTAGAAAATTTGTTTTATATACAGTAAATATAGATCCTAAATTTATATTCTGCGTTGAAGACACTTAATATTTTATCAGATTTTTGTCATGTTTTTAATCATGGTTGTTCAATGCTTATTTTTTTAATTTATTTTATAGTCACAACTGGAGTACAGCTCTTAACCTGAAATGTGCACGAGAGCATGTCAGTTGTGGATGTTGCAAATGACGTGCAGAAAGCAAAAGACATCCATTTCTACTACTACTACTACTACTACTACTACTAAATTAGTAGTAGTACTACTACTAAATTACTAAATTACTACTACTACTAAATTATTAAACTACTAGTACTATTACTACTACTACTAAAGTAGTAAATTACTACTACTAAATTATTAAACTACTAGTACTATTACTACTACTACTAAAGTAGTAGTAGTAGTAGTACAAATGGCTGTCTTTTGCTTTCTGCATGTCATTTGCAACATCCACAGCTGCCATGCTCCCTTATGCATTTCAAGCTATGTTACTACTACTACTACTACTACTACTACTAGTAGTAGTAGTAGTAGTATGCTAAATGATGCTAAATTTAGCTTTTCAGTTTTTGCAGATCTTTTAACCAAAGACATTTTAATTAGATTCATTTCTGCATTATCTACTAGTAGTAATGGTAGATAATGCAGAAATGAATCTAATTAAAATGTCTTTGGTTAAAAGATCTGCAAAAACTGAAAAGCTAAATTTAGCATCATTTAGGAAAACAGACCGCTAAAATAAATAACTCTGCATCTGCTGTGAATAGCTTGAACATATGATATGCCTTCAAGCCAAATGTAAGTTCCAGTAATCTTTCACATTTGCCATATCTGTTCCCAAGAAAATGCTTCTGGTTAATAGGAAACATTTTGCCGGGAGAAGCCAGGCATCTTTCCCATACTTCACTGGGGGTGCTGAACTAAGACCTCTTTCTTTGGTTGCCAAGGGGAATATTAAAAGGTCCTGCTCCATTTTTGGCAACTGTCTAACAGAACTCTTATGGAATGCCCTGACATTCCCTCTTTCATGGAAACGGTTTCTAACTACTGTGACAGAATGTCCGTGAATCATGGCTAGTTGTCATTGAGCTGGTGAATATGGGACAATATCACAGCAATAAAACTTCATTTTGGCTACGTTGTCTCCTGGCCACACACATCGCTTAAATAATCTGGTTCTCTTGCTAGCTCTGCTTCAGTTTAAATAAGCTTTTTCCAGGCAGGTTTGAAAAATTACAAGTTGCAGTTATCATCTCAACTTGCCATGTACTGCATAATAATAATAATAATAATAATAATAACCCATTATTATCTACAGTATATATGACAGTATATATCTACAGGGTTATATCTACAGTATATATACTGTATATCTACAGTATATATCTACAGGGTTATCTACAGTATATATGACATCATATATACCCCTGGGGGCTGGGGGCCAAGAATAGGCCCTCAGTTTGGCTGTACTTGTCGTAAGAGGCGACTAAACAGCCACCGGGTAGATGGGACTCGTCAGCCTAGGAAGGCAGCTCATCTAAGAGAAGGAAACTCTGATCCCAAACCTCCACTGCCTTGTGGCTACATCCAGTTCTGGAAAAGGCTTCAGGAGTCAACCTCGAGGCAAAATCAGGAGCCGGAGTCCCTTAGGCAGTTCATGGCTGAACACAGTCACGTTCTGGCAACTCCTGCGACGCCGCTGGAACCAACCGTATTGGCTTCTGCCTTTCCATTGGACCATTCCAGCGACGTGGAGAGGGGGGATTTGCTGCATGGGTAACAGCCTATCCTCCATACCTTCTTTACCCAGGCTTCGCGCACTGGAGAGGACACTCCAACTTCGCCATACGGCGTCGGCACAACACGGGAAGCAGCAGTTTACCGGTTATAAGTCTTTGCTCGATTGGCGTAGAGCATGACGCCAGGGGCTGCTTCCGACGGTGGGAGAGATCATTGCATCTCATTGGGCAGCTACCGCCCGCCTTAAGCTGGGCAGTCCCCAGCCAGTAAGGTGTTGCCTCGCCACGGTCCGTTAACCTCATGGGGTGCGTGGGGTTTAGGGTGAAAACCGACAAGCGGATCGACAACTCTGCACCATGCAACAGAAAACAGAAAACTACTGCCCTAAAGCTGGGCACCTGGAACGTTAGGACAATGACACCTGGCTTCTCTGATGACCTGCAAGAAATAGACGACGCACGCAAAACAGCTGTCATCGACATGGAGCTGAGCAGACTGCAGATGGACATCGTCGCCCTTCAAGAGACTAGGCTGCCAGATTCTGGATCTGTCAAGGAGAGAAATTTCTCATTTTTCTGGCAGGGAAAACCACCAAACGAAACCAGGGAACATGGCGTTGGCTTTGCGGTCAGAAATACCCTGCTGAAATCCATCATCCCACCTACTGTGGGAAGTGAAAGAATTTTGTCCCTGCAGCTCCAGTCATCAGCAGGACCTATCACTCTCATCAGTGCTTATGCACCGACTCTGTCGTCTCCAGCAGAAGCCAAAGACAAATTCTATGATGACCTGGCCACCACTGTCAAGAAAATCCCTGTAAAAGAGCCATTGTTCATTCTCGGCGATTTCAATGCTAGAGTTGGTGCTGATAACAGTTCATGGCCCACTTGCTTAGGTCAGTTTGGCACTGGGAGGATGAACGAAAATGGCCAACGCCTGCTAGAGTTTTGCTGTCATCACGGTCTCTGTGTCAGCAACACATTCTTCAACACAAAGCCCCAACATAGAGTCTCTTGGAGACATCCAAGATCAAAGCACTGGCACCAGCTCGACCTGATCCTCACCAGACGCTCCAGCCTTCCCAGCATCAAGATCACACGCAGTTATCATGGTGCTGCCTGCGACACTGACCACTCCCTGGTGTGCAGCAGAGTGAAACTGCAAACAAAGCGACTGTATCACACGAAAAAGGAAGGAAGACCTCGCATTGATACCAGCAAGACCCGGGATCAGAGAAAAGTGGAGGAATTTGCACAAGCGCTTGAGGAATCTCTTCCAGGCCCGGCCGACGCAAATGCATCCAACAGATGGGAACATTTCAAGAATACCGTTTACAACACCGCCTTGTCCATATTCGGCAAGAAGACCAACAAGGCGGCAGACTGGTTTGAAGCCCACTCTGAGGAGTTGACACCAGTCATTGAGGAAAAGAGGAGAGCTCAAGCAGCATACAAGGTCTGTCCCAGTGAGCGCAACCTGCAGGTCCTCCGAACTGCTCGCAGCAAAGTCCAACAGACTGCCAGGAGATGTGCTAACGACTACTGGCTCCAGCTCTGTTCCGAGATACAGATAGCAGCTGACACGGGCAACATCAAGGGGATGTATGATGGTATCAAGCAGGCCCTAGGTCCAACACAGAAGAAAATTGCCCCTCTGAAGTCTGCCACAGGCGAGGTCATCCAGGATCGGGCGCAGCAGATGGAACGCTGGGTGCAGCACTACTCTGAGCTATATTCCAGAGAAAATGTAGTCACCGAAGAAGCACTGAACAACATTGAGTGCCTGCCTGTGCTGGAAGAGCTTGACAGTGAACCAACCCTAGAAGAACTTCACGTGGCCCTGGACTCCCTTGCCTTTGGCAAGGCACCTGGAAAAGACAGCATCCCTGCTGAAGTCCTAAAATGCTGCAAAGAGATCATCGTCACTGAGCTGCATGAAATCCTCTGTCTCTGCTGGAGAGAAGGTGGAGTACCTCAAGACATGAGGGATGCAAACATCATCACGCTGTACAAGAACAAAGGTGACAGGGGTGACTGCAACAACTACCGCGGCATCTCTCTCCTTAGCGTTGTAGGAAAGCTGTTTGCCCGAGTTGTACTAAAGAGGCTCCAGGTACTTGCAGAGAGCGTCTATCCAGAATCGCAGTGTGGATTCCGAGCCAACAGGTCCACCACTGATATGGTATTCTCCCTTAGACAACTGCAGGAGAAATGCAGGGAACAACGACAGCCACTCTTTATAGCCTTCATAGATCTCACAAAGGCTTTCGACCTGGTCAGCAGAGACGGCCTCTTCAAGATTCTCCCCAAGATTGGATGTCCACCCAGGCTCCTCAGCATCATCAGATCCTTCCACAAGGACATGAAGGGCACTGTTGTCTTCGATGGCTCCACATCAGACCCTTTTGACATCCGAAACGGAGTGAAGCAGGGCTGTGTTCTTGCACCAACCTTGTTTGGGATTTTCTTCGCTGTCCTGCTGAAGCAGGCCTTTGGAACTGCAACAGAAGGCATCTATCTCCGGACCAGATCAGACGGAAAGCTCTTCAACCTCTCCAGACTGAGAGCAAAATCCAAAGTCCAGCTGAAATGTCTGCGTGACTTCCTCTTTGCCGACGATGCAGCTGTCACTACCCACTCTGCCAAAGATCTCCAGCAGCTCATGGATCGTTTTAGCAAGGCCTGCCAAGATTTTGGACTGACAATCAGCCTGAAGAAAACACAGGTCATGGTTCAGGATGTGGACTCACCTCCCTGCATTACAATCTCTGAGCATGAACTGGAGGTTGTCCATGACTTTGTGTACCTTGGCTCAACGATCTCCGACACTCATTCTCTCGATGCCGAGCTAAACAGGCGCATCGGTAAAGCAGCTACCACGTTTTCCAGACTCACAAAGAGAGTCTGGTCCAACAAGAAGCTGACGGAACATACCAAGATCCAGGTCTACAGAGCTTGCGTCCTGAGTACACTTCTGTACTGCAGCGAGTCATGGACTCTTCGCCCACAACAGGAGAGGAAACTGAGCGCTTTCCACATGCGCTGCCTCCGACGCATCCTCGGCATCACCTGGCAGGACAAAGTTCCAAACAACACAGTCCTGGAACGTGCTGGAATCCCTAGCATGTATTCACTGCTGAAACAGAGACGCCTGCGTTGGCTTGGTCATGTCGTGAGAATGGATGATGGCCGGATCCCAAAGGATCTCCTCTATGGAGAACTCGTGCAAGGAAAGCGCCCTACAGGTAGACCACAGCTGCGATACAAGGACATCTGCAAGAGGGATCTGAAGGCCTTAGGGATGGACCTCAACAAGTGGGAAACCCTGGCCTCTGAGCGGCCCGCTTGGAGGCAGGCTGTGCAGCATGGCCTTTCCCAGTTTGAAGAGACACTTTGCCAACAGTCTGAGGCTAAGAGGCAAAGAAGGAAGGCCCATAGCCAGGGAGACAGACCAGGGACAGACTGCACTTGCTCCCGGTGTGGAAGGGATTGTCACTCCCGGATTGGCCTTTTCAGCCACACTAGACGCTGTGCCAGAACCACCTTTCAGAGCGCGATACCATAGTCTTTCGAGACTGAAGGTTGCCAATACAAATAATAATAATAATAATAATAATAATAAATTAATAATAAAACTTTATTTTTATCACGCCCTTCTCCCTAACGGGACCCAGGGCGGCTAACAACATTTTAAAAACATTAATACATAGCAGATAAAAACATTTAAAAACACATTACAGAGGCCATAAAAACAGTAGTCAGATTAAAGACAGAATAAAAGAACAAGTCACCGAGGAATCAAGCCTGTAAAAAACTAAAAGATGTATAAAAATGTTAAGAAGGCCAGAAATCAGAAGGCTTGTTTAAACAGTGTTTTCAGGCCTTGCCGAAAACTCTCAAGAGAGGGAGCCATTCTCAAATCAAGGGGAAGGGAGTTCCATAATGTTGGTGCCACTACCGAGAAGGCCCTATTTCTTGCAGCCGCCCCCCGGACCTCCTTGGGTGGCGGCACTTGCAAAAAGGCCTTCTCTGATGACCTGAGATGGCGAGCCGGATTGTACGGGAGTAGGTGGTCTCTAAGATATCCTGGCCCAGAGCAGTATAGGGCTTTAAAGGTCAAAACCAGCACCTTGAATTGGGCCCGGAAACGAATGGGCAGCCAATGTAGCCCCCGGAGAAGCAGACTGACAGAGTCAAACCGCCTGGCTCCGGTGACCACACGGGCTGCGGCATTCTGTACTAATTGTAGTTTCCGAACCATCTTCAGGGGCAGCCCCACATAGAGCGCATTACAGTAATCTAACCTTGATGTCACCGTGGCATGGATCACCGTGGCCAGGTCTGCACGATCCAAGTACGGTCGCAGCTGGCGCACCAGCCGAAGCTGAGCAAAGGCCCCCCTAGCCACAGCCGCCACCTGGGAGTCCAGGAGCAGCAGCGAGTCCAGGAGGACCCCCAAGCTGCAAACCTGCTCCTTCAGAGGGAGTGCAACCCCATTCAGAGCAAGCCGATAATCCAGCACCTGCATCGAGGATTTCCGAACCAGGAGAGCCTCTGTCTTATCCGGATTTAATTTCAGCTTGTTAGCCCCCATCCAGATCCTCACTGCTTCCAGACAGCGCTCCAGGCCCTCAACCGCCACCCTGGAGTCTGGAGGAAAGGAGAGATAGAGCTGGGTGTCATCAGCATATTGATGACACCTCACTCCAAACCCCCGGATGACCTCTCCCAGCGGTTTCATGTAGATATTAAATAGCATGGGGGACAGAATTGAACCCTGCGGCACCCCGCACCTCAAGGGCCAGGGTGTCGAACAGGCATCCCCCAGCACCATCATCTGGGACCGACCCTCCAAGTAAGAGCGGAACCACTGCAAAACAGTGCCTCCAACTCCCAACTTGCTCCTCTAACACTAGTTCTACCCTTGCACAGAAAGATCTTTCATATCATGCAATTTAGCTAGTTGCCCTGTTTTTTGTACCCTGTTGACTGTAGAAAGCCTGCCTGACTAAGGGTGCAATCCCGACCCGGGTTTGGGTCAGGAGGGTCACATATGTGCTGTAAGGCACTTTTGCACCTCCTTGAGAGGAAGCTGTGCCGACACATGGAGCCTGAATCCAGCCTCCGTGGTGGCTTCCCTGCTGAGTCTTGCACTGGCCCAGCTAGGCTGACACAAGTGGAAAAGGTAGGCATGGGTGAGGCAGGGAGGAGGCGGGAGGGAGGCATTCCTGGGCGGGTGGAGGGCGGGCGGTGGGTGGCCCTGGGGACAGGCGGGCAGGGAGTGGGAGGCGGGGCTGGGATCTGGCAGTTATGCCAGATCCCAACCCTCATTCCCAGGGAGAACGGAGAGGCTTGAAGCCGCTCTGCTCTCCTCGGACTTGCGCCACCTCAAGAGGTGGCGCAAGTCTGAGGAGACCCATAGGTGCCAGCAGCCCTTGTGCGGAGGTAAGGGGAAATGTTTCCCTTGCCTCTGGCTAAGCTGCTTCTGGCCACTATCCTGCGCTGGATACAGTTCAAGCCTCCTGGCTTGCCTCTTCCAGCACATGATAGGATTGCACCCTAACTTAATGCATGTAGGGCAGGGACAGGGCTAGTCACCGTGATCCTGTTTCCATGCCTGGTCATGTTCAGCCAACCTTACTGGGCACATGAACAGTGCTATGAGGTGTGTTCATATAACACCTCACACACATATATTCAGGGAATGAACCGGAGCCATGCCTCCCGTTGTTGACTTCCTTGTGCTGTTCAAGAAATAGTTTACAAAGTGGTTGACACAGCACAGTTTAAACACCAGGCAAATGGTTTGTCTTGCCCATTCTCCCCCACCGAAAAAAAAAAATCAGGCACTTACTAGGAAAGAAGTTTTGACCTCACAGGCATGTGTTTTTAGTTAAATCATGCTATGCAGGCTTCAAGGTAAGGCAAGGTGCTCCAAACTACATCCCACAGGCTGGATCCAGTGTAAGGAAAATGCTGTTCATGTCCTGAACGGAGTTTTCCATTCTGTACGGCTCAGTGCACAGAGCTTGCTGGAAATCAGGGCGCAGAGCCTGCTGGCCAATGGGCAGCAGAAGCAACTGACTGGAGTGACTTTGTGAAGAGATAGGAAGGGAAGATAACACAGAGTGGTACACAGAGCAGCATGGTAAGCTCCGCTCCTGACATGGACAGCATTCTGTTTGCACAGGGGTCCCACCGTTTGGAGACTGCTGATCTAAAGCAGGGGGGTCCAAACTTTTTGGCAGGAGGGCCACATCATCTCTCTGACACTGTGTCGTGGGCCGGAAACAAAAGAATTAATTTACATTTCAAATTTACATAAATTTACATACCTGAATATATTAGAGATTGTTATTAACAGTATTTATTATTATTAACAGTATTTATATACCGCTTTTCAACAAAAAGTTCACAAAGCAGTTTACTTATGGAACTTAGAGGTGGAACTTATATGAATGACTGAAGGTCTTGCAATAGCTCAAGGCCTATAAAAGGCCTTGCAAAAAGCAAGGCCGGTCTTTCCTTTGCTGCTGCTGCTGCTGCATCACCAAATGTGAAACAGCAAGCAGTGGAGGGACCCCTCATCCCACAGCTCACGCGAGAGGTCGAACAGTCACCCTCATGCTGAGAGCACTCATGTCAGGCAAACATGGGCTCCAGCAAGTCTCTGGAGGACCAGAGTCTCACTGAAGACTGGGAGCTCCCTGCGGGCTGGACTGGGAGTCCCCAAGGGCCTCAAGTGGCCCCCGGGCCAGGGTTTGGGCACCCCTGCTCTAAAAGATAAACGAGTTGGCTTCCCTAATGGTGTGGGTTGTTGCAGTTGCTGATGTTTTTTTGCAAGCACTATGACAGAGTTCAGGTTGCAAAGTTCTCAGACTTGTAGGTTTTTTGTTTGTTTGCTTTTTGGCAGGGGAACAATGTGTCCAGTAGTTTCTGAAGCCAGTAGTTCATCTCTTTCCTTGCAGAGATATTTTATGTTCTGTAAATTGCCACTGGAAGTATTTCTTTCCTGACTGTCTTTTTCTGTCTTATCTATTCCTAAAGGGACAGAATATATAGATTTTAATCAGGCCTGCGTGTCAGGCATTTCAACATGGCCAGGGAGAAACAAGACTCTGCTTTCATGTATCCAGAGCCATGTGTTCATGGGCAGAACATTCCTTTTGCCTTTCCTTTCTTAGATCTGAAGCAGGAATATTTCTGTGCATGGTCTGCATCTGCTGGTCTGTATTTTAAAGAGAAACTAGTGCATGTGTCTGGGGGAGGGGATTATTCTCATGCTATTATTCCCACTGTTTAGAACATTCTTCTAGAATTGCAGATACATGACTGTCTAAAGAGATCATCTTAGGGTAGTTAGGTTAGAGTTTTACAACCCTAAATAGAATAGTTAGGTCAGAGTTTTACAATAGTTAGGTTTGAGCTTTACAACTGATCTATCTATCTATCTATCTATCTATCTATCTATCTATCTATCTATCTATCTATCCTAATCTAATCTAATCTAATCTATCCTAATCTAATCTATCCTAATCTATCTGAATGTATCCACCTTTCCAGTAAAAAACTGTGCAAGGTAACTTATAATAAACAATTAAGTTAAAATACAACAGGCAGACAGTGATAGAACAGCAGGCAGTAAGACAATAAAAAAACAGCAATAAAACCAGGCAACAAAATAGCAGCAATAAATAAATAAGACCTTTCCAACTAAATACAGGGAACAATGGCAGAAAGCCATTCAATCAGTGGTGGGATTCAGCCGGTTCTCACCTATTCTATAGAACCTCTACCTAATCCAGCTGTTGGTTCGAAGAACCGTTTGTTGGCCAGGGAGCTTGTGCCTTGAAATGTCAGGGCTAACCCTCCTGGGGGCAGCAGCCATGCGGGGCCAACCCGTCCCGGGGGAAAGGGGGTCGCTCCCAGCGGGTGCCGAGGCTGCTGGGGCTGAAGGGGCGAGCCGGACGCGGCCAACTGGAGTCTCCCGCGACACGGCTGCCGCTCACCAGCCCTTGTGAGCTCCTGCGAAAGGTGCGAACGGCCGGCGCGCCCGCAGATGCAGCCTGCTGAGGAGGGCGAGAGAAGCAGCCCAGCTGCCCGCCCCACGCCTCCCCTCCCCGACTGGCGAGTAGACTGGGACTTACTCCCAGAAAGTGTGTACTGTATAGTATAGGAGTGCAGCCGTAGCCTTTCAACTTCCTTTGTGGCAGACAATTGAAGCTGAGTTGCTCATTGCTCATTAGGACATAGAACCTGTTGTTAATATATTTGGATCCCACCACCGCATTCAATAGTTATAAGGCAGCAGTGAGGCAAAATCCTACCCACCCATCTTAACAGCTAATTGAAATAAAAATGTTTTTAAGCCTCACCAGAGCTGCTCCACAGAGGGAGCTCATCATAAGTCCCCTGGAAGCATTTTTCAGCAGTATTGTGCCCTTTGAGAAAGCCCTGTCTCTTGCTGTCATGCCTTTTAGTTTGGGTGATAGTGGAAATCTTAGCAGAACTCTACCAGATGACCTAAGGCAGGGGTCGGCAACCTTAAACATTCAAAGAGCCATTTGGACCCATTTTCCAGAGAAAAGAAAACCTCGGGAGCCACAAAACCCTTTTGACATCTAAAATGAAGATAACACTGCATATATAGTTTTTTTTACCTTTATGCTATGTATAAAAAAACTATAGTGTGTTGCATTTTTGAAATGAATGAACTGCTACAGAGAAAACAATATGTAACATATTTTAATGTTACAAGATCACCATAATCTTAAATTTAGAATTACATATAAAAAACGAAAGAGCTAAAATAAAATACATTTAAATTAAATACTAATTTATTTTCCCAGGGCCTGCTCTAGCCAATTTGGTGCTATAGGCAAGACTTGAGCTGATGCCCTCCCTAGCAGAAAATCCTGACCAACAGTAAATAGTCATCTTCGTGTCTTTTCCACAGTAATGTAAAAGAGGTACAATGAAATACAAAATCTAATGACTAGTATTTTTCAATATAATAAAGAGATTTATAGTTATTACTCCCCCTTGTATGTCCCAATTTATAATGCACTCCCCTCTTGTATATGCAACTTTTATAATGCACTCCCCTCTTACAGGTCCCATTTTTATAATGTAGCCCCTTCTTGTAGCTCCCTTGTAGGTGCTGGGGCACCTTCCTTATGAGGAAAGGCTACGGTGTTTGGGCCTCTTCAGCCTAGAAAAGAGACGCCTGAGGGGGGCATGACTGAGACATACAGAATTATGCAGGGGATGGACAGAGTGGATAGGGAGATGCTCTTTACACTCTCACATAACACCAGGACCAGGGGACATCCTCTACCTGTCTCCTCAGAAGTCAGTCCCAGAAGAGTCAACAGGGCTTCCTCCCAGGGAAGTGTGGAGAGTACAGCAGCCTCAGAGCCCCTCCTTTACCTGTCTACTCACAAGTCAGCCCCAGTAGAGTCAAGGGGGGCTCACTCCCAGGGATGTGTGGAGAGTACAGCAACCTCAGAGCCCCTCCTCTCCCTGCCTACTCAGAAGTCAGCCCCAGGAGAGTCAAGGGGGCTTCCTCCCAGGGAAGTGTGGACATGAGTGCAGCTCACCTCGCTCCTTCCTGCCCATCCCCTCAGCAGCGCTGCATCTCCCGCGCTTCTCTGACCAGCCTCGCCTCTTCCGTTCAGCCCCCTGCCCGCTGCAGGGCGAAGGAAGGAAGAGCACAGGAAAGAGGTGCCCGGCTGCCCCCCCCACACCTGCTTGCAGTGGGGCATGGAGAGCAGGTCCAGGAGAGCGCGCCCCTGCCTGCCTGCCGAGGAAGGAGCTGCTGTGCACGCGGGGGGGGCGCTTTGCAGGGAAGGAGCTGCAGCTTTACAGGGAGGAACGGCGCCCCAGCCCCGCACTCACCAGCAGCCAGCACCCGCAGCACATCGCGCTGGAGTGAGGCGCCCTGGGGCTGGGCGGGCTGGCTGGACAGCGGCCAAGGGGAAGCGCCCCGCTTCCAGCCCCCACTGGGGAGCCGTGTCAGAGGATTGAAAGAGCTGCATGCGGCTCTGAAAACACAGGTTGCCGATCCCAGACCTAAGGGAATGAGCTGGGTTATATTGGAGTAAGCGGTCCTAAAGGGATGCCAGTCCCAGGCCATGTAAGGATTTAAACTCTTGTTCCAGAATGTTCTCAAGGATAAGGGACTGATCTCAGAGTTTCAAATGTGTATTAGTGAATTCAGTTTCTCCACTTCTGCAAATTCTACCACTTTTCTCCTATAATTCGTCCTAGAATTGCCGCAACCTTTGAAAAGGTCCTCCAAATACCTTGCTAAAATTAGTTTGTCATCCACAAGTTCGTTTTCCAGAAATCATCCATCTTCCAGTTTAGCAGTGTCCTTAAGAAATGTATTGTAATCCATGGATCATTCATATCTTAATTTATAATTAAGCTTTATTTACATTGCATTCAGAACTTTTCAGATATTTTTGAATCTGTTTCAAAACCCACCAGAGATATAAGATGGCATTGTTATGCACAGTTGCCAGAGAATAAGCCCCACTGAACAATGTGGAACTTTCTTACGAGTAAATATGTATACAACTATTAATTAGCATGCGATCGGGGCCCCAGTGGATGCCCTTAGGTTGCTGATATTACAGCAACCAGTCTACAATGCTATTGAGATGGCTTTGGCTAGCTATTCTTTTTGTTATATTAATAGACCGGAATGGTGGGTTCAGATATTTTCTCTTCATGGAAGCTAACTGTTCGGGGATGATCTCTTAATACCCAAAGCTCTATCTTGAGTGCTTTGAAAGAGTCAGCTATCAGAACTTGGAGAGGAGAACGGCCTTCCAGCCAAGGCAGGAGCCTGGATGAAGAAACAGCAATTTGGAGCTGGAAAATAACAAAGGCAAAAGAGCACTGTGAGTTGGCTGAAGACTCCTTGGGGGTTCAAACTTTCTCTCTCAGGATGTGACATGAGGTGACCAATTCACCGCCTTGTGGGAGTGCTGTGGAAGTTGGCAAACTGAAAGGCTTCTCCAATTTAAAACAATTTAAAAAAATTGAAAGGTTTCTGTAATTGCAAGGAGTCAGTGAACTTTCACAGTTTGCCTGTTGTCCTGCTCCATGACTGTTATGTATGTAAGTTATGCAGGATCGAAATCCTGCATAACTGATTGGCCCAGACTTATGGCTGGCCAATCAGGTGATGGATTGAAATCCTACCATCCAATTGGCCCTCTAGTTAATGTAAGTTCTGGCCAATCGGGTGATGGATCGAAATCCTACCATCCGCTTGGCCCTCTAGTTAAGGTTTCAGTTGCACCACTCACGGGAAGTCTGGGCGGAGTAAAAGGCTATAAAAAGCAAGGGGTTTGCCTTGTTTTTAGCTAGGTTCTGTTCTGAAGTTGGAATAAACGTATTGAGCTGTTATCACTATGCCTTCCGTTATTCGCATGGACCCACCATCTAACAATGACCAAGACCTGGGAACTGCAGACCCACAGCTGTCAGCTGTCACCCCTCTGAGTGTGAGACCCAGTGAGGTCTGCACCCCTACACTCCCTAGTGAGTGTAGAAGCATCTTCTAGAAGCTTCCCTGAGAGTAGATATATACTGCTTAGAAATCCCTCTGCCATTTGGATTTAACTGGTGAAAGATAACTGTGATTTATATCAAGATATCCACTCATCCTACTGAAATTTGATTCTTGTGAATCTTTCAAAGTGTTCTGATGAAGACATTTTACACTTATTCGTTGGTGATGATAAACCACATACAAACCAAATAGCAAATTATTTAAATTCATTAACACAACATTGTAGTTCTCTCTTCCAACCAGCTGCTTTAACATAGCAATGGGAGATTTATAAGATTATTAATATACCTTGATATTGTACTCGCAATCATCATGTGGTGGGAGTAAAGGTCCAGGCTATTTATACACTGATTTTTTATACACTGATTTGACTCAACACAAATGGCCCCTGCAAATGAGAAGGAATGTGCTGATACCTGGAAAAGGGGGAAAATGCACACCTTTAAAATCAGTTTAAAAAACTGAACAATCCTTTAAGAATAGTCTCCTTAATGAGAGAGAGAGAGAGAGAGAGAGAGAGAGAGATGGCAGCAGGCTGACAATCCATCAATCCGTCTCTCTCCAGGCGAACCCTCCCTTCCCCCTGAGCATGTGAAAGAAAGGTGATCATTTGCATTGGTGAAGGGAGGGGCTGAGTGAAGCGCTGATGGATTGTCTTCTTAATGACTCTTTATCTTACATCACAAAGGCCAGCAAGGCACTTTTTAAATCAAGGGCACAAAGAAACTTTGTTTTTTAAACTGATTTGCTATAGTGTGTTTTTTGCCATCCACATGAGTGCCTGGCAAATAATGAGGCTCAACCTGTATTTACTTATTAAGAGCCTGATCCTGTGGCCCGTGGCGCAGACCACAGTCGCAAACGTGCCATAAGGCACGTTTGCGGGGCTTACCTCTGGGCTCCTGCTGGAGCTAGCCCAGCGCCAGCCGGAGATGGGCTGGCGTGCAGTGGGTGCCTGGGTTCTGCAGCTCAGGAGTCTCCTGGACCGCCGGGCTGCGGAACAGGAGGTGGGGGCGTGACCGGGGGCATGGGGGAGGCGTTCTGGGGAGGGGGGAGGTGTGGCCGGGAGCTTGGGGGTGTTGTGTCAGGGGGAGGAGGAGAGGCAGATCTGTGAAACCAAGCTCTGCAGAATCCAAGGCGCTCGGGCAGGGCTGCTCGCCCTATGTGAGTGCCTTTACTTTAGCGGCGACCAAAAGGTTGCCACTAAAGTGAGTAGCCCCATTGTGGGGCTGCTTCCCTTACTCAGGGGAAGGGGACAAATGTCCCCTTCTCCTGAGGAGCCTCCCGCAGTAGCGCAGGAGGCACAGAATCCAGCGGGAGCCCACCATGGAGCCGCTGGACCTGGGCGCTGCGGGCAGTTCAGGATTGGGTCGCCCGTTTAGCAAATAGGTTTTTTTTTGCTTTTTCTGCTTTTTATGTATGTATTGCCCTATAGTTTAGGGCAGTGTTTCTCAAACTGTGGGTGAGGACCCACTAGGTGGGTCGCAAGCCAATTTCAGGTGGGTCCCCATTCACTTCAATATTTTTATTTTTAATATCTTACACTTGATGCTACTATGGTATGTGACTGCATTTGGGGAAATGTTACAGATCTGTACTTTTAATAGGCTACTATGTATATGCTTTTAACAATGATAGTAAATGGGACTTACTCCTGGGTAAGTGTAGGTAGGATTACAGCCTAGGATTGTTAAAACTCTTCCTGCTTGATGATGTCATTCCTGGTCACATGATCTCATTTCCAGTGGGTCCTGACAGATTCCTATTCTAAAAAGTGGGTCCTGGTGCTAAAAGTTTGAGAACAACTGGTTTAGGGTATTATTTGGTGCTGCTGTTCATCTGTATATATAAGCTCTTTTTTGCAACTTGCCTCCTCTGTATAACAATAAATTTCATTCTACCATGCGTTATGGTCTGGCTCTCCTTGGCTACCCTCCAAATCCAGGAAAAACAGAATCTGGGCAGACCACAATCTGGAATGTAGACAAGTGCCCACTGCTTGTCCCCACATATGCTCCGCAAGTGTGTTTGTGAATAGAGCAAATATTACAAGCATGTCATACAGTTTGTGTACTCTCTCTCATCCAAAGGACACTAAACTCAAGTAGCCCCATTTAGAACTTCTCAGCACTCAGGGAAGCAGAGAGCCCACAATGCTCTGTTTGTGGGAAGAGCTGGTTTCCTGCACTTTCTCCTTTTTCCTTCCCATTGTATTTGGTGGACTTCAGATGACCATTCAAGTTAGTACCAGAGATAATCTAACAGGCACTGTGGCTGCTGTGATAAGGAAAGAATTGTCCAAGAATGTCGCTTATAAAATGCAACCAAGGGCACCAACTGTTACACTCACTGAAAGTGTGAGCCTGTATTTACAGATGGATGATTAGATGTTAATTAGCACAGAGATGGGGAATCATCTGTCTGTTCCCTTCCTTTGAGTCATCCTGTGACCTTCAGCAAGTCATTCCACCTCCCTGAGCCTGTTCCTCCCACCACTACCACCCACCCACCCACAGATTCACCGGCTGGTGTTTTCCATTCTAATTTTATCTATCTTATCAAGCAAAATTAATTAACTGGAAATGAATATAAAAATGGTGCTTTGGGACTATTGGAAAGAGATTATTTCCCATCTGTTTAATGCTGAGTTCTGGTGGCCTCCCAAAAGTCCCAAAAGTCTCTGAAATTGGAGACTGGCTATCGGGCTGGATGTTCGATCAAAGGTTTTCAAGTGAACAACAACAAAGCTGAGCCAATCTTCCTTATTTTCTTTATCAAATGCCTGCTTTTTTGTTCATGTATCAACCAGTATTTCAATCACGGGGGGAAAGTTAGGGTGCTTGGGGATTGCTTTATGGTCTCCCTAACTCCCTGTTCTGGTTTCATTTGGCCATTTGTAGCCAAATTCTGCCCCTCGCATAGTCTTCTAAGAACGTAGGCAAGTCAACTTACACAAAAAACTGCCAGAGAAGTGGTTGGGCCTCTGGATGTTGAGGGAGGGAAAGTGGAAATAAAAGGAGACTTAGAGATGGCAGAGAAATTGAATGAGTTCTTTGCATCTGTCTTCACGGCAGAAGACCTCAGGGAGATACTGCTGCCTGAACGGCCCCTCCTGACCAAGGAATTAAGTCAGATAGAGGTTGAAAGAGAAGATGTTTCAGACCTCATTGATAAATTAAAGATCAATAAGTCACTGGGCCCTGATGGCAACCACCCAAGAGTTATTAAGGAATTGAAGAATGAAGTTGCAGATCTCTTGACTATAATATGCAACTTGTCCCTCAAAACGACCACAGTGCCAGAGGATTGGAGGATAGCAAATGTCACACCGATCTTTAAAAAGGGAAGGAGGGGGGACCCAGGAAATTATAGGCCAGACAGCCTAACGTCTGCTCCAGTTAAGATGGTGGAATGCCTCATCAAAGATAGAATCTGAAAACACATAGACGAACAAGCCTTGCTGAGGGAGAATCAGCATGGCTTCTGTAAGGGTAAGTCTTGCCTCACAAACCTTTTAGAATTCTTTGAAAAGGTCAACAGGCATGTGGATGTGGGATAACCCATGGACATTATATATCTGGACTTTCAGAAGGCGTTTGACCCGGTCCCTCACCAAAGGCAGCTAAGAAATCTCCACAGTCAGGGAATTAGAGGACAGGTCCTCTCCTGGATTGAGACCTGGTTGAAGACCAGGAAACAGAGAATGCGTGTCAATGGGAAATTTTCACAATGGAAGAGCAGTGTGCCCCAAGGATCTGTCTTGGGATCAGTGCTCTTCAACCTCTTCATAAATGACCTGGAGACAGGGTTGAGCAGTGAGGTGGCTAAGTTTGCAGACAACACCAAACTTTTCCGAGTGGTGAAGACCAGAAGTGATTGTGAGGAGTTCCAGAAGGATCTCTCCAGACTGGCAGCATGGGCAGCAAAATGGCAGATGAGCTTCAATGTCAGTATGTAAAGTCATGCACATTGGGGCAAAGAATCAAAACCCATGTGAATCAAAAGCCTATGTGAATATAGGCTAATGGGTTCTGAGCTGTCTGTGACAGATCAGGAGAGAGATCTTGGGGTGGTGGTGGACAAGTCAATGAAAGTGTCGACCTAATGTGCAGCGGCAGTAAAGAAGGCCAATTCTATGCTTGGGATCATTAGAAAAGGTATTGAGAACAAAATGGCTAATATTATACAATTTGTACAAATCGATGGTAAGGCCACACCTGGAGTACTGTGTCCAGTTCTGGTCGTGACATCTCAAAAAAGACATAGTGGAAATGGAAAAGGTGCAGAAGAGAGCGATTAAGATGATTACTGGGCTGGGGCACCTTCCTTATGAGGAAAGGCTATGGCGTTTAGGCCTCTTCAGCCTAGAAAAGAGACACCTGAGGGGGGACATGATTGAGACATACAAAATTATGCAGGGGATGGACAGAGTGGATAGAGAGATGCTCTTTACACTCTCACATAACACCAGAACCAGGGGACATCCACTAAAATTGAGCTTTGGGAGACTTAGAACAGACAAAAGAAAATATTTCTTTACTCAGTGTGTGGTTGGTCTGTGGAACTCCTTGCCACAGGATGTGGTGATGGCGTCTGGCCTGGTTGCCTTTAAAAGGGGATTGGACAAGTTTCTGGAGGAAAAAAGTCCATTACGGGTTACAAGCCATGATGTGTATGTGCCACCTCCTGATTTTAGAAATGGGCTATGTCAGATGCAAGGGAGGGCACCAGGATGCAGGTCTCTTGTTATCAGGTGTGCTCCCTGGGGCATTTGGTGGAGCCGCTGTGAGATACAGGAAGCTGGACTGGATGGGCCTACGGCCTGATCCAGTGGGGCTGTTCTTATGTTCTTAAAAACAAAATCCTCTGACTCCACTGTGATTTGAAAGGGCATAAATGTTGTAAGGATAACCTACTGCATGCTCAATAGCTTTTCTAACTAATCTATTATGGTAAGACGAGAATAACAGAAGATAATATTGAGATGTACTGCTCCTTGTGGCTTCAACTTTTCATGGTTATTGACTTTTCATATGACTCACATGACTTTTCTTGGCTCTTGGAGGGGGGGGAAGTATCATGTGCAAAATCAGAATTCCAAGGTCATCTTAGCTTAAGGTGTGCAGACACGTTCACTGACCTGTAACAAGATTGTTTTTGGTTTTAATGCATACAACAAAGTCCAATCCCATAGGCATTCAAGATGGTGGGCGGGTGGGAAGGGGTTGAATGGGGCAGAGGAAGGGTGATGTGGGGTGTGGGTGGATCAGGCCCAGGAAGGGGGTGGGATTGGTGGTGACAGAAAGTGCCATATCCACACAGCAGTGCATACCATATCCTTCCAGGACCAGTTCCAATATTGCTGGCTCAGATCTGAGTTGACCCATTGTGTCTGCAGGGGATTACCCAGGGGCAAGGGGGCACCTCTGATGGGTCTCTAAGGAGACCTCCAGCAGCCAGAAATGATCCAGCATAAGGATGCAGTGTAGTCCTCACTGGAGCTACTGGATGGCCGCATGGGGATTTTGTTAGGATTGAGTTTAACATTAAGATTAACATTTATGTAGTGTTGGGTTGTGGTGAGGATATTTTGTACTGTGTGTTTGGGTTTTTTAATATTTCATGTCTGATTTTATTGCCACCTTTGATGGTTGTCTTTCATTTTATTATTTATTGCTGTTTTTATTTTGTTCTGTTACATTTTTATGTTCCGTATTTTACATTTATATACTGCTGATAGTTTTATGACTTTTGTGCTGCTGCCTCTGACTTTTTGCTGTTTTATCGCTGCATTGTTTTTATATTGTTTTGGAACATTTTATTATGTATGCTTTTTATGTAAGCCAACCTGGACACCCATGGCAGTGGGGAAAGACGGGGGGAAAAATGTATGAAATAAACACACACACAAATGCACACACACAGGTGGAGTTCTGTTCTCAGACCCCCTGCGGTTACACAAAACTGCAGATAATGAAACACTCAACTCTTGGATCCCACTTTTGCTCTGAATGCAACTGGTCATGGCCGGAGCCATTCTGAGCTTCAGAGAGGCTGCACATCACCTCTCACGTGGCATCTCCAAGGCGTCACCACTGCACATGGCCAAGGCTCAGAAAACCTCCCACATGTGACCAGTATGGCGTTCTGGTTGCATCCAGGAGATCTGCAGGGGAGGTGGGGTGGAGAAACCAGGGGACACCCACTAAAATTGAGTGTTGGGAGAGTTAGAACAGACAAAATAAAATATTTCTTTACTCAGCGTGTGGTCGGTCTGTGGAACTCCTTGCCACAGGACGTGGTGCTGGCATCTGGCCTGGACACCTTTAAAAGGGGATTGGACATGTTTCTGGAGGAAAAATCCATTATGGGGTACAAGCCATGATGTGTATGTGCAACCTCCTGATTTTAGAAATGGGCTATGTCAAATGCAAGGGAGGGCACCAGGATGCAGGTCTCTTGTTATCTGGTGTGCTCCCTGGGGCATTTGGTGGGCCGCTGTGAGATACAGGAAGCTGGACTAGATGGGCCTATGTCCTGATCCAGTGGGGCATGTTCTTATGTTCTTATGAGGCAATCCAGGCATTTGCGGTGAAGCAAAACTGTGGATGCCGTGCTGAATCTATGAGTAAAGTCACCTGTCTATATGTGGCAGTCTATATATGGAAATCCAGAGAGATACCTTTGCAAGCCACAAGGGGTTTGGAGCTGTCTAGTCTCTCCTTAACAGCTCGATCCTACTGAGGCTTACAGTGGTGGATCTCGAGATCCACCGTCATCAGTCCCAGTCCAACACTGCAAAAGGCATGCTTGCTGTCAAGTGCAGTGCAAAGGGGTGGAAGCTCTGCATGAGCACCATTGTTTTCTTGGGCTGCTCAGGAGCTGGTATGGTGGTGGCAGGGGCAGGTTGTGGGTAGTTCAGGGGAGGATCAGCAAGGATCAGGGCAGGAAGTGGGGCAGGCAGGGGGCAGTTTGAGGCTGGGAGGGGGGGTTATCTTGGCAGCAGTTCTACATGTTGGGCTCCTATCCCACTTAAAAACACAAGAACATAGCAGCCCCACTGGCAGCATCTCTGAGAAGAATTTTATGAGGGGGTACAAAGTTTCTTTTGTGCCCCTTTGCAAGGGGAGAGGGGGGAAACAGAGAGGGAGAGGGTGGTGACAGGCAAGCAGAATGGGGGCAAGGAGGGGTAAAATAGGGTGGGGGGCATATGGCATCAGCAGCTAGATACAGTAATATGGAAAACCAAACATACTCCTGTTGTGCCACAGCTCCTCCCCACTGGGCCTTGTGCCTGCTTAAGGCTGATTAGTTTCCCTTGTTAAACTCACAAGTGCAGCAAGCAAAAGTCAGAGTCAGGTCCCAGTCCAATAAATGCAGATTGCCAACTCATAGTCCAAAGTCAATATGCTGGGTCACAGTCCAAGGTCAAAGTCCAGGTAAGCCAGGTCAGGTCTTCTCTGGGTCAGGTAGCGTCTCCCTCCGGGTCAGGGTACCCTTGGTCCTTCTGAAGCTGCCTTTTATCCTTGGATGTCTCATAATCCAAAATACAGCTCAGCTGTGAGCTACCTTGTTAGCCCCTTGTTAAGTCCAAATTAGGCTCAGCTGAGCCATCTCTTCAGTCCATGTCCATTCAAAGTCCCATAAAGGTCAAATGAAGCTCAGGTGCCCATCCAGGTCTCCATTGGCCTTGATTGATTGCAGCTGTGGAGCCAGCCCTGCCCTTCCCAGAGCTGTCAACCAGCTGTCAAAACATGGAATCGCTGGCAACACCACATCATCCACCTGATGATCTTCTGATCTTCCATTACAACTCCTAAGTCTCTTTAAAATCTTTCAGATATAGAAAATCATGCAGAAAATTAGCATCATCCTATTTAGGCTCACACTAGAGTGGAAAGTGTCCTGTTTGCACCAAAACATACTGCAGCAGCTGTAGCCCCACAGTTGTATCTTTGAGCTCCTATACACTCTTTGATGGTAGGCAGATCCACAAGCCAAAGAGCTACTATAGCAGTCCAATTTTCTCCCAGATATGACATTGTGTTAAGGACTGTCATGTATGCATTCCTTGGCCCAGCATATATGGCTTGCCAATAGCTGCAGCCGCAAGCT
Organism: Tiliqua scincoides; assembly: GCF_035046505.1. Lineage (NCBI taxonomy): Eukaryota > Metazoa > Chordata > Lepidosauria > Squamata > Scincidae > Tiliqua > Tiliqua scincoides. The sequence continues at coordinate 240,267,993 of NC_089822.1, read as the reverse complement.
CATGGTAGTGACCCGAGCATCTCAGGTGGGCAACAAGTCTGAGTAGAAGGGAAAACGTAAGATCCCAAGAAATTTCTGGACCCTCTCCTTTGGCTCCTGGGCCCCCTTTTTGACCCTAGGCCCGGGTACAAATTACCCCCTTTACCCCCCTCTCCTAGGCCCTGCCCGCTGGATCAGGCCATAGGCCCATCTAGTCCAGCTTCCTGTATCTCACAGTGGCCCACCAAATGGCTCAGGGATATGGCCATTTTCCTGGCCAGATATGCTCCCTGAGGCTCCTTGTACTTATGCCAACAAAATAGCTAGCATGGGTCCAAGGAGACCTATTGACCACAAAGTAGCCCCAAGGCAAGGGAAAAAAGTTTCCTTACCTTGAGGAGACTTCCATGACTGTTCTGCCCCTGCAGAATGTAGCGCATGCCCTGTTGGTATGGCTGCATCAGTACTAGAAAGTAGGATAGGATTGGACCCTCAGTCTGTCTCACCCAGACGCTGCAAACTGCAATGTCTTTCTCATACACATACACCCTTACAGAACACAGGTCAGTTCATTCCCTTGGCTGGGGCATGAATTGTATGTGTCACCTTACCAAACTCTCATGGCTTTCCCCATTCAGAATATTCCAGAGATAGCCTGGGAAAACATCCAGTTCTATCACCAGAAATGTCCTTACCAGAAATCTATCAGAATTGGCTAACCAGCAGTCCTGACTGAAGTGAACAAATATTGCAGAAATAATAAACGTCCACCTGAGTGTTAATCCTTGGTTGAGTCTGGTTTCTCATCTGCTAGCAGGGACCCGTGCGAGATCAGAGAGCTTAGACACTGCCTACAGAAATGTCAGTTTGTAATCCTGAAGTCTAGATCTCTCTGATGTTCTGCTTTGTTTTTGGTGGTCACATCTTGATGGTTGAATAGCATGGCCAGGGGACAAATCTCCTGTTCTTTCCTTTTGTGCTGTGTAAGTCTCCTTCTCTGATCAAATTGCATTAGGGGAATGAAGGGGAAAAAAGCAAAGGGCTTTTGGCTGAATCACTGGGGATGAATGATGTCTTTGAGACATGGTGACTCAACTGCTAGCAGCAATTTAAGTGAGAGGACGATGTCAAATAGTTCCAGCTTTTGACTTGAGCATCACCTGCTGGCTTCTAATCGAATGAACATCACTTGCAGGTGTTAAAATCTCTGCAGACCATGGCAATGTGCCAGAACTTTTTTTTCCAAGTTAATGAATAAGGATAGAGAGAAAATTTGCATCTTGTCCGCACTCTGGTTCTTGTTCTTTATAATGTGTTCTAGGTTTTAGAAAAAAAGTACTGCAAGTAACCAGATTAGGAAAGACTAATCTGCTATCCAGCGGCAGCCGAGCAATTAGGTGAGGCCTGAATGGAGCAGGAGGGCGGCAAATTTGAGTGCCTTTCACCCCAAGTCTGCCTCCACCACCAATGCCATCTTTCTCAAGCCTGTCACAGATGCAATCTGCACTGATCCACTTTCTAACTGCTAAAAGTGAGTGGATCATCCACCTCCCTACCTTACTCCTGGTGTGGCATCTTCAAACTCAGAACTTCCAGTTTGATTTACAGGAACCACATCAATGAAGGAGCTGATTTATTCACACTGTCATAAGAACTTAAGAACATAAGAATAGCCCCGCTGGATCAGGCCAAGGGCCCATGTCGGCCAGCTTCCTGTATCTCACAGTGGCCCACGAAATGCCCCAGGGAGGACACAAGACAACAGACACAACCTGTGGCCTGGTGCCCTCCCCTGCATCTGGCAATCAGAAGTAGCCTGCCTCTAAAACCAAGAGCTTGCACATACCTACTATGACTTGTAACCCGTAATGAACTTCTCCTCCAGAAATTTGTCCAATCCCCTCTTAAAGGCATCTAGGCAAGATGCCATAACTACTTCTTGTGGCACAAGAAGTTCCACAAACTAATTACACGCTGGGTAAAGAAATATTTTCTTCTCTCTGTCCTAACTCTCCCAACACTCACCTTTCATGGATGTCCCCTGGTTCTGGTGATATGCAAGAGGGAAAAGAGCGTCTCTCTATCCACTCTGTTCATCCCCTGCATGATTTTGTATATCTCAATCATGTCCCCCCCTCAGATGTCTCTTTTCTAGACTGAAGTGGCCCAAACGCTGTAGCCTTTCCTCATAGGGAAGGTGCCCCAGCCTAGTAATCATTTTGGTTGCTCTCTTTTGCACCTTTTCCATTTCCACTATGTCTTTTTTGAGATGCGGCGACCAGAACTGGACACAATACTCCAGGTGTGGCCTTGCCATAGATTTGTACAACGGCATTATAATACTAGCCGTTTTGTTCTCAATACCCTTCCTAATGATCCCAAGCATACAATTGGCCTTCTTCACTGCCGCCGCACATTGGGTCGACACTTTCATCGACCTGTCCACCACCACCCCAAGATCTCTCTCCTGATCTGTCACAGACAGCTCAGAACCCATCAGCCTATATGTGAAGTTTTGATTTTTTGCCCCAATGTGCATGACTTTACACTTACTTACATTGAAACGCATCTGCCATTTTGCTGCCCAGTCTCCCAGTTTGGAGAGATCCTTCTGGAGTTTTTCACAATCTCTTCTGGTCTTCACCACTCAGAAAAGTTTGGCGTCATCTGCAAACTTGGCCACCTCACTGCTTAGCCCTGCCTCCAGCTCGTTCATGAAAAGCACTGGTCCCCGGACAGATCCTTGGGGCACACCGCATTTCACCTCTCTCCATTGTGAAAATTGCCCATTGACACCCACTCTCTGCTTCCTGGACCTCAACCAGTTCCTAATCCAGGAGGGCACCTGCCCTCTAATTCCCTGACTGTGGAGATTTCTCAGCAGCCTTTGGTGAGGGACCAGGTCAAACACCTTCTGAAAATCCAGATATAAAATGTCCATGGGTTCTCCTGCATCCACATGCCTGTTGACCTTTTCAAAGAATTCTAAAAGGTTTGTGAGGCAAGACTTACCCTTACAGAAGCCATGCTGATTCTCCCTCAGCAAGGCTTGTCTATGTGTTTTGAGATTCTATCTTTGATGAGGCATTCCACCATCTTAACTGGAGCAGACGTTAGGCTGACTGGCCTATAATTTCCTGGGTCCTCCCTCCTTCCCTTTTTAAAGATCGGTGTGACATTTGCTATCCTCCAATCTTCTGGCACCATGGCCGTTTTGAGGGACATTGCATATTTTAGCCAAGAGATCAGCAACTTCATTATTCAGCCCCTTTATAACTCTTGGGTGGATGCTATCTGGACTTATTGATCTTTAATTTATCAATGAGGTCTGAAACATCTTCTCTTTTAACCTCTATCTGACTTAATTCCTTGGTCAGGAGGGGCTGTTCAGGCAGCAGTATCTGCCCGAGGTCTTCTGCCGTGAAGACAGATGCAAAGAACTCATTCAATTTCTCTGCCATCTCTAAGTCTCCTTTTATCTCCCCTTTCCCTCCCTCACCATCCAGAAGGCCAACTACTTCTCTTGTGGGTTTCCTGCTTCTAACATATTTGAAGAAGCTTTTATTATTCCCTTTAACGTTGGTGGCCATGTATTCTTCATAGTCTCTCTTGGCCTCCCGTATCACCTTCTTACATTTCTTTTGCCACAGTTTATGTTCCTTTTTATTCTCCTCATTAGGGCAGGACTTCCATTTAAAGCAAACAGGAAGTTTTGCACAATTGTCCTGCACAAACCAAAAGTCCTGCACAAAGCTCTACAACTGAAGCAGGAGTGTGAGGTGCATGGGATATTTGTGTAGTGGTGGAGGACCCAAGAAGGCATCAGAGACATGCTGATTAAGAAAAATCATTTCCACAGTCACCCCCACCTCTGGAAATCAGCCCATGCAAACCAGAGTACATAGGGCGCAATCCTAACCCTAGCTGGAGCAGGTAAGCCAAAAGGCTTGTGCTGCATCCAACGCAGGATTGCAGCGGGCAGAGGCTCAGCCATGGGCAAGGGGAAGCTCTCCCCCTTACTGGTGGGTAAGGGCTGCACACCCCTATGGGTCTCCTTGGACCCACGCCACCTTTGGAGGTGGTGCAAGTCCGAGGAGAGCGGAGCTGGGTTCCAGCCCCACTCCCAGCTCCCCATGCGCCTGCCCATGTGCCCCCCTCCCCTGCCCAGTAACGCCCCTTCCACCCCCTCCCCATGCCCCCCCACGCCTACCTTTACTGCTTGTGGTTAACCCCTGCTAACTGGTTAAGAGGCACTTTTTCAAGTGGGTGCTCCTCTTTTATTTAGCAGGGGGAGAGTAACTGGCCCACCTCCTCCCAGCAGTGTCTTTTCTAGTGGCTGTCTGCAAGTGTTTTGCATCTTTTAGATTGTGAGCCCTTTTGGGACAGGGAGCCATTAGATATTTGATTTTCTCTGTAAACCGCTTTGTGAACTTTTTGTTGAAAAGCGGTATATAAATACTGTTGTTGTTGTTGTTGTTGTTGTGCCGGCGCACTTGCGCCAGCACAAGCAGTGGTGCGGGAGCTGCGGCGGAGGCTTCTGCCTCCATCTGCACGTCGGTGCATCTGGATGTGCTGACGTGGCTCCCACGTAAGGAGGCGCAAATGTGCTTTACGGCACATTTGCGACTCCTCAGGGGCTCCTATACCAGCATAAGTGCTGGTTAGGATTGCTCCCATAGTGTCATAAGTGGAAAAAGATGACAACAAAGCAAATGACTCCACTTGACACAAACAGGTGGACCAAGCTTATGCTATGGAGAAAAGAAGGCAAACACTCTGCTTGAAAACTTGGCGTTTTGACGTGGGAGAACATTGCATCCCAGTCACAAAACACACACCTGCAAAAAATTTTCAAGAGAAAAACATATTATTGGGGTATCAGCCCAAGCCGCCGACTAGTTGCTTGCTCTGGGTGAAAGGAAATTATTGGGAGGGAGATAAGTTTTTGATGAAAAATCTGGCAGAACTCTTTGAAAGGGATTGCTAGATCTTTTACAGGAAAGTAGAAGGTAGCTACAGGTAGTACTACAGGTAGTAGAAGGTAGTTTAACATAGAGGGGGCAGTAAGGAAGAACGGCTAGAGTGACTGAGCAGGAGACTTTTGGTCAGCTGATATGGTATGCTGAAGAAGCAGAAGTCATGAGAAGGTTGTGGTGAAGATCAAAGACAGGGTGGGGCAAGGCTATAGAAGTTTCAAACATGAGGATGAGGAGCTAGAAGGAAATATAAAGCAGGAAAAGGTATCTGAGGATGGGTGTCATGTGGTCAGAGTGGAAGAATGCTGGAGTTTTGGATAGAGGTGAGGACACTGAAGTGTGGAAGAATAATAATAATATAATAATATACAGTATTTATATACCGCCTTTCTTGGTCTTTATTCAAGACTTTATTCAAGGCGGTTTACACAGGCAGGCTTATTAAATCCACGCAGGGATTTTTACAAATTGAAAGAAGGTTCTCTCTTTCAAGAACCACCACATTCAAGATGTTACACTCCGATCTGGTTTTAACATTCTGGCCTCCATCCTCCCACGCTCCGAGCAGATGGAACAGCTCAGCTGCAGCTTGCCGGCTGCTTCAAGGTCGCACGGTGCCGGTGGCCTCGAACTGGCGACCTTGTGGATGTTAATCTTCAGGCAAATGGAGGCTCTACCCTCTAGACCAGACCTCCTGCCCAGGAAGAAGTTATGCTGGGTGACCCTTCCCAGTGGCGTAGATAAGGGGGGCAAGGAGGTACATTGCCTCGAGTACTAGGTCTTAAGGGAATTTGACCATAGTGGTTAAAATTGTGAAAACCTTGGTGCTTATGCATAATACCATTATATGGCAGCAACTGTTACCCTGCACATGCCTGATCTTGTCTGATCTCGGAAGCTAAGCAGGGTCAGGCCTGGTTAGTACTTGGATGGGTGACCGCCTGGGAATACCGGGTGCTGTAGGCTTATACCATAGTCTTTCAAGACTGAAGGTTGCCAACCACCATGTTATATTTAATTTCCTAGTTAATTTCATGCAGCATGCAATGAAAGAAACTGCACTGAATTATCTCTATTCTATCAAAAGTTATAGCCAAATAACCAGAAAAGGGAAACACAACTGCCTTATGTAACAAAAAGATTTCTTTAACTCAAAACTGACCAATGAGACTGATTGTTCTGAGAGCCAATGAAGTGTTATTATGATACAGTATGGAACCAATAAGGTGTTAGTATGAGTCAGCTCTCATTTCCATTTATCTTAATGCAGTTATCCCTGCCAACTGAGTAAAGAGGCACTTTTTCAAGTGCTGCACCTCTTTAGCTGGGGGGAAATAACTAACCTTCTTCATCTAAGTACAATGCCTTTCCTAGTGGCTGTTTGAGGTGTTCTTCTGCATCTTTTTAGATTGTGAGTGAACACTTTTGGGACAGGGAGCTATTCAGTTATTTGATTTTCTCTGTAAACCGCTTTGTTAACTTTTCTTTGTTGAAAAGCGGTACATAAATATTCTTAATAATAATGATCAGAGTGAATACTAGTATTCCTATTCAGTTGTATGAGTGTCATCAAGTTGATCACTGGTTTTTTGTTGGTTACTGATTTAATGCAGGTTGTAGCAGTAGTTGACATCACATGACATCACACAACCTTTATTGGCATATAATTGTAGCAGTAGTTAAGGCTGCATCACCAGAGATGAGAAAAGCTTTCAGAAATTAAGGCAAGATGTCATCATGAGACTGCGTGCATTCAAGTTTTAGCCAAAGGACAAAAGAGAAACAGGCAGATTTTTGCAACACTGCACAGTGAGAAACAGTATAATTGATTGAATATGGGGTGGAGGCAAAGGAGAGAGAAAAATCAAAGATGAAGCCCCAGGTGTGTGCCTGATCAGCAGAGTGAACAATGATGTTGTCTGTGGACACAAATTGAAGCGGTGGAGGGGAAGACTTGGGGAGAAACATAATATGTGGAAATGGCAATAAGATGTCCAAGTGGATATAATGAACAGGCAGGTGGCAACAATACTACTTAACATTTATATAACACTTCAAGAATCTGCAAAGCACTTCACGTGGATATCTGGACAATACTGAAGTGAAGGCTGATCAAAGAAGAGATTTCGTTCAGTGGCGTAGTTAGCGAGGGGTGGGAGGGGCGGTCCATCCCGGATACCACCCTTGGGGGGTGTAATACCACAAATGCCCCAACATTGCTAACATCATGAAGGTTAGGAGTAACCCCATCATGCCATATACCGTTGAATGCAGGATTTGCAGCTGAATGCAATGCAAAAAACCAGATTGACATATCTCCTTTCCATCAAAAGTTATGGCCAAAAAACTGGAAGCCAAAAAATGCATTGAACCCTATGGAAAATGAAACTGAGTAATATCTCGCATTTACTCATGAGCAGGTGAACTTGCCATAGTTCGTTGGAAAGGGCATGCTGAGAGGAATCCAATGACTCCAGAATGGTCCTGATCCAATGAATGCAGCCCCCCAAAAAAACCCAAGAAGGAAGTTGCTCCCTCCAAGCAGACAAATGTATTGAGCTCTATGGAAAGCCACATGGTCGCGTTTACTCGTGAGTAAGCAAACATGCCTTGGTTGCTGGTCAAGTCAGACAAAGGGGATTGCAAGGCTAGCTGCATGGTCCCAATCTGATGAAAGTGGAGCTCAACAAATGCTCCAGAAGGCAGCCCCCCCCCCAAGAATAAACCAGAGGCTTGAGCTAGTAATGTGGGCTCTGGGGAGGGCTGAAAATCTCACTGCTTAATCTGTGTGTGTGTGGGGGGGGGGTGTTATTGCAGGCAGGCTACAGAGAAAATTCACATGTGAAACAGGGCTGGCTTCTCCTTATTTATCTGTTTTTCTTTAATTTAATTATTTATAATTATTTTATTTTGCTTGATGATGTCACTTCCAGCCATGACATCACATCCTGGACAGATTGTCATTCTAAAAAGTGGGTCCCAGTGTTAAAAGTTTGAGAACCACTGCCTTTACTCCAAACAGGTCAATGAGACATCGGGGGGGGGGTGACACCCTCGTGACCAAAATTCTGGAAATTGTGGCTTTTAGGAATAATACCATCATGTTATATGCCATTTGATGCAGAATTTCATCCACTGCTTGTGGGGAAATATTCACTGCGTTTATTTTTCTGGCCATTATTATTATTCATTCTATGTCATGACTATTACCATCTCTGTCTCACCTACCTCACAGGGTTGTTGTGAGGACAAAATAAGGGGAGGAACCATGTACACCACCCTGAGCTGCTTAGAGGAAGGGTGGTATAAAAAGTGAATTAATTAATAATATAAATAGCAATTAATTAATAATTAATAATTGATTGATTGATTGATTAAGTCATGGGGTGACAAAAATTTATGGGCCCCGGGTGTCAAATGACCTAGCTACGCCTCTGATTTCCTTTACCCTTGCAGGTACTGACTGCAATTGTGAGATGTCCTGCATCTTTGCATCACATACATATTGCTAAGGAAAACATGAGAAAAGTAGAGTCAAGTGTGACTGTCTGGGTAGCATCCTGACTAGCTCTTCTGCCATTGGGGGATCCCTCTCTGAACGGAATGAGGTTTTTCTCCCAGAACTGGTTCTTCTCCCAGAACAGGGGAGATCTAGAGGTGCTACCATAAGAAATTAATCTCAGAGTAGAAAAACACACAAAGGGTTGTTTTGGGAGGGCGGGGAGAGGGGTGAATTGCTTGTTCCTAGTGGCTGGCAGGGGAAGTCTGCTTATTGGTCTTACTCCTATTACATAAGAACATAAGAACCCCACTGGATCAGGCCAAAGGCCCATCTTACTCCAGGTTCCTGTTTCTCACTTTAGCCCACCAGATGCCTCAGGGAGCATACAAGACACACAAGTTCACCCTGGTGGTGCTTCTTTGGCTGCTGCTGTTGGGTATGGGTGGATTCCATGATTGGCTCCTTGGACATCACACCAATGACACACAGACAAAACACCAGTGACATATTGACATAACACAGGTGATGCACAGACATCACACCAGTGAGGCACAGACATAACTTCAATGACACAGAGGTGCCGAACCAATGACACATGGAAATTACACTAATGATGCATAGATATCACACGACTGATGTGCTAACATCAGGTCGCTGCTCCATGGGTGACAGGCTGTTGCAGTTTCCATGGACACAGGGCATTACTGGGAAGGGTTGTGCCATTGTTGATATGAGGGCTGAGCTGGTGTGCATTTCCTGTACCAGTTTAGGATATAACTGACATTGTGCCTGCATTGGTTGGCATGGTGTTCAAATAGGATTGGGCTGTTACAGCCTGTTCCTACATGCATTTTTGATATGATGCATTCTGTCCCATCATGTTTCTACATAAGGAACTGCCTTAAGAACATAAGAACAGCCCCACTGGATCAGGCCATAGGCCCATCTAGTCCAGCTTCCTGTATCTCACAGCGGCCCACCAAATGCCCCAGGGAGCACACCAGATAACAAGAGACCTCATCCTGGTGCCCTCCCTTGCATCTGGCATTCTGACATAACCCATTTCTAAAATCAGGAGGTTGCGCATACACATCATGGCTTGTATCCCGTAATGGATTTTTCCTCCAGAAACTTGTCCAATCCCCTTTTAAAGGCGTCCAGGCTAGACACCATCACCACATACTGTGGCAAGGAGTTCCACAGACCAACCACACACTGAGTAAAGAAATATTTTATTTTGTCTGTTCTAACTCTCCCAACACTCAATTTTAGTGGATGTCCCCTCGTTCTGGTGTTATGTGAGAGTGTAAAGAGCATCTCCCTATCCACTCTGTCCATCCCCTGCATAATTTTGTATGTCTCAATCCTTATTCTTATGATTATCATTTATGAACCACTCTTCCGTGAAGCATTTACCAATATACATATAAATTCACTTAAAAACAAATATATTAAAAACAAATAACAGTGAGGCAGAATCAAAGTGTTAAACCATCATCATGCAATAGATACAGCGGAAAAACACCACAGTCAGTACAAAGAGAATGCCCATCTAAAGGAGACTCTTGCATCAGCATCCAAAGGTGGACAGAGAAGGGACTACATGAACTTCTGGTGAGGGGAGAGTTCCAGAACCTGGTGAGCTTGTGGTCTTCCCAGAAGCATGTGGCAGACTAGATGGGCCTCAGATCTGATGCAATAAAGTTCTTTGCATATGCTCACTTTCTTATGTTCAGTGCTGCTATTGCAATGGTCCTGACCAGCATCACCACATAAGAATGTAAAAACATACGAAGAGCCCCACTGGATCTGGCCATAGGCCCATCTAGTCCAAACTCCTGCATCTCACAGTGGCCCACCAAATGCTTCACAGAGCACATAAGACAGCAAGACATCACCTGTGTCCTGGTGCCCTCCCCTGCCTCTGGCATTCTGAGGTAGCCTACATCTAAAATCAGGAGCCTTTGAAGAATGTGGTCCTCAGAGCAGAAGCCATGCTCAAGATCTTCACATGTAAGTAGATCCTTAGAGAGAAGGCAGAAATTATATGTAAGGTACGTATGATGAATCTTCATGTCAGTGAAGATCATGTTTTTAAGGTCTGAGGACTGTGTCCTGGCTTCCCACAAGGGGTGATGTGGCTAATTGAAGCAGCATGGCAAGGCAATTGGAACTACTGGAGCCTGGACAGGTTGATGCAATTGAGCCCTTTTTTTCTACTGGCTCCTAGCAGACCCCTCTGCTTAAACATCGGCATCACCTGGCAGGACAAAGTTCCAAACAACACTGTCCTGGAACGTGCTGGAATCCCTAGCATGTATGCACTGCTGAAACAGAGACGCCTGCGTTGGCTCGGTCATGTTGTGAGAATGGATGATGGCCGGATCCCAAAGGATCTCCTCTATGGAGAACTCGTGCAAGGAAAGCGCCCTACAGGTAGACCACAGCTGCGATGCAAGGACATCTGCAAGAGGGATCTGAAGGCCTTAGGAGTGGACCTCAACAAGTGGGAAACCCTGGCCTCTGAGCGGCCCGCTTGGAGGCAGGCTGTGCAACATGGCCTTTCCCAGTTTGAAGAGACACTTGGCCAACAGTCTGAGGCTAAGAGGCAAAGAAGGAAGGCCCATAGCCAGGGAGACAGGCCAGGGACAGACTGCACTTGCTCCCAGTGTGGAAGGGATTGTCACTCCCGAATCGGCCTTTTCAGCCACACTAGACGCTGTTCCAGAACCACCTTTCAGAGCGCGATACCATAGTCTTTCGAGACTGAAGGTTGCCAACTACTTCAAGGGGTAGCCTCCAAGGTTAGAGCTGCAAACTCTGCTGCCTCTCATCTTGTATCAGCATATGCTATTGGTGTGTGTAGCTCATGGAAGACTGCCTCTGGGGCTGTGGTTCAGGATCCCAAGGTTCCCCACTACCCGGTCTACCCTTGCTGCCAGGTTCTGGGTTCAGCAGCTTGGCAGCAGCTACTAATGTCAGAGATCTGACTCTTCCACCTCTGATTCCAAGGTCTCGCTGTCACTCCAGGCTGGGGCCAGGACAAGACCGAAATATACTGAAGAGTGTGAGATCAGGTTGCTGGAGTGTTTGCACCCTACTGACAGTTCTCAGTGAGATCCCACCACAGGAAGAGTGTGTTCTACTTAAGAAGATTGTTATTAAATCTTATTTGTATCCTTGAAGTGTCTTTCATGCACGGTTCTTGGTGCTTATGAGGAAGTCGATGTACAAACCGGACAGCCTGCAGTTGCCATGGTGACCAGTGATGAGCTTGCCTTGCTTAAAGGAGAGGTAAAGGATGACATTTCAGTCCTGTCGAGGGATAAACCCTTTACTATCCGAAAGCAGAGACTCAGAGCAGGGCTACACGCCGCAAGCATTATTTATTACTACCCTTGCCTGTGGAGCAGTCCTAAGCACTCTCTCCTCTTTAACTCTCTGAAAAAGTGATTATTTTAGAGTAGGGGTTTTTCTTTTTAAAACAATAAAAGCAGAGAAAATGGCTGCTTGATTCGTGATCTTGGGAAGAACAGTAATGTATAAGTTCAAACTGAATGAAGAACTGTGATTTTGCTTATAAAAAATATTATGGGATTTTAGATTCAAATTCCCTAAAGAACATTTGGGGATTTGAACCACTGCCAAGACCACTGCCAATAATGCCATGGCAGACATTGACCCAATGAGCCCAAGATCAGGTGCTGTTGGCATCCTTCAGTCTCGGAAGACTATGGTATCGCACTCTGAATGGTGGTTCTGGAACAGAGTGTCCTCTCCAGTGCGCGAAGCCTGAGTCAAGTAGATATGGAGGATAGACTGTTACCCATGCAGCAAATCCCCCCTCTCCATGTCGCTGAAATGGTCCAATGGCAAGGCAGAGGCCAATACGGTTGGTTCCAGCGGCGTTGCAGGAGTTGCCAGAACGTGGCTGTGTTAAGCCATGAACTGCCTCAGGGACTCCGGCTCCGGATTTTGCCTCCTTCAGGAGGTTGACTCCTGAAGCCTTTTCCATAACTGGATGTAGCCACAAGGCAGTGCAGGTTTGGGATCAGAGTTTTTCTTCTCTCAGATGAGCTGCCTTCCCAGGCTGATGAGTCCCATCTACCCGGTGGCTGTATAGTCGCCTCTTACGACAAGTACAGCCAAACTGAGGGCCTATTCTTATCCCCAGCCCTCAGGGGAAGATCAGGTAGACAATGTGCAATTGCTTACCACAGCATTTCTCAAGCTATGGGTCAGGACCAACTAGCAGTGTCATGAGCCAAGTTCAGGTGGGTCCCCATTCATTGCAATGTGTATTTTATTTTTATTATATTAGACTTGATGCTACCATGGTATGTGACTGTGTTTGGGGGATGAGGCAGACCTGCCTTCCCCCTGTGGCCTTTTCATGCTGTTCATCAAGGTAAATATCCCACACTCACTGCCAGAAGTGTGAGCCAAAGGGCAAGAGCTAAGGGCTCATTGCTCATGGATCGGAGCCTGAGAACTCCAGGGCAGAGCATCTGGAGGTGCTTTGCCTTGCAGACACAGTTCCCTTGCTAGCAGGGCAGCTCTTGCGACCACAAGGTGATGCAACATGCGCATAGTGGACAAGCTGAAAGAAGCCCTAAAGCAGGGGTGCTCACACTTTTTTGGCTCGAGAGCTACTTTGAAACCCAGCAAGGCCCGGAGATCTACCAGAGTTTTTTTTCACAATGTTCACGCCATCATAACATATAACATTTATGTGTACATCGTGACACTGTTAACTACTGTAGAAAGCAATTTGTGGCCATATCTGCGTGAGACTTTTAGGACTGTTCTCACATTATCTCAGTGGCATGGAAGCCAGGTTTCTGTGATGAGACAGCATGCTGATGTGGCGAGCATCTTTACTGGAAAAATCTGGGTGGGACCTGTTGCATCTATCTTTTCCCGTCTAGTCATGACCTTCCTTCCAGTCTGGGTAGAGATTAGGAAAGACCTGTGCTGTTGGCCCTGCTCAAGTGATTCCTATACAGACCTTTCATGAAGCAGTGCAAGAAGCACCTGCTGGAGATACCTTGGAAGGATTTCCTGCTATAGGCAGTGGTTGAACTAGATGATTTTTTAGGTCGCTCCAACTCTATGATTCTATGATCTAACCATGGAGAAGCAGCTCCAGTACCACCGAAGCATGCAGGAAGGGGTCAGAGTGAGCCTCTATGTCTAACTCAGGCAGAAAAATGTCTTGGGCTGACCTCAAGTGTTGGCTATTATCTTTTAAAGCCCTAAATCGGGGTGCTCACACTTTTTTGGCTCGAGAGCTACTTTGAAACCCAGCAAGGCCCGGAGATCTACCAGAGTTTTTTTTCACAATGTTCGCGCCATCATAACATATAACATTTATGTGTACATCGTGACACTGTTAACTACTGTAGAAAGCAATTTGTGGCCATATCTGCGTGAGACTTTTAGGACTGTTCTCACATTATCTCAGTGGCATGGAAGCCAGGTTTCTGTGATGAGACAGCATGCTGATGTGGCGAGCATCTTTACTGGAAAAATCTGGGTGGGACCTGTTGCATCTATCTTTTCCCGTCTAGTCATGACCTTCCTTCCAGTCTGGGTAGAGATTAGGAAAGACCTGTGCTGTTGGCCCTGCTCAAGTGATTCCTATACAGACCTTTCATGAAGCAGTGCAAGAAGCACCTGCTGGAGATACCTTGGAAGGATTTCCTGCTATAGGCAGTGGTTGAACTAGATGATTTTTTAGGTCGCTCCAACTCTATGATTCTATGATCTAACCATGGAGAAGCAGCTCCAGTACCACCGAAGCATGCAGGAAGGGGTCAGAGTGAGCCTCTATGTCTAACTCAGGCAGAAAAATGTCTTGGGCTGACCTCAAGTGTTGGCTATTATCTTTTAAAGCCCTAAATCGGGGTGCTCACACTTTTTTGGCTCGAGAGCTACTTTGAAACCCAGCAAGGCCCGGAGATCTACCAGAGTTTTTTTTACAATGTTCGCGCCATCATAACATATAACATTTATGTGTACAATGTATGTTGGTGTACCTTGAGCCCCACTGAGTATAACAGGACTTACTCCTGAGTAGACATGCCTAGGATTAGGCTGTGAGGCTGCAATCCTAGCCACACTTACCTGGGAGTAAGCCCCATTGAGTACAATGGGCCTTACTCCCGGCGTTTCCTCCCAGAGGCACCTGAAGGGGGGGGCTCGGCACTCCGCGATCTACTCATTTTGCCTCGCGATCTACCAGTAGATCGTGATCCACCTATTGAGCACCCCTGCCCTAAAGCCTGGGCGAAAAGACTCTTCTGATGATGGGGATCTGGGCAAGCTGTTGGCTGCTTCTGCCAAGAAGATACTGTTGCAGAAGATTGAGTTTGAACCAGCCTCCAGAAGCTTCTCCTACCAGTTAGAGACCCTCAAGAGCAAATATGTGTTGCTGAGCCCCAAAACAGAGAATCCTAGTTGGCACAAGAGTTCTGAGGAAGGCTCCATCCGGAAGCAAGGCAGCGAGCATGTCCTAGGAAGCGATGGGGTGCCGGCCCCGCAGAAGGTCCTCTTTCCCATGGAACATCTTTCCCTAAAGTGGGAGCCGGTGTACCGTGTTGGAGCAGGCCTCCACAACTTGGGCAACACTTGTTTCCTTAACTCCACCTTGCAGTGTCTGACATACGCTCCACCTCTTGCCAATTATCTGCTTTCCAAGGAGCACAGTCATCGTTGCCACCAGGGAGGTTTCTGCATGATGTGTATTATGCAGAATGACATGATACAGGCTTTCACCAACAGTGGTAATGCCATCAAGCCAGTGTCCTTTATCAGAGACCCAAAAAAGATTGCTCGACGCTTCCGTTTTGGCGGTCAGGAGGATGCTCATGAGTTCTTGCGCTACACGTTTGATGCCATGCAGAAGTCCTGCCTCAATGGTTTTACAAAGCTCGATCATCAGACTCAGGCTACTACACTGGTGCATCAGATCCTTGGTGGCTGTCTTCGATCTCGCGTGAAGTGCTCCATGTGCAAGAGTGTTTCAGACACTTATGACCCCTACCTGGATGTGGCTTTGGAGATCAGGCAAGCTGCTAACATTCTGCGTGCATTAGAGTTGTTTGTAAAGGCAGATGCGCTGAGTGGGGAGAATGCCTACATGTGCGCCAAGTGCAAAAAGAAGGTGCCAGCCACCAAGTGTCACCAAGCTTCACCATTCACTGAGCGTCTAACGTACTCACAATCTCACTGAAGCGCTTTGCCAACTTCAGCGGGGGCAAATTACCAAGGATGTGGGTTATCCTGAGTTCCTCAACGTCCGTCCCTATATGTCACAGAGTAATGGTAACCCTGTCATGTATGGCCTCTATGCTGTGCTTGTACATTCAGGGTACAGCTGCCATGGAGGGCATTACTACTGCTATGTCAAGGCTAGTAATGGGCAATGGTACCAGATGAATGACTCCCTAGTACGCTCAAGCAACATCAAAGTTGTCCTTAATCAACAGGCCTATGTACTCTTCTATCTTAGGATTCCAAGCACCCAAAAGAATTCACAGCTCCTTTTCTTCCAAGCCTCAGAATGGGGTGCTGCCTCCAGCTAAACTCATTCCCACCTCGGGGTTCTTGTCTCCCAAGCTTCCCACCAAACTAACTTTCCTGGATGACTTAAGCAAGAGATCCAAGAAGCAGCTTCTCCTGCCACTCAAAACATCTCAGGGCTTCAGTGAGGCCAGTAGTGTCAGGGTGGAGATGTGTACGCAGAGCTCTTGGGAAGACAAGGGCTTGGCATCATCTCCACAGCTTCCAGCAACCCGTGTAGGAGAACCTGAGGCCAACGTTCGTGGCAAAGGCACAGAGCTACCAAGCAAGGACTCCTCATCCTTGTCGTCGTCCTCTTCTAGCAGCTCCTCTTCCTCCAGCCCTGCACATAATTCAGTTAAGGGAGTCCCACAGGTCACGATGAACGGCTACTGCTCTTCTCAGGAAACAAACTGTGCCTCTAGGAAATCTGTTTCTGAGGACTCCAAATTTGCAAAGCTAAAATCACCATTGCTGGCTAATGTGACCAACCTGGAGCTTGGGAGCACCTTGTCTCCCCCACCTGCAAAGAAACTGGTGCTTTCTGCCAGAAAGTGCAGCAACACACTGCAGAAAGCGAGCGGCAGTGAGCGTCGGGCGCCGCCCCCACTCCCCACCAGCTGCCACAAATACCACCCACCCTGTCTGTGCCGCTGAACTCGGCTATCCCAGGATGCTCTCATCTGCTTCCAAATCTTCAGCACCTCCACAACCAGCCGACAGCGCCTTTGTCACCTTTGCACCCTCACCCAGCTTCAAATCATGCTGCCCCTCTGTCACCACTTGCTGTGTCTAAAGGGACACTGAGCCACTCTTATCCAGACAAACTCAAGAGGCCTTTCCTTGCCAGCTCTAAGAAGAGAAAAAGGAAGCCGAACTTTCCAGAGGAGGAACAAGTGTTTGGGGGAATGTTTCAAATCTGTACTTTTAACAGGCTATTATATACACTTTTAACAATGATAGTCAACGGGGCTGGGAAAAAAATGGATTGCAACCTCTGGGAAGTTTGGAGAATTTTTTTTAAAACAGATCAGCAACTGCTTGGGTGAGTTAGGAAGGTTCTTTATTTTATATAAATTTTTAAACATACTTATTTAAACTTTTAATTTACTTAATTAACTGGATTTTGTCATATGGAGAGGTGTTAAAAAATTTTCCAGTTTGATGATGTCACTTCTGGCCATGACATCACTTCCAGGTTAATGACATCACTTCCTGTGGATCCCAACAGGTTTTCATTTGAAAAAGTGAGTCCTGGTGCTAAAACGTTCAAGAACCGCTGGCTTACCATATCAATCGGCCGAATATCGCAATGTTCTTTGAACATTCCATCAGCATGATTATATTTCAGTGCTTGCTTTTGAGAACAGAACTTGAAAACTGGGCTCCTTGTAAGGTGCCATTCACCTCTTCCAATCCTGTTCTGGGAAAGCAGTATTGCACCTACTAATGCAAAAATGGTAATCGCGCTGCCCAATGTCACTGTGACGAAAAAATAAAGATTGTAACCAGTGTTGTGAGTTAAGTGCTACAGAAATGAGCAGTGATATTGATGCTCATTTTCCACAGTCAATTAAAATAACAACAGCAACCAGCTCAAACAGACTGAGAGCCATTATGGAAATAAACATTACCAGTAAGAAGATAATATCCAGGCGTAGAGGGAACCTGTGACAGGCCTGAACAAATGTTGAGACTCACCGCTGATGCCGAAATCCCTCCTTCCTTGCCTCCAGGTTCCTTTAAATAGTCTCCTTGTGCTGAGTAGCAGGAGATTTTATTTATTTATTAATTAATTTGAAGAATTTCTACCTTGCCTTTTTCCCAGAAGGGCAATCAAGGCAGCTTCAAATGTAAAACATAATAAAACATTAAAAATAATTAAAATGATAAAAACAGACAAAACCACAAATGGACAGCATAAATACAATTAAAATGCCAGCTATCAAATACCATGTCAGCTATCAAACACCTTAGTCACCTTATTCTTCAGACTCCTGAATAATAGTCTTAAAGTTCTGCGAAAAGGGAGGGAATTCCACAGTCAGGGTGCCACTTCCAAGAAGGCCCTGTTCCTCACATTGGCCACCGGGAGCATTTGCCATTTTTAGTTTTAGAGCAATGCGGAGTCAGGATCAGACATTGGGGGAATTCAAATGGTATGTATGTGCTACAGCTTGCTTTAGCTGCCACTGTCCCCTTTTCCTCCTCCTCGCGCAGCTGCTACTGGCTTCAGCACCTATCACACATCATCTTCATCTTGCCATCAACCTGCTGCTGTCATCACTGCTCAGTAATCTGGGGGGGGCACACTGATGCCAGAGCAGGAGCACTAAGAGCCAATCCTGAGCTCGCACCGCCAGTGCTCTGTGCAGTAAAGCACACTGATTTAGCGCTAGTGCTAGCTCAGAGCCGGCTGGTGCTGGGCTAGCATTGGTGGATCATTGGTGCTCCACTGCTTGGCGGTTGCATGCGCTGCTGGGCGGAAGAGAGGAAGGTGGGGGCATAGGGGGAGGCAGGAAGGAGGCATTTTGGGGTGAGGGCAGGTGGAGGGAGGGTAGGGAGAGGTTGGGGAAGAGATGTGCTGGGGAGGGGCAGGGCGGGAGGGAGAAGGGATTGGGTGGGGCCGGTATCCTGAGCTTCCGTGTTGGGTCCACCGCCCAACATTGCGGCTCTTGATTCTATAGCGACCCAAGAGTTGCCATGGAATCGAGTAGCCCCATTGCGGGACTGCTTGACTCACCCAAAGGAAGGAGATGAAAGTCTCCTTCCCCCGAGGAGCCGGCAGCGGCTGCCCTGTTGTGTGTAGCTTGCTATGGCAGCCGTTTCGGCGCAGTGGCAGTCCTGACGCAATGGGCAGCTCAGGATTGGGCTGTAAGATACTTTGCCCGGTACTCCATGAAACCTTTAGAGAAAACTGAAATAGAGATGCTTTTATTAATAATATTCTAGGCACTTCATTCACTGCAGGCCACAGAAAGAAGAATTCTCAGGTGACATTTGTATACGTAGAAAGATGGGGTGATGCGAATAACAAGAGACTGAAGTTAGAACATGTCGGTGTCTATTCCTCTTCCTGATTAATGTTCCTGGCTGGGAAGCTGCAGCAATCAGAAATGATGAAAAAGTTAGACACAAATGTCAGATTAGGAGCATAAATCCCCCCTGGGCTTTCTAATGTCTAGAATCACTCTTGCTTAGGACAGGATGATTATCCGGGTGCAACACAGAAATATTGGCCTTTAAGGGGGAAGCTGAAACAGGGATGCCAGCTGTCCTTATTTAAAAAATCTCTGTTGCTGCTGATTCCCACAGCACCTTGGAATTTCATACTAACAAAGAATACCACACATGGGCAATGCTAGCAGCCCAGTCCGATGCAACGTCCTGCATGGTGATGCAACCATTATGACGGGGTACAAGCTGTATCCCATAAGGGAGTTTCAAGCCCTACAGGCCTCCTCAGGGTAGGAGAAAATCTGCTCCCTTTCCCTGGGATAAGCCTGCATCAGCCCATTCTCCGCCCATCCCCCCTCCCCGCCTCCCTCCCAACCCTAGCACTGACTTATCAGGGCCAGCAGATGTCTTCTGGGCCATTCAGCACTTACAGTGGCAGCCAGGCCATGTTGAAGGGCTTGTTCCATTTAGTGACAGCCGGAAAGGGCATCATCCCACCAGAACACTTGTTCCAGCAGCTGAAGGCCCTAATAGACCTTCTGTCTGAAAATGGTTTTATTTTTTCCACAGATTTCACAATTTGAAAAAATGATAAAGGCAGAAAGTGCTGTAGGGTGTTTTATTTCAAGTTCTGATTCAGGGTTTTCATTTTTATTAATTTTCAGTGTTTTAAAAGTGTACTAGGTATTCTCTCTCCAGGCACTTAAAACAGCTTCAATCCAAGGTAAGTGACCCCTCCCTTCCCTCTGAGCACATGAAAGAAAGATAATCACTTTGCGTTCTCTCCCAGCACTGCACTCTGGGTGAAGGGAGGGGTCGCTGGCTCGGAGTGAAGCCTTTCTAAGTGCCTGGAGAGAGAATGATTGATGGATTGTCTGCCTAATGACTCTGTCTCACATCACAAAGGTCAGCAAGGCTGTTTATAAATCACCTAGCAAACAGACATTGTTTTTTTAAATAGATTTGCTTTAACGCAATTTTTGCCATCCATGTGAGTTCTGGGAATGGAACCCTCGTGAATAACAAGATGGGCAGCCCAATCCTGAGCTGCCCGCAGCACTTAGGCTCGGTAGCTCCGAGAAGGGCTTCCACCAAATCCTGTGACTCCCGCGCTACCGTGAGAGGCAACTCGGGAGAAGGGGACATTTGTCCCCTTCCCCCGAGTAAGGGAAGCAGCCCCACAATGGGGCTACTCTCTTTAGCACTGACCAAAAGGTCAGTGCTAAAGGTGCTCTTGTAGGGTGCGCAGCCCTGCACAAGCATCCTGGTTCCTGCGGAGCACAGCTCCATGGATCCCCCTCTCTCCCTCCCCCCAACACGCCTCCTGCCCACCCCCTGGCACACCTCCCGCCCACCCCCACTGGCCTCCTCTCCCCGGAATGCCTCCCCCATGCTCCCGTCCAAGCCCCTGCCTCCCGTTCCACAGCCCGGTGGTCTGGGAGACTGCCGAACCATGGAACCTGGCGCTAACCCAGCACTGGCTGGCGCTGGACCAGCACTGGTGGGAGCCTGGTGGTGAGCCCCGCAAATGTTTGCGAATGTGGTCTGCGGCACGGAGCCGTGCAGTGGACCACAGGATTGGGTTCTCAACCTGTATAAACGCAGCAATAATGATCAGATGGGAAAACAACAACAACAACAACAACAACAAACTACAAAACCAATGGCATGAAGACTAGCAACCCAGAACCCAACAGCATCGTAATGATGCCTGCCCTCTCCAAATCCACGAAAAAGCCACTTTCTGATTTGCCATTTGAAAGAGCTACAGGAGCCTCCAAATGGAAGGGTGTTTCACAAAGTTAGCACTACAACAGAAAGGCCTTGCTTCTCGTAGTAGATGCCTGCCACACCTCTGGGGAAGAATGGACCGTATAAGCAAGTACTTACATGGAAAGACAAGATGCCCAGGTCTTAAACTGGTTGTAAAATGGCCTCTTCCCAGTGAGGACATCTTAGAACAATCTCTTAACAGGGCTTTCTCTCAGCCCGACAAGGCCACTCGTGGTAGCCCTTGTATTGGCAACCTTCAGTCTCAAAAGACTATGGTATCGCGCTCTGAAAGGTGGTTCTGGCACAGCGTCTAGTGTGGCTGAAAAGGCCAATTCGGGAGTGACAATCCCTTCCACACCGGGAGCAAGTGCAGTCTGTCCCTGGTCTGTCTCCCTGGCTATGGGCCTTCCTTCTTTGCCTCTTTGCCTCAGACTGCTGGCAAAGTGTCTCTTCAAACTGGGAAAGGCCATGCTGCACAGCCTGCCTCCAAGCGGGCCGCTCAGAGGCCAGGGTTTCCCACTTGTTGAGGTCCACTCCTAAGGCCTTCAGATCCCTCTTGCAGATGTCCTTGCATCGCAGCTGTGGTCTACCTGTAGGGCGCTTTCCTTGCACGAGTTCTCCATAGAGGAGATCCTTTGGGATCCGGCCATCATCCATTCTCACAACATGACCGAGCCAACGCAGGCGTTTCTGTTTCAGCAGTGCGTACATGCTAGGGATTCCAGCACGTTCCAGGACTGTGTTGTTTGGAACTTTGTCCTGCCAGGTGATGCCGAGAATGCGCCGGAGGCAGCGCATGTGGAAAGCGTTCAGTTTCCTCTCCTGTTGTGAGCGGAGAGTCCATGACTCGCTGCAGTACAGAAGTGTACTCAGGACGCAAGCTCTGTAGACCTGGATCTTGGTATGTTCTGTCAGCTTCTTGTTGGACCAGACTCTCTTTGTGAGTCTGGAAAACGTGGTAGCTGCTTTACCGATGCGTCTGTTTAGCTCAGTATCAAGTAGCTCAGTACCAAGGTAGCCCTTGGTAGCTACCAAGCTACTGAGCTTGTTTAGCTCAGTATCAAGTAGCTCAGTACCAAGGTAGCCCTTGGTAGGCGGAAATGTGCTGAGTTTTAAAAGTCAGACTGTCTTCTCTTATTTCAAGAAACTGCCTCCCTTTCAGATTGTTTTCCCTGTTTCCTTCCATTGGGTCTACATGTTTCTCATGAGTGCCTGGAAAAACATGCCAGTCTTTGCTTCCATATCACCACCCCCTCCCCATTTTGCTGGGAATGAACATGAAAGCATTTATTTGCGTTTATTCAAAGCAAAGACAATAATAATTCAAAAGGGCAAGTTGCTGCACCAATCATCTGCCCACAGCCTCCACAACTTCGGTAAAAATAAACCTCACTATCTATTGCGGCATGATTGGTTTCCCTCTCCTGAATCCTTCCACCTGCGACATTTTGGGTTCTCCTGACAGCAGCCTGACTTTGATGTGCCCTGTTGCTTCTCATATTCGGCGCAGAGAGTATTCAGGGCATGGCTCCATTGTTCATACGCAGAGCTAGTAGACTTTGCATTTCAATCCTCCCAGTCTCTTTCTTTTCTCTTTAAACTGGATTTGGCAGAATGACACGGTATCAGATTTCACAGACACTGAAGAAGGATTGCAGGTTTTTCATTATTTTTAGAGATACCCATACCTCTGGCGTGTGCCTTCTGATCAAACTACCGCACGGCAGATGGTATATGCTGATGGGGTTAATAGGCATTATTTTGACCTCAGGGAGTTGGCAGCTCCTGTGAAGCCACTAATAATAATACGCAGCATCTATATTCAGAGTATTCAGAACATGACATTCTCCCAGTCAGCCTTGGAACAGCTTTGTAAGATCAACCAGTATAATGATTGTTATATGGTAGTGGGCAGAGCGAGAAAGAGTGGAGGGATTTAAGACCACCTAATGAGTATGTGGCAGCACTGGTATTTGATTCACAGAATTGTTGGTTCACAGGACAGTTCCTTGGTCCTAACACTAGCTCTCATGATGGAGGTTGAAGTTCAGTGGTAGAGCACGTGATTTCTATGAAAAAGGTCTAAGTCCCTGGACATCTCCAGGTATGGCTTTGAAAGACTCTGGTCTGCAGCCAGGCTGCCACGGTATCCAGCTTGCCACTGGCAGCTCCTCAGGGTAAGGGAATCAGCCCCGCAATGGGGCTACTTGATTCTACGGTAGCTCTGGAGCTGCCGCAGAATTGGAGAGTCCCATGTCGGACCGTGCTGTCCCACACCGAGCTCAGGTAGAGCAGAGTTCCACTGGTCCTGCCCTCCTCTCCCCCACCACACCTACCTCTCCGCCCTCCACCCACTTTCCTCCACCTCCCCGCATCCTGGAACGCCTCCTTCTCCAGTGCTGGGCCCACGTTAAGGGCTCACAAACCATGGAACATAAATTCTGAGCAGGGCGTAAATGTCGTGCTGAGCTGTGCAGAGGTGGAACAGGGCGAGGGGGGGAGGAGAGGAGGTATGACAGGGCAGGGGGAGGACAGCAACAGGGCAGATCAGCCCAGGAGGGGGCAGGGTTGGCAGCAGTGGCACTTGCTGTATCACCCTTCCTGGTCCCAATTCACTGACACAGGGCAACATGATCTTGTCCCAGCTATGTAGCTTACACTGGTCTGATTTGCCCCACTGCAGCTGCTGGGGTTTACCCCAGGGCTAGGGTACAAATATCCTCTTACCCTCCGATTCTTCTAGCACAGCCATTTTCAACCACTGTGCCATGGCACGCTGGTGTGCCGTGAGTGGTCCACAGGTGTGCCACAGGAATTTGGTGGAAGGTTATTTATTAATAGCGCCTATGGGAGGTGTGAGCCCCCACTGGTAGCATAGTGTGCCTCGTCAATTGTCAAAAACCTGGTGGTGTGCCTTGACCATTTTAACGCCTTGTCAGTGTGCCGTGAGATGAAAAAGGGTGAAAATCACTGTTCTAACAGCTGCAGTTCTTGTGCGGGATGCAGCTGGATTGGGCTGTACCTCCATAATTACAGTCTTTCTTCTGGAAAACACTTCTCTGTTTTTTCTCCTGGTTCATAATATTGGCACACACATGCTGATAATGTCACGTGTATGTGCAGTGTTGTCTCAGAACTACTGGGACATTCAAGTGGCACGCCTGAGAATGAGAAAGCTGCTTTAGATGTGGATGGGAAGCATCAGCCACACAAAAGATCTGCAAGAAATTGTTGAGAGAAGAAGATAATAAAAAATCATAGTCTGCTTGGCTAGGTGATCTGCTCCAAGAGTCCAAGCAATCAACAAGGATTTCATCAAGGGATTGAGAGACCATCTGTCAGGGCTGACAAAACACCTGACTCAGTATAAGGAATGTTCAATACATTGCATTCATCATTACACAGAGACCACTTGAAAGGGATTGCACATGATTGCCTCATCTCTGTCATAATGCGTGGAGTGTGTCACGGCCGTGTTCTTCACATCAATGCCAGCTGTCACCAGTGACATGCAAACAGCTCATATGACACAGAAGCACCAAGCGACTATGGCTATGCATTGTGTTTAGTATGCGATGAAGCAGAAGTCATTTCATGTGGTATAACATATGTACTATACCCCTGAGCATCAAAACAAGGCTCAGCAGTTCCAGCTCAAAGGCTTTTTTAAAAACGGAAAGGGGAGAGCCACGAGATCTTGCAACACGGTGCTTGGAGGACCATGCAGTGGAAGTGGACTTTGGAAAAGTGGGTTATTCACAGACCTTCAAGAGCTGGAAATCGTGGGTTTTTAAGGTCCAAACTAAATGTGACATTCATTTGCTACTGGCCTTGTGTGGGTATTTTTGGTTGTAAAAATGTACGTGTGCTGATTGGGGTTGTGCATGTGCTGTACATGTGATGATTGGGACCACATCCAAGTGAAAGGAGGCTTTAACCCTTAGCTTCTGCCATGGTCCTGATCTGGACTGGGACTCCCATGGGATTCCAAGCAGCGGTTCCCAGTGTTCCCCACCCTGCAACCCACTTCATTTGGTTAATGATCTTGGTGGTGTCGGGGATCCTGGTGTTACCTCAGAATGCCAGATGTAAGGGAACGCATTGGGATGTGCGTCTCTTGTTGTCTTGTGTGCTCCCAGAGGCATTTGCCAGGCTACTGTGAAATACAGGAAGCTGGACTAGATGGGCCCTGGGCCTGATCCAGCAGGGCTCTTCATACGTTCTTAAGACCCCAAAGACATCTTCTGGATTGCGCTGGGCTGGCAACCTACCCTACGGGCCTCAGAATGGCCTGCAGAAGCCTCTGGAAACTACTTCTGGATTTGGAAGCAAACCAGAAGTTGCCTTCTGAAACCCCGAAGTAACTTTTTCAGTCTTTTGCAGGCCATTCTGATGTCTGTAGAGCAGGTTGCTGGCCTGGCACAACCTGGAAGAGGACTCTGGAGCCGTCTCAAACCACAGGACCCAGTTTGTGACCCATCTGTCATGGGCTTGCGACCCACCAGCAGATCACAATCCATTGTTTGCGAAACCCTGTGCTATCGTATTTCCTCAGGGGGAAATAGCAACTATTGGCGGACTCTATCCAGTTTGGGTCCATCACAGAGGAAAAAGTTTGTGCTACATGTAAATTGGCCCTCAGACTCAGGCCAGTAAGGGGACACATGTCAGAGAAAAATGTACTAACATACTGAGAAGAAAGCAATGCTGTACAGGATCTAGGGCCCAATCCTATCCAATATGCCAGCACCAGTGCAACTGCAGAGCAGCCCCGAGGCAAGGGAACAAATGTTCCCTTACCTTGTGGAGGCCTTCATAACTACCCTCCCATCACAAGATGCAGCATACACCCCATTGGCACAACTACCCCAAGGCTGGAAAGTTGGATAGGATTTGGCCCCCAGACAGTTACTTTAAATCAAGGATGTTGATCTGTAGTTACTAGGCAAAAATGAACAAGGCTGTTAAATCATCTTGCTAGGCAGCTACTTTAGTATCCAAAGTTAGAACAGAAACAAAATGTAAAACATCTATTAAAATCAATAGATGTTTATCTATTAAACATCTGTTAATCAATTAAACATCAATAGATGTCAAACATCTATTAAAACGAATTTCAATCGTTCGCATTCAGGATTGTAAGGGGGGGACCTCTGTGTTCAAATTTAACTTCGGGGAAGAAGGAATATAGCATTTCTCCCCACATCTACTTCTAAATACACATGTTAAAACTTCTCTATATAACCAAGATTAAAAGGGCTCAAACGTGTTGAGTGAAAGTACTTTCTCAGACAAGCGAACTACTTTCTTAGAACTCTAAGAGAGGAGGGATTAAGTTAGTGGTTCCCAAACTGTGAGCTGTGGCTCCCCAGGGAATAGCAGAAACCAGCCAGGGAAGCTGTGGAATCCTCACTAAAAACCTGCCACCCTAACAATGTATACTTAATGGACAGCTGCAGGAAAGGGCCCAACAGTTTAAGGGAGCCACCAGATGAAAAAGTTTAGGAACCACCGGATTACGTCCATGTTCTCAAAACTGACTTTTGAGGTTAAAATTCAAGACTTGCCACCAGAATGTGACCATTGATGCAACTGAATACACTGGGGCTCCAAACCCCCATGCTTAAAATGTTCTGATCCATTAGCTCTGTGCTTTGTACTCCCTACCAGAGCAAGCTGAGTTCCAGAAGATCGGTTTGGCGCCTTTGTCCACACGCAACCACAATACTCCTGACTTGCAAAAGAGTTTCCTTCCTGAGACCAAAACAGCGGCTCAACTGCGACAGTGTTCTACTCGCCAGCAGCAGGATGCTCTGGAATCCCCTCACAGGGGGGTTTTTATTTGAAGCTCTCGTCTGAAAACCTGAGCACAATCTCAAGGGCTTCTTTGCACTACTTTTGTGTGATGGGGGTGGGGGCGGCGGCAAATGTCAAGTTCAAACCATCCCACCAATTACCATCATTTCTAAAGTGCAACTTGGCACTGAAAATAAGGAGAGGCAAAAATGAGTTACAGTCCCAAATCCAGTGACTGTCCTTGAAGAGCCCTGCTGGATCAGGCCAAAGGCCCATCTAGTCCAGCTTCCTGTATCTCACAGTGGCCCACCCGCTTCAAGGAGCACACAAGGCAACAAGACACATGCATAGTGATGCACACACACAGACAAAAGTGCTGAGTCAGACAACTGATGCAGTACTACATACAGAGGATGACAGCAGCTCTCTAGGGTATCATGACACAGCTAGGGATGCTGGGGACTGCAATTGGGTCGTCTGCGTGAGAAGCAACAGGCTGTCCACCTACGTTACCCTAGCATGATGGGAGCTGCTCCAGTGAGGTGCTTCCTGTGCCATTCAGAGGACTCAGAGCCAGCCTCTGACAGTTCACAATCCCTTGCTTTGCCTCCATCTCCACTTTCCAAACTGACAGTCTTCACACACACCCAGGAAGAAGGGCACAAGAAGAAGAAATTGCTCTGATCCTATTCTTATCTCATCTCTCTGAGTCCATTGCCCAGTCAGGAAACCCTCCACTATCATTACGAAAGATTAGCACTCTTTTGCCAAATCCCTAAGTACCCATCAGAAGACACTGTAGAGAAAATCAAAGCAATTGGGCCCATTCAGAGTTATCAAAGCAACCAAACTCTCTCTCTCTCTCTCTCTCTCTCTCTGTGTGTGTGTGTGTGTGTATATAATAGTACCACAATCAGTACCAAAGTGTGTTTAGAATAACTTCATCACTCATCACCCTCCAGCTCAGCTTTTTATTGCACTACCTTCACTTTCACTCCCCTGGGGGCTGGGGATAAGAATAGGCCCTCAGTTTGGCTGTACTTGTCGTAAGAGGCGACTAAACAGCCACCGGGTAGATGGGACTCGTCAGCCTGGGAAGGCAGCTCATCTGAGAGAAGGAAAACTCTGATCCCAAACCTCCACTGCCTTGTGGCTACATCCAGTTATGGAAAAGGCTTCAGGAGTCAACCTCGAGGCAAAATCAGGAGCCGGAGTCCCTGAGGCAGTTCATGGCTGAACACAGTCATGTTCTGGCAACTCCTGTGACGCCGCTGGAACCAACCGTATTGGCCTCAGCCTTTCCATTGGACCATTTCAACGAGGTGGAGAGGGGGGATTTGCTGCATGGGTAACAGCCTATCCTCCATACCTACTTTACCCAGGCTTCGCGCACTGGAGAGGACACTCTGTTCCAGAACCACCATTCAGAGCGTGACACCATAGTCTTCCGAGACTGAAGGATGCCAACACACACCTTCACTTTCAGCATACCTGTAAGCAGCTTGTTGAAAACCTAAGCTATATTACTAGTACTTTATGTATAGTAGCCAGATCCAGTCAATCAATTCCTAAGCTCCATCCAAAGTTCATTCCGCTGTGTTATTTTGGCGCGTACTACATGTCTAAAAATGATCGTGTGCAAAGAGACCACCCAATATAGTGCTGGCCAGGGGTCTGAAGATGGGAGCTGACAGTAACAAGATTTGCACATTGAGAAGGAGGATCGGGAGGCAGAATATTCTCCAGCCCATTCATTGGGGTTAGGGTGGGAACTTGTAAAAGCCATCCTACAGTAAGCTGACTGGACAAACCTGACACAGAATGCAGCAGGAGCGCCATCTCGTGGTCAGGACAGGTAATGTCTGGCTTAATTATTTCTTCTGAAACCTCCATTCATAAGTAAGTTGGCAACCTTCAGTCTCGAAAGACTATGGTATCACGCTCTGAAAGGTGGTTCTGGAACAGCGTCTAGTGTGGCTGAAAAGGCCGATTCGGGAGTGACAATCCCTTCCACACTGGGAGCAAGTGCAGTCTGTCCCTGGTCTGTCTCCCTGGCTATGGGCCTTCTTTCTTTGCCTCAGACTGTTGGCCAAGTGTCTCTTCAAACTGGGAAAGGCCATGCTGCACAGCCTGCCTCCAAGTGGGCCGCTCAGAGGCCAGGGTTTCCCACTTGTTGAGGTCCACTCCTAAGGCCTTCAGATCCCTCTTGCAGATGTCCTTGTATTGCAGCTGTGGTCTACCTGTAGGGCGCTTTCCTTGCACGAGTTCTCCATAGAGGAGATCCTTTGGGATCTGGCCATTATCCATTCTCACGACATGACCGAGCCAACGCAGGCGTCTCTTCAGTAGTGCGTACATGCTAGGGATTCCAGCACGTTCCAGGACTATGTTGTTTGGAACTTTGTCCTGCCAGGTGATGCCGAGAATGCGAGAGGAAGGTGACAATACCCACTGCTGACTTAGATGTTATTGGCTAACTAGATCACTATCCGAATTGTGTCTGTCCTTAACTATGTTTTCTTGTTTGAATAAGAAAAAGAGAACAAAATTAAACTGGTGACATCAACATAGAAAAAAATTAGACTTTTGTCCTCAGACCTGTCCTTATCATCATCAGCATCACTAGGGTTTGTGTCAACCACTGTGGGAGGCCAACATGTCATCCCTATGATGGACCTCCTCCAATGCAGAGGGTGGGACAATACCCTAGGCAGTAGGTGTGGTGATGTACCATTGCCTTGCCCCGGGTGGTTTTTTTTCTATAGAATTTCTCTATTCTATAGTATCTCTATAGTATAGAATAGAGATACTTCAACGTGGTTTCTTTCATTGCATTCTGCATGAAATTACACATCAATTGGTTTATAACAAGATGATATTTTTCAAAAATACCAAGATTTAAAAATTTTTTGACTTGTAGCAGTGTCACCCCCTCCCCCATGCACACCTGGTGTGACCTTCACCCACATGCACCCCCTTAGCAATGCCACTGCATATCATTCATAGGCATGTCCAGGTTAATTAAGGGCATAATCCTAATCCCTTATGTCAGTGCTTTCCAGCACTGGCATAGCAGTGCCAATGGGACATGTGCTGCATCCTGCAGTTGGGTGTCACTCACGGAGGCCTCCTCTAAGTAAGGGAATGTTTGTTCCCTGACCTCAGAGCTGCATTGCCCTTACATAAGAACATAAGAACAGCCCCACTGGATCAGGCCATAGGCCCATCTAGTCCAGCTTCCTGTATCTCACAGCACCCCACCAAATGCCCCAGGGAGCACACCAGATAACAAGAGACCTCATCCTGGTGCCCTCCCTTGCATCTGGCATTCTGACATAACCCATTTCTAAAATCAGGAGGTTGCACATACACATCATGGTTTGTACCCCGTAATGGATTTTTCCTCCAGAAACTTGTCCAATCCCCTTTTAAAGGTGTCTAGGCTAGACGCCAGCACCACATCCTGTGGTAAGGAGTTCCCTTATGTCCCTTATGTCCCTTATGTGACCCTTATGTCAGCTCTGGAAAGTTAGGATTGCGCCCTAAATTGATCAACTCTGCCTAGGTCTACAAATGCAACAGAATGAGGTGGGGATGAGGTAGCACAACAGACTTTACCGCATCAGGTTCAAGGGGGAAGGTACCATGGTTGGATGCACCCATATTGAAAACTTCCTGACTGTTTTTTTTAAAAAAAAGATAAACTGCATACAAGGAAGAAAATATGATCTAGTCCTGACATTTGCCAGCTGTGTTAATTTTCTATCAACAGGGAGTTTTTAGGGCTGCAATTCAATACTCAATCTGAGTATAATTCCCATTGAACTTAATGGGGCTCACTTCTGGTAGACATGTACAAGATTGCACTATACAAGGTAGGTCAGCATTCAAAACTATGACACTCCCTCATTAGCAGCCTGTAGTGATACAGTCCATTTATCCAGGCATCAGACTGAACAGTCTCATTCTCTTTATTTTCCTGTTGGTTGTTTTTTTTTTTTTTAAATCAGTTGACAACCTGGCTCCAAACCCTATAATATGACATATTATTCCTGGAATAATATTCCTGGAATCACTCACAGGAACCTTTTGGGAGCACTCTGAGCATATAGAAAGTATTATCTTATTTTGGGGTGGCCCCATTTTGCTTCTAAATTGACAGGTACTAGACCACCCAAGTTTGGCCTTATAGGGAATGATCTCTCTATCTGGACTACAAAATGAATTATTGTTTCTATTAAAGGGATGCATTGGGGATTGGGCTGCATGAATGTGATTTATGTGCGCACTGATGAAGGAGGGGAAATCCAAGTATCATTGAGCAATGTGCTATTGAAACACATGCAAATAAGAAGGCCCAATTCTTATGTTGAGGCAATGGGGATGGCTCACATGATAGAACATTTTTATTTTCTTGTGCAAGTCGACACAAATTGATTTTTCAATAGTACAACATGTTGACTACCAGAGAATTGTCCTATTCTTGGTTAGGGCCTTAGAGTGGTACTATAGAGGTGAAACTTGGCAAGTGAGCTGCAGGCAGGCTAGCTGCAGAAGATAAGAGGACAAGTGACTGTCCTGCGGAACTACCAGAAACTGGATGCAGGACAACTCATAGCAGCTGTTCAGAGTATCATCTTCAGAACCAGGATACCAGCACGTAGCATGTGCACCTGCTAGGCTCATAATGAATATTAATTCACATGCACATTGTTTTTGTTAAGGGCACAGTGCAGTTTCCGCAGGGATGCAGTTGAGCAGTTTAAGAGTGCAATCCCAGGCCTGTCTACTCAGACATAAGCACCCCAGAGTTAGGTTAACTCCCACTGAATCAATGCGTTGTGAATCAAGCAGCAGCACTGCATCCTGTGCACCTATTGGGTACCAGCTTCACTGAGAGAGGCAAGAAAAGAAAAACTTTACTTACCTTCCCTGCGATCGCATGATCCACTATGGGACTCCTCAGATCTACAACAGCTCTTTTACCAGTATGGAATTGAAACGCCACAGGGGGCATGATAGGCCTGGGATGCAGCAGACACCAGTGCTGCTGTGATCCACCCCATCCTGCCCTGATCAACGCCCACCACAGGATGAACCTGCTGGTGGCTGGTTTTGGGGGTGCCACTGGTGGTGTGCGGCCTCCCGGCCTTTGCACCAGCAGCAGTGCTCTGCAGACCAGTGGAGTGGCTGCTGTGATGGTATACTTCACAGTACACTAGTCTACTACAAGGTCAACCAGTTTGGGCCATTTGACTCTGATAACAAAGAACAGCAAAAGTTCTGAAAAGTTCTGAAAATGACCGGAACACAGATTCTAGGTATAGGTACTGGGAAGTTGTTTTCCTCAGGATCACTGGGACTTCTTGTAAAGTAAATATCTTATTATCATTAATCTCTTTATGTGTGTTTGAGAGGGTAGGTCCCTGCCCTATGGAAATCACAATCTAAATATTGGCATAAGGGAGGCTACAGAGAATGGGGGGAAATGGTAATCAAGGGACGCATAAATCTGTTGATTGAATCTATGTGTACCGATTTTACATAACAATCCTTTTGCTATGTAAAAAAAAAAAAGGACATAATTTAATTCACATGAGTGTACCAGGGCCTGGAAGAGGGAATCTGAAGACCATTCCAGACAATCTGCTGATAGGACAGTAAAGTGTGCAAATGTCTTCACTCAAGCAGCAATGATTCTGATTTGGCATTATTACAAGTTCCCTGCACTAAAACAACAGTATCTTGTTGCTGGGAAAATTCTTTCCCCAGTTAGTGAGGTCAACATTGAGGCTACACAAGTGTCGTATCTATGGCACAGTGCCTGTGACGTCACTTCTGATGAAAGGCAAAGCTTCTTCATCTGAACACCACAGACTGCAAAAATGTGTATCACAAAGAAACTGTTTACTTTGCGGCACCATAGGAAGAAATCCCTAGTATCACCACATCACTTCTCAACAGTACATTCCATTATCATCTATGACTGTGTACAGGATTGAAGGGGAAACTGTTAAGGTCTGCTTCAAAGCAAAGAGAACAACCCAAAACCTTTTCCCCTTTTCACCATTCCACATATTTTTCTACAGAGAAACACATCTGGATCCCAGATGTGTTACAGAGCTCTCTATTCTGCTCCTGTGACATCCTTGAACAAAATTGCCTGTGCAAAGCTTCCATGATCAAATCTTTCCCTCCCTCTCACATACCTTACAATGAACGCCTGCAGGTTGTGGTTTTGCAACCAAGAGAAGCAGCCTGAGGAGGAGGAAGTGAAGGCAAGCTTTTAGATGAGCGAGCGAACTCAGTCTTAGCTGTAGACACACTTACAAAGGCAAACAGGTCTTTCATAAGGACATGCTTTCCTTTGGAACATTCCCCACTCCTCCACTAGGAGGAGCATGTTCAAACACTGTCTTGGCCGCCTGTTGTTGTAGGGAACAAGGTGCTTGAGCTCCCAATGACAGTCGCTCATTTGAGATCCTTGGTGCTTTATATCTGTCCCAGTCAGTAGGAGTGGAGAGAGTGCTAGGAGAGTGCGGGAGGTGCGGGCCGCACCGGGTGACGCGCGCGGGGGGGGGGGTGACACGCACTAGGGGGTGACATGCTAAAATTGCAGTGGTTAGGAGTAACCCCATCATATTATATACCGTTGGATGCGGAATTTCCAGCTGAATGCAATTCAAAAAACTAGAGTGAAATATCTCCTTTCTATCAAAAGTTATGGCCAAAAACTGTAGAACAAAAATGCATGGATCCCTATGGAAAGTGAAAGTGAGTCGTATCGCACGTTTACTTGTGAGTAGGTGAACTTGCCTTAGTCAGTCAGAAAGGGCAGGCTGAGAGGAATTCAACAACACCAGCATGATCCTGATCCAATTAATGCAGCGCCCAAAAACACCTAAGAAGGAAGTCCCTCCCCAAGCAGATGAATTTATTGAGCCCTATGGAAAGTGAAACTAAGCCTGATGATTGCGTTTACTTACGAGTAGGCAAACGTGCCTTGGCTGGTGAGAAGATCAGGTGAACGAGACTGCAAGGCTACCAGAATGGTCCTGATCCTATATACCTGGAGGTAAACAAGTGCTCCAGAAGGCAGCCTCTCCCCCCCCCCACTAAAAAGGATCAAAACAGAGACTCGAGTTGATAAGGTGAACCTTTTTGAGGTTTTCAAAGCCAGGTGGATCCTGACAGTGATCCGGTTTAAACAGAAGTTCTTAATTTGAACTGGGCATTGGGTAGGGCTGAAAACCTTACTGGTTTTGGAGGGGGGTGTTATTGCAGGTAGGCTACAGAGGAAATTCACTTGGTGGACAAGGGCTGACTTCTGCTTATTTAATTATTTGTTTTACTTTAATTATTTATTCTTATTTATTTTAATTTGCCTGTTGATGTCACTTCCACCATGACATCACTTCTGGTGGGTCTTGGACAGATTGGCATTCTAAAAAGTGGGTCCCAGTGCTAAAAGTTTGAGAACTACTGCAATAAGGTGTTAGTAAGTTAACACCCGGGGGTGTGTGTGTGACACCACTAGTGACCAAAATCACTAAAATCACAGTTTAATAATAATACCATCATATTATATGTCAATCAATGCATAATTTCATGCAGAATGTGTTCTATCTTTGTTCTATCAAAAGGTACAGCCAAAAAACCAGTGGGGGCGGAGTGATGGTACATCACCACGCCCACCACCTGGGGTGTTGCCCCACCCACTGCATGGGGGGGTGACACGCTGACATCCCACATCGGGTGACGTGAACCCTAGTGACACCACTGGTCCCATTTCTAACTGGTATGTTGTTCAGTGAGCAGCTGAAGCACATGCTTACGCATGATTTATACTGAGCCAGGCTGGATTAAGCAGCTTTATAGGAACACGTAAAACGACAAAGTTGTTAGCTGCAAAGCCATCCCAGGCCATCCATAGGGGTGATAAAGAAGGGTGATAGACAGCAGGCTAACAACTCTCTTTTCTAGAAAGTTTCCACCAAGGCACAGAAAGTAAAGTGGCTGAATTCTGCTGATAGAGTCTCTGATTTGAGACTCCCACTAAGGCAGTGATTTTCAACCTTTTTCATCTCGTGGCACACTGACAAAGCACTAAAATTGTCAAGGCACATCATCAGTTTTTTGACAATTGACAAGGCGCACCACACTGACAGCAGGGGCTCACATCCATCCCCCAGTGGCCCTATTAACAAATGATCCTCCACCAAACTCCTGTGGCGCACCTGCAGACCATCCATGGCACACCAGTGTGCCATGGCACAGTGGTTGAAAACAGCTGCACTAAGGCCTTACAAAAGTTTCTGTTAGATGCCAAGGGGTATTTTTCCCCCTCCCTTTTAAGAACAGTTGCAGTCTGTCATTGCAGCACTAGATGGCAGTCTTAGACCAGACAAATTTCAATAAAATTCAATAACTCACTATAAAGTGAGTCCTAGGCAAGTAAAACACAAAGAGAAAAAAAAGGTGGTGGGTTGGTTGATTTGCTGCCTTGCATGAAACTGAGGCTGAGTTCCAGCCTCGTAGATCTCTTTTTGAGGAACCAGTGGATAAAGACAATAAAACAACTTTTTTTAAAAAAAGAAAACAAAAGAGTATTTTGCTGTCATACCCTCAGTTCACTTCTCTGTGTGACAACAGCCCAATGTTTTGATAAGAGAAGAGGACAAATGTGTTTCTCAATGTTTGAACCCTGCTGTACCACTTTGCATGGTCCACCTATTGGAAGTACCACTGGAAGTAACTGACGATGATGTCATTGCCACTTACGTCTGGAATGGGAGACCAGTCACAATGCAACAAACACCGGTAAGAAGCTCAGGATGGATGAGAGGGCTTTTTTGAGCATGCAAAAAGTGCATACTGGAGTTCTACCCGCCAGCCAAGTCTCTTATAGTTGCTTGTTGCGTTGCGTTGCGTTGCTGGTCTTGCTGCCAAGTGGTGGGATCTGGGGGCCATGCATACCATCATACACCACAACAACAGATTGCAGCAATACCTTGCACTTTGCATCTGGTTAGGGACCAGAGCACTGATGAAAATTAAAAAATGGATGAATGTCAACGTATGGCCTTATTTAGCCTGCAAATTTATTTTGAATGGCAAAAAACGTAAATAACTGTATAACACATGGGAATGCGTGCGAAACCTAAATGAACAGAAATAAAAGAAAAATAAACATAAGAACATAGACAAATGTTGTGAAATGTTGGATGAAATTAGACAAAAGAAGAAAGCATGTGAATGAAACTTGAAATGGGGTTATAACTGAAGACTGCTGAAAGATCAAAGCGATGAAAGTCAAATGGATGAAAGTCAAGGTGTTGCTGTATTGGTTTCACTCTTCTCTGATTAAGTGCAAAGGTCAGGAAATTGACGATCAGCAGCTTTGCTCTCCAGGGTCAAATGGCAAGTTCAAGTGAGTCATTCAGACTGAGTCCATGGCAGGGAGAAAAGGTGAAATCAATCCCCCTCCATCCCAATCCAGACAAGTGTCCTTGCAATTGCTGTTTGTAAAAAGCACACACACACATACCCAAAGGCTATATGATGTGTTCAAAGTCCAGGCTTGATTTTGCTGTGGCTATCTCTAGTCTTCCGCAGTCTACAGCAATTGAGAGATATAGCTAGAAGCATGTCCAGCTCCTATAAATTTCCCCTTGATCTGGTATACATTCCAAACTGGGTGGAATAGAGACAGGCACCTGGTGATATAGACCGTTTGCATTTTGTGAGTCAAGTTGATGGGTCCAGTTTTGCAGTGGAAGGAATGTTGTAGCAGGTGAATAAATGTGAGCACCTGCCTTGTACAATTTGACCTGGATTTTATATTATTAAAGAGGGAAAGTGCCCCCTGATCCATTGCCTTCAGAAATGTAGCCAACTGTGTTTCATCACACTTCACTGCTGGGGTGTTCATTATCTGCAGTTTGGCCTCTGATATGTGAAAATTAGTTTTCATTCAATCTTTCTCTCCCCCCCCCCCCCAAGCTGAAGTTTCTACGTAGCTCTCATGATTGCGGAGTATGATGAAAACCACAGACATGATGGTATCTTCATGTGACTCTCCTGTGTTCCAAAGGCAGACCTGCTAGTGCTCTCAGGACCAGCCACAGATCTCCTAGTGCCTGAGGCAACATACCTAATGCTGCCAGTCTCTGTTCCTCCCACTCCCTGAGTGGGAATAGATAATGGGATGGAGTGGAAAAGGAGGTGCGGATGGGAAGAGGAGGAGAGAGAGAGTGCTGGATTAGACCAGCGGTGCCCAAACCCCAGCCCTGGGGCTACTTGCGGTCCTCAGGGACTCTCAGTCCGGCCCGTAGGGGGCCCCCAGTCTCCAATAAGCCTCTGGCCTTCCGGAGACTTGCTGGAGCCCACGCTGGCCCAACACAACTGCTCTCAGCATGACGGCCAACTGTTCAACCTCTTGTGTGAGCTGTGGGACGAGGGCTCCCTCCACTGCTTGCTGTTTACATCTGTGATGCAGCAGTGGCAGTGAAGGAAAGGCTGGCCTTGCTTTGTGCAAGACCTTTTATAGGTCTTGAGTTATTACAAGACCTTCATTCATTCATATAAGTTCCATCTCTAATATATTCATTTCTGTATATTTATTCAAATTTGAAATGTAAATTAATTCTTTTTCCCCCTGGTCCCCAACACAGTGTCAGAGAGATGATGTGGCCCTCCAGCCAAAAAGTTTGGACACCCCTGGATTAGACCATCGGAATGCTATAGTCTACCCCACACTTCCTCTTCTATTTCATCTCCTCTTCCTTTTCCAACCCAGGAAATGAGAGGAGAAAGACAAGCTGTGGAGGTGAATGGAGTGGTGAAAGTGGGCACCTTCCCACCAATCTGCTGCTGAGGCTATTGCCTCAGTGGCCTCCTGGATGGGCTGGCCCCTGTAATGCTACGTATGGTGTTTGTTGGTGTTTGTTGTATCGCATCTGGCAATGACCGTGGCTTCCAGTTGAGATGGTGTTATTCTGCTCCTCTGTTTCATTTTTAAATTTGATGTTTCATTTTTTTTATGTGGCTATACCAATTAGCGAAAGAATTCAAAATATCAGATTTAGAAAACACTATGAAAACCGAGAGTCTACTGTTACCCTACACATGCCCAGTCTTGTCTGATCTCAGAAGCTAAGCAGGGTTGGGCCTGGTTAGTACTTAGATGGGAGACCGCTTGGGAATACCTGGTGCTGTAGGATTATACCATAGTCTTTCAAGACTGAAGGTTGCCAACCACCATGTAAATATGAAAAAATGAAGGTTGTTGGTTTCCCAGAAATGTGGGCTGACCAATTCCTTCTGAGAAACAGGACGATAGATATGATGGACCTTTGGTCTGATCCTTCAGGGTCATTCCTATGTTCTCATCCAATGCCAACTGCAGTTTTATAGCATCAGCATAGACCTGGCATCATTAACTTGATGCCTTAAAATATTTGTCTCTAGTAGGAGAGAGAGGCAGAAAATGCTAAGATGTGTTTATGGGATTGTTCTAAGATTAGCAAGTAAACAGATCTTTAACTTTAAAACAAATCATTTACATTCTGCAGCGTAAATGAGAATATAATACAAGGAGATATCAGGAATACATTAGCTGCAACTGGGCCATTTCACAGTTTCAACAAATTGCAAGCCATTATTGATTTCTATACATAAGCGGCGAAAAAAGAATTACCAAACTTTTCAGGAGACTGAAAAGCCAATATCGACCAGCCTGCAATGACATTTAGGAGAGCGATGCTTAGCTGATGAAAATAAATAGCAGTAAAATAGCTTCTCACTTGTAATTTTTATCTAATATTGTATGAGCTCGGTAGCCCTTTGCGAGTGTCATCTCATGCATCATTGCTGACTGGAGGAACATGTGTAGAATGAACAAAGGTTCAGAGTCTGGGGGTGGCACACCTGAGCGGCTGGAGCTAGGAAGAAAGCTATCAGCTTGATGTATGATTTTGTTCTGTCAAACTCTGATTAAAAGATAAAAAGAACGAGGGTGAATTCATAGAGTTCCTTCCCGCCACCCTCCTGCAGAGTTGCTCCAATCTTAGTGTGTGTGTGGGGGGGGGGGGTTGTCAATGTTTGGAACAAACTTTCACGGTAAATCCCTTGCTGGTTGAGGAATCATATGTACAAATAGACCCTGGATAGTTCCCCCTCCAATGTCCAGTTATGGGGCTGCACATGCGAACCCCATATGTGAGGCCACTGATCAGGAAAGGTAACTGAGGTCAGCGGTGTCAAACACAAGGCCCATGGGCCGCATGCAGCCCCTGGAAGCAATTTATTTGTCCCCTGTTATGATTGGGTTCTCCCAGCATGATAATGGGATTTCTCATATCTTGAAAATATGAACAAGATTTGCTCATTTTCTCTTCGGTCATTTGTAGCTAATGAGCTTCTACATGAGAGCAAAGTGCTTATTTCTGGCTATCATCTGCTTAATGACATCACTTCTGACCCTTAGCAGGCACCATGAATGCTAACGTCGGTCTTCTGTTTAAAACGAATTGGAACCCCACGACTGTCTCTCCGCACCACGCAGCTGATTGGCATAATTACTAATGACTGGCCTGGACTATTGGCTAGACACTAGTGATTATGTGTAAACAATGACACCTGCTTTGCACTATGATGGCAATAGTCATGCACCAGGGAAAACATTTTGACCTGAATAAATCTTGCGGCAGCTGCCCTAACCCCCCAATTCCGCCCATTTTCAACCGCTGTGCCATGACACATTGGTGTGTCATGAATGGTCCTCAAATGTGGCGCAAGAATTTGGGGGAAGGTCATTTATTAGTCGGGCCATTGGAGGATCTGAACCTCCCCACTGGAAGCATGATGTGCAGTCAATTGTAAAAAAAAAAAAAAATGATGGTGTACCTTGACAGTTTTAGCGCCTCATCTGTGTGCTGTGAGATTTAAAAGGTTGAAAATCACTGCTGCAGACCTTGCAACGCCCAGCACAGTGCTGGGAAGTAAGAGACCCAGACCCTCAGTGTGGCATAAAGGCCATTCCTATTTTACCATGAGGCTCACTGGGTCATCAGCCCAATCTCCTTCATGGGGTAGTTGACAGCAACTGTTACCCTGCACATGCCCGATCTCATCTGATCTTGGAAGCTAAGCAGGGTCAGGCCTGGTTAGTACTTGGATGGGAGACCACCTGGGAATACCGGGTGCTGTAGGCTTATACCATAGTCTTTCGAGACTGAAGGTTG
Source organism: Tiliqua scincoides (assembly GCF_035046505.1). Lineage (NCBI taxonomy): Eukaryota > Metazoa > Chordata > Lepidosauria > Squamata > Scincidae > Tiliqua > Tiliqua scincoides. The sequence continues at coordinate 240,227,983 of NC_089822.1, read as the reverse complement.
CCAACCACCACGAAGGTAGTTGTGAAGGTAAAGTGCATATGCTGGAGGAGAACTATCTACGCCACTCTTAGCTCCTTGTAAGAAGGGCAGGATAAACATTTTTAAAAATCATTTTTACATTTTTATACAATCTTTCCTCCAAAAAGCTGAGGGTGGTGTCCATGGTTTCTCCCCTCCTTTTCTCTTCACAGCAACCCTGTGATGTAGGTGAGGCTGAGAGATACTGACTGGTCCAAGATCATCCAGGAAGCTTTGTGGCTGAGTGGGGATTTGAACATGGATCTTCCAGGTCTACATCCAACTCTTGAACCATCCTCACTTGAACGTGGACAAACCAAACATGGACCCTTGTCCATGTCCAAACATGGGAAAGCGTCACAAAAGAGGTGACACTTTTTCCAGCATCGGTTTCTGCCTATAATACCATTGTTTAAGGCAAGAAACAGCTACCCAGAAAAAAGACTGCAGCATCCACAACATTATCAGGTTCTTTAGTCCTTACCGCTACCTCCTTACATTGACCCAAAAGTGCCACTACCCACGTAGATGAACTGTTTCCTTTATCTTGCCTCCCAATTTCCCAAAGCCATTCTTTGCTTCCCCTGGTTCCTTCCTCTTTGGAGCAGAATATCTGATTTGACGACAGCGTGAGCATGCAATTGGTGCTAAATGAATGTCAAAATATTGGCAAGTCTGCGCTGGCAGGAGAAAACTCAACTGTTGGCGCTAAGGAAGCCGTTTGAGGTGTCAAGAGTATTCCGCTGCGGCTTTGGCAGGGTGAGTAATTCAATTTAACTAGCAGTATAATGGATGTTGAACACAAAGCAGCCATGTCACCTGATCCATTCCAGCTGAGTGAATCTCAGCTGATGACAGTTTGGAGACAGCTTTGAAGCCCTGTTGTCACTGGCTCTTGACAAATCTGTCCTTCCTGGCATCTTATCGTCACAGGATGAGTAAACCTAAGCTCGAAATAGGAGGGCATTGGGCTGCACTTTAATGTATGCAAGAAGAAAGCATTTATTGGTGCTCCTAGTAATGAGATCTCGCCTTTTCCTTTGAGGAAGACTATCAGCAGCTACAGCAAGAGTTTTTGGAACATTGTCTCTTTGCCAATCCCAACTCACCCTGTGATGCAGATTTTATGTCAAAGGCACCAAACCCAACACAGTTAGCCTAAGTATGCATGTTCAGATTTCACAGATCTGCAGGACAAGGACACAGGTACCAGACTGCAAACTATACTCCATTAATACACAGGCCAACACATATTTTGCTGTCTTAAAAGTTAGACCTATTCCTGGCTTTATTTGGGGTGCTGATTCCAAAAACAGTATCAGTTTTGCCTCAGCATAGACTTGTTAGTGAATGGTTCGAACTACTTCCTCGAGCTACTTCCTATACCGTGGGCTTCCTCACAAAGTTGTATCTTTGAATATACATAGGGCAAAAATGATGCCATTTTTTGAATCGGTGCCCCAAATTCACATGAAATCAGCATAAATTTTGGGGGGAAAAGTTTTTCTGACCCTAAATATCACACGCCTGTGTAATCCAAGGCTCCACTTAAACATGGCCTAAATATTGAAGGGTATGAGGGAAAGGGGAATATTCTTCAGTTTTAGAAGGCATTATGCTGCATCTCCCCGTTTCCTGTTGTGATCAGCTAATTCCTGAATGATCCATTACTGCATAGAGTGCTGTTGTCTGCAACCAGACCGTAAGAACCATACTTCCATTGGGTTCTGGTATAACAAATGATGAAGGGAAGCAGCAGCAACAGTGCCATTTCCAATTTTCTGGTGGTTGGCAACCTTCAGTCTCGAAAGACGATGGTATAAACCTAGAGCACCTGATATTCCAAGGCGGTCTCCCATCCAAGTACTAACCAGGCCTGGCCCTGCTTAGCTTCTGGGATCAGATGAGATTTCTATGCCCCCACGTTTTGGGCTTTCTGTTCCCCATTCAGTTGTGCCCAGTCACTTGGGAAAGATAAAAGGGGAACAGAAAAGCCTTCCTCAGTGCAGGTTTCTGCCTCTAATGTGGCTTTGTTTCTAGGGATAGACAATTCTAGGGACACACAATTCAATGGCCTAGAAACAGAGCCACAGAACCTGGAAGAGTCTTCCAGAGGCCAGAACTGACATAATAGGTAAACACCATAGAGAAAACCATAAAGGTCAGTGTGCCATGAGAAGAAAGACATTGAAAATCCTTCTTCTAAGTGTAATCCTTCTGCTTCCTTTACACATTTCCTGGGCACCAGGAGGGCAGTGAGCACACGGCAAGGAGGACAGAGGGTTGGGCACGCTATTGGAAAACGCCAAGAACTTGATGCTTCCCCTGCCACATCTTACAATCTTTTGCTGAGCTCTTGTCTCACTTGCTCCCACCTTCAAAGGCAGAGAAACTTCCAGAAGTAAAAGAAAAATAGAGAAAACTCAGTAATTTGCATTGGTGTTGCTGCTTTGAAGTCTGACTCTGAGACCAGACTGAATCAGCGGGTTGTTCCCTGACATTTTGTGTCTGTTGACTCTTCAAAACTCAGCAGTTGCTACCTGTTGATGGAATCAGAATTGTTTCTAGCCTTCCATGGCCTCTCTGGCTCCCAAAGAGCTTTCTCCTTTGCTTAGTAGGGAAGTGTAATCCATTGAACCTCCTTCTCATAGAAATTGCATCAACTGAACTGAAAGAAAGCACCAATAGGTTCTTGCCTGCCTGGCTTCGCTTGTTTGGTTTCCATGTGTCAAATTAATTTTGCCCACGGGGGTAATAAAACAGCACGGCTGTATATTTTTGTAAACACCATCTGATTTAGAGAGCTCGTGATTTCTCTTTGCAATCAAAATCTGACGAGGGCACAGGTTGGCTTTAAGAAGCAACTAAGCTGCACAATTTAAGAAGCCACTGAGGCGTGTAATTGAGTTTGTCAGGGTAATTGTATTTTGGGATAGATAGCAGTTTTTTTATTTTTTTAATTGCTAGTGAGCCTTGTATTTAGGGTGCTGATTAATTCTATTAGAAGTATTAATTAGACGGAGGGGGAGCTGCGTGTTATAGATTACATCTAAATCATTGTAAGTGCTGTGTCTAACTTCACTTTGCTAATTCTGTGTATGAAAAAATAAAACAACAACCCACACACAGGCAGGAGCATTTGTGTGCAGCGTGAACTTGTTAATTAAGAGGGCTCCATTGCCAAAACAGATCAGTTCTCTCTAGCACATTTTCCTTTGCTTTGCTCCGCTTCTGTTGGGTGGAAAGTATATTTTTAAAAAGCTATTTTTGGTTTAGCTGTAGACAACTATGCTGCTTATTTACTCCATCCCAGTACAGTACTCTAATTATGAATACAAGTTCTGCCTCGGTACTCACCTTACCTCATGTGTTTTGGGTATCCGGGATTATGTCACCGACAGCACAATCCTATCCATTTCTGCTCAGAGGTCCCATAATGCTCAGTGAGGCTTACTCCCAGGAAAGGGTTATAGGGCCTTTGTTCTTAGTGGCTTCCTTCCAGCAAGTCTTTCAAGTAAATGGCCACTTCTCTACATCAGTGCTACCATTGCCCATGAAAAAACACTTGGAAAATTCAGGTGTGATATAAACCAAGCTCTTCACAGGACTGATGTCCATGGCAGAGCTGCCACTGTGACAGAGGGAACAACTCACTATTGACGATGACGATGATCACACTTGTTCTAGCTGCATCTCTTTGTTACCATGGTTGTGCTGTTGATGACATTGCCTTGGGAGAGCACAGCTCAGCTGTGGGCAGCCTGCCATAGACTTACTAGGTGGATACGGATGAGTGCGATGTCACTTCCAGGACTGACCCAAGCCCCCTCCTTCTCCTGGTACCTAAGACCACAGTGAGTCACTGCTGCCACCACAAGCCTTCTCCTTCTCTTTCCATTCCCCCATTTTCAAATGCCCCATTTTCAGACAGGGGAGGAGACACATGGTCCCCAGGAGCTACTCTAGATCACCACTCTCTTCCCCTTCTCAGATTTCCTCTTTTGGTCTCCAGGTTCTGCTTGTTTAAAATGGGGAATGGGAAGAGAAGCAGGAGTGGCTGGAGTGGGGCTCTCTCACCAATGTGTTGCCTGAAGTGTCCTGTTCCTTTGGCCTTTGATGACTCTGGTCACTTGACTTTTAAACATCTGAACCTTTTGTACTTGCCCTTTGATGGCTATATATACCATGTATCACATAAAGACCACTTACAATGTACATGTATGATGATGTCAAAATCAGTACAACGTGTAAGTGATTGCAGGGCTAGCTTTTGGACCATAAGCATATTTCTCTGATCCTTTAAAAACTTGAGCTGTCCAATTGTACCTAAACTTCCCTGCACCAATATAGCTGTGCTGGCATGGGCTATGCTATATCCCAAAGGGAGAATTAGCAGGCAGAAAGTCTCCTTGAAATAAGGGAACATTTGTCCCCTTGCCCAAGGGAAAGCCCATGCTGCTGCTATGGGTCAACTTGGACCTGCACCAGCTATATAGCTGGTGCAAGTCCACATTGATCCATGCTGCAGGATTGGGCCTGGGAAGGGGGATAGGATAAAGCACGCATGGCAGCAACCTCCACCCTGTCACCGCCTCCCCACATCCCTTTACACCTGCTTTGTGATACGCTGATACACATGCTTTGTGGCACATTTGTGACAGCGTTCGCTTGTGGAGTGTGCGCTCCATCAGTACACTCCATGGTTAGGATTGGGCCCTAAATCATGGACACCCTATCTCTAGAAACACACTTCATTAACTCACTTGTCAGTAGCAACAAACTCTTTTCACATACCGTGAATGAAAAATGGCAGACAGGTAACAATTCTTCGAAAACAAAAAAGCTCGTAGGTCAGTTGTACTTATTTTAATGGAGCACAATTGCAACTTTAGCCTGATATCATCCAGACAGCCAGCATAGTCCTGGATTCCAAACCAGGATAATAAGTTGCACCACTCAAGTCTTTCTATAATTATGCAGAGATGACATCTTCATTAATCATTTTTTCTTAATGAATTCTGAAACAGGTGTTTCTGCTGTTAAGCACTCTGAGGAGCCATTAGCTTGCTGGCTGGCTGTTCCCCCTCCCCATCTGTTTGGATTATATCTACAGCAATTAGCATTCCGGCCAAATATCTCTTCTCCACTCCCCACATACAAAAAACAAACAAAAACTACATCCGGATTTCTTTGCAAGGGGCTATTGTAAACAGCTGCTATTCTTAGGTACGCAGCAAGTGGTACACTTTGAATAGGCTGCCTGTGTGTATTCTGCATGTCCATGTGATGCAAAGGGCACAGAAATGTGGACTTGCACAACTGAACATCATGGGAACACCAACTTCCTTTTAAAATCAAGTTTCCAACTTAGGTCTGCACAGAAAAGCTTCAAATCTGATGTGTACTGTACTGGCTGGTGACATTCATTTTTATGTCACACCCAGCAATTTTTTAAATAATAATAATAATAATACAGGTATTTATATACCACCTTTCTTGGTCTTTATTAAAGACTTTATTCAAGGCGGTTTACATAGGCAGGCTAATTTAAATCCCCGTAGGAATTTTTACAGTTGAAAGAAGGCTCTATCTTTCAAGAGCCACAACAATTCAGATGTTTTGTTCTGATCTGGCCTCCATCCTGGCCTCCATCCTCCCACGCTCAGAGCAGATGGAATAGCTCGGCTTCAGCCTGTCAGCTGCTTCAAGGTCGCACGGTGCCGGTGGCCTCGAACTGGCGACCTTGTGGATGTTATCTTCAGGCAAATGGAGGCTCTACCCTCTAGACCAGACCTCCTGCCCCTTTGCCCCTCCTGCCTCCTTTGCAAGCTGGGTTATTATTTTTTGAGACAGAGAATTGAGACTGAGGCAGGGTGACTCTCAAAGCAGTGGATTTTACCCATGATACACGAATGTAATGAATGAATGATGAATGAATTAATGATGTGATACATGAATTCAGGTCACCAAAAATCAAACCTGGGATGTGATCCAAGGGCGTATAGATGCAGTCTCCTTATTTATTTTACGTATTTTTATGCCACCCTTGCTCCAAGGAACTCTGGGTGCTGTACATAGTTTCTTCCCTCTTTTTGTCCTTACAACAACCCTGTGAGGTAGGTATAGGTTGAAAGACAGTAGCCCAAGGTCACCCCAGAAGCTTCATGGCTGAGTGGGGATTTGAACCTGGATCTTCCAGGTCTAAATGAAGCTAGGCAGCTCAAGGTCTGGTCAGTACTTGGATGAGGGAATACCTGGGAGTTCTGTATTCCATGAAAGAAGACAGGCAAAATTATAAAAGAAGGAGAAATTTCTTTTTTAAAAATTCCAACTCTCTACCCAGTGGGCCAAGTTAGCTCTCTGCAATATCAAAAGAATTACAGTGTTGGATGTCTGACCAGATTCCTTATCTCTTCTGCTTGACCATTACTACTCCATAGTTAATGTACCTGTAGCACACCTGTCTTCAGTTATCATGCTCTTCTTCTACTGTTCCAATCATTCATGGAAATAGAACAGGGCCAACATGGATCCAATTTGACATCATCAGGGTGGCATGGGGGAAGAACCAATCTGGGAGGGATCCTAAGTTCCACCTTACACTCCTGGAGTCAGGCCACATCAGGCAACATGGATTTTCTCAAGTCTGTGCCACTGATTTAGCTGGCACAGACTCCATTGCAGGGCCTGGGGCTTTACTTGAGGTAAGGAGACAAATGTCCCCATCCCCTAAGGAGACCTCAGGTGGCAGGATACAGCAATGGCCATTTTGGCACCGCTGTAGCCTGCAGCACCAAGGAGGGATAGGATTGGGCAGCCTGTCCTAGCCAAATTTCAGATGGCCGTCATCTGCAGCTGAAAAAACTGTTCAGATAAAAGACAGGTGAAATGATTTTTGTCATTGGTTTGGAACAAGGGTGCCCAAACTCCGGCCCTGGGGCCACTTGCGGCCCTCGAGGTCTCTCAGTGCGGCTCTTAGGGAGCTCCCAGTCTCCAATGAGCATCTGGTCCTCCAGAGATTTGTTGGAGCCCACACATGCCCAACACAACTGCTCTCAGTGGAGGGCGATTGTTTGACCTCTACATGAGCTGTGGGATGAGGGCTCCTCCACTGCTTGTTGTTTCACGTCTGTGATGCAGTAGCAGCAGCAAAGGAAAGACCAGCCTTGCTTTGTGCAAGGCCTTTTATAGGCCTTGAGCTATTGCAAGACCTTCATTCATTCATATAAGTTCATCTTTAATATATTTGTTTATGTAAACTTATACAAATTTATTCAAATTTTAAATGTAAATTAATTCTTTTTTCCCCCCAACACAGTGTCAGACAGATGATGTGGCCCTCCTGCCATAAACTTTGGACACCCCTGGTTTGGAAGAATATGCATTTCCCTTCCAATTCTACAGAAAACAGCAAGTAACACACTTTGCCTGTGACTTGTATAAAAGTGAGTGACTGGATTGGTAACCTTAGAAGATAAAACATTCTTTAATTGTTAATTTATTTGAATATAGGCATGTTTTAAATTGCTCATGGAGTATTACTAAACCTAGGGTAAGAAAAAAAATAAAAATGGAAACCACCCAAATGACAACCACCTCCTAGAATACCTATATGACTGACTCCACCATTCTTTTGAAAGCATGGGGTGGACATGTGATTGGGCTCTTACAAACAGCACTGTGGGGGCTCAGTGCTAAGGCCCCTCTATAACCCTGTCACAGTTTGGGGCCATTTCACATGTGCCCCCCCAGGCTATTTGTTTAAAAAGACAAAAATTTGAGGGTCATCTAGCCTGACTGTTGGCCTAAATTTAGTTGAAAGCATTGATCTCATTCTGACTTGGCTTTGGATGCCATCTCTCAGGAAGGCTTCTTGCCCTTATTCTGGGAACGTGGGTCAAAATAAAGAGAAAACATGGCATCCAGCAGTCCAAGGGAACACATTTCTGCTGCCATCAGACTATGAATAGACAAAGCAGATGAGCAGAAGGGTGTGAAACCTCTCCCCTCCCCATATCAGTTCAACTCTCCATCCTTCTCCAGAAACCTAATTCATGAGCAAAGTGCTTCTTCAGGGGGTGATTTTCAGCATGAAAATGGCATTTGGGGAGCAAACTTCCCAATTCTCGAATATCTTAGTCTCAGTGGGGGTGTTCCCACCCTTCATGGCTAGTTTTCTGGGGGAAAAATAGGCATATGATTGGAAGCATGCCTCTAGCACAAACATTTAATTGAATGTGTAGTTTGGCATTTCAACATAAACTGGGTGCAATTACTTAAATGGAAATGCAATTGATTCATTGTATTTCTTACCCTGAGAGAGGCTCAAGAAGGAACAGATTTCCTTTCTTTTTTTTCATCATTTCACAAAAATGATCATTTGGGTTACAATTGTATTTCATTTCCCAGAGTTTTTCAGCTGTAGATTAATCCAATGGTTCTCACACATTTAGCACTGGGACCCACTTTTTAGAATGCGAATCTGTCGGGACCCACCAGAAGTGATGTCATGACCAGAAGTGACATCATCAAGCAGGTCAATTTTTGGCAATCCTAGGCTGTAATCCTACCCACACTTACCCAGGAGTAAGTTCCATTGACTATCATTGTTAAAAGAAGGCTGCAATCCTAATCCTGAGAGTCTGGTCCAACAAGAAGCTGACGGAACATACCAAGATCCAGGTCTACAGAGCTTGCATCCTGAGTACACTTCTGTACTGCAGCGAGTCATGGACTCTCCGCTTACACCAGGAGAGGAAACTGAACGCTTTCTACATGCGCTGACTCCGATGCATTCTTGGCATCACCTGGCAGGACAAAGTTCCTAACAACACAGTCCTGGAACGTGCTGGAATCCCTAGCATGTATGCACTGCTGAAACAGAGCCGCCTGCGTTGGCTTGGTCATGTCGTGAGAATGGATGATGGCCGGATCCCAAAGGATCTCCTCTATGGAGAACTCATGCAAGGAAAGCGCCCTACAGGTAGACCACAGCTGTGATACAAGGACATCTGCAAGAGGGATCTGAAGGCCTTAGGGATGGACCTCAACAAGTGGGAAACCCTGGCCTCTGAGCAGCCCGCTTGGAGGCAGGCTGTGCAGCATTGCCTTTCCCAGTTTGAAGAGACACTTGGCCAACAGTCTGAGGCTAAGAGGCAAAGAAGGAAGGCCCATAGCCAGGGAGACAGACCAGGGACAGACTGCACTTGCTCCCGGTGTGGAAGGGATTGTCACTCCCAGATTGGCCTTTTCAGCCACACTAGATGCTGTGCCAGAACCACCTTTCAGAGCGCGATACCATAGTCTTTCGAGACTGAAGGTTGCCAATATAATCCTAATCACACTTTCCTGAGAGTAAGTCCCATTGAACAAAATAGAAACTCCACCTGTCATACCTTAGATATGGCACTGGGAGATGGATGAAACACAAGATAGTAGCTTCATGATCTGGCAGCCCCCCATCCCTTCTGCTCAGTGGCATCCCCCTTCAAGGCAGGGACAGGTGTCCACACCTGCCACACCCGAGATACACCACTTTGGGTCATGTCCGAGAGGTCCTGTGAAGACTGACCACAGATTTGATTATTCACACAAATCAGTATCCGCAGGATTCCCAGAGATGGAGAAAAACAGTAACGCGCTATTGTGTTCACATTACAATATTTTCACAATACGATGGTGTCTCTGGAATGGATTACCATTGGAAAGGGAGGATTCACTGCAGAATCAGGAAAACAAAGGGCCTGTTCAGACAATTCTTTTCAGCAAGTGACTAGAATTTTATTTTTAATAATTGTATAGATTATTACCTGCCAGCTTACTTTGTTGAATTTCCTGCTTCAGCTTCTTCAAATGTATTACTTTTGCATAGACAGAAAGTCTGCTCATGAATGGAGTCATGAACATTGAACAGTCTGAGACCAGTCAGTAGACCTGAGATGTGGTTCTTTCCCACAGCAGTTACCCTTAGGGAGTCAAAGCTCTAGCACCCCTGTGCCTGAGATCAAGGTCTGGTGCCCCCTAGTGGTGTGCAAAATGTGTTGTGCACATTTTTCACTTCCCACCCCCATCATTTCAGCACCAGGGACACCCCATTTACTATTCTCTCCTTACAGTTCCTTCCTATATGAATGTGAGAATATAGGGGAGAAAGTGGGGAATGACAGCTTAGAGCTGCTGTGTTAGCACTAGATGTTGTAGGATCCCAGGTTTGTCCCAATGTGAGCAGGTTGCAAGAAACAGCATATACAGCAGAGTACTTTCAAGCAGCAGTTATATTTTGAGCAAGGGATGTCAGAAGCAGAGTAGTCAATAAACAGTCCCAGTCAGCACAAAGATCAGTCAGTCCAATGATAACAAATCCCAATCAGTTTCCCACAATACAAAGTCAAGGTCCAGCCCACGGTCAGGAATCACACATATACATACAAATATCCAGCCTCCACAGTCACTGGCAGCAGTTTCTCAGTTATCTTCAGCTTCGCCCCTACTACTGCACTGGAGGTTCAGCATACTAACCCTTAAGTAGTTAGATCAGCCAATCATTGCAGGCTTGGTAACACCCAGGGTGTGTCTGTCACAGGTGCTTGTTGATTTTGCTAACTCAGCAGCCTGCACCTGCTCCTGGACCAATTCATTAGCTGTGTTTCTGTTTCACTCAGAACCCAGAGCTAACATGCTGCTCTCTCCACAGTCTGCCTCCCTGTCTTTTCAAATAGTGGGGAGCTTGAGAGAGGGGGAGACCAGCAGGCTGCTCCCACAGTATTGTGTCTGTGGGTCCATGGCTTCACCTGGGTTCATGAGAAGGCTGGTAGTCACTATATCTCAATCTAGCCTATCCTAACCAGGGGGGAACAGTGGCATAGCCAGAGAGGGTGCAGGGGTAGCAATTGGACTGGGCTGGAAGCTGCCTGGGGAAAATAGTCTGGCCACCTGCCCGTGCAACTGCAGATCAAGGGGAGCAAGTGCCAGAGACTCCAATTGCTGCTCATGCCTTTTGGGGAGCAAGCAGGAGGAGGCCTGGTGGGGCAAATGTGGGGGGAGGCAGCAGATCTTTTATTTTTCAATTTAAAAACATGCAGATGTGACATCACTCCTGGGTGTGATGTGAGGGGGCATCATTTTTAATGCCTTAGGCTTCACAGTGGTTAGCTACACCATGGGGGTGGGGAGGGGGAGAGTGGTGGAAGGAGTGGAGAAGAGGCACTTAAGAACAACAAAGTCAAAGCTATTCTCTGATTCACACCTACTCAGATGAGAATTTTATTTAACCTACAATGCAATCCTATGCATTTCTACTCAGGTTTTAATGGCACAAACTTACACTCAGGCTGCAATCCTATCCTATACACTCGCAGGATACACTTCCCTGAGAGGGAAGACCAGATGTCATAACCTCAAGAGGGCATGGCACCCCAAAATGTGGGACATGATAAAATAATAACTAAAGAAACTTGTATGTTGATTTCATGTGGTTAATTTAACCACTACAAAGAGGACATCTGCTCACTTTCCCTGCAAGTAAACCTCATTTGAGCACAACGGGACTTACTTCTGTATAAACCTGGATGGGGGATTGTGCTCTCATTTGGAATAAGTCAACTGAGTTTTGTTGCTTTGAGTCCCAAGTGAATATCTTATGCCTAGCCTGAAGCTGGTACAGTTGTGTGTCACTTAAGGATGGGGATACATTCTCCAGTCCCTGTTGTTATGTGATTAGGTTGTTAAGCAAACATTGAGCCCAATCTAGTGCCTTTGTTGTGTAAACAGTCAATCCCTGCCAGGCTCTAGCTGGCTGCACAGGCTACTAGAGATGAATTGTCTCCTGTTTGCATTAAGAGCCTGTTTGTTGTGTAAACAGACACTCTGCTGCAGGCTATGGGAGTCCTGACTGCCTCATTAAGAGCCTCTTTGTTGTGCTTTGAGCAGTGTTGTTCATTGGTAGGTTGTTAAGCAACGCACACCTATATTTTCAAATCCATAGCCAGGCTGTTGTTACTCTCTTTAAGGAGGCAGAGATGCTGAACTTCCAGACCCTTTGGAGCTGGGGATTATAATTACAGGTAAGTCAAATACTGTCAGTGGAATGGCAACAAGAATTCTTTTTCATCACACACACACATACACCCGTTCATTCCCCCCTGTGCATGCTAAATGGATTTCACTCACACTCACCCCCATTCATTCCCCCTGTGCATGCTAAATGGATCACACTCAGCCCCATTCATTCCTCCTGTGCATGCTAAATGGACTTCACTCACACTCACCTCCATTCATTCCCCCTGTGCATGCTAAATGGACTTCACACAAACACCCGTTCATTCCCCCTGTGCATGCTAAATGGATCCCATTAATTCCCCCCTGCTCCTGCCAACTGGCTCTGGCCTCACAGAACCTGCCTCCACTCTACACAGGAGGCTGTTCTAACAGTCCTTGGAGAAGACAGAGCAGAACCATAGAGCCAAAGCGTGCAGAGCGGCTGTGAGGGCAGAGTCGAAAGGGCAACGGCTTCACTCTTTGTCGCCACGGCTCCTCCTATTGGTTAGCAAGCCCCGGTCATGTGACGGCAGGAGCGTTACAATATGGCCGCGCCCATGTGGTGGAAGCGCTTGGTGACCTGCTGGTGTCCTGCTGGGGTCTGGTCCACGCATGGAGCGCGGGGGGTTCTTGGTGTCCCTGACGGTGAGTGCGGGGGGCGCCGAGGCGCAGGCAGCTGTGCGAGGTGGGAGCCTCGTCCTGGGGGGGTGCCTTGCCCAGGGAGTGGAGGGGCCCCCGTGCACCCCCAGAGCCCTGGAAGCTGGTGCACTGAGGAGGGGAGCGGGGGCTGGACAGACCCTCTCATACCTGGTCCCCTGGAAGGAACGAGGCTGCCCTGAGGCTCTCCCTTTCGCAGCCCAGGGCTGGTGGGAGCCAGTGTGGGGTAGTGCACAGCTTCTCAACCAGTGCTGCTTGCACCACTGGTGGTACCTCAGGTGGTGTCCAGTGGTATCCCCAGACCCCACCGCCTGGCAGCGAGACCAGCAATGCAGTGCGATGGGCAGCAGTAGGAGGCTCGGCTCGACGGGCAGCGCTCCAGCATGCGCTTTCCATGCACTCAGAAAACCCTCCCATTTGCCCTGAGCCTCTCACTAGTGTTGGCTGCATCACCCGGCAGCGGCACAACAAACAGCGGTGGGAGATTCCAAGTATGCTTGACAAAGATGTCCCGTCCACCCTCTTACTGGTATCTGTCACGTTGCATCTGACCTTCCAATCCAGATGTATGGCATCATCTATGACATCATCACCAGTTACTTCCGGTGGTACTTTCAATTGGTGGACCACGTGAAGTACTATGCTTGAGAAAGGCTGGTGTAGTGCAGTGTTTCTCAAGATTTGTTCTCTGCCTTATCACTTCACATGGACTACTAATTCAAAGTGCCACTGAAAGTAACTAGCAATGACATTTGCCAGTTACTTCTCAGTTGGGAGGCCAGATGCAGCACGACAAACACCAGTAAGAGGCTCAGGGTAGATGGGAGGGCTTTTTCAAGTGTGGAAAATTATTTTTAACAGTATTTATATACCGCTTTTCAACTAAAAGTTCACAAAGCGGTTAACAGAGAAAAATCAAATAACTAAATGGCTCCCTGTCCCAAAAGGGCTCACAATCTAAAAAGATGCCAAGGGATACCAGCAGACAGCCACTAGGACAGTGCTGGGGTGAGGTGGGCCAGTTACTCTCCCCCTGCTAAAAAAAGGAGCACCCACTTGAAAAAGTACCTCTTACCCAATTAGCAGGGGTAATGGGAAAAGCATGTTTGGATCCTCCTACTACTATTTGTTGTGTCCTTTTTATGGTCTCACTGGCAGGTGTCCAGAGGTCCCATGAGTACCACCAGCTACCACCTCAAGTACCACTGGTGGTATCTGTACCACTGGCTGAGAAACATTGGTGTAATAGTTCAGAAGTTGAAGTTAGACCTGGAAGATCTAAGGTTCAGATTCCTTCTCAATCATAGAAAAATGAATAACCCAGTAGCTGAACCTTTGAGATAAGAGGCATGCTGTTAAGGATGTGTTTCTCTGATTGCAACTTACTGAGGGTGCACAAATTTTGTTTCATTTTCTATAGCACGATGTCTTTGTTCCCAATCCCTCCTACATCAAAGCTTTTAAGTATGGGCAACTGAAACAATCACATGTGCTTCCCCTGATTATTTCTGCCTCCATTCTCTCATGTGTCAATAACTACATTGCAAGCACTTTCAGCAGGGTTCTGCTGAGCATTTTTTGCTCTGTGTGAAGTGTCATGTACACCCGTTGTGTTATGTCACAAATGGATGCAAAGAAGGGCCCTGGGATATTTGAAAGTATAGTGGGGCAAGGGGAAGGAAACGCTTGGCTCTTGGTTCCCTTTAAGATTAGCAGTGTGATGTTTTTGAAACTGAGCTTCAGTTTCTGGCAGGCTGTCATTCCTGTGCACTATTATTATTATTATTGTTTAGTATTTATCCCAGTGTTCTTTTATGGAGCACGTTTACACATGCACTCACACATTTTAAATTGCCTGTAGCTTAAAATGTGAATTTGCCCATATCTTACTCTTGGGACACAAAGTTAACATTTGGGAACAGCTTTATTATTTATTTGCTTTATTGGGGTGGTTGGATATGGTCAAATCTTCCTGTTCAGCCAGAAAGTATCCACACAATCCTCCCTCCTGCAATCTCCTTCACTGGGTTGTTGTGATCGCAACATAAATACAAGACATATAAACATGTTAGAAAATTCTTTAAGAATTGCTTGTAATAATTATAATCTGGTCTCCTTACTTTTCTTTGTGTATGTCTGTGGCTGCAATCTTATACATGCTTTCCTGGGAATAAGCTCCGCTGAACACAATCAGACTTACTTCTGAGTAGATGTACATAGCATTGTGCTGTGAGTTTGTCTGTTGGTATCTTAAGCCATTTGTGCCCAACAGTGCATATACATAACAGCAGTGGTTCTCAAACTCTCAGGGAGAGTTTGAGCCACAGTAAGTTTGTGCAGGGGTGGGGGGAAGACAGCGACATGATCCACTAGATCGTATTGCTTTGGAGGGGTGCACACAACTTTGGGGGTTGATACACACAACTTAAATTCACTTTAGTAAGATCACTTCTACAAAAGCTTTCAATCCCAATTGGTACAAAGGCTGGGGG
Organism: Tiliqua scincoides; assembly: GCF_035046505.1. NCBI lineage: Eukaryota > Metazoa > Chordata > Lepidosauria > Squamata > Scincidae > Tiliqua > Tiliqua scincoides. The sequence goes on along the minus strand of NC_089822.1, from coordinate 240,212,780 downwards.
GAGGGGGGAAAAATCCTAAGCATACAGACACATGCTGCCACCCCACATGTACTTAAGCCATTTCTGCCCACCATTGCAACAGGGACCAAATGCTGGGCACCTGGGACCTGTGGGCTGGGCAAAAATGGGTTAAAGTAAGTCTCATGGAAAATGGTGATGCCTGTTTCCAAGAAAATGTACATAGTAACACAATATTTTAATCTAAACATCTTATCTGCAAATAAGTTCTTCTCAATTCAGAAGGATTTACTTCCAAACAAACATATATACAATTGAACCATGAACATATTGCAGCAGTGTTGCTCTAATTAACCCATTTTTACCCAGCCCACACACGTACACATGTGGTCTCTGTTATGCAGTGGTTCTCAAACTGGAGCGTCACAAACGCCTCAGCCAGAGACCCCTGGCCTCTGCCTAAGGGGTGGGGAGGGGGGATGGCAGCGATGTGATGCGCTGGATCATACTGCTTTGGAGGGGTGCAGGAGCTTCTGCCACTTAACAGAGCCTGTAGCAGACTCCTGGGGGTGCGGTGAGCCCCCACACCAGCCTCTGCAGCTCCCCATGCTGTAGAGACCCTCAAAATTGTGCAAGCAACCACTTCCAGTTTTGCGTTCACGAAACCAGAAATGGTCGCGATCATGATTTTAGCATGGGGAGCCCTTTGTACCAATTAAGGTTGAAAGCGTTTGCAGAACTGATCTTACTAAAGTGAATTTAAGTTGTGCGTATAAACCATTTTCAATAGGTAATTTGGCAGTGATCCAGCTTGGCTAGTTTGTGTGTGCCATCTCAAACTACTGTATTTACCTCATTGCCATGTTTCTGAAGTTGTACCCACATTGTTGCCTTTAATGACATTAACATTTCATTTGGTTCCCCCCCCCCTTGGATATTAATTTGCTGAAAAGGAGCTCACTGTATTTGATTTGGACCAGCATGTACGTGAGAAGAATTATGCTTTTGGAAAAGAGGATAGGTGGAATTTTATTTATCTGTGGAAAATATTTATACCCACTCCCGATTAGTGAGTGCCCAAGGCATCTTCCTAAATTCATAAAACTTTAATTAAAAGCATTAAACTACAAAAAACCAAAACGTTAACTATAAAATTATTTAACATTTCCCCAAACAAATTAAAAAGACAGAGTAAAATAGTTTAGTTTATTTACTAAAATAAAACGTAGCAGAACTAAGATGGAAAGGCTAAATCCAAAACTTTCAGCTGCCTTCCCTCTCCATTTGTGATCCCCTGTGCTGTAGCCTGTCTTAACCCTCACCCTCAGGATTGGCTTTTGGGAAGGGGCTGGTGGGCGCTGTAAGGATGGGGGGATGGCGATGTTCTGTGAATGGCGTGTCAGAGGTATTTCTCTCCATCCAACCCATTGTTTATGTGCTCAGAACACCCTACGGACATGATCGGAGCACAGTTCTGGTTATGTTTGGAAGGGTCGGCTGTGGCCCTGGAACTTCTCCTGAAGTAGGCTATGCTGAGAGGTTCAGCAGGCTGTATGTTTGATGCCCCTGGGCTAGCCCTTCCCTGGAATTGGATGTGTGCGTGCGTTCCTTTTTCTCAGTAGTCGCCTCTCTTAAGGACAACCTTTATCAAATATTATGTTTAACATATAATACATGTCACAGCCAACTTGTTAGCTGTCCGAAGTTTTTTTGATTTAAGGAAATCAAGAAAACTTCTAAGTTGGCTGTTGAGAATAAAGAATGAATAAGAGGCTTCATTCACATCTTGTGGGAATTCATAGTCCCACTACCTGTCATGTCGTGAGAATGGATGATGGCCGGATCCCAAAGGATCTCCTCTATGGAGAACTCGTGCAAGGAAAGCGCCCTACAGGTAGACCACAGCTGCGATACAAGGACATCTGCAAGAGGGATCTGAAGGCCTTAGGAGTGGACCTCAACAAGTGGGAAACCCTGGCCTCTGAGCGGCCCGCTTGGAGGCAGGCTGTGCAGCATGGCCTTTCCCAGTTTGAAGAGACACTTTGCCAACAGTCTGAGGCAAAGAGGCAAAGAAGGAAGGCCCATAGCCAGGGAGACAGACCAGGGACAGACTGCACTTGCTCCCGGTGTGGAAGGGATTGTCACTCCCGGATTGGCCTTTTCAGCCACAATAGACGCTGTGCCAGAACCACCTTTCAGAGCGCGATACCATAGTCTTTCGAGACTGAAGGTTGCCAATACAATAATAGTAGAAATACTGTTATTTTGCTAATAATATTTTGTGACAGGTTTATTGCTTTTCACCCATACCATATGTGGCTTTTCCTCCTGATAAATAATAATAAGAAAGAGTATGTAAACCACATACATTGGACCTCATCATTTGAATTAAACTCCGTTTGACTTGTTTCACCCTTTGTTAGTTGGCTTACTGAGCCCTTTGGGCTGCTAAGGCCCTCGCACAATTGTACCTCTTGTCATTGCTTGGAGTATTCAGGAATACTGTTGGGATATGGTCGTATCAGTGATTTAGTAATAAGAGCTGCACATCTTGTTATGTGTTCTCCTAGTGGGCTAATTCAGGGAAACTCAGAACAAAGGCTGTTGACAATTTGTAAGCAGCTTAAAAATAATTCCAATCCCCCTCTTGAAAATGCAGAAATGTCCCAAACCCATTACTGAATAAATTAAATGGGAAGATTGTGGATATTCTCACAGTAATTCAGTGAAGGATGACAGGTAAGCAGAGACTGTACAGAGGACATTATTTCATAAAATGTTGTGGCTAGCCCTGACCATGTTACTAGAAAATGCCTTAATGGCATTGGTTCCCAAATATTTTAGCTCTGGAACCCATTTTTTAGAATGGCACTCTATTGGGACCCACTTAGGTTTATCAGATTTTTTTTTAAAAAAGGAGATCTAGAAAGAAATAAGACCATCAAACATTTAACTCCCTATATTTGCATGTGCTTGCAAACTGCAGGAACTGAGCTCTTTGCAGTGTATTTAGCAGCTACAATATCTGATTTTCGAATTGCCTCAGGGCTAGAGGCAATTAGTTATCTGATCTTTCCATCACCCTTTAGGAACCCACGAAAAATCAGGTTGCAACCCACCAGTGGGTCCTGACCCACAGTTTGGGAATCACTGCTTTATGGTATTATAGTTTTAGTATACTGTACAAGGTTTAAAAAACTTGTGTGAGTATTGCTGTGTCACTGCACCCTGGCTGAAAGCTGTCAATGTGTGCTGAAAAAACTGCCTTTCACTGTGTGGATTCTGGTCCACGTAGCCCAGTCTTATTTCCTCTGAGTGATTGTGGCATCCAAAGTCTCTTTGAAGATCTTTCCTAGTCCTGACATTTTAAAAATTAGAGATGCTGGAATTCTGTCTGTGATTGTACACCTTCAAATCATTTGCTCTTTCACTTTGGCATGGAGCCTTCCCAAAATCTGTAAAGGTACCAGGCTTATCTTCTGCCTGGTACAGGCCAAAGGCAAGCTGTGGTCAGATAACTCCTGTATAAACAGAACTGTTTCATAGTAGCGGTATATATTTCAATCTAACTTCACAAGATGGCCAAAGGCAGGCCTCAGTAAAGGTTTCAGATACTCAGCCTTAAACCCGCAGATGTTTAGAGGGGGCGTCTAAAAATCGTTACTGTTTCTGCAGATGGAGTAGGCAGCCGGGTCTCTGTGCTCTTCCACAGTCGCTCCATTAGCCACTTCATGAATTTAAATTACGTTTAAGATACAGAAGTTTGAAATCCAAAGAAGCAATTAGTAACTTTTGATTCATGCTTTTGCCAGATGGCTAGATTAAAATCAGATCAATTTTCTTTTTCTTTTTTTAATCACTCGGTGCAGATAAGAATTCTGATGGGGGGAAAAAAGCCGAAAGGATAGGGGGCGGAGGTGGAGAAATCAATGCATGCAAAACAGCTAAGCAGATTAAAAGAGTCATTAACTTAATGATTAAAATTTTAAGTGTAGCCCGTGAGCACCTTTTGAATGAAGTGGCAGCGGATGTCAGAGCTGAGGTGGCTTTACTTGGCTTCTGTTATCAAAGCATTCAGTGGTTATCATGTGAGCTGAAATAAACTACTCGTTTCCTGATTTTTTTTTCCTTCAGAGCAAATGAACATTTGATGAATTTTGGTCCTTATTTGCAGAACTTGTTAATTTGTCTTCCGAGCTGGCTTATTATGAGACAACGCCATTTAATTGTACCATGCGATATTGAAACCTTGAGGATAAGTCCACAAAACGTACCAGTCTACAAAAATCCTTATTAGATTGCCTGCCCAAGGGCACAATCCTAACCAAGTCTTATTTTGTTCAATGGGGCTTACTCTCAGGAAAGTGTAGATAGGATTGCAGCTTGACAGCCCAATCCTATGCATGTCTACTCAGAATTCAGTCCCATTAGAATCAGTGGGGCTTACTCCCAGGAAAGCGTGGCTAGGATTGGGCTGTTAGTGTCCTAAGTTAATTGTGTCTGGCTTAAAAGAAAAAGAGAACCAGCTTTTGTAAAGCTTTCCTATGTGGTCTCCTTCTTGACTTGCCACCGGAGGGCAGGCAGGTGGCTATTTAAAAACTTGTTATTATCTAAGGAGGAACTTTGGAGATCTAGATGTTAGTAGTGGTCAAACTTCTTGCCCTCACTTATCTGGTATAGGATGGAAGTAAGCGCAGTCATGATTTAGCCCCTGTCATCGAGTGTTTAAAAGTGGTGGAGCTCTGGTGAATAAAGCACTGGTCTTAAGTTGCTGGTGGAGGAAATTCAGGGGAAGTAAGACTATTGAGGATGATAACTTGTAATTGACTTTGTTCTTACAAATGAACCGTAATATGTCTCTTGTATTTTGTTGGACTGTTTGCTTATGTGATCTGGTGTCCTTATCTCATTCCAGGTTTCAAGTCATTTGAAACAGGTTTGGATTTGGATTAGGTTTCCTGTCGCTGAATTAAACTTTCTGTTTGTACATACATACTGTATACAAAAATTGGGCTGTTAGGCTGCATAGGTACAATTATATCCTGAGGGACTTAGAAAATGACAAGAGATGTGAATATGTATTTGTCTTAGATTTGTGAAAATGTCTTGGGTCTTTTAAAAGATAATCTTTTCCAGTAGTACCTTTTTTGGTATTGTCAATAGGCGATAGCGGTGCATGCCATATCCTGTCTCTCTTTCTGGGTCAGATAGGCCGACACAGGGCAGTGTGGACTTGCACCGGCTATTTAGTAGACACAGGTCTGAATTGCCTCATTGCAGCTGCTGGGGCTTACCCCAGGGTAAGGAGACAAATGTTCCCTTATCCTGAGGAGACCTCCAGCGTTGCCACATTCCCCATAGGATGCAGTGGAGACCATACCGGAGCTGCTGCATCAGCATGGGGGAGGTTGGATTGGGCTGTAAGTTTTTTGGGCTGTAAGAAGTTGTTTAATTTCATTTTATAGCTAGAGGATGGCGGATTGAGAGGGTGACTTACTACCTGAGGCTACTCTATGAATCCATGACTAAAGAAGGAGAAGCTAGGCCACATAGGGCTACTTAAGCTCAGCTAACAGTGATGATAGCCTCAGTAAATCTTTCTCCTGCTTATCTCTCTGTCTTAATTTTGCAGGCTGGTGGATTAGCTGGAGTGTGTGTTGATCTGATATTGTTCCCTTTGGATACGGTCAAAACTAGACTGCAGAGTCCCCAAGGTTTTAAGAAGTCTGGGGGTTTCCATGGCATCTACGCTGGTGTTCCTTCTACTGCTATAGGCTCTTTTCCAAATGGTAAGGCTCTCTTATATGTTGAGCATCTGTGATTATCAATGTCACCTACAGTTACCCAAAGATTTGTATGTGTTTGTAATTGTATGTAATCCATATGTATGGAACTGATCTCACTAGTTCCATTGTAAAATGTTGTTGAAACAGGACTTGCTGCCTGTTATCCTTTTCTGTCCAGAGAAAAACATTGCACCAAATTTCATATTTTATCTTTGAGTGTTTAAAATGTATAATCTTTTTTTTCAGGCATTGCAACTGAGTAATCTCTTCCTATAAGTACACTATTGGCATCTTCCTCTTCTACCCCCTCCAGCAGTTCCCAGTGGGTTTCTCTCTGCTTTCAAAGTCTTGCCTGGGCCTGATATTTCCAATTGCCTGTGAAAGTGAAAGCAAATATTTCATTATTCTCTTGCGCGGAGGGAGGAAGAGGGGGAAGTGTGTGTTTTCAAAGCTTGCAATAGTTCATTCACAAGCATCAGACATATAAAGCATGGTTTAAACCAGCCATTTTCAACCACTGTACCATGGCACACTGGTGTGCAGCGAATGGTCTGCAGGGGTGCTATGGGAGTTTGGGGGAGGGTCATTTATTAAAAGGGCCAAAATAGCAGATGTGATCCTCTCACCAACAGCATGGTGTGCCTTGTCAATTGTCAAAAAACTGATGGTGTGCTTTGACAGTTTTAGTACCTTGTCAGTGTGCCATGAGACAAAAAAGGCTGAAAATCACTGGTTTAAACAATCATCTCAGTCAGGCCTGTATGTTCCAGTGCCCCTTTTTTGATATCTTTCCAAGTGTATGACTGATTGTGTAGGGTGTGTGAAATTTTAGCTGAGGAGGAAACCAAAAGAGGTTAAGGGGAGCAATGCATTCTGGAGAGAAATAAATGGGGGAGACAGAAAAATGTAAACTGAACTGTGGTAAATTTGATTAAACTTAAAAAAAAGAGAAAAGAAGCAGTTTCAACAGTTTCTTGCTATTTTCTGAGCTTTTCTTGACTTCTGTTGAATGAATGTTAATGGAAGTTTTCTTGAAGTGTCCTCGGGCACCTTCAAACCTTACAAGTCCTTCCTAAGATGATATGAAATTTTTCCTGTTCTTTATCTTCCCCATTCTTGTTATCTCCTGTTGGAGGTGATAAGCATCTTTTGATTAGCAGCAGAGGGCAATGGATGGAACTCTGTCACACAATTAAAACCTGTTCCTTGTGGCAAACTTGAGCATTTTTTTCCTTTTTCACTATTTGCATGTTAAATTCTGAACTGTATTCTGTTTAGAGGCACACCGGAGAATAGAAATAGTGACTGGCTATGGAAGAAAGTCATTGCTTCATGGGAGTGAGGGCAGATGTCTCTTTATATTCTTTAAAAGTTAAGAGTGCTGCTTCTTCAATGTATGGGTTTAATATTTCTATTGTGCTGTGTTTTTGTATGCTTAGATTGGTGGTGATTTCAGTGGAAAAGTTTACTTACAATTATGACCAGTGCTAGGGATCAGATCTAGATAGCTGTGGTAGTCTCAGAGCCCTTAGAAGGGCCATTGCTAATCCCTGAGACTACTTTGTGACCACAGCCTTAGTGTAGAGCAGGTGTCTCCAAACTTTTTGGCCAGAGGGCCGCGTCAAATATCTGGTGTGGTGTTGAGGGCCGGAAAAGAAATTTAAATATAAAATTTAAATAAATAAAATAGAGATGGAACTTAGATGAATGAAAAAATGAATGAATGGGCTCATTCATTCAACCTCTCTGGCCCTCAGAACATCCTCCAGACACAATCAGAGCACAGTTCTGGTCATGTTCAGCTGAATGGGTCACAGGCTTTCAAGGGATAAGAGGTTGGCTGTGGGCCAGAAAGAAGCTTGCTGTGGGCCGCATCTGGCCCCTGGGCCGGGGTTTGGAGACCCCTGGTGTAGAGTGACACTGTTATGATATATGCCCCAGGCCTATATGAATTTGCAGGCTGGATAGGGCAAGGCTAGGGCCTGATGTCTTGGCCTGCAGACGTACAGTGTAGCCCTGTTGCATCATGGAATTGGCTGATGCAACAGGGCTTAGCAGGGATGATTCAATACCCTGCAATACCCAGTCACAAGACTGAGTCATACTGTCACCAGATCATACCCTGCTTCCCATTGGCCAGTGGCAGTATATATTGCAGCCTGTGCAACATCTGTTGTTACCACCTCTTTCCCATCCCACTTGCTAAGCCCAACCCCTCTTTGAACCTTGGGAGGGACTCAAAGAGATAAGAAGAGATCTATAGAAGACAGTTTGAAATTTAAGGTAGTTTGAAAAGCAGCTAGGAGCTTCAGTGAGTTAGGCAGCTGAGAGAAGCAAACTCACTTGGCCCAAATGTGCTGCTGTGTCCCAGTTGCTTGTTTGGTCAATAAATCAGCCCTGCATAAGAACTTATATTTAATTTCACCAAAGCAAAGAGCATCCACCGTCCTCAAGCTGGACTTGATTGTGAGTTGGCATCCTTCAGTCTAGGAAGACTATGGTATCGCGCTCTGGTGGTTCTAGAACAGTGTCCTCTCCAGTGCACGAAGCCTGGGTAAAGTAGACATGGAGGATAGACTGTTACCCATGCAGCAAATCCCCCCTCTCCACGTCACTGAAATGGTCCAATGGAAAGGCAGAAGCCAATACGGTTGGTTCTAGCGGCATCGCAGGAGTTGCCAGAACGTGACTGTGTTCAGCCATGAACTGCCTCAGGGACTCGGGCTCCGGATTTTGCCTCGAAGTTGACTCCTGAAGCCTTTTCCATAAGTGGATGTAGCCACAAGGCAATGGAGGTTTGGGATCAGAGTTTTCCTTCTCTCAGATGAGCTGCCTTCCCAGGCTAACGAGTCCCATCTACCCGGTGGCTGTTTAGTCGCCTCTTATGACAAATACAGCCAAACCGAGGGCCTATTCATATCCCCAACCCCCGGGGGAATGTATCTTATACTCTGTGATAAATTACTAGATGGGAATTAAAAACACTGCAGGGTTCTGGGATGTTGAATTTTTTTAATTTTTTTTATTAATTTCCAAAAACAAATACCACCTTCTAAAAAATCACCACCTTCTCCTCTTTCTCCCTCTTTTTTTAAACATCCCTTCCCAAGTCCAGAAATTGGTGTTAGCAAGTCTGGAAAAATATTTCTGCTTCCTCTGTGAGCATCCGATTTATTTGTGTCTGGGCAGCAAAGGATTTGGAATTTTTAGAGCTGTTGTATTTAGTTTATTATCTGTAGTAAGAGTGCTTTTTAATCAATGTTATTTTTTCATGCTTGCTTCATATGGATATCTGGTGGCTTTACTAGAATTTCTTGCCCAAATGTTCCTTTGGCATACTGTATCCTCTTCATTTTCTGTGCAAGTTTACAGTCTAAATCAAGTCATTGACTGGGAATGGTGGAGAGTTTGTGTGGCAAGTCTTGTTGTACTAGAACAGGGGTGTAAGACATAAGGCCCTTGAGCTGAACGTGGCCCCTGGAAGCTCTTTGTCCAACTCCATGATACTTGGGCTCTCCCAGCACTGCCCTTTATCAGCAGTGCTTCTGCTGAAGTTCTGGGAGGGAGAGACAGAAGGAGGAACCATACAGGGTAAGGGGTGAACCAAGGGGGCGAGAGAAGGAGATGCTGCTGTGGTGCTGGGAGAGCCCAGTTATCATATGAGCTGCCCTTTCAGCAGCGCCACTTCTGTCAAGGTGTCACTTCGCAGACCACCTCATAGCTGCTAAGCTGCAAAGTGGTGCTGTGGTGGAAGTGGCGCTGCTGAAGTGGTGACGTGTGTGAAAATTGGGCTCTCCCATATCTTGAAAATATGATAAAGATTTGCACATTTTCTCTTCTATCATTTGCAGTGAATGTGTTTCTATGTGAGAACAAAGTGCTTATTTCTGGCTATTATATTCCCAATGACACTATTTCCTGTTTAATGTCATTTCCAGCCCTCAGCAAGTGCCATGAAAGCTGCTCAACCCACTATATGAAACATAAACATGAAGCTAGAAGACCTTCAGTATATGTTGCTTGATATTCACTGTGCGCTGCCATGACAACTGACAACAGGCTCTCTCTTTCTTATGTTTCAGCTGCTGCCTTTTTTGTCACATATGAATATATGAAAGCTGTGCTACACACAGATGCATCTCCATATTTTGCTCCAGTAACACACATGCTGGCTGCTTCTTTTGGAGAAATAGTAAGTAGTGGTTGAATGTGTTGCTAATAAGAAGTGCATTGGGGGGGGGGAGAAGGATCAGTGGTGCATAGTGATATCTTTACAGGTGTATGACAGCCTAAAGTCTCATACCTGAAAAGAGCTTCTGTCATCATCAGCTGCCTAGCACCTAATTAGAGAAATGTAATGCAGATATGGCCTGCAGAGGGTTAATTAGCCCAATGCAGTAATGACTATTCTCACACTGTGGGAAATATAAACTGTTTGGCAATATGAAATCTGGTATTTACTTGAATCTGTGTCCATTATTAAGAGCATAACACACAGGCCCCTTGTAAGACAGAGAACCAGAAATAAAGAGAAATGAGATAATATTTGTATTAGTCAAGCTGGAGTTGAAGTGTAGGTTTCTTCTCCTGGCTGCCTCAACAATCTGAATAACCCTGACCCCTGAGTGACCCGCAGATAAGACAAGGTGTCAGTCTAGGCTTGATTTATTGGTAGAAATTTCTCACTTTATACATAAGTATCCACGGCAGTGGTTATCAAACTTTTAGCACCAGGGCTCACTTTTTAGAATGAGAATATGTCAGGATCCACTGGAAGCGATGTCATGACCAGAAGTGACAACATCAAGCAGGACAATTTTTAGCAATCCTAGGCTGTAATCCTACCCTTGCTTACCTAGGAATAAGTTTTATTTAATATCATTGTTAAAAGCATGTACATAGCCTGTTAAAAGTACAAATCTGTAACACTTTCTCAAATGAAGTCACTTACTGTGGTACCATCAAGTCTAATATATTAAAAATAAAATATTGGAATGAATGGAGACCCACCTGGAATTGGCTTGCAACCCGCCTAGTGGGTCCCAACCCACAGTTTGAGAAACCCTGATCTGCGGTATGTTGAGCTATATTATCTAACGCAGCGGTTCTCGAACTTTTTAGCATTGAGACCCACTTTTTTAGACTGTCAGTCTGTTGGGACTCACTGGAAATGATGTCATGGCCAGAAGTGACATCATAAATTTAGGCTTCAAACCTAAGCCACAATCAGCCAAATGTCCCATTACACAGTGCGCTCATGCTATTATTTTGCATTTATTGGAATTCAGCTCAAAAGGCAAAGCAGAGCAGACTTAGATCCTTCTCCAATCACACAGCCCCGGCCCCCTTTCCAGCATCCCCACCTTCTCATCTGTTCAGGGCAAAGTACCATGCCTCTCTTCCACCAGGAGCCTGCCCTGCCCAGCTGCTCTGTGTCCTGTATTTTCAGCTCTGTATTTTCAATAGTGGCTGAGCTAGGTGCTACGTGACCCACCTGAAACTGGATCACTAACTGCCTAGTGGGCCCCGACCCACAGTTTGAGAAACGCTGATCTTGCATAATTTACTTCTTCAGGTGGCAGAAGATCATTTCCTCCCATTTATTTAAGTATTTATCCTGGATCACCAATATGCCTCAAGACATCTCTGTCTGTCCAACAGCTTCCATATGAATGCAGGTCCATGGCAGCTGGCTTTCTGATCTAAGAAGGTTCTTCTGCTCTGTTCCTTCCTTTTTACCCTCTTTGGTATGTAATGAAAAGTGAAGCTGCGAAATAATTGAGCCAGGAGTTTGGGGATAGAGTTGGTACAGTGACGGCTTAGATCTGAAACAAATAGGAGCGATAGTTCTCTTTTGCACACAAATGTCTTCTATTGAGCGGACTTTGATTGATTTCACTGTATCCCGAATTGCAAGCAAAAGGGTGACCATTGTAATTATAGTTTTATTGATTAGTCATTAGGTTTTAATCAAGCCATAACCACAGGGAATGGCTATTAATTTTGTAAGTAGGTCTCAATGTCCAGCACACCTTCAGACGCTTTAATGGCTTAGTGGTAATGAACAGCTTGTACATAGGTGTGCAATAACAAGCCACACAATCAGGTTGGGCCAGGAGTCCTGATTAGCATGTTTTACCACATATAAAGTGACTACCTTATTGCAAATGGCCTCCCTTCCCTAGGATGCATGGCATTCTGTGAGCTGTGGGATACAAAGAGGACCTTTTCTGAGTGCTTCAGTGCTGCTACTATTTTTCTTCTGTCTTCCCCCTGTCCCCCCTGTTTTACCTGCTGTGCTTTCATATTATTTGCTAGGCCATAGTTTTGCATTGTGTTGACTTAATTTGTGAGCTCATTAAAGGTGCCCCCTCCCAGTTTGGGCTCATTCTCCTCTTGCCCCCTTTCCTTAGTATCCCTTGAACCTCAGGCAAAGCTTAGGGGGAGAAATGCAAGGGGACTGCTGTGAGAAGGAGGCAGAGTTCCCTTGTGGGGACTTTCTTCAGTCAGTGCCACATAGGATACAGCCCGTTGTGAGAGCAGATTCACAAAGCACATGGCACAGTCCTTGTGTACTGCAGGTGGGAGAATCCTTAAATGCTGATGGAACATGGTGTATTTGGTACTTCTGCCTGTCAAATTTTCTGGGAAGCCAGCATGTCCAAGTGAAGTACTCTTGGCCAGCTCCTGCCCTCCTGTGCTCACCGTGTGACAACCAGGGCCCCTCCCAGGACCTCGCTTGTGGGGAACAAATTGTTTTCTCGGTAGCTTCCGCCACCCCCTTTACCTGTCAGTTCTCCAATTATGGGGAGACTGGAAACCTGTAGGTACTCCTAGCCCCTGCAATCACAGAGCACCCCCAAATTCCAGGGATTCTGGCCTCAAGGCTCTAGGAAAATACTTTCCAGTAATAGTGTGACTGAGAGAACCAGGACTGAATGTTGCTTGTATCAATTTCTTCGCACTGATACAGGCCTGTAGGATTTTATATCATTTCTTAAGGAATAAGGTATTGGCTACACAGAATCAGAATACATATGTAAATAAATCAGCAGCATAGCTGGTGAACATAAGCAATATACAAAACAATAAAATTTAAGCTCCTGGACTTAACACATGTAGAGGTTTAGCTCTTGAGGTTAAGTAGTCTTCCCACCTGCAAAACCAGTAACAGGTTTAGTAAAGACTGGGATCCATGATGGACCTCTGTAGAACTCCTTGCCCCCAGGATGTTGTGATGGCACCAGGTCTAGATGTCTTTAAAAGGTGATTGGATGGATTTATGGAGGAAAAGTACATCACAGATTATAAACCATGAAGATTATATGCAACCTCTGGGTTTTAGGTGTAACCTATCTCTGAATAGGTGCAAGGGAGTAGCCAAGATACAGATATCATGTTGTCTTGAGTGCTCTCAGAGGCATCTTGTTGGCCACTGAGATACAGAAAGCTAGAGTAAACGTGCCCTTGGCTTGATCCAGCAGGGCTCTTTTTATGTTAGCCTTCTGTGTTGTGAATAGCTCTGGGCAGGCATCCCATCCAGATCCAGATCTCTTCTCTAAGTACAGTTAGAAGAACCCCTAATCTACAAAGCTTGAATGATACAGGCAGATTCTGGATCTTAACTAGATTTGCTGGAGATTATTCACAAAGCTGAGACATAAGCATTGTACATAACACAAGTGATTTGTATATGCACAAGTGGTGCTGCTCTCAGAGGCTATGTTGTCATTTAGACAGCTCACTGAAGCATCTTGGGAATGAATCATGATGTCTTCTGCAAGATGTGTAATGTAGTTGTCAGTAGGTAACTAGCATTGCCTCTTGAATGAATTATGTTTGGTTCTGAAGTATTCCTGCATTAATCGGGATAGCTTGCATTGTGAAGCTGCTGGATGTTCTACTCACCTTCTTGGCAGGACAGCGACTGAGTACGCAGGTCAAAAGGTTGTGGGGAAAATGAGATTTGCTGCCATTAGGACCTGGTAGAGATGGGAGAAAAAAAGTGCAGTTATATTGGAAGGAATCCCAAATTAGGTTGCAGCTGGAAATTGCCTGTAAATAAAGATGAATGCTGGCAGAGAGCTTCAGATACTGCCAGCAGATTCATCACACAATTAAAGGCAGAAACCAACAAATTAGGATCTGTCAGAAACCTAACCAGCCACACACACACAGAGTCTTCCATGCATACATTCTTATACATACCTGTGTTTCCTCTCAGGTTTTTCCCCAACCTCCTGGTTTCAGCGTTTCCCCCCCCCCACTGGTCTGTGAATATTTTTCCTCTCCCAGCGTTAAAACCAAACAAATGTAACTTCTGTGAACAGTGACCAGAGATCAGAATAATAGTTTGATAGTAAATTGATCTGTAATATAGTTCTTCTGTGGTAACTGCTGATGGAGATTTGGAAGAAGTCAGCATGCCTCAAACAAAATTAGATGATGGTGATGGCAACAGAGTTAATCTGTTGGCCCTTCCCAAATGCAGGACCATATTAATTCTTGGTTATCATCAAGTGGCCATTCAGAAGAAATATGTTGCAAAATCATGACATTTCTTCTTTTACAATGTTTTAAAAAAGGGATATTTCCACAATGTTGCATTGGCAAAAATTTGTGATGCAGACCCTGCTCCTCCCTAGCCCTGATTACTGTCACCTTCTCTTTTCTGGTCTCCCACCATCTTGCCTCACTTCTTCACCCTGTTCACTGTCTGATGAAAAAAATAATCAATCTCATTGCTTCAACCACATCATGCCCTCCACTGGCTTCCCGTCTGCTCAAAGTTCCTGCATATGCCACTCATTCTCACCTTTAAGATTCTCTATGCTTCTTCATTGCCACTGCCTTTATCTTCCTGTACTCCTATCCTATTGCAATCCTTTCTGGGACTCTTAGTGCTCTACTTTCTCCACCCTCATAGATGTCTTGCTTAATGACACATCTCCATTCATTCTGTCTCTCTCTCCTGCTGCCCCTCCATACCTGGAACTGCCTCCTACAATGCCTCCATTTTCTTAAAATCCTTCCTCAAAACCTAGCTTTTCCCAAAGTCTTTGACTCGGCTCCCTAGTTCCCATAAGAACATAAGAACATAAGAACAGCCCCACTGGATCAGGCCATAGGCCCATCTAGTCCAGCTTCCTGTATCTCACAGCGGCCCACCAAATGCCCCAGGGAGCACACCAGATAACAAGAGACCTCATCCTGGTGCCCTCCCCTACATCTGGCATTCTGACTTAACCCATTCCTAAAATCAGGAGGTTGCGCATACACATCATGGCTTGTACCCCATAATGGATTTTTCCTCCAGAAACTCGTCCAATCCCCTTTTAAAGGCGTCTAGGCTAGACGCCAGCACCACATCCTGTGGCAAGGAGTTCCACAGTCCGACCACGCGCTGAGTAAAGAAATATTTTCTTTTGTCTGTCCTAACCCGCCCAACACTCAATTTTAGTGGATGTCCCCTGGTTCTGGTATTATGTGAGAGTGTAAAGAGCATCTCCCTATCCACTCTGTCCATCCCCTGCATAATTTTGTATGTCTCAATCATGTCCCCCCTCAAGCGTCTCTTTTCTAAGCTGAAGAGGCCCAAACGCCGTAGCCTTTCCTCATAAGGAAGGTGCCCCAGCCCCGTAATCATCTTAGTCGCTCTCTTTTGCACCTTTTCCATTTCCACTATGTCTTTTTTGAGATGTGGCGACCAGAACTAGACACAATACTCCAGGTGTGGCCTTACCATCGATTTGTACAACCGCATTATAATACTAGCCGTTTTGTTCTCAATACCCTTCCTAATGATCCCAAGCATAGATTTGGCCTTCTTCACTGCCGCCGCACATTGGGTCGACACTTTCATCGACCTGTCCACCACCACCCCAAGATCTCTCTCCTGATCTGTCACAGACAGCTCAGAACCCATCAGCCTATATGTGAAGTTTTGATTTTTTGCCCCAATGTGCATGACTTTACACTTACTGACATTGAAGCGCATCTGCCATTTTGCTGCCCATTCTGCCAGTCTGGAGAGATCCTTCTGGAGCTCCTCACAATCACTTCTGGTCTTTATCACTCGGAAAAGTTTGGTGTCGTCTGCAAACTTAGCCACTTCACTGCTCAACCCTGTCTCCAGGTCATTTATGAAGAGGTTGAAAAGCACCGGTCCCAGGACAGATCCTTGGGGCACACCGCTTTTCACCTCTCTCCATTGTGAAAATTGCCCATTGACACCCACTCTCTGCTTCCTGGCCTCCAACCAGTTCTCAATCCAGGAGAGGACCTGTCCTCTAATTCCCTTACTGTGGAGTTTTTTCAGTAGCCTTTGGTGAGGGACCGTGTCAAACGCCTTCTGAAAGTCCAGATATATAATGTCCATGGGTTCTCCCGCATCCACATGCCTGTTGACCTTTTCAAAGAATTCTATAAGGTTTGTGAAGCAAGACTTACCCTTACAGAAGCCATGCTGACTCTCCCTCAGCAAGGCCTGTTCGTCTATGTGTTTTGAGATCCTATCTTTGATGAGGCATTCCACCATCTTACCCGGTATGGATGTTAGGCTGACCGGCCTATAGTTTCCCGGGTCCCCCCTCTTTCCCTTTTTAAAAATAGGCGTGACATTTGCTATTCTCCAATCTTCTGGCACCATTGCCATTTTGAGGGACAAGTTGCATACCTTAGTCAAGAGATCTGCAACTTCATTCTTCAATTCCTTAATAACCCTTGGGTGGATGCCATCAGGGCCCGGTGACTTATTGATCTTTAATTTATCAATGAGGTCTGAAACATCTTCTCTTTTAACCTCTATCTGACTTAACTCCTCGGTCAGGAGGTGCCGTTCGGGTAGCGGTATCTGCCCGAGGTCTTCTGCCGTGAAGACAGATGCAAAGAACTCATTTAATTTCTCTGCCATCTCTAAGTCTCCTTTTATCTCCCCTTTCCCTCCCTCACCATCCAGAGGGCCAACCGCTTCCCTGGCGGGTTTCCTGCTTCTAACGTATTTGAAGAAGCTTTTATTATTCCCCTTAATGTTGCTGGCCATGCGTTCCTCATAGTCTCGCTTGGCCTCCCATATCACCTTCTTACATTTCTTTTGCCACAGTTTATGTTCCTTTTTATTCTCCTCATTAGGGCAAGACTTCCATTTACGGAAGGAAGCTTCCTTGCCCTTCACAGCCTCTCTAACTTGGCTGGTTAGCCATGCGGGCACCCTCCTGGATTTAGTGGAACCCTTCTTTCTTTGCGGTATACACCTCTGCTGGGCCTCTATTACTGTTGTTTAAGCAGCCTCCATGCACTCTGGAGAGATTGGACTCTTTTTACCCTCCCTTTCAACCTCCTTCTAACCAGCCTCCTCATTTGAGGGAAGTCCGCCCGTTGGAAGTCAAGGGTTTTTGTTAGAGATTTGCCTGGTATTCTTCCCCCACGTCAAAACGGATCGCATGTCAAAACGTGCACGTCAAAACGGATCGCAGCATGATCACTGTTCCCCAATGGCTCAGTAACGTTTACATCTCTAACCAGGTCCTGCGTACCACACAAAATTAAATCCAGAGTCACCTGTCCTCTGGTGGGCTCCGTGACTAGCTGCTCTAAGCCACAGTCATTTAGCACGTCAAGAAATCCGGTTTCCTTATCGTGACCAGAACACAAATTGACCCAGTCAATATGAGGATAATTGAAGTCCCCCATGATTACAACCCTGTCCCTCCTTGTCACCTCCCTGATCTGTTTCCTCATTTCAAGGTCCCCATCAGATTTCTGGTCTGGAGGACGATAGCACGCCCCCAGTATTACATCGCTGCACAAGCCTGGTAATCTAACCCACAGAGATTCTACGGTGGAGTCGGACCCACCTTCAATCTCTACTTTGCTGGGTTCTATCCCTTCCTTAACATAAACGGCCACCCCACCTCCAACACGCCCCTGCCTGTCCCTCCTGTAGAGTTTATAGCCCGGGATTGCGGTATCCCACTGATTCTCCGCATTCCACCAGGTTTCCGTTATGCCCACTATGTCAATATTTTCCCTTGTCACCAGACATTCCAGTTCTCCCACCTTTGCTCGTAGACTTCGGGCATTCGCATAAAAGCATTTATACACGGAATGCCCCAGGATGGGCTGCTTATTCGCTCCTTTGCCCCCGCATCCTCTCATTGTGCCAAACCGTCTATCACATCCCATCACCCTACCTTTCCCAATTTCTTCTCCTACCCTGCCTTTGTCTTGTTCTCTAACCTCCCCATCCTCATCCCATAGGGATGAGGAGTCCCGAACCGGATGCCCCTCGGCTCCTGTCGGCCTTCCCCCAGGGATCAGTTTAAAAGCTGCTCTGCCACCTTTTTAATGTTATGCGCCAGCAGTCTGGTTCCATTCTGGTTCAAATGGAGCCCGTCCCTCTTGTACAGGCCCCGCTTGTCCCAAAACGTTCCCCAGTGCCTAACGAATCTAAACCCCTCCTCCCTACACCACCGTCTCATCCACGCATTGAGACCCCTGATCTCCGCCTGCCTAGCTGGCCCTGTGCGTGGAACAGGTAGCACTTCAGAGAACGCTACCTTTGAGGTCCTGGCTTTCAGCTTCCTGCCTAAAAGCCTAAATTTGGCCTCCAGGACCTCCCAGCTACACTTGCCCACGTTGTTGGTGCCGACATGCACCACAGCCGCTACCTCTCCCCCAGCACTGTCTACTAGCCTGTCTAGACGAGAAGTGATGTCCGCAACCTTCGCACCAGGCAGGCAAGTCACCATGCGGTCCTCACATCCGTCGCAAACCCCCCTCTCTATGTTTCTAATAATCGAATCCCCCACTACAAGAAGCCCCCGACCCCCCTCCCGCCAAGGAGTATCCCGAGTGCGCTCGGATACGGGCCCATCCCCTGGAGAAGGGGTCCCCCATACTGTACAATAAGTAAACCAAAGTAATGTGCTTGATACATAATCAGTCACACATTTCTCCTCCGTCTCTCTTAGCATCCCCTACTTCAGTGGTCTCCCTTGGGTTCTTTAGATTGTGAGCGTTCTTGGGGTTCTTAGTGCATATGTACTATGCACACAGGCAGCAGTGTACTAATAATTATATCTTCGCATAAAACTGAGGTAAGTTGGTTATTTTTATCATGTCAAAAGAACACATGTGAATTAAGCCTTGGTGACAATGTGTGTGTCTGCTGGCCTGTGCTTCTTCAGATGGTGTGCTGCCTTCCCAGTGTCATTCAGTGCACATTGTATAAATATGGTTGGTTTTTTTAGATCAGTCTTTCCTATCACGTCCTCCCCTGCCTCTCCTGATTAGGTGATGAAATGATGCGATAAAAAGGACTGATTGATGATATCTGTCCACGATAACCAGTTCACACAAAGCAAACTAAATTGATAGAATTCTGAAGCTGAAAAGGAAAAAAAAACTATGTTTTGAGACAAAGCTTCTTTGAAAGATTCTTAAGATTTTTCACTAAGATCTATGCTATTTATGGACAAAAGTAACTCTCAATGATTGTTGAAGGGTCAGATTTCCACTTGGCAAAACTGTGGCTATTTCAAATGTGCAGTTCCCTGTCCCCTCCCTCCCATAGTTTCTTCAGGAGTTGAAATGTCTGTATTTCATAGGAAAACAGCTGCGTCCAATCTTCTCCTCCCTGGCTGTGTGTGGCAATAGAGAAGACATGGCCTGAAGCTGCTATATTTCATTCGGTGCCCATTTCTTGGGCACAGACTGAGGCTTGGCCTATCCCTGCACTAGAATAAAATGGGAGAACCTTGACATGGTAGCATGGATTTGAATCACTCCAGACTGTAGGATGGAGACAGTGTTTTTTAAATGTACCCCAAGATTAAATACTCTCTGAAAGTAGACAATCAGCACTGCAGATAAATAGTTGGTCTTGGAACCTTTCTCCTTAATTTTCTATTTGGGGGGAGACTTTTATGTGTGTGCGGCAATTCCAAAATGGCTTCTCCCACTAGCAGCTTGGTGCCAAGTCTATCTTGTTAGAATTCTTTCATCTCATTACTATATATGTATCATCCAGGCATCATAGGCCAGTACATTGTTCATGAGCTTCCCTGAGGCATTTGGCTAGCCATTGAAGAAAGACTCAGTGCTAAGGTAAAAGAGGCCTTTGGTGGGATCTGGCATGCAAATTCTAAATTAAGGGTCTTCAATCTTTTTTTGTGCCATGACCCCAATAAACAAAGTATAAAACTGGCACCCCAATCCCTTCACCCCTCTTGGGAATGCATCAGCCTACTCCATCCCATCACTGCCCACTCCCCGCCCTGTTACATCTTCCCAACAGTGTTTGCTGTAACCAAATATTCTTGTTGGGAAGAGCAGAAAAAGTTACCATGAAGCCTGGCACTAGTGAAAGTCATTTGAGCACAGTTGCTGAGAACCTGAGCAGGACTGGGACACATTCTCCTGGTACCTGAAGTGGAACACCAGATGCCTCCCCTTTTAGGTGGTTGTTCCCTAGTCCAGTGGTCTTCAAACTAGTTCATTCTCTAAAGTTGCTGCAATCCCACAACTGAGGCTTTGCAACCTCATGGGGTCACAACCCCAAGGATGAACTATTCTAAACAATTCGAGTGCATGCCCTAGCACTGCAAGTCTCTCTGCTTCTGTCCCTCCCCCCGCTGGGCATCACAGAGATGTGCAATATGAAAGTGTCTTCTGCGAGGATTGGGCTTCACAGAGTGATTCTGCTTCAAACTTAATATATATGTTGACATTCCCTATCTAGAAATGGTTGCAGGTACTTGATAGTGACAGTGAGAGCAACAAAAACAGATTACATATTTGTTTTCCCATGTGAACCAGTATCAAAGAAGTTCCTAAATCTTTATTGGTTGGACTAGATGCACTTGAGAGTGCATCAAGTGCATCTAGTTCCATGTTTCTCAGTTATCCTTACAACAGACCTGGAGAGTGGGTCAGTATGATTATTCTAGTCTCTTATTTTATTCTAAAAATGGTGACTTACATGATAACCTGGTCAGTTCACATCTGCAGAGGTGTCTGGAGATTAGAACCCAGAAAGAGTGATGCATGGTGGCCATATAGATGGGCAGCAAGAACTATTTTCTAAGTTGTTTCCCCTATGTCTGCTCTGAGGAGTTGCCACTTCATACAATTTGACAGTGGCATAGTTGCCACTTTGGAGGAACCTCTTCATGTGGCTTCCATGAGGCTGCCCTCATGGATTAGTGCAGTTGCCTTCAAAATCTTCATGCCAGCACCAGGAATAAACAAGTCAGGAGGTGCCTATCTTGGCAAACTTGGAAATTGGCTGGAGTGTGTGTGTCAAATATCTGCTTAAAAACGTGTTTGAAAGAACTGGGGAATGTGGGTGCTTGACAAGCACCTGACTCTTCCCCGGTGTTGACACCAGGTCCTCATAGTCCTTTCTGCTCTTCCACTGTGGCATACTGGGCCCTACTACTGCTACGTTCAGGAGTAGACCTTCTGATGGGTGCAGGCCCTTGACCAGTGTCTGGACTTGGCAGCTTCACCCCTGCTGTTCTCACACTATAAAGGAGCATGCTTTTCTGTTGCTTCTCACATATGTATCGAGGAAAGGTAGCATGAGAAGTGATCCTGAAGACCCAGAAAGTTTACTTGAGACTGACGGTATATAGTAATTCTACAAAAACAAGCATAACAAGTCATAAGTTCAGATGTAAAGTGAAAATGTCACTCTTCCATTTGGGATGCAACTGTGATTTCTGCACACTGGCCTATGAGTGCCCTATAGAACCAACCTGACAACAGACCTTCGAGATGACATTAGCTTTCATACCACTACAATGTGATGCTCTTTGTTTTTTTGTTCCTGTGCAGTGAAATATTCCCTTGTAGCTCAAATTCAAATCAGAAAGACATCAAAGTAAAATATGAAACAAAATGGAAGGCGCCGCAAGTGTCTGGGAGAAAATAGAGCGAAACGCATGACTTTGTAGCATTTTCTCTCATGCCAAAATTGCAGCGCCACAGAAGTCAGGAAGCCACAGTGGGTTCTTTGGATCCCCTTGGTAGGTTAGATTGTTTTTCATCTGAAGTCTATCTAAAGTCCTTTTCCTTCCGTATTAAGGAATAATATATATATATATATATATATATATATATATATATATATATATATATATATATAAAAAACGCTTCCTAATATAAAGACATTGTGTTATGAAGCATGAAGTTCTATAAATATTTATGCCAAACTACAAAAAAAGTTGACAGTTCTTATTTTCCCAGCCATATTGGGGTCATTGCGTTGTTTTTGACGACTGGGATTGAAGACCATGCATGAGTTTTACCTTTTCGAAATGACATTTGGATATTTGCACATCTCCTCTTTGCCCCTTCCCCCCCCCTTTTTTTTGAATTAGTTTATAAACTGACTTCGTTTTGCAGGTACTTCAGACATTTGCAACAAGGTATCTAAGCTGAGAAGATCCTATGACTTGCTGGAAATGTAAATCATGGTGTAGGTAGCTATGATGGAATTTCTAAAGGCTGCAAGAAATCCATGCAAAATAGGGATATTTGATGGTGTAAGTTAGATTGAGCAACGGCAGTATAAGACCACTTCTTATATAATAGGGGTGGCCAAACTTGCTTAATGTAAGAGCCACATACAGTAAACCTCAAATATTAGAGAGCTGCAATATTTAAGCAGCATTTGAATTCTTAGATATATTTACTCACTGTGAGGATTAAACTTGTGAACTCTCAGTTTATACTTGGTAAATAATTACAAAGCTTGAAAATTTTTATTTACTTTTTATATTAATTGTGATACAAAAAGGAGCTCAGCCAACGTATTTCTGCGAGCCATGCTTTATATGTCAGAGTTGCTCACAAGACGTGGTTTTGCCACCCCTGCTATGCAAGTTCATTGAATGTGGTGGGACCTCTTCTGCGTGACTATAGGATTCTGCCTGCAATTGATATTTCTTTTTTAGTGCTATTATGGTTGGCAACCTTCAGTCTGGAAAGACTATGGTATAAGCCTACAGCACCCAGTATTCCCAGGTGGTCTCCCATCCAAGTACTAACCAGGCCTGACTCTGCTTAGCTTCTGAGATCAGACGAGAATGGTCTAGTAAAAACTCAAACTCTTAAGGTAGACCTTTCCAAATGCATCAGAGTGCGCAAGCGCCCACAGATCTGCTTGCTAGCCTGTTAGGCATATGTGCTCCCAGCCTGCTGCAGAGTAGAACACCCAGCATCACACAGATCCCCTTCCCAGAAGACTTGGTCCATTTTTGAGAAGGTAAGAAACAGCTAGAGACCCTCTTGAGCAGCTGAGCAGGTTCTTGCTGTTTTTTAACTGTCTCCATATCCCAATGAACATGAGGGAAGACCACCACCTCTGCCTCAAGCCTTCTGCACTTATAATAAGTAGGTTATTACGTAGGTAATAACTAGGTATTAAATTAATTTAATTAATCATTTATCAGATGTTTTGGTGGAAAAAATGGGATCAGTGGTAAACACATAAGAACAGCCCCACTGGATCAGGCCATAGGCCCATCTAGTCCAGCTTCCTGTATCTCACAGCGGCCCACCAAATGCCCCAAGGAGCACACCATATAACAAGAGACCTGCATCTGGCATTCTGACATAACCCATTTCTAAAATCAGGAGGTTGCGCATACACATCATATTTGCGCTTACAAATGCCTGACTAGTTAACATTTGCAGATCCCTTGCAGTGAGTTTTTCCTAGTCAAAAAAGGTAGCTGTGCTTTCTGAGTTCAAAGCAGAGTTTGATCAAAGTGGTTAAGAAGATTTGAACACTGAAAATATGCTGTTTTCTCTACTGTTTGGACTTTTCTCACATTCCTCATGACAGATATTTACTGGTTTGCAGTTGTATGAAGAAAGTAAATTTCTACAAGTTGGTTGGGGTTAGAAAAGTGACTTTGGGGCTAGTTGGTTGGGGTTAGAAAAATAAGTAAAATGAATTTGTTTTGAGGGGAAGTGCTAATGAACTTCACCCCACGTGATTAAGCAAACATGCCTAGATTCACTGAGGTGCAAGGGAAGAACACTGTGCGTGCCTTTGAAAGTGTGGAACTAGTCTGGGTGAGAAGGTATCATTCAAACCAATCCCTTGTAGCTGTTGTTCTGGTGAAGGTCAACTCCTGACCTTTTACAACAGTGCCCTATCCCCATCTGTACACTTACTCCCGTACAACCCCCTATGGATGGTTGTAAACACACAAAAACCCATGAGGGGAGACCAGAATAAGCATACTTCCTACAAATGGAAACTCCCAAGTAATTGTATAATATTAGGGTTCGCAATAAGTTGAGGTTCTATTCTGTAATTCAGTGTTTCTCAAACTGGGTCAGGGACTGCCTAGGTGGATTGAGAGCCAATTTTAGGTAGGTCCTTATTCATTTCAATGTGTACTTTATTTTTAATCAATTAGACTTAATGCTACTATGGCATATGGCTGCATTTGGGGAAATGTTGTAGATCTGTACTTTTAACATGGTCCCTTTTGTTGCAGATCCGTACTTTTAACACACACACACACTTAACAATGATAGTCAATGGGGCTTACTCCCAGTTAAGTGTGGATAGGATGGCAGCGTTTGGGATGCTTGGGGATTTTTTTTTTTTTAAACAGATCAGCAACTGCTTGGGGGGGCGGTTAGGAGGGTTCTTATTTATTTTATATAAATTTTTAAACTTATTGTAAACTTTTAATTTACTTAATTAAATTTGATTTTGTAGTATGTAGTATTAAAAATGTTCCTACTTGATGATGTCACTTCCAGCCATAGCATCACTTCCAGATTAATGACATCATTTCCGGTGGGTCCCTATGGATGGTCATTCTTAAAGTGAGTCCCGGTGCTAAAAGTTGGAGAACCACTGCTGTAGCTCATACTGCTTATTGGTGAATCTTGCCCTTTTGCTGTTGCAGTGCTGTGTGGTTGACTATAGGGTGTTATGAAGGGCTAGTACAGCCTGGCTGGGTTGAGCACTCTCACTTTTCAGGGAAAATCAAGTTCTGTTTTTATATATGCCCCTCTATTTGTGAGTCTCCGCACATCTGAGATGCGGGTGTTTGAATTCTCATTTAGTATCTCTCAAATGCAGACAGCTGTGAAAAGGTACATACTTTTGGTCACTAGATGGCACTGCTTGCCTATCATAATTTTAAGAAGAGAACTGTTGACCTGCCAGCAGTTTTATTGAGAGGGGTTATGTTAATGTTGGAAGGGTGCCTTCTTTCAAGTTTTCCCTTCTTAAAAATGGGATTTCACTAGTAGCTCTTTTATCCAAATCAACATTTGCTTTATGAGTGGATAAACGAGTGGATTTTTATCCCCACAAGGGTCACAGAGGTTCAGAAAGATATAAATTATGCCATACTTTCCTGACTAGCAAGAGCTGCTTGTTAAAGAACCTGCAGCTCGTAGCCTGTTGAACTCCCTGAGATTTCTTTTTCAAGCTTATGCTTCTTTTTCAGGTTGCTTGTCTCATACGGGTTCCCTCTGAAGTTGTGAAACAGAGAGCACAAGTTTCTCCTTCTTCCAGTACCTTACGGATCCTTTCAAACACGGTCTGTGAAGAGGTAAAATCACAGAAGTGGCTTTTTGTGAACCCTTGAACCATGGAAGATGTTGGAATTCTCCAAAGTTTTTCCTTCTACCTTCTAGCTCTGGCGCTGGACCTGCGTTCTGCCACCCGAACTGCTGGGTGGCAGAGAGATGGGGGGAGGTGTGGGAGAGGTGTTCCGAGGTGGGTGGAGGGCGAGGGGAAGGCATGCTAAGGGGAAGGAGTTGGCAGAAGGGGGGGTGGGACCGGCATGACCCGACATGGGACTCCTTGATTCTGCACTGGCTAAAGAGGTGCTGCAGAATTGAGTAGCCCCATTGCGGGTCTACTTCCCTTAGCCCCTTCCCCTGAGGAGCCGCTGGTGGTTGCCCAACACACTCGGGATCCCACAGTATCCATTTGGCATCACAGGAGCTTCGTGTGCCAGGCAGCTCAGGACTGGGCTGTTAGATAAGATATACAGGTCCAGGCTATTTATACACGGATCTTTTATACATGGATTTGACTCAACACGAATGGCCCCCTGCAAATGAGAAGGAATATACTGCTCCCTGGAGAAGGGGAAAAATGCATCCCTTTAAAATCACTTTAAAAAAACTGAACAATCCTTTAACAATAGCCTCCTTAATGAGAGCGTGTTGCAGTACGCAGCCGACACCGCAGCTCCAGAGACCCAAGGTCAGGCAAGTACTCCCGGAAAATAACGAGGCACACGGCAGTGCTCCACCACCAGATGTTCCTTTACTTGAAGTATGTACAAGATATTTACAGTTCAAAGGCAGTTTTGCAAGCAAACAGCACAGATAGCTCTCTTTCTCGATACTCCGATCACCAACCTCACCGACGTAGCTTCCTGTAGACACTCCACATATCATCTCCCACACAGCAGCTTACGCAGGCTGCAATATATACTGGCACTGGCCAATGAGAGGCGGGCTACAGTCTGGTGATCCTATGACTCACCATCTGGTGACATGTCTGGTGATATGGTAATACATCAGCCACTCCCATGATGCAACAGTGCTTTTACATTGTATGTATGCAGGCCAAGTCATCAGGGCCTTGCCTTGTTCTATCCAGCCTGTAAATTTTCTGCAAGCCTGGGGCATATAGCATAACAGAGCGAGAGCGGGCAGCTGCCTCATCCATCAATCCTACTCTCTCCAGGCGACCCCTCCCTTCCCTGATCACTTTGCATTGGTGAAGGGAGGGCCTGAGTGAAGTGCCTTTCTAAGCCCTTGGAGGATGACTGATTTATGGATTGTCTTCTTCATGACTCTTGTCTTACATCACAAGGGTAAGCAAGACTGTTTTTAAATCACTGGAGCAAAGAAACTTTGTTTTTAAAATTGATTTGCTATAGTGTGTTTTTTGCCATCCGAGTGCTTGGAACGGAACCCATGTGAATAATGAGGCTCAACCTGTATTATCCGTTTAACGTACATCTGTAACAGTTTATTTTGTAATAGCTGTCAAACAAGCTTTGAAAGTGGGGATGAAGCTCTCCTGTGTAGTAGAGCTTGGAAGACAAGACAATATATTGTGTGTTTATAATCAATATTGTCAATTTGTTATAAACCTGGGTGTTATGCTCAGTAAATCTATAATACCTGCCATATAATCATCAGTAAATTGCAGTCTTTGGTAACACAATTCCCAGTAACTGAAGCTCTTTCTTCTTGATTTGCAGGGTCTCCTAGGACTTTATCGAGGTTATAAAAGCACGGTATTAAGAGAGGTAATACATTCTCTTATTATTATTATTTCAGTGATGACGTATGCCAGTGAACTTCCTTGATGCGTTTTCTCTGCGTACCACATCCAACAAGTTATGGTAGAATTGCAACTGAAACAAAATAGAGGAATTGTAAAACCTTAGTTCTCCTGCTCCTCATTACCTGACCAATGAGGAGGAAGGACCAGATCAGATGTCCCTGATTCTACTCCTCTTTTTCTCTTGTTTTCGACAGTCTTTTGAGTGAACATTGTTGTCGCTCTGACTTCCTTTTCAGCACTGCTGGGGGAAAGGAGTGCTTGGTTTGGGTGGAGAGGGAAGGACCAGTAGACAAGGGAATTGCAGAAGAATGAGAAGGCTTCTTTGCACTTGTTGCTCACCTAAGAAGTGGAAAGGTTTCTGGCCTTGCTTATCTTGATCCTGTCTTGAAGCAGGGGTCCTGCCATATGTATCCATTAGGCAAGACCCCCATGCTTAGGCGAGGGCCGCTCCCATCTTATCACTGTGGCAGAAGCGGGCATCAAAGGGAGAGGAACATCTAGGTAAATTGAGAACCATCCCTTGAAAGTCTGTTTGCAAGGCTGCCAGTATTTCCATCCATTCAGATCTTGTCCCTACAGTATACTGTATTGGGAATAAAGAATATTAATGATATGCTGCCATTTTTGAGACAACAGTGGAGTGAAGCACTCTGCTGTTCCTTATCTAGGCATTATGTTCATTAGCTACCTGGCAAAGAAATGAATTAAACTAATTAGGGTTTAATTAAAAAAATCATTTCATCTCTAGCTCAAATTTAAGCTAGCTATTTTAACTTCCAGAAGAACTAAGATCGTGCAGAAGAGTTGAGCTGGTACCCTCAAAGCACTTTTGTTTGGCATGTAGCCATTTTTGCACGGTTCATGGGCTATTGACTTTACTTGCCAATAACATGGAATAAACCCAGTGGGGATGAAACTGGGCAGAAGGAAAGGCAGAGATGGAAGTCTGATTTGGGAGACAAGAGATTTGCTTCAGAATTATGACTTAGTTTGGAGCAGCTAAAAGTCTTCCTTCCTCTAGGATTTTTTGTTCTTATTTTTCAGCCCTGGAATGAATTTGACCTGTTTTCGTAAGGCACATTGTGATGTACTTGCCATGGAAGATGTGCCATTGCTGACTTTAGTACGGGGTGTGAGGGAGAGCAGGATTCGGCAGGTTTTAAGTTCCTATGGTGCTCATGAACAAAATCACATGGGGAAAGAAATGTTGGAACTGTCATTGCAAAGCACTGGGATAGTTTAATGCTCACAGGGCAGGGTGACCAGATGTCATAACTGCAAAAGAGGACAAGGTACCCCAAAATGTAGCACATTCAAGAAAAATGTAGGACATGACAAAATAAAAGCTAAAATAACTCATATTGATTTGGTTAATTTAACATCCGAGACAGCAACTTACTGAAAAAATAAAAAAATAGTTCAGACTTGTTAGCTAACAGGGATTTTGTGGCTGGTTAAGAGGGAAAAAAAGAATATCTTGTATATATTCACAAAATTCTTTTGCCTTCCTTCTCTTTTCCTTATGGGTGTGTAGGGTTTGGAAGAACAAGGCAATAGGAAAATGATGAATCTGCAAACTTACTTTGCATTAGAAAAGCAGCATGCAATAAAGTATCAATAACAAAATAAAAGCATCTCCTGACGCAATTGACAAATGCTAAATTTATATTATTGTTTAAAGTAAACAGATGCAAAACAAATCTACAAATTGATGCAAAATTGATGCAACAGATGCAAAATAAATCTACAAATTGAAAACTGATGTTCCATGAATTTAGTATTTTTCAATGTCTTGCTGATTTTAGGGTTATGACTCTGTAAAGAGCTTCAGTGCAAAGGGCCATTAATGAAGAGCGCAACCAAACATCGTGTTGAGCTGGTGCAGCCCTCTGCACATGCTCCTGAGTGTCACAAATGTGCCATAAAGCATGTTTGCGCCAACTCAGGTGCAGGTCACACCAGCACAAGGGTGTGTGCTGGCCTGCTGGTGCCAGATCTTGTCCCTGGGCCAGCTAAGGCAGGTAGGTTTGCACCGGGTGGCTCAGGGGATGGGAGGGGGCGTATTGCACACCAGTAAAGTTGCAAAAATGTTCCCATGGTGTAATATGTTAGGGCTATCATAATATAGAAGGGATATTTAAATATGGTGGGATTATAAAAGAAAAGAACAAATGACCAGTGGTTCTCAAACTTTTAGCATTGGAATCCACTTTTTAGAATGACAATCTGTTTGGGACCCGCGGAAAGTGATGTCATGAACCTGTAAGTGATGTCATGGCCAGTAGTGACATAATCAAACAGGAAGTGCTTTCCTGAGAATGCAGCAAGTACTGAAATTGCCCATGGCAAGCACCATTGTGCCATTTTCCTTAAATAGGCAGGCTATAAATAAATTAAAATGAATAATTATAAATATTTAAAGTAAAACAAATAATTAGCAAGGGGATATGAGAAGGGAAAGCCAGCTCTATTCCACCAAGTGAATTCTCTCTGTAGCCTGCCTGCAATAATCTCAAGCCACCCCCCCCCAAAAAAATCAGTAAGATTTTCAGCCCTACCCAGTGCCCAGTTCAATTTTAAGTTCTTATATTTGAGCCAGTTCAGTGTGGTTTGACAAATACTTCTATTGTTGTTTCAAGTCGTTTTTGCAACTGTTTTTTTTTTCAGAAGCTTAGTGTGTCTTTTTTACCTTCATGCATTTAGATCAGATGGTGATGCTTACCTCAGACTGAAATGAAGTGACAATGGTTTGGTAATATGTAAATACTGTTCAGTATAATACTAAGAAATTCCGCATGTAGTATGGTTCTAGGAACTGGGGAATGTCAATGTGTCATCCTTTGTTGTAGCACCTGTCACTGTCTCAAAAATTAGTTATTTGTGTGAAGAGATGTCACCTGCTTTTCTCAGACATAACCCCCATGATAGCTTCATCCTGTACGTATTTTCTGCCCCACTAAGCACGTGTTTCTCGTTGAGATTTCATCTGGTTGCAGGCAAAAAAAGGGCAATGAGCCTTTTTGATTTCTCTGAGGGGTACTGAATAAATGAATAACTGTGGCTGCCAAGGAATGCTGATTTTTTTCTCCCTTTCTATTTTTTTTCTTGCATGGTAACAGATAGATCAAACATACGATTACAATGAGATACTATTTTCTCTTAAAAATATGTTTTGACATGTGTCAGGGTGGTAATTAATTTCCAGGAGGGCCTCTTAGCACCGTATGTGACCCTGCTGAGTAAACTTTGTTTACTTGAAATGGCAACACTTTCTTGAAAATTTAATTGGGGCCCTTTCCATTATGTGTATTCATATAAGTTCCTTCAGAACCAATTTCGGCTGAAATATTGCTTTCTCTCTCTCTGTCTCTTGGAGCGTCTGCCTTGATAGAATGAATGACAAATTATTACTGAATGAAATGTGGCTTCACTTCAAAATGAAACAAATCAAAAATGATTAGCTGCTGTTCTTGTTTTTTTAAAGTGTCATGCTTTTAGCTGTGTGCTAACAGGCTTACATTTTTTGACACTAAATATTGCAATGTTGTGGGCAAGTATCTGTTAAATTGTTGGTCTGTGCAGAAGAAACCAATTAAGCACACAGCTGTGATAGCCATAGAACTCCACACTTATGCTGGACGTGTAATATAAGAATAAACAATACTATTTTCCCCCTCTGTCTTCAGGAAAAAGAATGTTTGTATTGGATGTGAGATGCAGTGTTAATTATTGGTTGTGACCCTTGTTGTTTTTACACACTGAGTCTAGAACGAGATGTGACAGGAGCTGCGCGGCTATTGTTGAAAATGAGCTACATCTCTCCCTCTTGATTTAATGTGTGGAGAAATAAAACATGACATGACATCATGGCAATCCAATTTTTCTCTCTCACACACCTCTACCCACCTCGCAAGCAACAGCTAATGAAGTGGTGCGGTAATTTGGGACATGGTGACCTCACATCGTGTGTCTTGCAGTTTGAAATGTGACTGAAAATAAAAAAGGGGGGATATGGTGTTATCTCATGTGGCAATAGCCACACAGCTTTTATCTTATCCAGTTCTAACTGTAACACCACTTGTATCAGTTTTTAAGGCTTAATTTTTTCACATCTCTGAGCTGATAATGCATTTATGAACCAATGTGGTGTCATGGTGTCATTAAGTATGGGTCTTTGCTTGGGAGGCTTGGATTCAAATTGTTACTTGGCCATGAAACTTACTGGCCAGGGGCTTTGTTAATCTAACCTACCTCACAAAGTTTGAGCTCCTTAGAGGAGGGTCAAGGTGAAAATGGTAGATATGGTACCCTGGTTAATTCAGAAGCTGACGTCGTGTTACTCGAGCCCATGCAGGCAGAACAGCGCAGAAAATAAGCTGGAGCAAGGGATGAAATGATAGGAGATTGTGCCATAAGCATAGGGAATCCCCATTGCATTAAAACAGGAAATTATGCCACAGCTCGTGCGAGTTTCTTGAATGAACAAAGTGAGAGGGGCTGTTGGGTGATATGTATCCATGTGGTGATGTAATTCGTAAGGTAAGCCACAGAGCAAAAATCTCCTTTCTGAACTTTTTTGCATACTTTTTGCAAAGTGCAATTAGACTGATAAGGCCAGTAGTATGGGAAGCTGCATATCCTTTGTGGTTTGGTGATGAGTTGGCCATGTCTGCAGCTCTTCTGCTGAAGGTCTATTCCAGTAAGCTGAGCCAGGCTTTTCAATTTCTGCAGAATTTGTTTTATTAACTATGACCAAGGAGAACATCTGTTAAAATTCCATTAGATTTAGTTCATGGGAAAAAGGGGATGGGAACGAGGGAATCCCTCTCCGATCCTGAATTTTCAGAGAGAGAGAGAGAGAGAGAGAGAGAGAGAGAGAGAGAGAGAGAGAGAGAGTTATGAAGCCAGCAGTCCTTTAACAGATGTCTGAAATTGACATGGTAATGAATGAGAATGTAGGATTTAAAAAAAAAAAAAAAGCACCCTTCATTGAATTCTATCTTTTACTGTAGAGTATATAATGATTTTCTCCATATATCAGTATTGTAATTAAGGTTGACAGAGTGCCTCTCATTTTCAATTGTTTGTTGCAGTGTTGCAAATCTGTAGAAGACACAGGTTTTTTCAGTTTCTTTTTTCCTTTCAACTTTTATGGGATTCTTATTTATTCAGAAATGTAATGAAAAGAAGACCTCTTGTCCCTGCTTTCTAGGCTATCATTGCCTCATTCAAACCCAGCATTTTTCCCTACTCTGCTTCAAAGGTACTTCTAGGACAACTGTTGTAAGAGAAGCTTTCAGTAATGTGACCCAGGCGGACTGGATGTTTGTGGTGTTGCTGCCATTTTGGCTGCCACCAGAGGTTAAGTTGTGAACCTCTACCATTCAAAGCTTGAATCGCTGTTATTGCTGAAGTTGAATTGTGATTCCATTGTAACATTCCTGGTTTACGTTAGCCCTTTTCATGTAACATATGTAAAATGATGGAAGGGGGGGGAAGCAGGATTGTGTCCAACCTGCACAAAATTCAGTTAACAGAACAGAGTTAATGTGCCTACAACTGGTGTATTGGAACGCTGCATTTTTCAAGGTTCCAGGTGCAAGTAGAGAATGTACGTGTGTACATTGTATGTGCAGTCAGGAACGCTGCATTTTTCAAGGTTCCAGGTGCAAGTAGAGAATGTACGTGTGTACATTGTATGTGCATTAATGCTGTTTTTTGACATTCAGTTGAATGTGTGAAAGTTGGGCATGGTCTCCCTCCCCCACTTTGTGCAAGGTCTCCCTCTCCTGCTCTGTGCATCCAACCTGTTCATTCATTTGTTGTATTAAAAAGGCTATGCTGACATTTTGAGTTGATCCCATGAGAATGCATGCTGGAAAGTGCTGCCAGAATGGATTATCTGTGTAACTTACCTTGGAATTGTCCTTCTGAGCCAGATCCTAGTTTTATCCTGCTTGAATCTTCTGGTCTTATGTTAAAACGGATAACCAGTTGAGACATCTGTTCACCACATGCATGCACTTGTGAGACAATTTTAAAAAAATATACGGTGTGTGCAGGAAGTGTTAGATAATTAACCTCAGGATCTACATCAGCAAATTTTGAAGGTGAATCTGACCTGCTTGCAGCACAGTTTTTCAATTGGTTCTTCTTGGAGTGTGTCATTTTCTCCCAATAGTCTGTTTGACCTCGCAAATAACTATTTTTGTGAGGTGATTTCCTGAATCTTACATGAAGCTTTCTTCAATTACTAACATCAACCTTCTTTATGAGAAGCACATTTCTTTTCTTTTTAAAAATGCATTGAGTTTGTCACTATAACACCTTTTTGTTGTGGGAAAATATATATGTGCTTGGAACAGACGCAGTGCTCAATGGAGGCGTAGGGGACAATGATCCTTGTTGCCCTGATCAAAATTAGATGCGCTCTCGGTATTTTTTTGGTCTCTATTTGTCAATCTCTTTATGGGTTGTTCCCATTTTCTGATGTGCTGGCAAAGCTGTGAACAGGATCAAGTGCTAGAGGCTTGATTATACTGGCAGGGTATCACCACTCATGTCATTCCACAGGTACTAAGGTACAGTCTAGTCCAGGGGTGTCCAAAGTTTTTGGCAGGAGGGCCACACTGTCTCTCTGACACGGTGTCAGGGGCCGGGGGGGGGGGGAGAATTAATTTACATTTAAAATTTGAATAAATTTACATAAGTTTACATAAATGAATATATTAAAGATGAACTTGTATGAATGAATGAAGGTCTTGCAATAGCTCATGGCCTATAAAAGGCCTTGCACAAAGCAAGGCCGGCCTTTCATTTGCTGCCACTACTGCATCACAGATGTGAAACAACAAGCAGTGGAGGGAGCCCTCATCCCACAGCTCACGCGAGAGATCAAACAGTTGCCCTCAAGCTGAGAGCAGTTGTGTTGGGCCAGTGTGGGTTCCAACAAATCTCTGGAGGGCCAGAGGCTCATTGGAGACTGGGGGCTCCCTGAGGGCCACATTGAGAGGCCTTGAGGGCTGCAAGTGGCCCCAGGGCCAGGGTTTGGGCACCCCTGGTCTAGCCCTAGCAAGGATGCAGGAGCTGTTGGTACTACTTTACTGTTCCTTACCATTGCATTAGGTTCAGTGCATGTAGTGCTGGTTGGGAAACAGACCTTTGAGAGGACTGCAGTGCAACTTCTGTAGGTGAAAAACCAGGTTTGTCAATATAGCCTGAGGGTCCAGTTCTATCCAACTTCCCAGTGCTGATGGTGGGTGTGTGAACCTACGCTCTTCCCAGGCTCCATCCAGCCTCCTCCCTGTCCCCTCCCTATTCCACCCCTTCCACTGCCTTTGTCCTGACCACCGTGCAAGCTTACTTGCTCTGGTGCGCATCTGGCAGCTGTCTTACCTGACCGCTCACCACTTGCAGCAGCGGCCAGGCTGTGCATGCTCACACAGCCACATTTGCCATAGCCGTAAAACTGTTTGCACTGGTGGAACACATGTCCCACCAGCTTAAATGGCCAATAAGATTGGACCATGAGTGGCCTCAGCAGCCTATTTTAGAAATCTGAGTCACTGGTGTTTGGTTTGCAAGACACCAGAATTTTAGCTTTCACCTGTTTTAGAAGCAGCCCTTTATGGCCTGCGGTTCATGGGCTAATTTAGCACATGCTCGGGTTGATGTGTGTCAGGGACCCCCAACCCAACCAGGGCCCTGACTTACCTTGAGGGGATGCCCCTGGAAGGGCAAGCCGGCCAACTGGTTGAGCCCCCAAGGAGAGCCCCCAAGCCTCTGTAGGGAGGGCTGCCGCTGTCAAACGTGGCTCTGCAAGACCCCGACAGGGACAAAAGGGGGACAACCCCAGGTAGAGGGGGAGAGCAGAGCAACTGGGGCAGGGGCTTGGACAGAGGCGCAAGAGGGCTGGGCAACCCCTCACCTGAGGGGCAAACTGAGAGGTATGGGGAAGGAAGAAAAAGGATGCTGGCCATAGAGCCTGGTGGGGCCAGGGGATTTCTCTTTAAGCCTCACTAGGAAGGAAGAGGCGGGGACAGGGAAGTCAGAGCTGGCCCTATAAAGAGGGAGAAGACCAGTGATGAACTGGCTGGCTGGAGAGAGGCGGTTTTCTCCACCCTTGCCCAAGACCAGAGCTACAGCTTCAATAGGGAGAAGGACCAGAGTGACACAAACCTCCTCCCCCTGCTACTATCTGAGGCCTTGCCCCAGGGTCGCTCTGGGATCCACCCCACTGAATCCAAACACCCCCACAATGTAGTAAGTAACATGTTGAAATCACCATTTTTGATGTTTTGATGGTGAGGTCACTGGGCATTTAAATGTGGTGTTACACTGCAGGCTTGTTACAGGGTTGGGATCCAGTATCTCTCTGGATCTCCTGGTGTGAAGGCAAAGTGTGTGGGAGAGAAGATTGGGGAGGCATTTCCTTTTTAATTTTTTTAAACATATACCTCCTGCTTATAATTTGATTTTCAGCCCATTTTGCAAATTACGCTATCAGAATATTAGATGCTTGAAAATGCAAGACTTAAGGGATTGTTCAAAATCAGAACTTGTTCTCTGTGAGCCAGGTTCCAGCGATTTGGCATTAAAACCAGTGCCACCCCTCTCTTTATGGGGGCTGTTTACAGTTCATGTGGCTGGAATCATGCCAGCATTGCACATGTGTGGTTCTCTGAGGCAACCAACATGCTGTTAGTGTATCCCCATGAATCATGTCATATTTTAAACAATTCTATAAAATGTCCCTTCAACCAGAATCCTAGGCAGGCAGGGCATCTGTTCTGTAAAGCCAAGTGCATGACGCCATATTTTTTTCATCTGCACTAGAAATTCTTCGT
The DNA here is from genome assembly GCF_035046505.1 of Tiliqua scincoides. NCBI lineage: Eukaryota > Metazoa > Chordata > Lepidosauria > Squamata > Scincidae > Tiliqua > Tiliqua scincoides. Next base: position 240,176,841 of record NC_089822.1, on the reverse strand, counting down.
ATATGGGATTGAAAGATGAATTTTCTTTGCTGGAGTAATTTTTGTCCTTGATTTAAATCTGTGGCAGGCTTCCAATTTTCTTCCATTTGTTCAGGTTCCAATTAAGTATCAAGGCACATTCACTTGTTTCATGCACCTTGCTTCTTTTTTAGAATTGGGGCCTTGGATGCCTGTCAAGCAATCAGCATTTTTGGGATTTCCAAGTAATTCAGGCAGACTACAACAACACTGAGAAAGGAATGTGGACGTGAAGGGTGGATTTGAACAGACAGTTCACCTGGGCAGATTGGGAGTTGAAACAGACTGGCAGTGTCTCTGAAAAATCTGTGTGGACGCTTCCTTTTAATAGGCTGTTCAGATGCAACACTAAGCCATGGGTTAGCTTTATGAGCATGAACCTTGCACACTCCTCTCTCATGCAGGTTTCTGGTTTGAGTCAAGCCATCATTTGTGACTTTGTCCAAACCCAGCAAATACTGACTTGCACAAATTATAGTTTTTCACAAGCCAGGTTTGCAGACCATGGGTTAATACTGGTTTGCATTCCTGCTTTGAGCAAACTATAGTCTGCCAGGTTTGGATGAAATAAGCAACCTTGGTGTCTGGGATTGCCTTTGGAGTGAGGGCAATCTGGGCTGCAGTCAGGATGGTATGTAGGCAGGTAAGAAGCTGAAGATTCTAGCTCTTTAAGCTTGCCAGTTAGCCCAGGAAAGTCACCAAAAGAGGGGGAGGTGGATGAACCTTATCTCCTTTCCTTGCCCTTGGTGAAAGGATTGTCTCCCTTCCACAGGCTATCCTTGTGGTGGGTCTCTTCCTCATCTACCCTTCGTTGTTGACTTTCAAGGGGAGAGAAAGTCCCAGGAGAAGTGTGGTACCTACTCCAGCCTTCCACCCCAATAACGCTGTGGTAAGCAGATACATGGCTTGATGCAAACCAGGAACAGAAGTCTCTAATCCTTGCATATTCAGGGAAGGGAAGATAGTGAAGGGGAGATTCAGCATTATATCTGAATGCAGCCAGTATGTTAAATGTGAGCATTTGCTGTCTTTGAGGGCTTTAAGCAAAATGCTGGAGCCTGGACAAATGTTGCCTGGATCTTATTCACACAGTGTTGGAAGAGTTGAGAATGTGCTCTCTTCATTCCCTCAGTGTGCCTGTAATCCCCGTCACCCATGTGTACAGCATCTGCCTGTACAGACAAACGTTTTTAAACTTGGGGCTCTCTCATTTTGATTTACTGGCTGAACCAAGGGCTGGGTTGAGCTGAATATGTTTTATATTACTTAAAAAACCTAAAAAAGCGGAAGCAGTGCAAGGTTATTCCGTAACACTAGAGGGAGCCCAGTGCCTGCATTTTTTCTCTGATGTGGTAAATGGAGCAAAGCTTTAATAATCACGAGAGAGCTTATCTTCTCTATTTTTTGGAGAAATCTGTTCAAGCAACCTTTTTCTTAACTTTGCCTTTTGCAGAAAAGCGTTCAGGGGTGAGGGTTTTAAAAATACAAATCTCCCTTGACTTTTTAAAATTTGGGTTATTGTGATTTATATCAGTTTGGGATCAGAATTCCAATTCCGTTGTTCTCCAGCGGTGAGCTAATTTAGTAGTCGTTGAACTTGCCTCACTTCGTAAGATAATTTAAATTGCCTAACTTTGGATGCTGTAGACCTAAAGGTTTCCCTAAAATCATTGATGGATATCCCTCTTAGTAAATATGCCTCAGGTCCCAAGTATGAGAATGCCATCCTGATGAGCACTACAGTGAATAAGCAGCTCCTTATAGTTTCAGTCTTAGAGTGCGATACCATAGTCTTTCGAGACTGAAGGTTGCCAACATGCATAGTTTCAGTGGTGTTAATATCTAAGCTGCAAAGCCACAAAGCAGGCTGCATCTATTGCATCCCTGGAGAAACGCTGGCCTAACTATATGCCAACTGAGTGGCCCATGTGGCTTCCTACTCCTGTCAGAGCATACCGCAGAGTCCTCTGCCCCTACCTTTTGAAGCACCTGTACTCCCTGTTTGCATCCCTTGCTTTAAATATAAAGGAACTTGCTTAGCCACGATGTGTTTGATGAATGTATGAGAGGGGAGGAACTGATGCTTGCTTTAAATAGGTAAGTGTACCATTTTGATCAGAATGAAACGCTAGAATTCTGACTTCTTCTACTTTAGATTGCAGGTGGGGGAGCATCTTAGAGTCCTTATGCAAAACAATTTTAGAATCCTGCCCCCTCTCCCCAATTTCTGCACATGGTATGCTCTTGCTAGTAAATCAGGGAGCGGTCTACTCTAAACTTTTCCTTCCACTTGGTTTACTACGTGCCTTGTGATTTATTTATTTTTTTGCATGGGGGAAGTATGAGCCCTCTCCCACCAGCAGTGAAAGAGTCCAGAATCTGGCCAGCCCACGCTGGGTTAATTCAGGGAAATTGTAATGACTGAAAGATAGGTTGATATAAAGAAGGGAATTTTGTTAGTAGTTTTTGTTACTTTTTCCCATACCTGAATGTCCACTGTGTACTTCATTGGGGTTTATGGGACTCACAGAAAGAACAGAAGCGCATAGTACCCTTTTGAAGCACCATCTTCAATTTGCTTAAGCAGGTGCTTATGCTTACCACACAAGCCCAGAGAAGTTCAGAATGAGAGCGCTCATACTAATAACACAGGCCTACAAAATTGAGGGTCAGAAAAGTTTTTCCCAAACTTTATGGTGATTGGATATGTATTTGGGGTGCCGATTCCCAAAATGGCATCTGTTTTGTCCTATCACATCTAGTTTTGGAGACACAGCATAACCTTTTTAGTGAATGGTTCAAGCAGCTTCCTCATGAGGAAGCCATAGACCAACAGGCCTTGCTGAGGGAGAGTCAGCATGGCTTCTGTAAGGGTAAGTCTTGCCTCACAAACCTTATAGAATTCTTTGAAAAGTTCAACAGGCATGTGGATGCGGGAGAACCCGTGGACATTATATATCTGGACTTTCAGAAGACGTTTGACACGGTCCCTCACCAAAGGCTACTGAAAAAACTCCACAGTCAGGGAATTAGAGGACAGGTCCTCTCGTGGATTGAGAACTGGTTGGAGGCCAGGAAGCAGAGAGTGGGTGTCAATGGGCAATTTTCACAATGGAGAGAGGTGAAAAGCGGTGTGCCCCAAGGATCTGTCCTGGGACCGGTGCTTTTCAACCTCTTCATAAATGACCTGGAGACAGGGTTGAGCAGTGAAGTGGCTAAGTTTGCAGACGACACCAAACTTTTCCAAGTGGTAAAGACCAGAAGTGATTGTGAGGAGCTCCAGAAGGATCTCTCCAGACTGGCAGAATGGGCAGCAAAATGGCAGATGCGCTTCAATGTCAGTAAGTGTAAAGTCATGCACATTGGGGCAAAAAATCAAAACTTTAGAAATAGGCTGATGGGTTCTGAGCTGTCTGTGACAGATCAGGAGAGAGATCTTGGGGTGGTGGTGGACAGGTCGATGAAAGTGTCGACCCAATGTGCGGTGGCAGTGAAGAAGGCCAATTCTATGCTTGGGATCATTAGGAAGGGTATTGAGAACAAAACGGTTAGTATTATAATGCAGTTGTACAAATCGATGGTAAGGCCACACCTGGAGTATTGTGTCCAGTTCTGGTCGCCGCGTCTCAAAAAAGACATAGTGGAAATGGAAAAGGTGCAAAAGAGAGCGACTAAGATGATTACGGGGCTGGGGCACCTTCCTTATGAGGAAAGGCTACGGCGTTTGGGCCTCTTCAGCCTAGAAAAGAGACGCCTGAGGGGGGACATGATTGAGACATACAAAATTGTGCAGGGGATGGACAGAGTGGATAGGGAGATGCTCTTTACACTCTCGCATAGTACCAGAACCAGTGGACATCCACTAAAATTGAGTGTTGGGCGGGTTAGGACAGACAAAAGAAAATATTTCTTTACTCAGCGCGTGGTCGGTCTGTGGAACTCCTTGCCACAGGATGTGGTGCTGGCGTCTAGCCTAGACGCCTTTAAAAGGGGATTGGACGAGTTTCTGGAGGAAAAATCCATTATGGGGTACAAGCCATGGTGTGTATGCGCAACCTCCTGATTTTGGGAATGGGTTAAGTCAGAATGCCAGATGTAGGGGAGAGCACCAGGATGAGGTCTCTTGTTATCTGGTGTGCTCCCTGGGGCATTTGGTGGGCCGCTGTGAGATACAGGAAGCTGGACTGGATGGGCCTATGGCCTGATCCAGTGGGGCTGTTCTTATGTTCTTATGTTCTTATGTGAGTATTTATGGGAGAGGGCAATAATATGATCAGAACGATCATGCTGTTACCATGGAGGAGGGTTTTTAAAAATTCCCTGGGGGTTGCTGTGGCTCTCTAAAGAGTCCAGGGAGCCTGTGATACCCTTTGTAGCCCTCCAAAAGGCTGTAAACTGGGGGACGGACCACTTTCAGTTTCACAACAAAAACAGGAAGTGGTTTTTTTTCCCCCTTTGTACAGCATTGTGGAGGTTCATGGAGGGCTGCAGAAGAGGTCACAGGCTCCCCAGACCCTCTGGAGAGCCATAGAAACTCCCAGGTAAGCGTAGAAAACTCTTCCCTCTCCAGCAGCAGCCTGATTGTCCCGATCATGTTGATGCCTGTGCCCTCTCCTCTCTGCACATACTTAAGGATGTAACACTGGCTGAGGCATCACACTGCCCCCATTTGGGAACCTCTGTCCTACAGGAAAAAAGCAGCCTGCACACTGGTACCTTATAGCACTACTAAACTAGTCAGACCAAGAGAAACTCCAGCATTCCAAATCAATCCAAAGTGGGCCAAAAGTTCCTATTTTGATAACTCCCAATCAGGGCTGTCAGAACTGGGAGAAACTGATCATTGGGCTGACTTTAATTATAACAGTCTCCTTGTACTTTTATATAACTTACCAACATGTTTCCTTGGCCTGCCTTCCACTTATTCACAAACTCTTTAAAACAAGTACCTCAGTAAGATTACACTGGCCAACACACATTTTACTTCCTTAAACATTACACCAATTCCTGGGTATATTTGGGGTGCCGATTCCAAAAATGGCATCTGTTTTGCCCTATCACATCTAGTTTTGGGGACACAGCATAGCCTCTTTAATGAATGGTTGAAGCAGCTTCCTCATGAGGAAGCCTACACCATGGAACATAAGAACATAAGAACAGCCCCACTGGATCAGGCCATAGGCCCATCTAGTCCAGCTTCCTGTATCTCACAGCGGCCCACCAAATGCCCCAGGGAGCACACCAGATAACAAGAGACCTCATCCTGGTGCTCTCCCCTACATCTGGCATTCTGACTTAACCCATTTCTAAAATCAGGAGGTTGCGCATACACATCATGGCTTGTACCCCATAATGGATTTTTCCTCCAGAAACTTGTCCAATCCCCTTTTAAAGGCGTCTAGGCTAGACGCCAGCACCACATCCTGTGGCAAGGAGTTCCACAGACCGACCACAAGCTGAGTAAAGAAATATTTTCTTTTGTCTGTCCTAACCCGCCCGACACTCAATTTTAGTGGATGTCCCCTGGTTCTGGTATTATGTGAGAGTGTAAAGAGCATCTCCCTATCCACTCTGTCCATCCCCTGCATAATTTTTTATGTCTCAATCATGTCCCCCCTCAGGCGTCTCTTTTCTAGGCTGAAGAGGCCCAAACGCCGTAGCCTTTCCTCATAAGGAAGGTGCCCCAGCCCCGTAATCATCTTAGTCGCTCTCTTTTGCACCTTTTCCATTTCCACTATGTCTTTTTTGAGACGCGGCGACCAGAACTGGACACAATACTCCAGGTGTGGCCTTACCATCGATTTGTACAACGGCATTATAATACTAACCGTTTTGTTCTCAATACCCTTCCTAATGATCCCAAGCATAGAATTGGCCTTCTTCACTGCCACCGCACATTGGGTCGACACTTTCATCGACCTGTCCACCACCACCCCAAGATCTCTCTCCTGATCTGTCACAGACAGCTCAGAACCCATCAGCCTATATCTAAAGTTTTGATTTTTTGCCCCAATGTGCATGACTTTACACTTACTGACATTGAAGCGCATCTGCCATTTTGCTGCCCATTCTGCCAGTCTGGAGAGATCCTTCTGGAGCTCCTCACAATCACTTCTGGTCTTTACCACTTGGAAAAGTTTGGTGTCGTCTGCAAACTTAGCCACTTCACTGCTCAACCCTGTCTCCAGGTCATTTATGAAGAGGTTGAAAAGCACCGGTCCCAGGACAGATCCTTGGGGCACACCGCTTTTCACCTCTCTCCATTGTGAAAATTGCCCATTGACACCCACTCTCTGCTTCCTGGCCTCCAACCAGTTCTCAATCCACGAGAGGACCTGTCCTCTAATTCCCTGACTGTGGAGTTTTTTCAGTAGCCTTTGGTGAGGGACCGTGTCAAACGCCTTCTGAAAGTCCAGATATATAATGTCCACGGGTTCTCCCGCATCCACATGCCTGTTGACCTTTTCAAAGAAGAGGCCTTACCATCAGCTCACAGCTTCCATAGGCTGGTCTTGTTGATCACTGTATACAGAAATCCAAGAGAAATATGGAGTGGACCCAGTATCCTTATACCGAGTCTGCCTTGCACTGCATGTTTTGATAGAATTTTTAATTTGATTGCATTTTGCTTTTGGACCTTGCAGCTGCTCATCTAATGTTTTTTTGCAGTATTGCTAGAAATGTCACTCCCAAATCGGCCTTTTCAGCCACACTAGACGCTGTTCCAGAACCACCTTTCAGAGCGCGATACCATAGTCTTTCGAGACTGAAGGTTGCCAACTACTGCTAGAAATGTCCTCTTGTTCAAGGAATTGTACACTTGTCTAGAGCTGCAGAGACCACAGTGAAAGCCACAAACCTACATACTTCTGAACCCTTGCAGATGACTGGCAACTGCTCATCTGCTCTGAGTGTGGGAGGATGGAGGCCAGAATGTGAAACCAGATCAGAAAGAAACATCTGAATGTTGTGGTTCTTGAAAGATAGAACCTTCTTTCAATTGTAAAAATCCCTCCGGGGATTTAAATAGCCTGCCTATGTAAACAGCCTTGAATAAAGTCTTGAATAAAGACCACGAAAGGCGGTATATAAATACCTGTATTATTATTATTATTGTTGTTATTGTTATTGTTGTTGTTGTTATTATCACCACCCTTTGAGACCTGCATGCTGGGAACAAGCTAAATGACTCAAGAAGGGTTTCATCATTGCTTACCAGGCTCCATATAGTCACTAATGACAGCCAGTTCACCAGCACCTTCTCCATGACATAACTGAAATATCTTGAATGGTATCAGTGGACTCGGTTTTTCTATATTGGTTGCTAGGCGGGTATCGTGTTCCATCTTCAAAACTGGTTTGTACAGCTTCAAAACCTCATTGGTTGCCCATGTGCACTAGAACCTGTTGAGCAATTGTAGTTTCAGGCTTCTAAAAATTATCTTTGAAAATAATAGCTCATAAGCTGTAATGAGCAGTAATTCCCTGGAAGCTGATTTGGCCTTTTTAATGCAATCTAAAGCACCCTTTGTTAAAACATTAGCCAGCAAATTAGCCGCTAAACACTGGTGGTAATCTGGCTTTGAAAGCCAACTTTTTAATTATATGCCCACAGTGAAGCTGTTTTTGGAAGCTGCTAATTTGCAACAAAGAAATGTTTTGAGATGGTGTGTTGCTTGAGTAATGTTACTAGTTTCCATCAGAAACAATTAAACTGATAAATGGATTTGCATTTTAAAACTAATTTGAAGTGCTCCTGTTTTCCTGAGGCAAGTCTGTCCACTTTAAGGGCTGTTTTCAATGGACTTTCTGTGGCACAGTATTTTAACTATGCTGCTAGCAGTTCCTCTCTGGGTAGGTTGTTCAAATGGGCTTCTTGGTATGGAGTATTGGTAGCCTCTTCCTGTCTTGCTGTGTGCCTGGTTGTTGAATACGTGGTTATGCCTGTCTCTTCCAGTTTTATTTTCCTCTTCAAGTCCTCTTTGCACTGTACTTGTAAGAAACGCTGATTGCATTCGACTCCACAAGTTTGGGTTTCATGCTCTGTTGAGACACGCTGAACTGTTTTCAACTCGAGACAGTTAGCAAGTGCTGGTGGTAAATCTCTCATCGCAGACGTCACTGCCACCTGCTGAGGTTGATGGAAAGTTTGAACCGAAACACTAAAGTTGCTCAGTTTCTGGTGAGCTGTTGCATAGGGTTCAGAATAGGGTTCAGAAATGTCCTAAATCTTGCACACGCACGTGAGCTGCCCGGGCAAGGAAAGCAACGGATTTCCTGTATAGTTTCAGGCACATTTGCAGACATGGAATTCATCTCCTCGTTTACAGAATTCTCATTTTTTCTTCCAGTCCCAGTATGTCTGATAGCATAGCCTACCAAAATGGCTGGACAATACCAGCACGATCACAGATATCACTAGAAGACAGAGATCTCCAAGTCTGACCACAAGAACTGTCAGCACTGACTTGCTCTCTAATGTCACCAGCTGCCAAACATTGAATTCCACAACTGGTAAATTTCTTCCAGAAGGAGCTAAAGAGAAGAGCATTGCTCACTGTGTTTTGCTAACATCGCATAATCTTTATAAAATTGAGTCTATGGTGGTGCTCTTTCAGGATAATTATATAGAAGAATAAACACCTTTTGTCTTGGAATGTGCAATAACCTTCTTACTGGGGTGTTTCTCCCAGATCCCCATCACAGATGTCTACACCTCCCCCCCCCCTTTTCTCTTCCTTTCCCTTCATCCCTTTTCTTTACTCTGCAAGAAAGGATCACAGCCATCAAAATTGGCAAGCGTTAAGCATGATAATTAGTTCAATACACTGACCAATTCTCTGAATTACAAGTTCAAAGAAACATGTGGACATGGATGAAATCAGATTTTGGCATTTCTCACTCTGATTGTTCCAGGACACTTGGAGCTTCTTTGATCTGTACATAACTGATGGGTTTTAATGCCTGGCTCAAAATACTTCAAACACGTTTTGCAAAAGTTTCATTTTTAGTCTTAGAGTTAATTTTATCTTAAAGCTTTGAACCATATTAATGAAGTTATTCATTTTTGTGTGTGTGTGATTTTAAGGCATACTTACATAAAAGGAAGAAATTAAAAAACTTTTCATTCTTGGTTGTTATACAGGCCCAACACATGCATGCATGTGTGTATGTGTGTCTACAACATTTTGTAATTTTTTGGGCTTCAGTATCATAACCCTTATGGTAAGTTCTGAAGAAATGTATTTTTTTAAATTAGATTTTAATCTTGCCCCTTCTACATGGGGCTCAATGTAACACCTCATGATCCTCTCTCTCAAACTTTGTGCTGAAACTGATTAGCCCAAGTGGATCGCAAGAAGATTTAAACGCAGGTCTCCTCAATCATAAATCTCCCTTTTGAACAATGTTCAATGAATGAGTAGAATGTAGCTCTTTGGCCCTACATGTTTAGCAGAAAGTGTAAACATGGCTTTATATGCATGCAATTGTCCATATCTCTGTTCTTCCGTACAGTCAGAAACCCGGTCAAATGTTCCTTTCCATTTCTCAAGTAACACTTTTTCAAGATGACAGCAGGGCTACAGGCTAACACTCCAGCCCAGCAATTTTCAACCATTGTGCTGCAGTACACTGGTGTGCCGCGAATGGTCCACAGGTGTGCTGTGGGAGTTTGGGGAGAGTCATTTATTAGTAGGGCCATTGGGGGTGTGAGTTCCCTAACATAATTCTGGAGTTTGCCACTACAGGTAGTAGTATTGGGGCAAAACTAGACATGCCTTTAAGTTATTGGCCCTGGTGTGCTCCCCCTAGTGGAGTAGCTAGTGAAGGGTGGGGGGGCGGTCCCCCTCAGGTACAAGCCTGGGGGAGGTGACACCACAAATGCCCCAACATTGCTAACATCGCGGCGGTTATGAGTACCCCCTCATGCTATATACTGTTCGATGCGAAATTTCTTGCAGAATGCGATGCAAAACACCGGAGTAAAATATCTCATTTCCTTCAAAAGGTATGGCTAAAAAAATCAGAAAACAAAAAATGCATGGAGCCCCCTATGGAAAGTGAAACCGATCCATGTCGCGCATTTACTCACAAGTAGGCGAATGTGCCATAGTCTGTCAGAAAGGATAGGCTAAGAGGAATCCAAGGACACTAGAGTGGTTCCTATCCAATGAAAGTAGCACCCCAAGAAAGAGGTCCCTCCCTCCAAGCACATGAATGTACCGAGCCCTATGGAAAGCGAAAGTAAGCCACACGATCGTGTTTACTCATGAGTAAGCAAACGTGCCTTGGTTGCTGGTCAAGTCAGGCAAAGGTGAATGCAAGGCAAGCTGCATGGTCCCAATCTGATGAAAGTGGATCTCAACAAATGCTCCAGAAGGTGGCACCCCCCCAAAAAGAATAAAACAGAGACTTGAGCTGGTAAGGTGGGCACTGGGGAGGGCTGAAAATCTCACTGATTTTTTTGTGGGGGGATGTTATTGCATGCAGGCTGCAGAGAAAATTCACTTGGTGAAACAGGGCTTATAATTCCCCTTATTGAATTACCTGTTTTTCTTTATTTATAATTTTATTTTGCTTGATGATGTCACTTCCAGCCATGACATCACTTCCGGTGGGTCCTGGACAGATTGTCATTCTAAAAAGTGTTTCCCAGTGTTAAAAGTTTGAGAACCACTGCCTTAACTCAAAACAGGCTAATGAGACATTGGGCGGGGGGGTGACATGGGGGGTGACACCCTAGTGCAGTGTTTCTCAAACTGCAGGTTGGGACCCACTGGATGGGTCATGAGCCAATTTCAGGTGGGTCCCCATCCATGTCAATATTTTATTTTTACTATATTAGACTTGATGCTACCATGTATGTGACTGCTTTTGGGGAAATGTTACAGACGTGTACTTTTATCAAGCTGCTACGTATATTCTTTTAACAATGACAGTAAATGGGATTTATCCCTGGGTAAATGTGAGCAAGATTGCAGCCTAGGATTGTTAAAAATTTTCCTGCTTTATGCTGTCACTTCAGATCATGACATCACTTCTGGTGGGTCCTGACAGATTCTCATTCTAAAAAGTGGGTCCTGGTGCTAAATGTGTGAGAACCACTGCCCTAGTGATTATGATTCTGGTAATCATGGCTTTTAGGAATAATACCATCATGTTATATACCATTTGATGCAGAATTTCATCCATTGCATATGGGGAAATATTCACTGGATTTATTTTCTGGCCATTATTATTCATTTCATGTCATGACTGTTATCAGTCTCACCTACCTCACAGGGTTGTTGTGAGGACAAAATAAGGGGAGGAACCATGTACACCACCCTGAGCTGCTTAGAGGAAGGGTGCTATATAAAAATGTGAATCAATCAATCAATAATATAATGAATAATGAATAATGAATAATGAATTAATTATGTTGTATGGGGTGACAAAAATTTATGGGCCCTGGGTGTCAAATGACCCAGCTACGCCTCTGCTCCCCCCTACCCATGTGTGCAGGGAGCTTGATCTAGATTGGGACTGCTGCAAGGGAAGAAAGGGCTTTAACTCAACTGCAGTTTTTTGATTTACATCTGTCACCTCTGCTTAGGATAATGCAGAAGCACCTTGCTGGTTGCATTCTGTGCATGGAAGAAAGTTACTACATGTGGTAACCCTCTTCTCTTTAGTACCTGTGCATGCATTCTTCTAACAAACGGTAAACTCTTACACTGCCCAGTACATGTTTTGCACTGAACATCACTCCGATAGAGCTGCTTGTAAAAGCATGCATAAATCAGAGCCTTGAAGTATATGCACGCCTATGGTGGCGGGGGGACGACGATGACGGACATCCCTGTTCCTGTGTGGTCATATCTAACCTTGACTTAAGTTGTGCCTTTAAAACTAACTTAAGATCACTGATTGTAAATTGCCCTGAGCACAGGTGTCTTGTAGAAGAGCTACCAATTATTTAAATGAATGGTACTTAAGAAAGCCATCTGAGCTTTTAGAGATTTCTGTGTTTTTTTTCCTTTTCTTTCAGTGGGGAAATAAACTGAGTTCAGTAATACCCCAAATAATTTGCTTGAAGAGTACTTTACATCTTGTGGTTGAATAAAGTGGGGACAACAACCCTTTACACATGTTCAGCTTTTTATTAAAGAGGCAGCTGCGGGTGACTGTGGGAAACAGGATGTTGGGTGACAGGAGCCTTTGGCCTGATCCAGCAGGGCTTGTGCGTCCTTGAAGTGAATGGGAATTTTGCTGTTAGATTTTGACCTGTGGAAGAAATGAATCCTGCTTTCCTTGAAGAGGCCTGGAGCAGAATAAACTGCCTCACTTAACTCCACGCCAGACAGCGTTTGGTGCTCAGTTACGACTGGCTTGATTTCATGGCCGTGTTCGGTGGCAAAGCATTGGAAAGAGCGCAGTGCGCTGTTTGCAAGATGAGCATCAGGTGGACGGCTTGGAAAAGCTGTGCAAGTAGAGAGAGCGTTGCGGAGTGACGTTGCCTTGGGAGAATTCTTTTCAACTCTGGAACAAATTCATCTCGCACCTGCTTTACTTGGCAGCTAGCTTCGTTTCCATGTCATGAGAAATGGAAGGGGGGCCTGCTCAGAGAAGCCCCCAAGGTATATGCATTGCATGTTGTGTGTAGAAAGTGAGTAACAGAACAGCACACTCAAAAGCTGTCATTAAAGAGAGTGGGGAGGGGGAGAAATAAATGTTTAAGCATGGCCACAGCAAAGTTCTTGTGATTCCAGAGTGCTATTGATGAAAGGGGTTGGAGAGAGGAAGGGAGCAGAAAGAGGAATGGAAAAAAAGGGAAAGGACTGCCTTCAAAATAAGGTGGAAAGCGTGAAAGATGGGAATTGAAGCAGGAGAGGAGCTCATACCTTTTCTCCCAGTGTTCATCTTCATGCTGGAGAGTTCAGAAAATTTATTATATGCTTTTCAGGTCCCTGGACACACACAGCCTTCCCTGGGAGAACTTTTCTCATGGTTTCTCTGTATGCTCTTCCTTATACTGGACTGAGGACCTGCTTCATTTCCCTTACTCAGTTGTTCCCAAACTATGAGCCGTGTCTTCCCTGGGAAGCTACAGAAACCAGCCACAGAATCCTCGCCAAAAAAAAACCTACCGCCTTATGCGATGTATAGGATTGTAGCCCTAAAGGGAAGCCATAGCCAATGGCCCAGGAGGTCAAGGGAACCGCCAGTCAAAAAGTTTGGGAACCACTTTGCTAACTCCTCTGCCTCTCTGTCCAAACTGACATTCTACCCAGCTCGCAACCCCATCCTCTGATGTAGAATTTTCATCTGTAAAAGTGTTACCCGGCTGGAAAAATATCCCTGTTTTCAAAACTGAAAATCTGTGCCAAAATAGTGCTAATGCTATACTGTAAATTTCACAGAGCTGTTGGCTTCGGTAGGTTTTGTTTGTCTGTGGGGTATGAATTTTATTATTGCAAGGTGTTGTAGCAGGAGGAAAAATATGTGTAAACAATAGACGATGAGGATTTGTGGGGTATTAAAGGAAGCAGGAAGGAGTAGGAACAGGGAAGCATGTGGGGTGCAGAAGGTGAGCCCTAGAGATGTTTGCAGATGCTGCAAGATCTAGCAAAAGGGTTTTAAAAAAAAAACTATCAGCAAGGGTATGGGAAACATATAAAGTAATTTCCATGCTTTCAGAATGACAGCAATTCTTCCATGATTTAAAGTTTATTTAACTCCATATGGTGTGAAAGAGGGTTACAATCATGAACTTCTAATACAGGCAGTCCTTTGCATATGCCAATTAGTTATTTGCAAATTCATGTATCTGCAAGGGGCAAGATTGAGACCATCTCACCCCATTCTCAAGGTGAGTGTTTCCAGGATCCCTGATAATTCCTTGTTATGCAGTCAGTTCTCTTGATATGCAAACGTGCTTATCTTTGAGGGGCAGAATTGCCACCTGTTCTCCTTATCTGCGGCTCTGTTCACATTATCCACTAATATTATCTAATGTTTTGCATCAAAAGGGCATTGGTATTGGCCCATGGAGAATTGCTGGATACATCTGTGTCAGCTTCCAGACTTGCCCCACCATCTTAGGACTGAACATTCACAACCTTGGTGATGATGAGAGGTCTCTAGAAGGCTACCAGAGGGCTGCTCCTGGGCTGGGGCAAGCCTAGGGAAGGAGCCAAGGAATATGTGGTGGAAGGGAACAACCCCTTCCACACTACTGAACACCGAGGCCTCACTGTTTGACCAGCAACCTTCATTGAGTGGAGGTATAACTAGCACAGAGAAATCGCCATCACCGCAACCATCAAGAGATATCTAGCACAGAGGAGGAAGTATCAGACATTGGAGATGTTGATGAGCCCTTGCTATCAGTCAGCCCCATAGGCTTCATGTTAAGATTTAGGTTCATAAAGTTCATAGATAGAGAGTCCTCTGGAGCCTAACCCCATTTTTCCCATAGGCTCAATGATTCAGTATCCACTAATTTGGTATCCACTAGGTTTTCCAGGCACCTAACCCTAGCAGATGACGAGAACCGACTGCATTCTTTTAGCATCACCTCCTCAAAATATAATTAAACTAATTTTGTATTTGATATGGTGCCAGTCTTTGTATGGATTTGCTTTTTTCTTTGTTGCTACATTTTCAGCCTGCTCTTAATTTTTTTTTCCATAGCTTGCTAATCAGTGTGTGTGCTTGTGTTACAGTTAATATATGCAAGAAAATTCAAACAAAGCCAAACTGAATTCTTCGACGTAGTTCTCAAAGTTTTGCCTCAAGGGGTAAATCTATTAACCCAGTTCTGCCCAGCCCACAGGTGTACACGTCTGATCCCTGGTGTGTATATGCAACATTGGGCAGAAATGGCTTTTAAACCGAGCAGTATAACCACGTATCAGTGCGTTTTTGGTGCCTTTTTAAAATGCAAAGTTGATTTGAAGAGTAATTGTTTTTAATATGAAGAGTTCTTACAAGGAAATACTATCATAACATGGGAAAAGGAAAGAGATTTTGTTGTTACATTAATCTTCAGGAGTTACATTTCCCAGCATTATGTTTAAATTTCACTGGATGTGGATGGGAGATGGCATGCACTGATTAAAAAAATAAAAATGAAAAGGTATAATCACAGAAGAACGTCTGGGAAGTGTCACATTATGGTGTCATTTCCCTGTAAAATTGCATAACAGAAACTCATTATAACAAGCCTGACTTCAGTTCCCTGTGAGTTATGCAACTTCACAGACTCAGTACCAGCTTTTACGCCCTGCTTTTCTAAGGATTTTCTGAAAAAATGTGCAACCCTGTTAATTTGGTCATCAGGGTCTTTGTTTGCTTTGCATACAGAAATTGGTTTCAGCTAGAGCTACTCTGTATTTACCTAGTGAAGGGTAATTTTGCTTTGATGCTTGCTACATCAGCTATTTTCCTCCCAGTGTTTATGGTGCAGCTGCGCAGAGGCTATTTTCATCCATTCATGCTGATAATTCATTTGAACTGCACCGTTCAAATGCACCGTTCAATTTAACTGTTCACCTTTTGTAATTTGAAAGGTTGAGGGGAAAAAATTTTTGGCACATCAGAGTTGTCCTTCAATGAGTCCTGGGCCATCTAACCTAAACCCATATAAATCATATTGGCTAACTTGGCTTAATTTTGGTTAAAATTCTCTGTAGAAATCTGCAATTGTAAGTATGTCTGTTCACCACAGGTATTGCATTAAACTTGATGTTCTATAGCCCCAATTTGGCCAGAAGAGTACTATGACTGGGTGGCATCAATACTTTTTGAGACATTGACAAAACTAACCAGGATGTATTCTCCAGTCTAGTTTCTGGCATCCACTGAAGCAATCCCAAATCCAGGCCAAGGGCATCCGGAAATAGGTCTACATGGAATTTGTATCATTGGGTTGCCATGATGCGTTCAAGCACTTGACCCCCTCCCTCTCCCAGAAAAGAGAGATTTGAAATGAGCCAAAAGTTAGCAAGATTGGAGTGGTCACCAGAGGGCTTTTGAAATCAACCCCTTCTTCTTTTAGTACAGTTGGTTCCCTTTAGGAAACAGTTACAAATTTCCTTCAACTGTTTGATCATTCCCCCTCAGGATGGACAAGAGTAAAAAGTGCATGTAGTTGGTCTGTTCTCTCTCCAAGTACAGCATTTTACTGTTCTCCATGGGAGTGAATAGCAGCCATTTGTTTTTGTTTTTTTTTATAATGCTTTATTTAACCATGTGTTCATATAGGATAAAGTGGAAAGGGTGTGCCCATTTCAGCAATGAGATGCTCACACTGCTTCCTGCCCCAGGGATCATTCTAATGAAGAATCAATATGCTCCTTTTGGCATTGCAGGTTAGAGTCCTGTCCTTTCATCTTCATATTTCTTTATCAGGCTCAAGTGATTATTTGTTTTAGTCTTGTTCCTGGAGTCCCCCAGTGAGAATCTCAGTAACAGGGTCAAGATTCTCTGTGATTCTTTAATCCCCCATTCCTGATGTGCAGAGGAATTCTGGGTGTTTTCTAGGGTGCATGCACTTTTCTCATAAGGTAATGAAGAAGCTCAGCAAGCTGTGGTGCTCCCGATAAATGGAATTGGTGTCCTAGCATACAGTATTTCCCAGGGGTAGAAACATTGATTGTTAGGCTGTAAAGTTTTGTGAAGTGTTGATCCCACACATTTTTGTTCCTGCCGGAAACATTTTTTCTTTTTATCGGCCTTCCTGCAAATTGTGTTCTTGCCATCACAAATAACCCAAAGTGTTCTAACTTAAATTTTGTATATATTAGACAGATTTGGCCTTGTTCGAGCACTAACAATGAAGCCATCGCTCTCTTCTGTTCTTTCAATGACTAATACGGCACTTTGTTGTGTTTGGCCATGAGTGTTTTTTGGCACAAGCATGTATGACACATGCTTGTTCGACCTCATTGGCTTCAGAAATGCAGGAACCAAAGGGGCAGAAAATGACAAAGTACATTCTGTTTTATTGGAAGGCGAGTATATGTTGATGCAGTTGCCATTTTTTGTCCTGGCCCTGAGGATTATCCAGTGCAGTTGAATGTCGTCGTACCTTTATGTGATATGGCATTTTGTTTTGTTTTTCTTGTGTTTGATATTGTTTGTTTCAAGATGAAGGCTGATCTGTAAGGATAACTGTGAAAATGTCTATCTGCCATTTTGTTGACAGACGGGGGGATTTGTGTGGATCCTCCTATCGAGTTAGGAGAGGCCAAACTTAAGTTCAAAGTGCTTTGTTCTACTCCTCTCCTAGAACTTTACCTGCTAACACCATATTGTTCTTAATTAGGTAGTCTATTATTCTCCTGTGTGAGATAGTGCCTTCTGTGTACAGGTGTCAAAATACTGATTGTCTTCCTGAAGTAGAATATAGCCACGTGTCAAGTGTATATATTGTCTTGGGACCAGGGTATTTGAGAGACCTCTTCCTTCCTTATAATTCTACCTGTCCTCTCAGATTATCAGATGGGGTCCTTCTGACTGTGCTGCCCCCAGCAGAGGTGAGTGGGGTAGCTGCAGCTAGAAATAGGGGCTTATCTGTGGTGGCTCCTTGTTTGTGGAATTCCTTCCTGAAAGGTCTCTCTGGAGACCTTTCAATGGGGCCTCAAGACTTTTAAAAAAATCAAGAAGGCATTTGACTGTTGACATGATAGGCTGGCATATTTAATGAATGTAATTTTAATAGTTTTGTGTGATCCGTTGGTCTGATCTGCTTTATTATTTTGTTTTATGTTTTAGTTTCACTTAGTACTGTGTTTTTATGTTGTAAGCCTCCTTCTGTGCCCCCATTGTGTGGGAGAAAGGCAGGGCAGAAATTCAGTAAGTAAGTAAAAATGTATTGCATAGGGAAGAGGCAGCATCACTGAATTTATTAAAATTGGGATTGTCTTTACTCTCAAAGATGGGCCATTTTAAAGTGCAGTAAAACCCCAATGGTATGGCGTCAGAATAGCCAAAAGTGGGTGAGCTTTTTTTGGGGGGGCGGATTTTTGCATGGTGGGGTGGCAGTAGCCCATAGGGGCACCATCGTAGACCTTTACCCCGGGCATGGGGCTGGGGTGGTCTGCTGCTGGTATAACTCCACCTGATGGGGAAGACTGATAGCTGAGCTGTGTCCCACCTAATAGGGACACACAACCCCTTCTGAGTGTGACACCTCTCTTGTTGGGAGGGAGAGGTGTACCCCACATGGATAATGATACTCATACAATCAAACCAAGTAGGTTACTAAAATACATGTTGTATAACCATGTTGCAGGAAATGTAGTTCTCCATATAGTGTGCTGGAGTTGATCCTGGAGCAGGGAGGAACAAGGCAAATATTAACTTGTCAGTTTCTTCCCTTGCTGGTTTACTTATCAGCACAGCTTTCAGGTACATAAGTATATAACTATAGTTGGGGAGTTCTTTTTCCATCCTGTATTGTCATGTTAATTTTTTTGTTTGTTTTAATGTCAGGTTTGCATAGGCTCTGCTCTTGGTACTCAACTTAGCCAGTAACCTGATCTTGGAACGACCTTGGCAACACAATCTTATATGTGTCTACAGTCTACAGGGCAGGATGAATAAATTCCTCGATCCATTGGGCTCAAACAAGCTTTTCTTCAGAATCAGACAACCATACCTTTTTTGTTTCACTGGTTTTTCTTTGCCCTCTTCAACATATGCTGCTTATGCTAGGGAAAATTCCACTGTCAGTTTATTATGTCTCACATTCATTGTGTATGTCTACTAGTGACTCTGTCTCTGCTTCTCTGTCTTTTTTCTTTATGGGGCCAATTTTTGATTGCCAATTTTTGTCCCACAAGGGCTCCTGTCCCTTTCACGTCCATCTGGTAGGCAGAGGTTGGCAGGTAAAATGTTGTCCATCGCAGTGTGCCTGTCAGAGAAACCAGAAACCACATCAGCCAGGTGGTGGGCCTCTAATACAGGATCATGACGTTCTTGGTCTGCTTAAGGGCTGTAGAACAAAGTGATGAAACACTCTGAATTTTACAACCACAGGTTTTGCATTTCATGTACATTGGTTTAATCTGCATGCTTACTTTATCCTACAACAATGGTTCTCATACATTTAGCACCAGGACCCACTTTTTAGAATGAGAATCTGTCAGGACCTGCCAGAAGTGATGTCATGACTGGAAGTGACATCATCAAGCAGGATAATTTTTAACAATCCTAGGTTGCAGTCCTACCTATACTTACCCAGGAGTTAGTTCCATTTACTAGCATTGTTAATAGAATATACATAGTAGCTTGTTAAAAGTCCAGGTCTGTAACATTTCCCCAATGCAGTCACATACCATCAAGTCTGATACATTAAAAATAAGCATTGAAATGAATGGGTACCCACCTGAAGTTGGCTCACAACCCACCTAGTGGGTCCCAACTCACAGTTGGAGAAACACTGCCCTACAACTAATGCACATTTTGTCAAGGTGTTTGGTGTAGGATCCCTGTTTTGTCCCAATGTGAGCAGGTTTCAAGAAAAACAGCAAATACAGCAGAGTACTTTCAGCAGATGTATTGAGCAAGGGATATCACAAGTAGAGTAGTCAGTTAAGCAGTCCAAGAGTCAGCACAATGAGCAGTCAGTCCAAGTATAACAAATCCAAATCAGTTTCCAACAATACACAGTCAAAGGTTCAGTCCATAAGTCAGTAATAACATATACATACAGTAGCCAGCCTCCTCAGTCACGGGCAGCAGTTCCACAGTTATCTCCAACAACTCCCCTACTGCTGCACTGGAAGCTCCAGCAGACTAAACTTATGTAGTCAGCTTAGCCAATCAGTGCTGGCTTGGTCACACCCAGGGTGTGTCAGTCCCAGGTGCCTGCTGATTCTGCTGATTCAGCAATCTACACCTGCTCCCTGAACCAACTTGTAAGCTGTGGTTCTGCTTCCCTCAGAACACAAAGCTGACACATTTAAAGTTTAACTCAACTTTTGATGATTTTCATTGTGTAAGGTTTTTGAGTTTTATATGAGATCATCTTGTAAAGGATGGGTTTGGACTCATGGAAGAGTACAGAATAGTGAAGGACAAGGATGTGCAGGTTGAAGGGTTGCAAGTTGTGATTCTCTGCACCTGCAAATCATTCCTACAAGCTCTCCTAAGGTAGTTATTGAGCATTTTAAGGAACTATTTAGGATTGAGTCATATAATTTGTTCTCAGTTCAGAACTTACGGGTCCATTTCAAATGGTAGAGGCAGAAGCATTCCCCTGCCTTCCTGCCACCGTGTATCTAATATGATGTATAATGCAGGTGCTTTGGTCCAAGATCCATATGTACAACCAGGGCTGGTACCAGGCTAATTTTGCACCCTAGGCAAGGTTAATTACTTGTACCCCCAAGACTTTATAATTATTCCATAGCACTGTTGTGGCATTTAACTCATGTAAATAATGCAACACACACACACATAGTTGCAATATTTAGATGAGTTTAAAAATGAATCTGTATAAAACTGTGCTCCTCAAAGGTCAAGTTCTGCACCTCTGATGTTTGTGTCCTAGTGGCTGCCTTAGGGCCCAATCCTATCCAATTTTCCAGCACCGGTGCAGCTGCAATGCAGCCCCAAGGTAAGGCAACAAATGTTCCCATATCTTAAGGAGGCCCATGTGACTGCCACTCCACCACAGGATGCAATGCATGGCCCATTGGCACAGCTACACCGGCACTGGAAAATTGGATAGGATTGGGCCCTTAGTTGGCCGAATGATAGCAGTGGCCCTGTGTGTAACTGCCTGATTTTGTACAATCCTTTTCAGTATCATATGATAGAAGAAAGGGCCATTCCACAGGCTGTTTGGTAGCTAATTCAGCTGTTCGAAGGTGTGTGAACTTGCCTCTTTTCAAAGTGTGTTCTCACTGCCTATGCACATGATTCATTTTGACCTCTCAGTTAATTTTCCAGTAAGGTAAAGCAAATATTATATAAGGTAAACGCAAGTAGAGAAAAATGTTTCCTGTGCCAAAAGAAATATGTCTGTCCTTCCTTGCAGTAGAGTTAGTTATATCCCCAATCTTTTAACCACTTACTTTTTCGGGGGGGGGGGGGGGGAGGGAGATATTAACTTCTGTATTTGTCAGATGGCAGATTTTTAAGTCTTGACCAGACAGGCATTCACCAACTGTTGAAAAGCTGTAAGGCTTAAGACTGTTTGCTTTGTCTTCCTGTATCTCTAAATAATTGATCTTAAAGCAGAGAGTGAGAGGACGTACCTCCCTTCATCTCTTGCCAGCCCTGTAAAATGTGGTCAAAGAGATGTGCAAAGGGAAAGAATTTTGTTTGGGGACAATGATTTCTCAGTGGTGTATGTACACATTGTAGCTCCTATTCCCTTGGTCAGAAGTCTGAGCCAGAGTTAAAATTCCAATATTTTAAAACCCAAGAAGTTCTGCACCCAGGACAAGTTTTACAAATTCAGTGCTGCCCTATGAATTGCACACAGCAAATTGCCACATGGGTATAAATTTTAGAGTTTTTTCAAGTTTTATTTGTGGGGACTCCACCCCCCCCCCAAATGCTAGGAAAAGATTTGATTTGATGACACTATTTTGTTTTAAAGTTGGGCAGTGGTTCTCAGTCTGACCTCATTGGCTGCACATTGTAGGGCTACTAGAAACCGCTTCCAGGTCATGCCAGGCCTGTGACCCTCTTCCTTGGTCTTGTCACACGTCAGAATGCTATCATGAATGAAAACAAAGTGCTCAGTAAGCCTACCACTTGAGAGTGTGTTATTAAGTCTGCCTACAGTAAAATTGCTTTCGTTATAAGTTTCGTTTAAAGTTGCAGTTTCCAAGAACCCATCACCAATATTAAGTGAAGAATCTCTGTATTTTGTAGCAAAATGCTTAAAAGTATATTAAGTGCCAGCTTTATGTGACTTGGTTCAAACTTAATGTGTAGTTTGTCATTTAGTTCAGCCTATGAGCACTTGTATTGTTGATAAACTGCTACTAAAATACGTAAAATTTACTTTGTTTTCAGAAAATGTTTTTAAAGATCTCATTCTGGCTTCCATTTTGTAAAAGCAAATTCCGCAGTTTATTGTACCAAAATTCCTGAAATAGCTAGAAAGAAGCTTATAAAAGAGAGGAAGGCAGCTTAGAGCAAACATAATCGAAAAGACCTGCATCTCTCTTTGCAGAGAACTGTAACAGAGCCATCCTAGGGATCACCAGAGTGGCAGAATGGATGAAGTGCTGTTTGCTTCTTAGGGAGTTTATTTTAGATCCATAGTGTGGAATGTAATTATTCCAAAAGCTCTTGAACGAATGTCAAAAGTTTAAGTGAAAAATACCTTTTGTTCTGGTTTTGCGAAGCATAAATCTAAACAGTGAAGTCAGACTTTGCATAAATGGACCACTGGTTATTTCCTGTGCAATCTTTATTTCAGACTTTCAGGTACTCTAGTTTAATCCTTCCCAGAGTTCTTCTGCCATTAAATATTTGTTGAAGCTCCATAGCTGTGCAGTTCGGCATATCAGAAGCGTTGTGGACTTCGTTTGAAAAGCATTTGCCAGAAAGGATAGAAAAGTGCATTCCCCCTTTGTATACACTAGCCCTCTTCTCTAATCATGCCACCTGCATTTAATGAGCACTGGTTGGGGAGCGGTCCTCTGGCCTTATTCTCTGCTCCTGACATGCTCTGCTCCTGACATGACTGAGGGCCCAATCCTATCCAATTTTCCAGCACCAGTGCAGCGGTAATTCAGTCCCAAGGTAAGGGAACAAATGTTCCCATACTTTAAAGGGGCCTCTGTGACTGCTGCTCCACCATAAGATGCGGTGCATGACCCATTGGCACAGCTGCACTGTCACTGGCACCTGCTGCTGTATTGCTGTGTATTTAGCTTTCATTAGAAAGGGACCCTGCTTGCAAATGGACACACGAACCCTGTTTGGATTCCCACATGGGTAGTGCCCCTTTTGTTTGAAGGCTGTAGGCAACATTACTGCAGGTTGTGACCAGCATCACATTTGTGGTGGTACTAGATAGTGCAGTCCTGGGAGATTACATAAGAAGGCTATACTGGCATTCATTTTCAAATGAACGCCCACCATAACGGTAATGATTGTTTTTACACCCAGCAGAACTACGGTTTTTAAGAGATTCATCCTTTCAACAGACCTGTGAGACAGGCTTAGTATTCAGCTGTTATGAATGGATAAGATGATTTGCCCAGGGATGTCTTCTGAGGTGAGGGAAGAACCCAGGTCAAATTCTAATATCAACCATAGCATGTAACATAGCTGGTTGAATAAGTACATAAGGTGTCCATGGAAAAGGGAAATAACCCTTTACAACTCTGTAGGACTTCAGTATGTAGCAGATGTGCATACTAAGCTTCCACAGTGATCTAATTAGGATCTTGGCAGCTGTTTGATCCTGCTAGCGAATGTTCTTCTGGTGAACAGTTTCTTTCGATAAGGCCACCACTCTTGTCTGGAGCAGCTGCAGGATCCTGACAAGAGTTCAAATGTGTAGAATCTGTTACCCTTCTCAGTAGTGAAGCCTGAGGGCTAGGAGTTTCAGCTGAGGTGTGCGCACACAGTGGGACAACATGATTGTACACCCCTGTCATAAACACTTGAATATCTCGAAAAGAGAGAATCTAAAAGTGGCCTGCCTGTGAGGTGTGTAAGGTCTAAACCTAACAGTTTGTATTATTTTGGGCTTCATGAGAACTAGCAAATCTGAAAACAATCATTTCCTGATTTTTTTTATTTTCCTGAGGGAAATGTCTTGACAGAATTTTGTTTGCAAAATGCATTTCTTGGCATCCATCTGTACGTTTGGATTCCTCCTTGTCAGAAGTGAAACCCTTTGTTTCCTTGTGTTGCACTTTTGCCAGCATTGGCTAACTGATTAGCCAGGGATGTGCCTAAGAAGTTCCTATACTACAGGGTGCATTGCGGCACATTAGGGCATTGTGGCACACTCACAGGGATGCTGTGGTATGTCCCCGGTGGCCCCTCCTACCTAACTGTCCCCCTGGGTGCCGGTGTCTTGGATCTCACAAGATTTGGGTGCCACCATCTTGGATCTCACAAGATTTCATGAGATCCAATATGGTGGCGCCCTGCTGAGGTGGTGTCGTCACCCAGGTACATTTGGGAACCACTGGAATGTGGGTTGTACTGGATTAAACCATTGATCCACCTAGCTCAGCATTGCTTACCTTAGCTGGCAGCAGCTTTCCAAGATTTCTGACAGAAATTGCTCTCCTTTCTACTTGGAAATGTCAGGGATTGAATCTGGAACCTTCTGCATGGAAGGCAGATGCTCTGACCACTGAGCTGTCCTTTCTTGGGCATCATTTAAGCAACCTCATAGAATGATAGAACTGGGACCTTGGAGGTTTCTTGTGAGTTTTTGACCACCTTTTCCTCAAGCCTGCATCTTCCTTTCTCTCACCTTCTTCAGTGCCCTTCTTTATATTTAGTTTTGTGTTGTTTTCCTCTCCCATCTCCTTTTGTATTTAGTTTAAAGCTACCCTGGTTAGGCTTGCAAGGTTCTTGCCAAATGTGTCCCTTCCAGTCCTTGTGAAGTGCAACTCACATCTTGCTGCGGGCTCTTCGTAATGTAGGCCGTAGTTCAAGAAACCAAACCATTCCTGGCAATGCCCTCTTTGTAAGCAGTTGTTCACAGCTAGGAACAACTGCTAGGAACACAGCTAGGAGCTTTCCCTTCCTTTGCCTTGACCTTCAACAGGGAAGAGTACCAACTTGTGCCCCAATGTCTTCATGTTCTTTCTCAGAGCTTCACAGATCTTTCCAAGGCTGCTTCTAACAGTATCGTTTGTTCCTGCGCAGAACAGCAGCTTGGGGCCACGGTCACTGGTTTTGATGAGTGTTGGCAACATTTTTATCACATCCCAGATATGTGTACCTGGAAGGCAACACTTGCTGAGATGACATGTCTGGTCTGCATAACACTGCCTCTGTCCCTCTCAGCAATGTCCTCTACTCACCATTTCATTCAAATAGGACTTTGGACAGTAATGTCATGTAAAGCGCATTGTAGTATGTCTAACTGTGTCGCATTTATATCAGACTAAAATAGCATTACCATGTGGCAGTTGCCATCTGGTTACTTATTGCACTAGAAATAGGCCACATTTAACTGCAGGCTGAATTGCATTTCTCTCTAGTTACTTCTTTGCAAGATAAGCACAAACCATTCTCTGGTCACAGCTGCTTCCTCTTGATATTGTCACCATGCAGCAGAGTTGGGTGCTCAAGTAGTCACGACTTAACTTGAGTTGCAGAATGCCGGATTTTCATAACACATGTTAGCTCGAGTCATGAATGTCACCGATTCCAGCCCGACTTGAGTCTCGGGACAAGATTTGACTCAAGTCCTGACTATCTAGTGTTTCTGTGCTTGCTTATTCCCCCCCCTCCCCGTTGCTTCCATATCACCCAAAAGACCTCCAAAAGCCATCCTTCAGACCAATGGCAGCAGCAGACGTGGTGAGAGGAGGATAGGTGATTCCAGGAGGCGGGGCTGGGGAGGTTGAGGGGAAGAGGAAGCCTTAAGGGATTTTTTTTGGGGGGGAGGGGGGATTGCTCAAGGCTTTGACTTATTTCTTGAAATGACTCAGGACTAGAGTCAAAATGACTCAAAATTTCCACAAGTCAAGTCATGACAGCACATGCTATGGCTCACGAGTCAAGTTGTGGGGTTGCTGACTCATGACTCAGTTCATGACATGGTCTCAGTGACTGGAGCGCATGCCTGCCATGTAGTTCAATGATAATTGTGCATGATCTTTTACAAGTTTACTGCCTGTAATGGAAGCAAGGTACAACTGCAGCCATGCCAAGTGACACATTTGTATAGTAATATTTTCTTGTTTTAGCATTTTTTTTTTAAAAAAGGGCAATAATCAGATTGCTTTTGTTCGGTGTGGAACTTTAGGGTGCTGTCTTGCAGATGTTTTTTCTCCTTTTCCCACCACACCCGTAGCTCGCACTCTGTAGTTTCTCGGGGTTCAAACGGCAGCTTACCTTGAGTTTTCATTGGTTGCAAGTGCCTTTTATTCTCCTCTGTTTCATGGGGCTGCATATTTGTTTCCCACAGTTTTCTGCATGTTTGTCTGTAATGAACCGTGAAATGATTCAGTGCCAGCATGTGTTTTCAATAACTAGGGAATGTGGGCATATGGAAGAATGAGGAATGTTCAGTTTGATGTTCCAAATGCATAACATGGGTTAACATTCTCTGTGGATTTTGCAGTGCCACTCTTGGCTGGGAATGGTTAATTATTTGAAGATTATGTAATGTCTTGCATGAACCAGCTGTAACTTTCAGCAAGCATTACATGAGTTAGAAAATCAGGGCTGTGAACTAGTGAATTTTCTACAAAGACTCTGCTGCATCAACCAAATGAATTCAGTGAGTAAAAAACACATCTTTTCAGGCTATGTGTTCTCATGGGGCCCCTTCCACAGACATACACTCAGATATAACTTTCTCTTTTCTGACTTCAAACGTATATGCAGCAAAATGAGGATGTACAGTGCAAACAAGTAAAATGGATTGTACTCAGACTGCAGGTGGGGTCCTGTTTCTTCAAGTAAGTGTGTGTATGCATTTATTTGCAAATAGGACATTAACACATTAGGGAGAGAGCTAATCGTCTAGATCAGGCATGTCCAACTTCGAACAGGTTGTGATCTATTTTTTCCACCCAAAAGTGCCGGTGATCTACCACCATGAAAATTAAGTTTCAAACTAGTTTCAAATTAAATCTTAACCCAATAAAGTTGGAGGATTCCCCCCCCCCCATTTTTAATGAACCTTCTGTCATTTACTTGGATGTGATCAGCTGTTAAGCAAAAACAAAACAGACAAAGATCCAGTAAGAACTGTGAGGGGAAATGTAAAGTACATTTTTCTTAAAGTTCTATTGAGTAATAACTTAATAACTTTCTTTAACTTTTATTGAGTAATTTGTGTTAAATTTAGGTCGAGTATTGATCCAGGCTGATCTTGCACAATCTTTAATATTTTGCTCTTGCTCATTAGTGAGACGTCTGAGCCTGCATCGCATCCACCAGCTTTTTGAAGTTGGGTGAATATTGCATGAGGGCCAGGGTCAGGGAATCCTGGAGATGTTCATCTGTCGTGTTGGAACGTTGTGTATTCTTTGTCATTTTCAGATGGGAAAATGCGGATTCACACAAATAAGTTGAACCGAAATAGGAGTGTACAGCTTCACTGTATCTTCTCAAGTTGGGAAATTTGTCTCTAGGCACTAGGTTCCAAAATGATTCTTGCTCAGCACGGGTCTTGAGAAAAATGTCATTTTTAAGGGTTAATATTTTGTTTTCAAGAGATGGCTTATTGAATGAGTAATTTTTACTGATAGCAGCTGCAGTTTCTTTAATGTCCACATCTACTCTGAATGGGTATGACAAGTACTCCACAACTGTTCCAATTTTTTGGAAGTCACAGAATCTATTTTCGAATTCCTGGATAACAGAACAGATTTCTGTCGCATACTTCTCGTTCTGAAAAACAAAATTTGGCTATTGTCCCAGATGGTCCTACGTATTAGGAAAATGATCAAAAGTGTTGTTTGTAAGGTCAGTCATCATTAGCTCAAATTTGCTCTTGTAGGATGAAACTATACTCATCTCGCCAATGCATTTGTTTTTACCTTGTAGTTCACATTTCACTAAGGTGTACTTAGTTCGCCTGTAAAGTCAGTGAGAAATGCCATATCACATAACCACTCCTCATCTTCCAACTCTACTTGGTCATCTCCCCTCTCCTTCAAAAAACTTCTTATTTCATTCAGCAAATCACAAAATCTTTGCAGAAATGTGTGCCTACTTAGCCACCTTACATCTGTGTGCAAAATGATTTCCGTTGCCCCTTCATCAAGAGTAAGATTGAAAAGCTGTCTTTGAAGTGATCTTCCACGAACTGAATTTACAATTTTGAAAGTGATGTCCATGACAGTCTTTGTATTGAGTTTCTTGCTTGCCAAAACTTGCTGGTGAATGACGCAGTGGTAAGAAAGGAAATCTGGGAAGTCGTCATGCTGTCTAACCCCTGCTAATTGGGTAAGAGGCACTTTTTCAAGTGGTGCTCCTTTTTTTTTTAGCAGGGGAGAGTAACTGGCCCACCTCACCCCAGCAGTGTCTGTTCTAGTGGCTGTCTGCTGGTATTCATTTGCATCTTTTTAGATTGTGAGCCCTTTTGGGACAGGGAGCCATTTAGTTATTTGATTTTTCTCTGTAAACCGCTTTGTGAACTTTTAGTTGAAAAGCGGTATATAAATACTGTTAATAATAATAATAATAATAATACTACACAGGGCTTTGAAACCGTTAAACTCACCTGTCATTGCTCTTGCTCCATCAGTAGTGATGGAAACAAGTCTATGCAATGGAAGATTACACTTTGTCACAAAAGAATGGAAAGAACTGAATATTTCCTGACCGGTAGTTCTCCCTTTTAAAGAAATCATTCCAAGTAGTTCTTCTTTAACACTGAAGTCTTCAAAAACCATCCGGATAAAGACTAGTAACTGGGCTATGTCTCTTATGTCTGTAGATTCATCCCGTTGCAGTGAGAAAGCAACACAATTGGAAACAACCTCCAACAATTGTTCAGTTGTGTCTCCACACATCTTTTCTGTTTGCCGCACGACGGCGTCTCTTGAGAATTGTACATCTTGAATAGCAGCTGTGATCTCTTTCTTATTTTTAAATCCTTCAAAAAGATTGTCAGCTGCTTCAAGAAAACAATCTTTTACAAATTTCCCTTCAGTGTAAGGTTTGCATTTCTTTGCGATCAGGTTGCTGACCTTGAAGGAAGCTATGGTTGCATTGACCGAATGTGACCTTGGCTTGGCCATCAACTGTTGCTGAGTAGCCAATTTCGATTTAAGTTCTTTGAGCTTCAGTATACGAATTTCACTTTTGGGTGGAAAATCAGCATCAAACTTATTGCTATGCAGAGCCTTATAATGACGTTCCAGATTACCCTTTTGGGCAAGGATACTGGGGCGATACAAATTAGACAGCACCACTTGTCTTTCACCTTGATGAAGTAGTAGCCCATTTCCCAGTCATCATGAAAGTGGTAGGTTTTGCTCTTCCTTGGAACACTCATCTTCGTTATACTGGGGTGGCTGGATGTAAGAAGGCCAAATCTGCTACGTTAGTATAAACACTGGCTGAATTTGGTCCAAAACTGTCACGGTCCCAAAGTATTAAAGATCAACAGGAACTGAAGACCTCTGGGTGATGTGCAATACAAGGAACGGAGATGCCAAAACCACACATGCAGTTCTAAAAGTAAAAATAAGAATTCATCATACTGGCACCAATCAAATACCACCATAAATCATCAAAAAAATTCAAAGACCAGTCCAGCAAACCAGATAAAATCAAATACTGCCAAACAAGTTCAAATACTTAATAAATTCTGCACACAGTGTAGAATCAACACAAAGTCTAGGCAAAATAAAATTGCAGAGGCAAGCAAAAGTCACAGTGGTTTGAACCAATTCAAAGGCAAGGCATAGGCAAGTTAGAACAAAATTGGAAAAGCCCGCCAAAATCACCAAATTCTTGACACTTTGTTGTGTCTGCCCGAAAACGTTTAATGAAAGCGAACTATAAAGCCACCAATGACCAGCACACGACACAACTAATAGGGTAAGTGTATTCATTTAAAGCCCGGGCAAATGGATATCGCCCGGTATATAACACACTTCTAAGGGGTGTTGGGGCGGGGGCAGAAATGGGTGATTCTGAGAGGCAGAAGACCAGGTATGACGCCGGGCCTGTGGCGTCTCGTCGCAGGGCACGGGCAGCGGTTCCCTGGGGTACCCAAAAACTATTGGCCCGAAAACAACAAGCACCCTCAATACACCCGCAGGCAAGATTCCCACAGGCAGGGAAAAATGACAGGCAAAGGATCAGCGGTGGCGGCAAGCCCTTGGCAGATGACCTTCCGGCACGAGATCTCTCCTAGGGACGGGGCGAGCTGCTGGAGAGATGGAGCCAAGTGGGGCTGGCGATCTACCTCTGACCACTCCGCGATCTACATGTAGATCGCGATCTACCTGTTGGACATGCCTGGTTTAGATCTTTTGCCTGCTCTGCTGGCTTTCTAGCTGAAGGGAGCTTTTAGCATAGGGGAGCATTAAAAATGTCATTTCCCTAAATGAAATTTAAAGTACTGTGCACCATTCTACCACCACCATGGCAGCGCTCCATGTGACTCTCATCATTCTCATAACAGAGAGAAGCAGGTCCATGACAATTTGTTGCCTCGATTGGTGGTAGCACGTGATCTGATATCACATTCCTTGCAGATATCACTGAGGATGCTAGTATACAGTTTTTTGACTGCATCCAGAATTGTGCCCCAGCATCTTCGGTGATATTTGAAGGGATCCTGGATATTCCTCATACACTGTTTCACCGATGGCTCTAAAACTACTGCTGCCCATGTCTGTTTCTGGGATAGCAGGTGTGTTAGTCCTGGTCTTTTATGGAAAGGTAAACCTGCCCTATACGGTAACCTGGCTTTCTGCTCTGTAACTCTGACCCGCATGCGTTGAATCCTCACATACAGTCATTTTCTTTCTGTAAATGTCTAACATGCTTGAATTTTTTTAAAGATCTATAGCAGTGTTTTCCAAAGTGTGGTTCATGTCCCACTAGTGAGTCGCGAGCCCATGCACAGTGGGTCATGAGGTGTGCCCTCCCACCTGCCCTTGTGCTGGTTTGGCTCCAAATAGGAACCATTCTGAAAGCCAGCTCAGAGATGCTGCTTGCTGGACTTACCAGTAGCTTCCAGAGGCCTCTTCCAGGTCGCACTAGGCCTGTGACCCACTCTGTTGGCTTCTGCGAACCTCCGAATGGCCAGCAGAAGCATTCAGAAATGACTTCAGGTTCTTGGAAACAATTTCTGACCACAAGTGTTGTGACCCACCGTGAAGGACCATGTAGGTCATGGAGCTAGAAAACTTGAGAGCTGCTAATATATAGGATTTATATACTGTATTAGCCATTCTAAATGATATTCTGTAAGAAAAAGCAGCACTTTTAAGAGAAGGATTATGGCACTTGCAGATTCACTCATGCACCAAAATACATGGACAGTGTAAGTTAAGGCACCAGCTTCAACTTCCACATTACATGAGCAATCAACAGAGTTTAGTTTCTCTAGTGTGATCATTCACTACACGTAGCCTCCATGTGAACATGCTTTCCCTTTCTCTTTCAATCCTAATCCTATCTCAAGACAAACTGGTTTGTATCCTAAGTAGCACAAGTGCAGTGGCACTTCTGCAAGTGCTCTTCCCTGTTCCCTCTTTCCTAAGGCAGCCACCTGAAACCCTTGCGAGTGAAGAACCCTTGAAAATGATGGGGGGTGCAGAGTTGAGGGACTGTGGTGGGAAGGGGGGGTTTCCCCAAAAGCATAGTACAGGCACCTTCCAAGCATAGGAGTTCTGCTCATAGAATGAACTTTTACCTTGTGTCTGAGGATTCCCTACAGATTCTACGATGGATATTTATTTTGGCTTTAAGATTTATATCCAAAGTTGAGTGATGGAATTGGGAAATAATTTTTGCCAGATTGTCTGATTTGGCCTTGGTGACCTGCATGGCATCAGGTGGATATTTAGGTTTTGAGATGGTAAACAACTTGTGTGCCCTGCAGCCCCCTTATGCATTAAGAGAATTTGGAGATAGGGCCACTAAATCAGGTCCTCTCTTGCCCACCTTCTAATTCCAACTGTGGCCTAGCTGTGACTGTGAATTTCTTCAATAACATTGGCTATCTTGGCATGTGTGCAAACCACCAAATGTGGCAACCTAAACACCTGTTGGATTGGGGTTTTGTTCTGCGATACAAGTTAAAAATTTTACATTACTGTCTAATAGAGGGGTGTCAAACATAAGGCCTGTGAGCCAAATGTGGCCCCCAGAAGCCATTTTTCCAGCCCTCGTTGTAATTGGGCTCTCATATTTTGAAATTATGAATGAAATTTGCACATTTTCTCTTTTGTCATTTGCAGCGAATGAGTTTCTGTGTGAGAACAAAGTGCCTATTTCTGGCCATCATCTGCTTCATGATGTCACTTCCTGCTTAATGGTGTCACATCCGACTCTCAGCAGGAACCATGAATACTAATTTTGGCCCTCAGTAAGAAATGAGTTTGACATCCCTGGTCTAATATGTTTTAGTGACTATTTGTACTGTGGGTGGCAATTCAAAGAGCAGACCAAAGGTATATCTCTCTCTGTCATGCACATACCCTTTGCTTTTTATTTGGTTCAATGTATGCAGTGTATATAGGTAATAATGCCTCTACTGCTGAAAGTCAATGAGCCACTTCTTCTACTCTTCACTCAGAGGGGATAAGCTAATTCTGTTCCCTCCTTACCACAGCTGGCTC
Organism: Tiliqua scincoides; assembly: GCF_035046505.1. Taxonomy (NCBI): domain Eukaryota; kingdom Metazoa; phylum Chordata; class Lepidosauria; order Squamata; family Scincidae; genus Tiliqua; species Tiliqua scincoides. The sequence continues at coordinate 240,144,355 of NC_089822.1, read as the reverse complement.
CATAAATGGAGAAAACTGGTCTGTCTGAAGGGGCTTTATTTGGTTTCACAAGTGCTAACGCAGCTGCTGCCATACAAATACATTTGTTTTAAAATTTCACAAATGTTTATATTCACTGTAGGAGACATATAATAACTAAAATGTATAGCTTGTATTGAACCCATGTGCATACTTGCCTCTGGGGAGGAGGCTCGGGGGAAAGAAGGATACCAAACCTTATGTGGTTATCTGTGAAAGAAATGGAGAGGTAAAATAAAACAAGATACAATACGTTTGTGCGGGATGATGAGCCGCTATTGAGAAGTCTACAGTTCATACCGATTTAAATGCTACTGATTTCACTTTGCCCAAGCAGGTGGCTCCAAGATCCAAATTTCAGACCTTTTTGGAAGAAATGTCTAAGAAGAAGTGTGCATGTGCCTCAATCCCTTTTAAGGTTTGATAGAGCATGGCCTGCCGTTCTGGCTTTACCACACCACAGATTCCACAGAGGTGAGCCTGTTTGCAATCTGAAGGAGTGGCTAGGGAATGATAGAGTGTCAGAAGTAGTGAGTTAACAGGCTGAAGAAATGGCAGAACCTAAGGCATCAGTGTCTACTAGCTGGGCCATGAAGCAGACTGCCCCATAATTTTCAATAGAAACAGAGGCTGCACACTGAAGATCTGGATCTAAATCCCCACTTTTGGGTAGCTTTGGACAGTCATTATGTCTGAGCTTAATCTCCCTTACAGGGTTGTTGTGAAGACATAATGGTGGCAGTGGTGGCGGGTGGAACCTTGTATATCACCCTGAGCATCTTGAAGAAGTGGAGTAGAGGAGGGACTGTATCTCTGTGGTAGAGCACTTGCTTTGTATGCAGAAAGTCTCTGTTTGAATCCCTGGTATCTCCTGGAAAGGCTGGGAAAGATTCCCAGCAGGAATCCTGGAGAGTCAATCAGCATAGATAGGATGTAACTGGGTGTGCCAGTGTCTGCCAGTCAATGTAGATAGGACCTAACGTGGACTTCTGCAGTTTTTGCATTTATCATTGAATGTTCAGAAGCTTTGTCGTTTTCAGCTGGGACAGAATTAAAACTGTCTGAGCATTTTCTGCAGATCCTACTCCCTGTTTCCTCTCCCTACAACCAGCTACTCTGTTGACAGAAGGCCTTATTCATTTTACTACTTCCGTTCGCATGATGAAGCGAGGAGGGCGTTTTGTCGGATTCATTTTTCTGGTCTGTATGAATGCAGTTGAGAAATGTGTATTGATGAAATGTGAACTGGAGATTATTTCCTAGTTTCGGCAGCTTCCTTGCCTCGTTAGGTTGTACATAATATAGCCCACTGGGTTTCAGAATTTACCTCTGTATTGATTTTTTTTTTCCCCTAAGAAAAAGCTCTCTTTGGATTGAATGACATGTTGTCCTTGGGCTAGAAGGAAATACATTTCTTTTAAGTGATGTGCATCATTAGGCAACTGTAAAACGTGTGTGTGTGTGTGTGTGTGTGTGTGTGTGTGTGTGTGAAAATTTTAAAATATATACGTACTTTGTATATTTATCTATAACTAAGTACAGGTGTTGCGGCATCGGCACCTCAAGCTTAAGAACTGATCTTTTGTCTACCAGGAGCTGTCACAAACAAGGCCTGCTAAAGGTAATGAATCACCCAATAAAAACCACATTCTGACAGTAGGGTGATATTTGGGAATTCATTTGCAACCCCTGTTCAATTGAGAACTCCTAAAAACGGCAATTACCTTGAAGGGAAGCAGTGAATCTCCGTCAGGTGTTTAAATGATTTATAAGCAGTGAACTGTCTCCAGAAATGGTGCCCCTTTCCCTCCCTCCCTCCCTCCCCTGTCTCTGCATGCAGCTGCATAGGTTTATCGGAACTATGCACCAAAAAATGAGGATTGTCTACAGAAACTGTCATGTTGGGTCTGAGCCCTTTGGGAGGGAACAGCTGTGTTATGTAAAGAGCCTGTGGCAGGGTCCTTGGTGGGAATGCAGCAGGATGAGCTGATGTGGTGTTGCAGCTGGGAATGAGTTGACATGGGAGGAAGTAGTATGGGATCAAAGACCAGCATCTCAAGTGACTGGGCAGTGCCAAAGTCCAGGGAAGAGCTGAGAGTGAGGCATGTTGGTGCACAGGAGACCAACTGAAAAACTCAGGCAAAAATCTGGACGGGAGATGATGAAAGACTGGATCTAGATAGGAACACCGAAGAAGTGGAACCATGTTCATGGGCAAATCAGAGCAGGCAGCAAGCGCAGCGTAGTCACGGAGTGGGGAAAGAAAGTAGGGGATAACTTCTTCAGTCTTTCTATTCTTGGATGTCCCTTCAACTTTCCGTACCATGTGCAGTACCTAGAGATATGCTACATTATATTGCAGCTGTATTTCATGCAATAGGGATAACACTCATTAGATGAACTTGGAAACCTTCTGCAGAAGTTTGTTTCTGTATGCAAGGCCAGACAGGAGGGGATTTGCACTAATAGCAAGCTCCACTCCTTCTGTGCACTCACTCTCCATGACTTGGTTAAAACATGTATATACTGTAGTAGCCTATGCACATTGATCCTAATCACATGATTATATGTACACTACTTTCTCCAGATTAAGGATCTAGGACCTATAGGATACTATCTATAGGTTAGTATCCATATGATACTAAACCCACATTCAGGGATGAGAACTTGAGTCAGGTGACTGGGACTCGAGTCGTGAAAAGGTGTTTGGTTTTTTTTTGCTGACTTGTGAGTCATGCGTATGGAAGACTCAGGAAAAAAACACTTGACTCACTGTTGGCTTACTGTTTTCATGGTGTGAAAGACCTCATGGGGCCATCATTCAGACAGGGCAAGCAGCAGGGAGGTTCCAGCCAGGTTAATCCAGCAGCAGGGAGGCAGGGAAGGGTTAATGTTTGTGTTTGCATCTGAGCAGGAGGGGAGGAGGTGGGACCAGGCTCTTTTGCCCTCTGTGATAGGAAGGAAGGAACCAATGATCATTGTTCCAGGATCCAGTGGGACTACTACTTACTAGAGCTGGCAAAGGTTGGATCATTCTAGTAAACCTCCCAGCTGCCACACGTGACCCTTCTCCCTCTTGCCTCTTCTGTCCCCACTCTCTTGCAGTTCCTCCCACCCCCTCCCGCCTTGTTTACAGACGGGGGGGGGATAGCAGGAGAGTGAGTAAAGAGAACTCCAGCACATACACATCCATCGGTAGCAGTCCTGTTTTTTCCACGTCTGGGTTTTTAAAGGGGGTGACTTGACTCAAGTCCTTTAGAGTCTCAAAAAGGTGACTTGGAAAGTGCCCCCATTGTGATGTTTTCAGGTTGAGTTGCAAGGGGGTGGTGACTCTAGACCTGACTCGAATTGCGCCGTGCTGGATTTTCCCCATCCCTGCCCACATTTAACCAACAAGTGAGGGCAAGAACTAAGTACTGGTCTAGCCTTGTTATACACAGATTTTTTATACATGGATTTGACTGACTCCTGCTAACTGGGTAAGAGGCACTCTTTCAAGTGGTGCTCCTCTTTTTAGCAGTGGGGAGAGTAACTAGCCCACCTCACCCCCGCAGTGTCTTTTCTAGTGGCTGTCTGCTGGTGTTCATTTGCATCTCTTTAGATTGTGAGCCCTTTTGGAACAGGGAGCCATTAGTTATTTGATTTTCTCTGTAAACCGCTTTGTGAACTTTTAGTTGAAAAGCGGTATATAAATACTGTTAATAATAATAATAATAATAACAACAACACAAATGGCCCCTGCAAGTGAGAAGGAATGTGCTGATTCCTGGAGAAGGGAAAAAAATGCATCTCTTTAAAATCACGGTTTAAAAACTGCTTTTTACTGTTGCAGAGAGACAGTCATACGAGTGATTACAGATATAACCTAATTATGCACAGATTTTTCTATCTCAGAGCTGATGAGAAGAGTCCTTTAAATTAAAGGAAAAACAGTCTTTTAATAATGCCAGAGAGGGCAGCTGGCTGACAGTCCATCAATCATTCTCTCTACAGGCTTCACTCCTCCCTTCCCTCTGAGCACGTGAAAGAAGGCTAAATGGCAGTGATTATCACCTTCTCCATTCTTTCCCCCTTGCTGGGGCTCCTGCTGAAGGGAGGGATTGCTGCCTGCTGGTGAAGCCTAAGCTCCTGGAGAGAGACTGATTATCTCTGTGTGCATTACAAAGGTAATCAAGGCTGTTTTTAAATCACCAGAGCAAAGAAACTTTGTTTTTTAAATTGATTTGCTATAGTGCGTTTTTTGCCATCCATGTGAGTTCTTAGAACCCTCACGAATAATGAGACTCAACCTGTATATTGTAACTGTCACTGTTGTCTCTGTAATGGATGGAAGACTGTTGTTCTGCACTTTCATGTTGTTGGAGGATAGCTGTACATGTTTGGACCCAGTTTTGTGGGGGCTGTGTTCTCTTGGGAAAATGGGGAGCTTGTATTTCTATTCCATATGGTGGGAGTACTTTGCACTTCTCTCAGTTAAGTTGAACCAGTCTCCTTTCAAGTCTGTTGGGGCCTATAGGAAAACATGAAGGATTTTTCCATACGTTTCTTGAGAACTACCACCTTGATAGGACAATAATTTGTCATGGTATTTGCAAGGGAGTAAGAACATAAGAACATAAGAACAGCCCCACTGGATCAGGCCATAGGCCCATCTAGTCCAGCTTCCTGTATCTCACAGCGGCCCACCAAATGCCCCAGGGAGCACACTAGATAACAAGAAACCTCATACTGGTGCCCTCCCTTGCATCTGGCATTCTGACATAACCCATTTCTAAAATCAGGAGGTTGCGCATACACATCATGGCTTGTACCCCATAATGGATTTTTCCTCCAGAAACTTGTCCAATCCCCTTTTAAAGGCGTCTAGGCTAGACGCCAGCACCACATCCTGTGGCAAGGAGTTCCACAGACCGACCACACGCTGAGTAAAGAAATATTTTCTTTTGTCTGTCCTAACCCGCCCAACACTCAATTTGAGTGGATGTCCCCTGGTTCTGGTATTATGTGAGAGTGTAAAGAGCATCTCCCTATCCACTCTGTCCATCCCCTGCATAATTTTGTATGTCTCAATCATGTCCCCCCTCAGGCATCTCTTTACTAGGCTGAAGAGGCCCAAACGCCGTAGCCTTTCCTCATAAGGAAGGTGCCCCAGCCTCGTAATCATCTTAGTCGCTCTCTTTTGCACTTTTTCCATTTCCACTATGTCTTTTTTGAGATGCAGCGACCAGAACTGGACACAATACTCCAGGTGTGGCCTTACCATAGATTTGTACAACGGCATTATAATACTAGCCGTTTTATAATGAGTGCACCAGGATGTAAGTCTCTTGTTGTCTTGTGTGCTCCCTGAGGCATCTGGTGGGCTACTGAGAGATACAGGAAGCTGGACTAGATGGGATTTTGGCTTGATCCAGTGGGGCTCTGTGGAACTCTTTGCCACAGGATGTGCTGATGGCATCTGACTTAATTGTCTTTAAAAGGAGACTGAATGGATTTCTGGAAGAAAATTCCATCATGGGTTACAAACAATGATGGATATGTGCAACCTCCTGGTTTTAGAAGTCGGCTACCTCAGAATGCCAGAGCAAGGGAATGGCAACAGAATGCAGGTCTCTTGCTGTCTGTGTGCTCCCTGAGGCATCTGGTGGGCCACTGTGAAATACAGGAAGCTGGACTAGATGGGCCCTTGGTGTGATCCAGGAGAACTCTTCTTAAGTTCTCAAAGTCTTCGTCAGATGTATGCTGAGAAGCACTGCTAGAAGACCATTTAAATTATTTCATCTGATGCTGTCAGCATGGAAACTTGAGTTTATGGGAGCTGACAAACTGCAGACAATTTATGGGAACCAAGTTGTGTTTGTGGCTCCTGCTCATCCTTAACAAGTTCAGGTTTGGATAGTAGTGTATAAAGAACTTCTCAGTATAAACGGAAAACCTGTTTGCTGCTGCAGAATTCCCCTGTAGCTGGATTTTTTTTTTTTTACTGGATTACAGAATTTTTAGGAGCACCCTGGAAACACACTGCACAAAACAGGAGAGGCAAAATTAAACAACGTGGAACTCAGCTGGGAGTCTGAAGGCGTCCGTATGCCCATTGCGTGCCCCGGTTTCCTGGAGATGTGGTTGCCCTTTTGTAGGCACGCATTTCATCTCCAAACCATTTTTAACAGTACACATTACAGAAATGACTAAATGTTATGACATGCCCTGAAATAACTTCACTTCAGCTTGTATAAATTCTACATGTGCGGTGCTTTTGGAGCTTGACAGGTGGAATGTTATTGTGATTTTATTTAGCTGCCCTGACATAGTAAAGGCTGTTGCCATTTATCTTGTGGCACTATATGTTCCAGAACAAACAAGTAAGAGTTTATATTTAATTTTTTTTTAAATCCACCTCAAAAAGAAAAGCGGGGCTTAAAAGTGTCTGGATGAATAAAACGAATGTTTTGAATAGTTCAAAGTGTGAGGTGGGCCTCTTTAAAGAGGCATAGATGGGGTTGTTGGGGAGTTAATGAGCTTCTTGCGCACAATGGGTTAAATTTAGTGGGGACCAGAACCTGAGAGGGCTCCTGCCTCTATGCTGATGTGGTATAGTGGAAAGAGTGTCTGACTAGGAGTGGGTGAGACCTAGGTTCAAATCCCCGCTGAATGAACTTAAGGTATTAACTCTCTCTTCAGCTTATCCTACCTCACAGGCTTGTTGTGAAGATAAAATGGAGAAAAGGGCAAGTATGCATGCTGCGTTAAGCTCCTTGAAAGGGAAGAGCAGGATAAAAATGAACGAGTGCATTTTGCTGATTCTGAGAGCTGTGGCATCCAAGAGACACCCTACTTTGTCAAGGGTCTGGATTTCCGGGGGGGGGGGGTGGTCTCCAACAGGTTTTGTATAGCCTGCCTCCCTTCATGTTTATCTTACCTGCATGGCCCTTAGCTGCCATTGTGCTGCGTACTTGTCCAATCCTGCCTGTGCAGGTAGGGACAAGTAGAGAAGCCAAAGTGCAGGCACAGCTTAAATGTCCAACCCTAAATATGTTTCTCGATTTGCTTCCTTTTAATGTGTGTTGAATTGTACCTTTAATCTGAATTTCTGTTTCTCCTCTGTAAACCTGGGGAACAGTCCTGTTAAGCAACCACACATATGTTCATGGTTTTTTTTATAATGCTAGATGATGTGCCTTCTGTCCAACACTTTTGTTTATCGGTTTGCAGTGTGTATGCGGCCCATTTAAAAGACCTCTGTTGTCAGGTTATCTGGAATTTGGGAACCTGTTTGGCTGCTCTGGTCATAAAACTATAAATTTAAATAGCTTTAATGAAAATTAATTTCCAGCTTTGCTAATCTGACTACTAGTAGTGTGAAATTAATAGAGTTTTTGTTTTCTGCTCACTTGTTATTTCCAGATATTCCTGAGAATATCTTCGCAGTTGTGTACCAGTGGCTGTAACACTGAAGGTTGTTAGTGTTTGAGCATGTAAAGCTGCAGTTTTCAAACTCCCAGGGGGTTTGAAAGCTGCAGTAAATTCTTGTGGGGGCGGGGGGAGGCAGCGGGAGTCGGGGGGACGTTAGCAGCGCGATCCCCAGGATCACACCACTTGGGGGGGCTGCAGGGGCTTGGGTACATTTACTAGAGCCTCCTGCAGCCTCCTGGGGGTGCGGGGAGCCCTGCGCGGCTGTCTGCAGGGCTCCCCGATGCTTCAAAAGTGAAACTGGAGCAATCGCTCCTCCCTGCCTCCTGGCTGCCCCTGCCTCTTAAGGGGAGACAGGCCAGGGCCCACAGGCTGGGGCATCGCGACAGGGAGAAATGGAGCGAAGCGACCACCTGCAATTTCATCGCTTTTGAGAGGTGCAGGGACTTTCCTGCACTCACCACAAGCTGCAGAAGGCTCCCCAGGGTGCGAGAACCCCACGTGAGCCTCTGCAGGGCTCCCTGAAGTGCACAAACTATCAAAATAATGATTGCAACCCATTTCTGATTTTTGGTCGTGATCGTTACTTTGAGTGTCTCTGTGCTTCAGGTTGGCCCTGCAGAGGCTTCACTGCCCCCAGTTCTAAATAAAATTTGCCTGCTGGTGTTGTCGGTCAACATTTTGTGTACTAGCTACTGCTATCATTGGTTTTAAGTGGCTGTTTCATTTTAAATGATCACATTTGGAGCATTTGTATTCACTGAACGCCCTTTGATGCGGTTTTAAATGCTCTTGATTTCAGTAGATGAGCTAAGCGCATGTCTTAACCTCTTCCACTGGAATCAGTAGGACTTAAAAGTGCTCAATTTTGATTAGATAGTGCCCACTTTAGTTTTTTTTATAATACAAAATATGAAATATCCACTAACTATTGGACCTAGTTTACCATCTTTTACTTTGACAAGGATTGTTGTAGTACAGTGGTTCTCACACATTTTGCACCGGGACCCACTTTTTATAATCCATCGGGACCCACCTGAAGTGACATAATGAAGCAGGAAAATTTTTTAACCATCCTAGGCTGCAATCTTACCCACACTTACCCAGGAGTAAGTCCCATTTACTATCATTGTTAAAGAATATACATAGTAGCTTGTGAAAAGTACAGGTCTGTAACATTTCCCCAAATAAAGTCACATGGTAGCATCAAGTCTAATATATTAAAAATAAAATATTGAAATGAATGGGGACCCACCTGAAATTGGCTCGTGACCCACCTAGTGGGTCCCGAACCACAGTTTGAGAAACACTGTTGTAGTGTAAGTGCTGGCACAGTTTCTAGATTGAAAATGTTGGGAATTGTGGATTGCAATGGGTAGCTCTTTCGAATACCAGGATTCTTGCCCTCCTCCCTTACATCTGTCCTTTAGAAGTTCCCTCCATCCCAGAAATTTATGCATTCCATGCTCAAGGGTTGGCTGTTGCATTTTTTTTTCTACTGTGAACAAAGTGTTGTCCTTCATGGTCCTAAACTCAATGCATGTGCATGACTTAGAGGCATTACCTACCAATAAATAGGAGATTAGCTGCGGCTTGTATATTTCCTGATCGTTTCACATTTTTCAGATGGCTCATTGTTATCCTGTTTCCTTTAACGATGGGACACTCTAATGAGTTTGCCATCTGACATACATCTGCTGCCTGTTAAACAATACCTTCATTCTTCCAGAGCTGCTAAACTCATCTGTTATCCTACGAGATTTGTATCTTTGCCTTGAAAACAGCATGAACAAGTGAACGACTCTGTGTTCTGTTTCCCTATTAGGGCTTTTTTTGCATATTGTCACACTGGTAAATGATTGGGGGGGGGCATGTTGGAAATATGTAATCAGCTAGAAGGTTGAAAGTAATTTGTATAGTTTAGATGCATATCCCTGACATAAATTTATGTGCTATTTTCATGAATATGGTGATTCCCAATCCTCAGCTGACAACTGTCATTTTAAAAATACTATATAAACACATGCGCGCGAGCACACAGAGTTAATCATTTGGGCTGTAATAGTCACAGTGTTATAGTTGAATAGCTCATGTGTTCTTGTGTATTAAAAATTAATGTCTGTTGTGTATTGGAAACTCCACTCTCCAGAGTGCTGACTGCAAACCGGAAGTGGGCTCTAACTACAGATCAGAGCCCACTACAGTGTAGGGGAGGCTTGCGGAGGGGACTGTGAGCATTGCACTTGTGTATTAAAAATAAAGAAATTAAATCAATGGTTAATTTGATGAAAATCATGATTAGCTGCTTCATAGTTGCCTCTCCTCTTTTCTCAGATGTTTGGAGGGGATGTTTAAGTAAGGCTTTCTATCTTTAACTGGTATTCCTGCACAGCTAGGACTGTCCTATCATCCACATTTGTAGCTATGCAGAATTTTAATAAGAATTTTCTTCTCTTTTGGAGGCAATTCATGAAAACTGCTGAATTTGGTTTGGAAGTTGTTAATGTGCAACCACGTCTGCATCTTTAACACCTCTATACTTTATGCCTGAGTAAGGGGCAAGAGACCTATCACTTTGAGAACAACTGTTCTAAGCCATTGGTGGCCAATCTGCAATTTGGTTGTCTTCACATTGAGATAAGCAACTGAAAGCAGTGGTTCTCAAACTTTTTAGCACAGGGACCCACTTTTTAGAATGACAGTCTGTCAGGACCCACCAGAAGTGATGTCATTAATCTGAAAGTGATATCATGGTCAGAAGTGTCGTCATCAAGCATGAAAATTTTTGACAATCTAAAGCTGCAATCCTAGCCAAACTTACCCAGGAGTAAGCCCCATTGACTATCACTGTTAAAAGTATATACCCAGTATTGTATTAAATGTGCAGATCTGTAACATTTCCCCCCCCCCCAATGCAGTCACATACCATGGTAGCACCAAGTCTAATATACTAAAATGAAATATTGAAATGAATGAGGACCCACCTGAAATTGGCTTGGAACCCACCTAGTGAGTCCCAACCCACAGTTTGGGAAACACTGGCCTGAAGTGTTCTGTGCCACATTGCTGCTTCCTTTTATTTAGTTGAAAGTTTGTTCCTTATGCTCCCATGTCAGTACTGAAGGTTTTGGGGAAAATCCTGTTTTAATTTGTTATCTTTAAGGATGACTGAGTGAGAGCTTGTATGGCAAGACTTCTTAGTGGGGGGGGGGGGGAGGTATCAGCCATGATCAAGTTTTTCAAAAAACCAGTGGGTCGGATGGGAGGAAGGTAGAGGCATCAAGATTTCTGACTCATAACCACTTTATTGATTTCTAGCTAAAGCATTCTTTGCTGGTGCTACTACCTGGGGCTTCTGGCCTTGGTGGTGCATGTAATTTATTTAAATGCTGCCTGTGTCTTGGTGGGTACAATATTGTCATCTCACACTTTTCTAAATTATTTTCTTTTTGTGTCTCCTTTCTTGCTATTCATTGGGCCAATAAGAGTGAGACTGAGAGAGAAAATACCCACCCCTTAATTGTATGGGGCAACTGGTCCCCACTCCGGTCTCTGAACCACAGACTTAATTGAGACTGTGCATTTGTTTAAGTCTAGCCATGTATTTAACTGCTGGGATGATGTATCCAGGCTGTGCACAAAAAACTAATAAAAGCCACAAAGCTACACCTGTTGAACTAAACAAAGACCTTCAGTTCTATGAGGTGAGCTAGTTCTCTCCTGGGGCTGTTTACGCAGATCTCCTCTTCCAGTATTTATTTTAGCGTTTTGCAGAGGGAGATAATTTGGAGGGCGAAGCTGTCCTGCTTCAGAAACAGACAGAACCTGAATAAACAAACGCTTGCTGTAGATTAGTAAGAACATCTATGGTTTGAGATTGTTTTCAGAGCACATACCATATATATATATTTCTTTTTTCTTTGCTTCCTCACTCTCTTGTTTGTCCCATTTTTTTCCTTTCCATTTTTTAAAAAAATGTGAGTAACAAAGGTTGGGGTTTGAATGCACAGCTGCACTCGGTGTGACATGCCACTGTTTTAATTTTAAGTTTGAAAGCCCCAGCCAAAGAGTGGTTTTATTGTATCTTTGCAGAGAATAAAGGCACATGCAAATTCCAGCCGTGGACATCTGTTTCCTCTTCATGTGGAAGAATTCTAGCATTCTGCAGGCGTTTTCAGTTCTTAAAGAGGTGGCTGCCTTCCTCTTACTTTGCCACTCTTGAATGTGCTTTGCCTGCTGTCTTGCTTCCAAACCCTGCTCTGGAGTCCATGAAAGGAGGTTATTTATCTACCCGATTTGCAAGTCAGGCGTCCGAACTGCCTCCTAGTTTATCCTTATTTTCCCACTTGCACAAACTAATAGCAGCAGCACTTTTTCACAGGCTTGGGTGTCCCTGGGATCTGTCTTTGGACCATAAACTTGTTGTGTTGAATGGTGTAACAGTACTTGGAACCTCTCGTGTATTGTTAAGTCCAGTGGCTCTTTGGTCTTTGTCAACCTCTATAATTGAAATAAGTCACAATTCACTTCTCCTCCCCGCTATATCCTGGCAGTTGTAGGTATATCTATAGCATAGAGAGAGTTTCTGCAACTTCCTTCTCCCAGAATTACAGCTGTTTTCTTCCCATCAGCAGAAGAAACCATCTCACCCAGACTCCAAGGTTGGGACTGGGTGAGGCAACCTGTGTGTGCTCAGCTGATGGAAAGAATTCTTCCTCATGACCACTGATTATCCTTTGACTTGGTGACTAGGGCTGCAATCCTTAACACACTTAGGTGGGAGTAAGTCCTATTGAACTCAGTGAAGTTTAGTTCTGAATAGACCAGTGCAGAATTGTGCTGAAATACGTGGGTTAAACTTTTCATTGCAAATTACTGTTATTTTCAGTCCTTTCAACTGTAATAGTTTGGCGGAGTGGGGAACTGAAAAGTTCTTTAGGTAAAAGATTGATATTTCTTGGACATGAAACCTGGTTTGCCTTAACTAAGACTAGTCTGATGAGTTAAGACAGGGACACTTTTTGGCAGGAGGGCCACATCATCTCTCTGACACTGTGTCGGGGGCTGGGGAAAAAAGAAAATTTACATTTAAAATTTGAATAAATTTACATAAATGAATATATTAGAGATGGAACTTATATGAAAGTCTTGCAATAGCTCAAGGCCTATAAAAGGCCTTGTAAAAAGCAAGGCCAGCCTTTCTTTTGCTGCCGCTGATGCATCATAGACGTGAAACAGCAAGCAGTGGTGTGAGCCCTCATCCCACAGCTCACGTGAGAGGTCAAACAGTTGGCTGTCATGCTGAGAGCAATTGCATCAGGCCAGAGCGAGCTCCTGCAAGTCTCTGGAGGGCCAGAGGCTCATTGGAGACTGAGGGCTCCCTGTGGGCCAGATTGGGAGTCCTTGAGGGCTGCAAGTGTCCCCAGGGCTGGGTTTGGGCAGCCCTGAGTGAAGAGGATGGATTTAAATTTGCTTTAAAATGAGGCAAAAAATTTCAATCCATTCTCCTGACATAAATTTAGTCTCGGCTAAGGCAAATTATTCTAGCCTTATTCTTACATAATCTAGTCTATTCTTAACTAGTCTTTGTTAAGACAAATTATAGAAATATTTAAATAATAAATTATAGTAAATAAAATAGTAACATTTATTTATTTATTTAGTGTGATTCTGTGTGTGAACAAATAAAAAAATTACCCCTACCCTCATGAGCAGCCTTTAAAATATTAGCACTAGAGATGTCCCCATCCCCCTCAATTTAGAGGGGCCATAAAAATGCATATTTGTTGTATTGTGGCTCCCTCTTTATAAAGTTTGCCAACACCTGTCCTGGCATGCATTTTATTACCAAAGGAGTACTGTAAAAAAAAAAAAATGGTTTGACCTAGAAAACTATCAATGGAATCTTACTTTAATTGCAGTTACTAACTTGATAGGAACAGAGTAGATGGATGTTTTGCTCTCCTTTTTATTCATTGTGTTATATCTGTCACTGTAATCAAAGAATATTTTAAAAATAAAATACAGGTTGAGTCTCGGAATCCATGAGGTTTCCGTTCTCAGAACCACTGTGGATGCAAAAAATTGTGTTAAAGGAAATCCATTTAAAAAACAAAATTCCTTTGCTCAGCCTTGCTGACCTTTGTAATGTTCAGGAGTGGCAGCAGGCAGACAATCAATCAGTCTTTCTCCTGGCAAAGTCAGAAAGGCTTTACTCTGAGGGCAAGCAACCCTTTCCTTTGCTTCTCAGGGAAAGAATGCAAAGAGAATGCAAAGAGGAGGTGATAATCACTTCTGCTTTGCATTTTCATGTGCTCCAGGGGAAAGGGAGGGGTTGCTTTCCTAAGAGTGAAACCTTTCTAAGTACCTGGAGAGAGAGAGAGAGAGTGATTGTCTGACAGCAATCCTCCATTACAATGGTGTGCAAGGCTGTTTTTAAAAGAAATTTTTCTTTTAATTTTTCATTGAATTGAGATAAAATCACGGGTAAAAAAACACCTGTGGATACTTAGGTTATACCTGTAAAGAATAATAGATCCAGTCTGACCGTGGTTGTGAATTGCCACAGCAAGGTGAGTAATGTAAGCCAATACCTACAGAAGATCCTCGTGTTTTGCTACAGCTTGCCAGCCCATCTGTAATGTCTCACAAACGGAAGATAATTTATTGTGTTGTCTACAGTTTCATTTTCATGTGTAGGTTTTGTGTTGAATGCTCCCAGTGCTATGAACCTTAGATCCAGTGATAAGGAACTGGTGTTGGCTGCATAACATTGCTGTAGCTGGGCAGTTTGTTTAACGTTCTATGCTAATTTGATAACACACCAACACTGGTACATAAGAAAATGGTTATGTATCTATACCGACAGGTCTAATTGGGCAGTATTTGAATATAATCTTTAAAAATACATGAATAAAATGAAATTGGATCTCTTTTGCACAACAAAAGCAGTAAACCCTGCAATAGTTGTTGAAGTAAATTGGATAATATTATTTGTTGTTCTTATTATTGAGTTAAAGTATATGTAGCCCAGGGAAAATTGTCAGTGTTAATCTGCAGAATTATTCCAGAGTAACTGATATCCATCTGGAAGTAATTCTGATGTTGGTCAATTCGACTGAATAATCAGTACAGCTATATAACATCAAGCCAGACAGGCAGAGAGAGCTGGTACTCTGTTGTCTGTTTTCTGTGAACACTGTAGGAGAAAAAGCCGACAGAACCAGCCAGCATTTTGCTGGCAGAAAGTTATCCACATGTGCGGAACACATTTTCACTGTTGTTTTAACATATTTCAGGTGTAAATATCAGTGCTTGGCAGGGCGTGATGATCTTCTGTTTCGGTGATTTCTTTAGGAAAATAATCACCAAATGCAATCAGTTCACAAACCACCAGAAAGAGAAGAAACCTTTTCTGTAGCAAGACATTTTAATCACCCTAATTGTGGTGTAGCTATAAAAGGCTCACGGTGAATCCAATCAATTTTTGTCACTCTGTTGAATGGCCTCATAAAGAAAGCAGTCTTTGTATCTGTGGCTTGATGTTCAGGCCTTGCTCCCCCCCTCCCCTTTCGAAGGATGTTCTGTAAAGTTGGCAGAAAAATGTAGCCTTTATAAAATAAATTTTTTTTTGGAGAATGTATGTTTTCTTTAGTACAGTTGGTGTGAACTTGCACTTTGTGATAGTGAAATGTCGTTGCTATCTAGCTTTTTAAACTGTTCTCGTATGTACTTGAAAATCTTAGGAAAACTGCTATGTTGAATTCTTAACCTCCGTGATAACTTTGATGCTGATAATGTCAATGAGCTTATCGGAGCATCTGTAAGTTCATCTACCATCTAAACTCCTTCACTGACGTAGGCAGCAGAAGAACTGTCAGACTGAAAGGGATAGGAAGGTAATAGAATGTCAGGGTTGGATGGGACCTTGGATGTCATTTAATTCATTCCCTTGCTTAGTGTAGGCAACTGCTACGGCATCCCTGACACGTGACCAACCACCCAACCCTTGAAAACCTCCAGGGACTGAGAACTTACTGTTGCATAAGGCAACATGTTCCAGAGCCAACTGGCATTTAGAGCATAGGTGTTGAGTACCTACTACTTTAATGTTGAAGATATCCCGTTCAATTCTCTTGATTCAATTTTCCCATAGAAATTTCTCAAAGGAGAAACTGCTTAAAATGGCAGTAAGAGCCATTGTACGTTCAGAAGCCATTAGATCAATGATTCTCAAACCTTTTAACACTGGGACCCACTTTTTAGAATGACAATCTGTTGGGACCCACAGGAAGTGATGGCATTAATCTGAAAGTGATGTCATGGCCAGAAGTGACATCATCAAGCAGGAACATTTTTAACACTCCTCACACAACAAAATCAAATCAAGTAAGAACATAAGAACAGCCCCACTGGATCTTAGTAAATAAGTACATTACAATTTACAGTAAGTGTAAGTTAAAAAATTATTTAAAAGAACCACCCCTGCTAACCCTCCCAAACAGTTGCTGATCTGTTAAAAAAAATTCCCCAAACATCCCAAAGACTGCAATCCTATCCACACTTACCCGGGAGTAAGCCCAATTCAGAATTGTTGTTAAAAGTATATACATAGTAACCTGTTAAAAGTACAGATCAGTAACATTTTCTCAAATGCAGTCACATACCATGGTAGAATCAAGCATATTAAAATAAAATACACTTTGAAATGAATGGAGGCCCATGTGAAATTGACTCACAACCCACCTAGTGGTTCCCGAACCGCAATTTGAGAAACACTGCAGTAGATCAATCCCCCCCCCCTTTGCATCTTAGAAGATTCTCAGCTCATGTTGGCAAGCTTTTTGTGCTGAAAAGTTCAAATATTCTCATCATTTGGTAGGCAGCTTGTTAGTTAGAATGCTAATCAGCTTCCATGGCAACCAGGTCCAGCTTTACCTCTAGCCAGAATGTCCTTATTGTTTTGAGATGCCCAACATGAGATTAATGGTTAATTTAATGAATAGCAGTTTATTAGTTTATTGGGGTTAGTAGCAGAGAATTCTTTTTTCAAATTTGTTTTCTCTTTGGACCATTGATGCTATTACTATGCAGTGAGAAAAACTGACTGCCTCTGGGCACATCTGCTTCAAGGACCACCTTTGTGTGTGTGCTTTTGTTGAGGAGGCAAAGGAATGATGGATGCTGTCCTGAGGAAAGGAAACACCAGGAAGCAGTAAACTCAAGAGATACCAGGGTCAGCAGGAGGATGCTGGATTGGAGTCTAACAGTTATGTGGATTGGACCACATTACTAAGATTACTTTAAGCAAACCAGCACCCTTTTAAAACAACTCCGCTAATGCATTTGGTAGATTAAGGCTGCTATCCAAGCACACTTTCCTGGGAGTAAACCCTACTGACTACAGTGGGATTTACTTCTGAGTAGACATGCATAGGCTTGCACTGTGAGAGAGGTGGTGGTGAGCTTCACAAAGTGAATGGGCAATACTGACCTCCGGGTTTGGTAACTTACTTAGAACATCAATACCCACATTCTCATACTGTGTTGAAAATGACAACTAGAGTCAGGGTAATCTTAGTCCTGGGTTAAAATGACTGAAATCACCATTCTGCACGTAAATGTGCATCAAAACTGTAGGAACTATATCAGGTCGCCACTTTTTATCATCCAAAATATACAATTTCGGTACTGAGGACCTTTGAGTAAGGGGACCAACCTGCAGAGAACCCAGTGGCTTACCAGTGACTTACTTATAAGTGACTTACCAGAATATAATACCTAATATAAGTGACCAGATTCATGACAAAAACTGGAAGTGGGTTGCGATCACTTCAGGGAGACATTCTAAGAGGTGGCTGTAGACACCCCACACCCTCTGGAGGGCCATAGTAACCCCCAGGTACTTTGCAGTGATGGTATGATCGTGGAAGTGCTGTCGCCAACATTGTGACATTGCCACCCCCCCTTAAGGGGGTAGTGACCAATTCTTTCTGACTGGAGCAATGCGATGCCTCAGTTTGGGAACTGCTGCCTCAGGGGAAACCTCCACCCCTTTCAGTGGGCAGGTGCTGCTGTGATATGTGCAGATACAGGAGTCTGTCAAAGGATGATTGACAGAGCCACAGGATGGACTAGTGCAACTTTTTCAACTAATAAACCCTGTCGGTGGTGTGAATGTGTATTTGCAAATACCACATGGGTTGAAACTCATGGATGTGCTCATGGATGCTGTTACTCATGGAATAACTGCTCATCTGGTGAGGGCCTAAGTAGCTTTACATGAGATAATCTCATCTTCATTTTTTGTTTACCCTGCCACTCTCTCCCTTTTATGTCTCTTTGTGTCTGTTTCTAATTGTGAGCCTCTTGGGGCAGGGACCTATACTCTCTTCAGTTGTAAAGTGCCATGCACATTGATGGCGTGCTTTAAATGAATAAATTAATCTGCTTCCCATCTCTTAGGGAAAGTTTGAGAGGCAGGGAAACTGTCCATGCAAAATCTTGCCTAGTCCTACTGCATCATGAAGCAAGCCTGTATTTCCAGTCATAATAGTTAATTAAATGCCTCTGGTCTGTGTTTGCTGAAATCCCGTAACCATGGGATTTGGACTGACCTCATCCTCACTGAAGGAGAGCTCCATGTGTCCGTACAGACCCTGATAAGGCAGTGCTGCACTGAATTCGACAAAAAGACCCTCCAGTCAGTTCCTACTTGGAAACGTGGAATCCTTTGGCAAGTCACTTTCTCCTCATAAATATATTACGCCTTTTTCTGTAAAATGAACACCTGAAATGGAGGGCAGGAAGGAATTTAATCACTGCACTTGAATTTCATGGGCCTGATAAGGAAGAACCATGTTTGACCTTTACTGTGGGGCTTTGAGATGCCGCAAGGGAAATTTTTTTCCTTGTTTGCGATGACAAACTTCCTCTGAGATTTCAGCTTGTCAGCTCAATGTACAGCAGTGACATCGATTTCGTCTCACTGCCCCTTCCTGCCTGACTAGATAACAAATTTCCCATGGCAGGTGTCTGTCAAGCTTCGTTTTGCCTGGCAGAGGGCTGGCGTAGACTCATTTATTAATCATTAGCTGCAACATGATGAACCAGACAATAATCTTTAACTCTTGTGGTGTTGAAAAACATGGGGAGGGGAGGGAAGGATGTGAAATAATAGAGACCATTTTGTCAACAGAGCAGCATTTCATTGGAGGAAGAGAATAAGTAAAAACCCAAGGCAAGTGAAGCTAGAGCTTTTCTGCCCTGGGTTTCTATTTGGGTACTCCTGTGCTTTGTCTCCTCTTCGTGGGCAAGCTTCTCCCTGCTTGACTGGGAGAGACCACCATAGTGGGGGAGAGTGACCCTCTTCTTGCGGGCAGTTGCTTTCACTGAGGATAGAAATCGGGAAGAGACAAAGAAGCTCTTCCAACTCCTCCTGTGATCCAGAAAGATCAGAAATGAAATGTAGCTTGGATCCCCATAAGATTTAGCCTGCAATGATACAGTTTAGATAAAGTAACACTTTTGCGTATTGAGTCATTTCTGAGCCAGAAGGGCATGGAGATTAACTCTGGACCTCTTTAATGAATAGGAAATCCTATTGTGGCTATTATTGTGATCTCTAAAGCACTTCTCAGCGCTAAACCCAGCCGTGCAAACAAAAACTGGAATAATTTTAGTGGGTTCTTCCTGTGGTAGAACACTCAAGAGGAAGAAACTGGTCAAGAAAACGGTTACCTTTAGCCCTTATGCATGCATTCAGTACATTGCAATTGCTGAAATTGTTCCAGCCCTTCCAGACAAGGTGGTCTTCATGTGGTCTTCATTGAAATGAACAATGTTTGGGCTGATTGGCCATGGTCGAATAAAGCTGTTCACACCAGATGTTTTGCTTACTACTTTGGTAGGCATTTTCAAAGGATGAAGCTACAGCAAGTAGCTCTTCAAACCACCCATAGTAACTGTTGTTCTGATCATAAAGTCCCAAGTATCTATTGTTCTACCTTAGTTCTTGAAGTCCCAAATACTTGTATTTTTGAGTGCTGGTAACCATTTACAGGCAATGTCTCTTCTCTCCTGTTCATGTTTTTTTTTTATGCTTATAAATCTCTATGGTCTCTCTATAAATCTGAGTGTGAAAATGACTGGCAGTGGACCATGCCTATATTAGCTTAAAATCCATTCTGTGCCCCGACTCAGCGACATGATCTGCAGTGGCCGATTTTTTTCAGCTTGTTGTAACCAGTAGTATCTCTCTTGTTCTGATATCCTTGTTTTCATTCTCCTCATGGTGGTACCAATGTATACCTGTTCACAATTGCATGGGACCCAATGTACTCCTATTGTGGTCTTCAACTGGTCAATCTGGACTTTTGGGTGTGTGTGAGTTCTGTGAACTCCAAGTAAGGGGAGGAGCTATACCTTGTGATAGATCACTTGTTTTGTACCTCAAAGATTCCAGGTTCCATCCCTGTTATCTTTACATAGAGCCAAGAAAGAGCTTTGTATTAATTCTTGCAGAGCTACTGCCAGTCAGAGTATCAACACTGTCCTAGATGGATTAATAGTCCAACTGTATAAGGCAACTTTATACACTCTAGTCTGGGAAAAAATGATTACACATCCATTTTGCCAAGGATCCCATTAAATGGCCTTTATTAGGACAGCATTATGGCCTGTAATGAACGTTTAGTAGAACAGCTTTCAGATATCTATGTTTTATTCATCCCTCTGAATTGCCTCTTGAGAAACCTCCATGTTACATGTACTACAATGTCACTAGAAGCATGTGATTTGTTCATCGCATAAAGCTCAATTTCCTCAACTCTGGTGGTTTAGAGATATAGTCCTAGCAATGAAAATGAAGAGTTAAAATGGCAATAAACATGCATTTTATTATGCTGGATTCCCATTTTTGGGAGTTGAAAATTGAGAAGTACACAGCTGGTGATGTGGACAGATAGCCAGATGCGAGTGGGTTTTTGACTGAATATATTAGATTAATGTTAAGCGGTTACATCTGTTTCTGTCTTGTTTTGTTAAAAATGTATGTATTAAGTTAGTCATCTTCCTAATTAAAAAAATAAAGCACAAACAATTCATGGCAGGGCTCTTGAGTGCATTTTAGAATCAAATTAAATTAAATGTCACAATGAATGGCTTGCTCTCAACATCACTCTTCCTTATTATATGTCTGTATAGATTTAATAGGACAGCTACAGTCTGTGATATAAACTTGTATGAACTGAAGCCTGTCGTGTTGACAGTCATGGTATAATGATGTTTTACGTTTAAAGTGTATAGTGTCTTTATAGAATGCAGTTTTTTGCAAAAACACTTTATGATCCTGGTAAAATAACCTGATAAAATAATAAGTATGCTAGAATAACAATGGCTACAATCCAGCATATGGTAAACCATGTCTCTGTCTTGTTGACTTCATAGGAATATAAGCAAAAATAAGTGTGCATGGGATACAGCCAATGGAAATGGCAAGTAGTAAATCAAGAACTGGTTTGCTGAACCTGTGGCTTCTGATGTTCACTTGCCATTTTAGGAAGGAAGGACAATAATCTAGGGCAGTGATGGCGAACCTTTTAGAGACCGAGTGCCCAAACTGCAATCCAAAACCCACTTATTTATCACAAAGTGCCAACACGGCAATTTAACCTGAATACTGAGGTTTTCGTTTAGAAAAAACAACTCATACATTAACATCTTTTACCTACTATTACTTGTAACCAGTAATGAACTTTTTCTCTAGAAATTTGTCCACTCCCTTCTTAGAGGCAGCTAGGCAAGTTGTCACCACTGTTTCCTGTGGCAAAGAGTTCCACAGACTAATTACATGCTGGGTAAACAATAATTGGAAGGGAGGGGATGGCTGCAAGACCTTACCACTGCTCATTTTCTCAAACAAGAAAATTTTTTTTGAAAAAAGCCCCACCCACAGAAGTGGGCTCTAAGGCTGCAATCCCAGCCACTCTTTCCTAGGAACAAGCCTCATTGACTCTAATGGGGTTTACTTCTGAGTAGACAAGCATAGGAGCGGGCTCCATTCCCAGCCACTCTTTCCTGGGAGTAAGCCTCATTGATTCCAATGGGGCTTACTTCTGAGTAGACATGCACAGGAGCGGGCTCCAATCCCAGCTACTCTTTCCTGGGAGTAAGACTCAGTGACTCTAATGGGGCTTACTTCTGTGTAGACACGCTCAGGAACGAGCTCCAAGGCTCCAATCCTAGGCACTCTTTCCTGGGAGTAAGTCTCATCCACTGTAATGGGGCTTACTTCTGAGTAGACACACAGGATTTGTCTCTGCCTGCGCTGTTCACCCCCAGCTGCGCCTTTGCTATGGAGGAAAAGCCTCTCCTGGCGCTGAGCGGGGAGCTGCTCAGAAAGGCAGGCTGCAAAGGCTTGAAATGGCTGAGGAGGAGGGTGGCTCAGGATTGGCTGGTGATCAGCCAGTGAAAGGCCCTGAGCCATCGCAACAGAAAAAACCAGGAGCTGCTGGATGCTGATTGGCTGAGCCTGCTGTAGAGTTGGGGAAGGGAAAAACAGGAACCTTAAGAGCGGGCAAAACTGAAAAGGGAAACAAACTCGGGGCAGGTGGGGCGATGGGAGAGGAGGGCAGTGAGCTCAGGCGGGAGGGAAGCAGCCCGCCCTCCTCAACATATGGAGGCTTGGAAAAAGCCTCCGTTTTCTTTAAAGTGACATGCAGCTTCAGCGCCCCACTCCAGGCTGCCTGGCTCCAGGTGCCCACAGAGACGGCTCAGAGTGCCCCCTCTGGCACACGTGCCATAGGTTCGCCACCACTGATCTAGGGCAATAATCTGTAGCAACTGAATGTCTTTATCAACAAGATCATAGTTTCTAGCAGACTCTCAGAGACAACAAACCCAAAGCAGACTGGAGTTCTCATCAAGAGAGCTTCACTTTCAGACTGGGAATTCACATATCACTTTCCTCCATCACAAAGTAGCTATGCATCTGATAGTGGTATCTGGCCTTGTGAATGGGTTCAGTATGCATTTAGCAGTTCTTCACTGGCGGAAAAGCATGCATTGTGCCCAGTCACATAACTGGCTCTCTGTCGCAGGATGGGAGAAAATAATATGATTGGAGAACAAAAAGTGCTAATTGTAACTTGCCCAAGGGTTTTATGACTACCTTGGCCATGTAAACCCCTGAATGTGAACCCCTGCTAACTGGGTAAGAGCCAGTTTTTCAAGTGGGTGCTCCTTTTATTTAGCAGGGGAAGAGTAACTGGCCTTCCTCACCCCAGCAGTGTCTTTTCTAATGGTTGTCTGCTGGTGTTTTCTTGCAACATTTTAGATGGTGAGCCCTTTTTAGACAGGGAGCCATTATTTATTTGACTTTTCTCTGTATACTGCTTTGGAACTTTTTGTTGAAAAGTGGTATATAAATACTGTTAATGTTTGTGGTTATGAATTGACATTTTTCATCTGATCCCTTGAGGATTTGGAAGTCAGGCTGAGAGAGAGAGGCAAATGAATCCTGGGTACTTAGGTGTGGATGAGTGGTGGAGAGGTTGGAGGGCTGACATCCAGAGATAAATTTTCAAGTGGTGTACAATGTCAGATTCCAAGATGTCCATAATTCTAGGGATCTACTCTACTTGTCTGTTGTTAGTACTGACTTGATGTCAACCGGGTCCTAAAAATGCAGCTTCCCTTATCCAAGTCTTCAATTATACACAAACCTTTGTGATGACTGAGCTCTGGAGCTGAACTGGCAGGTTTTTGGCAGGCTGGGTTTCTGTGTGTGGTTTCTAAACGATCCTCCTTATGGATTTTCCAGACTTTGAGTCAATCTTTGAAACTCACTAGACGGTGCCAGTTAGTTCTTTTAGAGCCCACCCTGGTTACAGTACATTAACCTCCCAGCAGGGAATGTGCTAAACAAAGTCAAAGGTCCTTTAGCAGAACCAACCATCCTAACTGCCGTGAGCATAATTTAATCCTCCAAGATTTATAAATTTAATAAGCTGCAATTCGCTAAGTGAACAATAACTTTTCCTAATTTAGTAAACCCACTTGCAAGCCAGTATAATTCTTGCATTTGTGACAGGTATTTTTTTTTTCTCTTTCTCACTCCAGATTCCTTTCTCTCTTGTACAGTTTCCTCTATGGGAGTCCTTAAAGGTAAGTCCTCTGTATGTAAACACAAAAGTAAAAATGGAAGTTGTATTACTTATATTTATAAGAATTTCAAAGAGGAAGGCTAAAAATAAGAGACATAGTTAGCAGGTCTTGGCAACCAACCCTCTAAACATGACCAGAGCTGTGTTCCGTAGCTTCTGGAGGGTGTTCTGAAGGCTGAAAATGGTCACTTCTGGTTTTCAGCCCAAAACTGGAAGTGATGGTTTTCAGCCCTCGGGATGCCTTCTAGGGGCATAAAATGGTCACTTCCTATTTTCTGCCAAAAACCAGCAGTGACAATTTTCCGCTTCTGATTCTGAGGATTCTGGTTGGAGCTTGCGTTGAGTCAGATCCGCAGATGAAAAATCCTTGATGATCAGGCATCACCTTATAACATTTGTCTTTGTTGATAAATACTAGATATTACTTATGTTTAAATTTTGTCATAGGTCTCTTTGGAGACCTTTTGGTGGGGTCTCAATACCATTTTATTCAAGAAGGCTTTTAACTGTTAACGTGATGGGATGGCACTTTTAATGAATGTTGATCCATTGGGGTTTGATATCCCTTATTGTTTTAATTGTTTTATATTTTACTATCATTTTAATCTTCTATTTTGAATTGTGTTTCTATGTTGTAAGCCGCCTTGGGTGCCCCTCAGAGAAAGGTGGGATATAAATTCTTTAAATAAAATAAATAATAGTTTAAACCATCGTTCCCAGGTTTAGATGAAGCTGTGGATCAAACTACTAGATAGAATATTTGACTGGGCGGGGGCCAAAGGAAGCAATGTGTGATCTTGGCAGGTATTGAGACACTTCCACAACCTATGGTTTGTTGCATCATCTGAACCATCCCGATAAGTGTTCAGTTTCCTTTTTCCTTCTCCTTTGTACTCTTTCCTAGTTCTACATTTCTTCAAAGAACATTGTCTGGTTTGTTTATATTGTGTTAAGGAGATAGATCACAAAATGGGACCAGCCTAGCCTGTAGGTTTGCATCATCAGTTACTGATCATGACCTTGCCAATATCTTTTGTTTTAGTTAGTCCAGTAAATCAGTTCTTCTAAATCAGGCTTCAGAATATCATTTGAGGCTCAGTTAACTGAAATTGTACTCGTGGTTTTGCATTTGAAGCCACTTGCCCACTTGGAACTTGACTGAGACCACAAAATAATTTTACATAAACCAACAAACTCCTGTCAGATGCTAGCAAAATTCAGCCAATACCAGGCTTTGCTTGAGTGATTTAAAAAGAAACCAGATATATATTTTCCATTTAAAGTGCTGTAAGAGACCCAAAAGTTTAGCTTCACAGCTAATCTGTAATCCAGAAAACAGTGTTGCTGGTCACTTTTACTTGGTACTTGTTTGAATATCTTACTTGGGTACATTACAAAAGCCAAAGAAGTACATTTATTGTATAGCAATCTAATTAATTGGGCAGGATGGACAAGAATTGTAGAAAATATGAGGAATATGCATGGAACAATAAGTTGGAATTTTATAATTTAAAGTACATTTTGAGATTTGGGAAACTGTAAAGTAAGTGTGTGTGTGTGTGTGTGTGTGTGTGTGTGTGTGTGTGTTCTTTTTTAAACATTTGAGAATTGGAAGTAGCATTTTAAAATGCCTTTGGATATTTAATATTGGCAACAATGGGATTGTAAAGACTTTCTGGCTTATGGGTTCTTTGGCCACGGCAGAAAAGGATAAAGAAACAGTGCTTTCATGTTTCAGTGCTTCCTTTTGACTTTATTGCAAGCCATTTAACCTTTTTGTTTTCTGTCGAGTTGCTTGTTTTTCTCTACAACAAATAAATAAATAAAAATATAATTTTAATTAAATTAATTATATCATTAATAGTCTACTGCTTCCTAAAACAGGGTTTTGAGAACCAGCTGTTCGTTTTTAATTATAACAGCTGATAAAAAGGGACTAGCAAAAAGAAGGGGAGGCATTAGCATCTAAAGTAGTGGGATTTTTGCCTAGTTTAGTTCCTCTGCCATGATGAATGGATTTAAACTGTGCAGGTGGGGCACCATGACGCAAAGATGTGTGAAGCCACTGGGCTCACAAAATTGCTTGGTACAGTACTCTGTCGACTAGATATTTTTGTGTGTGCTGGGTGGGAGTCTAGGCCAATACGTTAGTGATCCTCAAACTTTTTAGAGGCCCTAGAAGCTACTGCCTGATTTATAAATGCCAAGAGGTATGATGATAATGGTGATTGGGCAGCAGTGCTCCCTACCCCCAAGTAGCACCTTGTTTAACCCTTAATGCACATAGCTTAATCTGCCCTATCAGTTTCACGAACCACCAAAAATTAGGTCATGATTCACTGGTGGGTCCTGGACCCACAGTTTGAGAACCACTATAAGAGCATTAGATTTAGCATTAGAACAAGAATACTTAACAGAAGAATTAATAGCCACATTCCCCACCCCATCTTCCCTACTGAAGTCCATGAGCTTCAGTTCAGTGGTTCTGTGACTGTTGAGTATTCCCCCTCTTTCTGCAGCCCCTTCATGCACATGCCATGGTACTTTCCAAGAGTAACCTGACCTTCAGCAACTGCTTTTGGGAGTTTTGAATGTTCTATGAATAAATGTGCATAGTTTAGGGGAGGAGTCTGATGCCACTCTCCCACCCCCAGTGCAATGCCATAATGAGCATTTCTTTTGCATTTGTTTTACGCCAGCGATTTTCAACAAGTGTGGCGCGGCATAGTGGTGTGCCATGAGTGGTCTACAGGTGTTCTGTGGGAATTTGGGGGAGGGTCATTTATTAGTAGGGCCACTGGGAGATGTGAACCTCTCACCAGCAGAATGGTGTGCCTTGATAATTTTAGTGTCT
Source organism: Tiliqua scincoides (assembly GCF_035046505.1). Lineage (NCBI taxonomy): Eukaryota > Metazoa > Chordata > Lepidosauria > Squamata > Scincidae > Tiliqua > Tiliqua scincoides. Next base: position 240,117,910 of record NC_089822.1, on the reverse strand, counting down.
TGTCAGTGTGCCATGAGATGAAAAAAGTTGAAAATCATTACATTGCTTTTATCTTCGCTTCATGTTGCATGTCTGTTGCACAGTTAGTATGCCTTCCATAGTTCCAGAGTTCCATAGAGTTCATGTCACAATATATGTGCATCTGGGAGAATAAAAGAGTTCTTCCATATAGTGCATTCATGGCTGTTATGGTGCCAATCTAGTTGTCTAAGACTCATGGGTGTGTACAGATAATGTAGTTCTGTGGCTTGTGATGAATGATGCAGTTCTTTCCCTACCAAAGCTCCTTGTCATCACTATCTTGCCAGATTCTATTTAGCTTACTTTCCCGTGTTTTTTAAGAGTCCGTTAGGTTTGTTTCTGCAGAACTCCAGGATAATCTTGTCGGACTAATCGAGCTATCCAACATCTTCTTCACCAGTCTGTGAACCTTTGATTTAGTTAATCATTTTAATTTTGCTGGAATTCTGTGTTCCCTCTCTCTTGCACTAGAATGTATCACTAGTTAGTTTTGGTGTTTTGTTTTTTTTTGCCTCCAGGGAAAGGGGTACAAAGAGCAATGTAAGTCTTCCCCTGTATTCTGTCTACCTTTTCCAGCTGTTAGATTGGGTATCTAACACTGTCGGGGTATCTGCAAGAATATCCTACAAGGCTAAAAAATGGCCAATGCAAACTTTAACTAATCTTGAGCAATAAGATTCTATACAGAAGAAGGCTTTGTGACATGAAGGTGCACACGGTTTGATAGCTCACCAGACCAGCTTCAGATCCTGACGTTCCCAATTTTAACCCAAGTCCTTGATAGACTCGGGCTAAAATTTCCTTGAGTACTTGGAATTGCTGTCACTCTTACGAAAATGTTTTAGGTAGGATACAGTTTTATGAAGCTCACTGCCTGATTATAGGGTCCTCTCTTTTTCTGGCAAATTAGTTCTCATCCTGCTGGTGTCTGGGAATAGTCTCAATACACAGGGTAACTTAACTTGCCTTATTAGGAATATGTTTTAATACCAAAGCATAGCAGCCGCTTTCCATTAGCTTGTATGCTGAAGAACTAGCTTGACATAGTAATTACTAGGGAAGTATGTTTTTGTTCTGGACAATGGAGATGACTGCACTGGAGTTGGGGGAAGACATAGACCACAGTGCAGCAGTTCACAAACTATTGCTAGCAAACGTCTAAGATGCTGCGAAGATGAAAGGTGCTTTAAATTCTGAGTATAAAGAAACTGGTTTTTTCAATTCTTTAAGTAAATAAGCAATTCTGGATTAGAATGTAATGTAAACATGATTTTGCATAAATATTTCCAATAAATTTCAGGGTTATTTCAAGATGAAAAAAATCTCATTGCAAGAAGGTGATCTAATGGGAGTATGGAACTTTTGCCTAGGGATCTTAAAATTTTGCCTTAGGTTGCTTCAGTGGCTTCTGTCATTTCACTGGGCAAGGATATGTATAGAGCATAGGCTCAGAAGCAGTGAAATGGCTGCAGCAAGAGTAGGTAGTTGCCTTTTCCTCTACATCTCCATAAAGGGATTGTCAGATATGTGCAGTTATTTGTATTTGATACAAGTATGACTGAATGAAAGCTCTGCTGAGACTGGGGCCCAAATCCTAACCAACTTTCCCGCACTGACATAGCTGTGCCAATGGGGCATGTGCTGCATCCTGCAGTTGGGTGGCACGCACGGAGGCCTCCTCAAGGTAAGGAAATACTTTGCCCTTACCTTGGTGCTGGAAAGCTGGTTAGGGTTGCGCCCTGAGCAGGATAAAGCACAGGTGGGCATTAAGCACGTTCAGAGATGGCAGTTGCAAACTTTCCTGAGCAGACCAACCCCATTCTTGCACTTAGGCTGGGTTTATTTTGGAGCGAACATGCATAGTTCTGAGATACCCAGTAGTGTTTTTTCCTGATATCTGACTCAAATCCTCTCAGTTTGAACCTATAGCTCCCCCCCCCCCCGGTCTTAGAAAACAGTATGTTTTAGGGATCATGTGTGTTTTCCACATGAGTGTGTATTTCTCTCCCTACACTACCGGAGGAAAAATGACAACTTCTCGGGGACAGTTTAATTTTCATCTAGAAGTTCACTCTCCCCAAGTGTCAGTCACAGTCCTAATCAGATTATCTTCCCTCCCCCTTGTGATTGCTGTTAAACTTGTAAAAACAGCAGGAGGAGACTATCTTAGATCTCCTAAAGCCACACCTAGCTGCACTCTTTGATACCTGAAAACAATGCACCTTATGTTCTTCTTTCCTCCTCCCTGATGTACTAGTTCTAAACAAAACATTCTTGGAAACCCCCTTATTACAGCCATGTGCCTCTTTCATATTGGAGTGATCGGTTTGCTTAGATGTATAGGTTTATTCACTCCCCCCCCCCCAGTTTTTAGCATGCCTGGTCTTTGACAGTTCATGGCACATATCTGTAAAACTCATTCTCAAAAATGAGTTCAGATTGATATATCAATATTGTTCTCTTTAAAGTCCTAACATTGTTTTCGCTGTGAGTTGCAAGCAAGTGAACTTTTTTTTCATTCTTTTTGCTTGTCTTCTGTCATTCCCTTTTATACCCCCCCCCCAAAGTTAGCTCTCCCCTCAATGGCATTTAAGCTCAAGGTAGATGAAACCCAGACAAAGCCTTAAACTGTTTCCTTGCAAACTACGTAGTAAGTGTTTTACCATTCCCTTCTCCATCTTGTTATAATGATTCTGCTTTCTTGGGGGATTAAGCACTAATCGTTCGGTTACACTAACGTGTCTGCCACTTGGTCAGGTGCTCCTTCACGGAAACCAGATTTCTAGCGCACTGTTTCAAGGCAGATGATGTCACTTCCAGCCAATGGGGAGTGCACATTCCAGCCACCTATTGGCTGCCTTCTTGCCTTCCCCTCACAGAAGGACAATATAGTCGCAGCTGTTCGGCAAACAAACCTCACTTTATTACTGTCACAAAACACAGTGGCTTTCAAAGTACTGTCAAAAGACATTCTTTTGCACCATCTGTAAGTCTCTGTATCTTGGAACGACGAAGGGGAAGGAAATGCAGTGCTTGCCATGTGTTAAAACTGCCTTTGAAAATGCTTGAGCATTTGCAGAGAGGCAGTACATTGAAAGCAGGCTCGCAGCATGTGAGTGCACATGGCCTTTCTTCACCGTTTTCAGTTCTGTTTTTCAAATGGGAAATGAACCTCTCTTCCTAGAGAGTTTGTGCGTGCCTCCTTCTCAATGTGTCTTGAGAGCGCTCTAAGCTCCAAAGCCTCTTTTTGGTCCCTGGAGTGCTTACGTGGTAGATTTCTTTATGGGCAGAATACTATTTTTCTATTGGCTAGAGCAGTGATTTTCAACCTTTTTCATCTCACGGCACACTGACAAGACAGTAAAATTGTCAAGGCACACCGTCAGGTTTTTGACAATTGACAAGGTACACTTTATTGGCAGTGGGGGCTCACATCCTCCAGTGGCCCTACTAATAAATGATCCTCCCCCAAACTCCCACGGCTCACCTGCAGACTATCCGCAGCGCACCAGTGTGCCACGGCACAGTGGTTGAAAATGGCTGGGCTAGAGAGTATCTATAAGAAATATGCTGTCCACCTGGGGCTATTGGGATAGTTTGGTATTTGGTAGGGTTAGGGCAAATAGAGAGAAGCTGGTGAATTCAGCAGGATTCAGTGTGTTTAAAGTCTCCATAGCTGGACTCATTCAATATCAGTTGGATAATATTGAAAGCTTGATGTAGTGCACCTTGAATGTAAATTGTTAAGGGAGTAGCAATGGGGGGGCTGTTGCCTTCCTGCCTTGCTTGTTGACTTCCTGAAAGCACCTGGCTCCTGTGTGTTGGAAAGAAGTCATGATGAGCAACCTCCCTAAGATAAGCTGGTCTTGATTTTTTTTAAAAAACTATCCTTATGAATACTAAAAAGTCCTCAACGGCTTTTTCGAGCATTTGCCAGAACTAAAATAAGGTTTTTAGGACCAGTCCTCCAGCCCCTTCCCAAACAAAAACCATTGCCTTTGAGAAAGGGGGGAAGGGAGGGCTCTGAAGAGACCTGAGAGGTCTGACTGGTCTCTTCAGAATTGCAAATTAAGCATGCCTGCACCGTCATTTCCTGCAGAGGCAGCATGAGAGTCGTAGTTTTCTGTCTATGAACGTTATGCTCAGGAGCATAATTTACAGTTCGGTTCACGAGGGAAGCTTAAACATAAATAAACCCACACATTCTCTTTCTTGCTCCATTTTGAATAGGAACCGAACGTGAAGGAGTCTGGGCCTGGCTTGAAAACAGAGCAAGGCCTTTCAAACCCAAACAATTCAGATTTCCAATGTCCTCAATTGCAAATTTTTCCTAGCATTGGAAACAGGATGCCGTACTGGGGGAGGACTCTTGCTAAGACTAAGCAAGGCCCCTCTCCCTCTGAAGCATTTGACAAAACTGTTGTGATTTCATGGAGGTCAGGGCTACAGCCAGACGGCCAGTGCGTTCCAATGAGGCCGTCAGTCTGGAGTGCCATGTTAGGAGTGACAGGCTCACCTTGTGGGCCACCACTTTCCCCAGTCAGAGAAAAGGACTTCCCATTTCCTTTTTCTGCTCCTAGCCTGCAGATTGGCTGTTGAAAAAGCAATGTGAGAGGCAGGCCATGAAGATGCTGCCACCGTTCAAAGCAGTCACCTGGAGGCTCTGGGAGAGGCTACCTGTCTTCTCACAGCTGTTCCTGGAGCAATTGCTTGCCCAGCCACCACCACCACCACCAAAGGAGCTTCCCGCTTGCAGTGGTGACCATAGTAGAAGAGCCTGCACTAGAATGAATGGCCACTGTGGCCATGGCTGCCACCACTGGTAAAAGAAGAGAGATCAGGAGGGAGCAGCCACCATGGCAATCCTCATGGTCGGGAGGGGGGAGATAGGGGAAAAATCCAAGGAAGCCTTGGGACATGACATGCTTCATGTACCAGTGTGGGTGAAGACCTAAGGATGACTGAAGTGGCCTAGTTGTAAGCACCCAAAAGACTTGAACTAATCCTGGTAAGAGTGGGCGGAACTTTGCAGTCCATTTCTGCAAGAACCTCTTCAACCATTGGCTGAGCAACTGTAATGCCATGGAATGTTCACAGTTTTCTTAAGGTGTCCATTGGTAGAGTGTCAGTATCTGAGACCTCGTAATAAAAGAGATTATGGGAAAGACTTGGGAGAGGTAAGGGGGCCTGGATACCAAACAAATTGTCGGCTTCCCTTTTAGTTTTTCTCCCCCCCCTTTTGTCATCTTTAATACATGGGAAGTACAGTATATTAATTTGTTCCTACCCTTGTGGAAAGTACTACATTTTAGTTGTGTAGCAGAATGAGACCAGACCTTCTGCCTCCTATCTTGAAACAGGAACAGCTGATCTACACTCTGCTTCATGCTTTTGGCAATCCTTGTGGTGGATAGGTCTGAGGTTTTGTAGGATACAGAAAAATACTGGCTGGAATCAAGAGATTCCCTTGATTCCCTTTGCAGGAATCCCTTGAAAGACCCTTGAAAACCTTTGCGGGAAGAGCAGGAAATTGAGTGTGAGATTAGTGAGGATCTAGAAACATTGGATTAAAAGAGGGCTGGAAGAATATTGAGTAGACAGCTTTAGGTGTGGAAGTTAAGGTGAGATTGCAGAAGGGGTTAGATTTATTGTAATACCATATGAAATCCTTGTAATAGATTGGGATGCAAAACAAAATCAATCAATATTTATTGCTAACAGTGTATAAGGGCGCAATCCTAACCCCTTATGTCAGTGCTGTCCGGCACTGGTATAGCGGTGCCAATGGGACATGTGCTGCATCCTGCAGTTGGGTGTCACTCATGGAGGCCTCCTCAAAGTAAGGAAATGTTTATTCCCTTACTTCAGTGTTGCGTTGCCCTTATGTCAGTGTTGGAAAGGGGGTTAGGATTGCGCCCTAAGATACTATGTATTACCATGATGTGCTCAGATGACACCAGTTCTTGCTTTAAACTGGTTCTCTGAAAGTAGCTGAAGTATATTTTCATAGACCATAGAAAGAGAACTAGTCCTTGTCATTAAAATTCAATGATGTTTTCTTTAAAAAAAAAATAAAAATTTAAAGCTGAGAAACAGAAGTAAAGGCTAAAATCACCAAGGAAACAAAGTTATGTAAAACTAAGTGGAATGTAGGAGAGTAGCTATTGTCTCTGTTTAAAACTATTAGCCAAAGTTGAATGTTAAGTGTGCCGGGGTGCTCTTTCAGCGTGCTGTAAATTGTTTTCTAGAATGTAGAACTACATCTATTCCTCCATAGATGCTATTTTGGTATTCTCAGAAAAATTGGGGGCAGGGGAGGGGGGAGAACCACCGGCATACAAGTGACCTAGGAAGCTAAAGAAGGCCCAGATCGTATGTGTTTCAGCCAGAAGATTTATTTCCAATTTGTTATTCATAAAGGAAGAGCACAAGATTGGGATGGGTCCTTTGAAGTGGAAAACAAAGTCGCCTATTCAGTCTTGGGCCTAATAGAATACACATGACGCATGCTTGGCATCCTGGCCTGTTTTAAAAGTGCAGCTCTTGTCATCGTTTGCTTTCCAGTACTGGGAACACTGGTGGGAATGGGTATTGGCCTGAAAGAAAAACATAGCTAATTATTTCCTGCTGCATTTAATAGTACACGCCTGGAGCAATCAGACAGGGAATCAAGAGAAAGAAACAGGATGACCAAATCCTTGTGTACTCGTATTGATGCCTTGTCAGTGTATGTATAATTCCAGAGTTAATTGGGCCCAAAGAGGAAGGCACTAAAATGTAGATGCCTTGCTGTTTCCCTTATCCTGAAAACACATTTGTACCTATAATTGGATTTAATTAGATGTCAAAACAATGTTACTGTTAATTGACTGTACGGTCCCAATGCACCATTCATAGCTGACCAGATTTCACTTTTTATGTGCAGTGGGGTTTTGTTTCTCTTGTTCTATTTCACTGCAACCCTATGACTCTTAGAGTGCAATCCAATACTTACCTTATGCCAGTGCAGCAGGTTCCCGAGTGTAGCAAATGTGCCATAAAGCACATTTGTGGTGTCTTGAGAGCAGCTTGCGCCGCTGTAAGGACTTGTGCCAGCATGCTCCCGCTGTATATTATTCCTATGCCTCTGAGCGAGATAGGTTTGCGCTGGCCCAGGGAGGCTGGCGCAGGGATGGGATTTTATGGTGCGTGATGGGTAGGCTGGGCCCAGGATGGGGATGGAACTGGCCTCTGGCACTTAGTCCATGTTCTACCCTGCCTCTTGAGCTGCCTGGTACTACACCAGGCTGGAACTGCACCAGCAATTCCACTGGTGCAGAACCAAGTAGCCCCTTTGAGGTGGCTATCGCACAACATGGGGTAAGGGGAAATAAATCCCTTTACTCTGAGCTGCGCAGGATCCACAGATCCACAGTTTGAGAGCCACTGCCTAAGACATTTTGATGCCTGGGGCAGAACATCCTTCTGGTGAAATAATAAACAAAATAGTGGACTATTTGCCTCCCTTCACCCCCACACTGTTGCTCCAGCAAGCTGTCCATGCTGCTTAAGAGGAGACCCAGAACTACTCACACTTCACAGCAATCATCACTGCTAACAACTTGCTGCTTTTTTCAATACAACAGAATTTAGCATAGTCCATTTCTGGGTGCAGATATGTGCTTGTATACTCATCCTTCCAAATACTACTAGCAGCAAGGGAATAAAACACAAGTGATTAGAGTTTCTATGTCTAAAGCAGGTGTCTCCAAATTTTTTGGCACGAAGGCCGCCTCATATGTCTGACATTGTGTCGAAGGCCAGAAAATAAAATGGAGGACCAATGTGCTGAGAGTTTGTTTGAATACAATAAGTTGGGGGGGGGGGGAGGAAGAAAGGAGCAGAGGGCAAAATTGACTTGCACAGGAAGAGGGGAATGGGTTTTGAAAGGCATCAATAAACCTACGATGCAAATCTCAAATCTTTTTTGTCTCAGTTTCCGCTCTGTTTTAAGTTTAACAAACATTATATTCCAGGTCTCTCAGCATCAGTATATATCTTGTTCAGCCACTGAAGATGCTGAATGGAGTGGATGCAATGGAATGGAATGATTTCTTTCCATTACATTTCATTACATTCTGCACCTCTAGTGGCTGAATGCAGTATACACCCAGAAGTGCATTGTTTGAGTTATTTTTAGCCCTAAGAGGCTGGGGAACCTCAGAGGCCAGATAAAATCCTCCCAAGGGCTGGATTTGGCTCCAGGACTTGGGTTTGGAGACCCCTGTCTCCAGGAATTGTTTCAATTGTTTCAGCAGTGATTTTAGCTTTTGGAATTTTGACATCAGAACAGCCCTGCTGGATCAGGCCATAGGCCCATCTAATCCAGCTTCCTGCATCTCACAGCGGCCCACCAAATGCCCCAGAGAGCAGATAACCAGATAACAAGAGACCAGGGCATCCTGGTGCCCTTAACACACTTACTCTCACCAGTATTATTAAATTGAATACTGAAATTAATGTTTGCGTGGTGCTAAGAGTGGAATAAATGCAACTGTTGTCCCCCTGCCCAATTTTTCATGTAGAATGATTGTGCAAGAAAGCAGCACTTCAAAAGGTGCGGTTTTTTGGAACTTTCAGAAACTGAAAATACCGATAATTCACACTCATGCTACAATACGTACTGCATATGATGTACATAGAGGCAGTTGCTTGACTCAGTTAATGAAATTAATTAGATCAAGTGGTCAAATGTTCTCCCTTGACATCTATGCACTACTGACAGTGTTGACTAAGGGACCTGTAGACATCTATCAATGCATGTGCTGGGATGGTTCCACGCATCTCTTTGTTAGCTTCCCTTTGATCTGGGGTCTCTAAACTTTTCGGCCAAAGGGCCATATCAAACATCTGGCACAGTGTCAAGGGACGGGGAAATAAATAAATAAATAAATAATATTTAAGCACACACTTAAACGGACCCCCATTCCCCCACCCTACAAGCACAACTCTGGTTGTGTTTGGTCAGCTGGGCCAGAGGCTCTCAAGGGATCAAGGGCCGCGGGCCAGATAGAGGTTCACTACGGGCCCCATCTGGCCCCCAGGCTGTATAGGCTTCCATCTGTATAGGCTCCCATCTGGTTTGGAGACCCCTGCCTTAGATGTTCGAGTTTTCAGTAACCGTTCTGAGCATGCAGAGTGTGCGCCTGCACCCTCACCTATATGATTGTCTATTCATATTATTATGATCATGTTAAAATGTGTGTTCATTTTTTTGAGATGCCCTGTATAAACTGTGTTAAAGAGCAAACCATTATACTTCAGAAACATTCTAAAACTCAAGTAAGTACGCATATACAATGTCCATATATTCCAATAAAAAAACTGAAATGTTGAACTTAGGCAGGCTTCCTTCACGTGAGAATTTCAAAGTGGGTGGATGGTTGGGTTGAAGCAGGTTTACCATAAGACGTTGCTTAGTAGTAACAAAAAATATTCTGATTGTCAGACACTTGAAACCTGCCAGCGACATGGGAATGGTACCTGTCACTGGTTTTTCAAGTGGCATGCTGCAAACTAAATGGGAGCTGCATAAAAATCCTGCACAGTTTTGTCCCATGCATGGGTGGGTATTCCCCCCCCGACTTCAGCATATCCTGACCTTAATCAATAGATATAATTTTTTTTGGGGGGGGGGGAGAAATTATTCCTGTATAGGCTCACGCTGACCTGTCTTTATGATTTTCTGCTTCTCTGCAGTCCATGCACTCTTTCCCTCTTTCTAGCATAATTTGGGACTCCCTGTGAAACCCAGAGATGGATAGGAACATATTAGGTCATCTTTGTCTAGTCTTTGCCAATGCAGAATTATTCCCAGTGGTGTGTTCTTAAGTGCTGCCTTGTCAGTCTATTTTTAAATGATCCCACTAGTAGGGATTTCCTCACTTCCCTGGGGAGGACTGTCCAGCAACTCAGTTGACCTCACCATGAGGGGATTTTTTTATTTCCTGTTGGCCAAATTCTCCTTTGGCTTTGGTCCTCTGAACCGCTTTGAGTTATGTGGTGCAGAAGTTCTGCTGTCCTTGTTTTTGTGATCCTCTGTTTCAATGTGTAAGTAGTTAACATGCAACATGCCTATAAGCTAGTGGCATCTAGTGAACACACTTTAGAAATTGGATTTGGGAGCCCAAAACAAGCCCCCTCCCCTTCAGGAGGAGATGCAGGTTTTCCTGCAGTGGGACAAGCTCTGCTTCACCCTACCTTTGCTCCTTTATTAATGCATACCCCTGACTAGATTCGCTTCCCCAGTTTTTGAATTTTTTAAGCAACTTTTTCAAGCACCTTTATCCTGTTAGTAGCAGTTCTGTGCTGTTGCTTTCTTTAAAAAGCTGATTTTTTAAATTAATTTGAAGGATGATTGTCACAAGGGCCAACAAAATGGCAGTCTGTGCTACCGGTTGGGAAGGAGATGTAGTTTCATCTTTGTTAGAAGAACAAGACCGATTAGCAAGTGAACAGCTCGCTTCATTTACAAACAGGAAAAACCAGTTCCCTTTGAGTCCAGTTCAGTTTGGAAGGTACTGACTGCACCTGAGATATTGTGGGGTTATTTACATGTATATTCTGTGCCTAAATTGGTTGAAATGTCTGGTCAGTCACAAGTTTACAGGGTGGCCTTGAGCAAATTACTATCTCTAGCCAGTCGTTCTCAAACTTTTAGCACCAGGACCCACTTTTTAGAATGAGAATCTGTCAGGACCCACCGGAAGTGATGTCATGACCAGAAGTGACATCATCAAACAGGAAAATATTTTGCAATCCTACCCACACTTACCCAGGAGTAAGTCCCATTTTCTACAATTGTTAATAGCGTATACATAGTAGCCTATGTACAGATGTGTAACATTTCCCCAAATGCAGTCACATACCATAGTAGCATGAAGTCTAATATATTAAAAATAAAATATTGAAATGAATGAGGGCCCACCTGAAATTGGTTCACGACCCACAGTTTGAGAAACACTGCTCTAGGCATACTTCTATGTCAGTAAAATGGGAACTTAAATGACCTACATCACTGTCATAAAGGGCTGGATGGTCCACTTTAATTTTGTGATAGGCCCATGGAATGAAGGCTGCAAAAATGTGATTGGCATTGTTCACCTCAACTTTGGGGCAAATCTACGTATGGAGTCAGCTGGAGACACTTCCTCTGGAAATAGTTTTGTTTGGCAAGTATGTATGGCGTGCTGATATTTTTCCAGTGTCCTTTTTTCTTTTTGCATTGTTTTATCTTTCCAAGAGGAAGCAAGATCCAGGCTGTATCTGCAAAACTACATTGCTCCAGGCTGAAATGAATACTACTTCAACTCTCAGCAAATGAACCCTGCTCTTTTTCAGATCCATTTATCTTTCCCAGACCATCTACTTTTTGGACCACATGAGGTTCTTTAGGGCACAGAAAAGGAACTGTGCTTATTGCATAATTGAAAATTGCCCCAAAAGTTGCTTTTTCAGAAACTTCCCATTCCCATCTTCCCTAACTAATGAGTATTGGGGGTGAGGGTGGGGGGTGGAATAGGGCAGATACTAACATTTCATAACTGTTCCCTATCTCTTTAAACACAGGATCTCTGGTCATGGAAGCAAGGCCACGTGGTCAATTCTTGGCAGTCTGCAGTCTGCGGAGCTTTTGCAGGTGCAAAGGATTATATGTTATCCTGGGAAATGCTGAAGAAGAAAGGAGGGGAGGAGGGAAAATGTGCAAATCTATGAAGGCTAGCAGCACAGCAACATTCTTGTGTCATTCCAGTTTGTTCAGAGGGGAGAAAATGGATCTCGTTGTATAGAAGGGGAGAAAAAGAAGGGTGAAAAAAGAGGGCGAGGCAGGGAACCTATTTGGTAGGGTGTCTATTTGAAAGACAGCCAATTTGTTTTTGACAAATTTTGGTTATTGAACAAACAGGCCCTGTCAGTCAAGCTCTGGGATTATCCAAAGGTTGAGTTGTAAAACCCTCAGTGAGGAGAGCCCACGTTTGGGTCCGGGTGTGTGCAGCTGTCTGCCCGGAGCAACCCTTGAGGGCTTTCAGTCAGGGGCCATGATTCACCATCCGTGTGACAGGTCTGACAGCACTCTAGATTAAGTAGAGTTGGGAGAACAGAATGTCTAAATGCAGCAGCCTCAAGGCGGAAACTTTCCACGGAGGAGAACCGGAGGCTGAAACATCTGGGCAGTCTCCGGACACTATCCCTGGAATGAAGAGTGGCAGGACGTGCTCTCGGACGATTTATTGCAAAACAAGCTGGAAGTTAATTGAATTCTTAAAGAGCCACCTTACCTTATTATAACAGCCCCGCTTTAAAATAATTTCCTTTAAGATGTCACAAGTGGCTCATCCCACACGTCTGACAAGGAGCAGGGAGGGGAAGCTTAATGGACTGATAGAAATCTCAGGTTAGCGGCTGCTAAGGATGGAGGGGGGGTGGCAAAATCTTTTTTCCAGAAGGAAGTGAAATCTGCAGGGTTGAAGTTCCAAAGCAGTCATGGTGAAAAGCAAATTGTGAATCAAGTCACACACTGTGGCACTTTTGGATTGTCCCCAAAGTAATTGTCAGCCTGTTTTAATACTAGTCCACCTTTTTAAAACAAAGAAAATCTAGTGGACATTTGGTAACTTATACAAGACAGCCATGCAAATAGAAAGGGCTCTTAGTAACCCTCAATAGATCTCGGGTGCAATCCAATATGCCATTTGGGCTGACACAAGTCCCTTGCATCAACCCAGGAATGTTGCAAAAGTGCTTTGCACCACCAAAAGTGCTTTTGCACCTATAAGGGAGATAGGCTGGCACATAAATGTGTGCTAGCCTCCCTGTGCTGCTGGAGGCCCAAAGGAGAGGATGAATTGCATCAGCTGAGCTTTGCTGACACAGGGGTCTGGGGGGGATGGCGGGGAGGAGGCAGGAGAGAGGCATTCCAGAGCAGGTGGAGGTCGGCTGGTGGGTGTTCCCAGGGGCAGGTAGGCAGACAGCTGGATGCAGGGCCAGGATTATACTGGATCCTGACCCCATGCCTACATGGCCCAGGGCAGTCCTGGGCTGCTCGGATTTGAACCACCTCATCAGGTGGTGCAGATCTGAGTAGACCCATTGTGGCCTCTGCAGTGTGACACGGGGTAAAGGGAAAGGCTTCCCCTTGCCTTGGGCCATGCTCCTTTGGGCCCCAAACTTGTGCTGGATGCAGCACGCACCCACCAGCCTGCCTGCTTCCAGCACAGGTTACGATTGGACCCCTAGTAACCTACTTGCATAACTTACTGTTAACAGTGATGGGCACAGCTTAGTAGATGCCTTCTGCATCTATATCTGCCACTTAGTCCTGGTTATGGCACCACCCCCAACCCTCATTGCTGCTGTCTCTGTATGCTCAGATTGCAGTTCTATGCCGGAACTCAATCCTTTTGAGATCAGCAAAACCTATTTCCATATATATGATCCATTGTGGATCACAGTGTCAGTTCCCTGTATGCTTATATGCCCTGTAAGTCACATCCAGAATCATCCTTCCTTTTTTCCAGCTGTTGCTTCCATCCACTCTTTCACTCCCAATTTCTTAGGCTTGCTCAGGATGCCTGTTTTACTCAACATCTTCTTTTGAGCATCTCTCGTAATCCGGTTTTCTTTGGTAGCTGCTCACTCCATCCAAGCACTGCCCTTGCACTCTCTACATCCTGCTTAACAGTATCCGTGAATGGGTCACAGGAGAAAAAGGGCACGTGTTCGCACACCAAAATAAAACCATACACATGTATTACAATTCATAAGCCTAAAGAAGTAAAGTCAGTTGCATGAGAGTTATTTACAGTCGTCACCATGTTTCAGGTCTCTTGGAGGCAAAATAAAAGTTTATAATCCTGAGCAACTCGCCAACCCTTAATCACAGCAATGTGGCCGATACCACAAAGAGTGTATTCAGACACCATAACCATCTGAGACTCCCTCATTGCTCATGTTCTTTGCTTTACCACAAAATTTACTTAAAGCCTTTTAGAGGTCAGAGGAGAGAAAAACCATTAAACAAGACAAACACGCCCTCCTGTTTGGAGCTCTCTCGTTAACCGATAAAAATTACTGGCTCGTTCCTTTATTAATCATAATATTGTGTACTTGGCAAAGAGAAAAAAAATAAACATTACCATTAAGTTTAATGGTCAATGCCAAGTGCCATCTCTCTTTCTCTCCCCCCCCCCCCCAATTCCTCTGTAATTGCAGTGGTTAAGGAGAACTTTCTATCATGCCTTTGGCTGTCCGTTATACTTTTCTTGTCTCCAGTCTATTCCCTAGATCTCTGTGTCTACAGAGGACAGCAGTTTTTCAGTAAAGACCTACAGGTACAAACTTTAAAATAAAAACTAGAAATCTATAGCCACAAAATTGGCTGGTTGGTTGAAATTGACATGTGAAATTGTGTTATCCCTTCCTGTCTCCCCAAACCACTGTATCTTCACATGTCCATCCCTTGGGACTAAACTGCACTAAAGTAATTCTCTCTCTCAGATGCAGTCACGCGCAATACCCAGCAGTGGCTAACATTTAACCTAGCCCAAAGGCTTGCCTTAAATAGCCATGCTTTTACCACTTGCCAGAAGATGGACAGAGTGGGGTTTTCTCAAAAAAGCATGCAAAAATCATGATGCCAGCATATGTTCACATACAAGGTACTGGGACCTGAAATTGATCACCACTATCCAGTGTTGCTGTATGGCAAGGTCTCTGCCAGCAAAAGCATGGGCCTTGGTATGTTCCAACAAGGCAGATATTTTGTTTGTCTACCCCAGGAAGTGAGGCTCTGTTAGAATTTTGCTAGAGGTTTTGTTTGCTAGAGATTTGTTTTGATTTGCTCTCTCTGTCTGCCACAAGGTGATTGAACCGTTTGGGTGATTGATCTGATCTGTGCTGGCATTTCTTATAGAACCCAAGATCTATGGCTGGTTACATTGATGCATTTGAAGAAACTATTTCGTTGAAAGCTTTTGCCTTCCTGCTCCATGCTACTTATAAAAGATATGCCTTTGCTAATCACAGTCATCTTTTCGAGGAAGATGTATATCGAAAATGAAGAATGTGAACAAAGTAATGCTTGTGATGGCTTTTTGTGCAATAAACCTGGACAGCTGCCTTGGTTTCCCTTCTGATCTAATTAACACTGACAAGTTTACAATGCTGAGTTAGAGAGTCTCCTTGCCCATACAAGGTATAAAGGCAATGATGAAATCTGCTCTTAGAACTGACTCTTTACAGATGCTCATGACAGTTGTTCCAAACCTAAATTGGTTAAATTATTACAGATGAAGTGCCGGTCTCCAGGTTTCTGCTTCTCATTGTGAATCCGATCATCCTTTTATAGACTACAAATCTGCTGGCTAATTGATGAAAGTCTAAAGGACATTGTGTCACTACTTGTACGAGCTATGCGAGCTTTTAGCCTGATCTCTTCCAGTGCAGGCGGGAATACTCTTATATCCAAATATTTGAATGTTTCCAAGTATGAGGTGTACCTCTTTTCAGAAATACAACTCAGACAAGGAAGAGATGTCAGCTGTGCTTGCAAGAGCACAGACAAGAAGGTAGGCGGACTAAACATTAGGAACACCCCTTTCTCAGCTATTAGTGCAGCTCCACATTGACTCCAAAGGGGCAGGATTGCCTTCCTTTAAACTTGGATGGGCATCAGGAATGAATTAGCTATCTTAGTGCAGAAGGTAGGGTGTATAATGCTATGTTATACATACATGACTAGGTTGAGTGTATCTGTTTTTAATGTAGACAGAGGTGCAAGTGACTGAGCATTCTGAGTTGGAAAATACCATAATTCGAATGGTCTTAATGCAGGCTTTTGAGTCATTGGGAAGCATGACATTTAAACTATGGTTTCCATTTTACCTTAGCAATGTTCAAAGCTGTAGGCCAGTGATTAGTAATTATAGCATTATCGTAGGCCAATAGTGCAACTGCATTTTTTTTGGTGTCCCTTCTCTGGGGAAAACTTGAAGTCTACTAGGCTCCCTCTCCTCTCTCTTTTCCATGATTCATTTGCTTCTCTTGGGCTTTTGGTAGGATTTTGGTCCTATTTATTTAAGTGCTTACCAAGTAGTTTATCAAGGAAATTTGCCATAGGAATTCTCCTGTGCTTGGGCCACCTTGTGGATTCCATCCTCTAAATGTAGACCTTTGAGCAGCTCCTCTTGCATTGCCTGTAATGGCCATTGCCACCATCCTGGAAATCCTCCATAAGACTTCATTGCCTTGCTGTTTGAGAATGCCAGACCCTGTCATCACCATGTGACGGGCATTAACTGGGGAGCTCTACCTTATTTCACTTTTCAGCTAGGGGCAATTGAGTTCCCAGTCTCCAGGAAGACGTTGATGTGGTTTTATCTGGGAACAAACTAGAGCTTATTTCTTGGATGTACACGTATGGAAGTGTACTCCATTTCTGAACTACGTTGATCCTTTGAGCAAATTAAGAAAGAAAATCAACCAATCTGGGATGCACTATTCATTTTTATGCATTATTTTTTCCTATAAGGCTTTAAGAAAAAAGAAAATGCGGGAAGAAATCTGCCTTTGTGCCTACTGTCAACTGGAAAGCAATCTCCTATCACTTTTTTTTTGCAGATTTTTAGAATGTCGTCAGTATTGCCCAGCTACATCCCTCCCCTTTATCACTTTGCAGTCTAATACCTTACATATGCTCTGCATAGTCTAGCAAAGGCTCATTTTCATATCTTCACTTGATGTCCTTTTGGTGCCTTGGTTTCTAGCTGTCTTGACTCCCGGTCACATAGGGGTCTGTATTTTGTATTTTGCACATGGGGATTCAGACACATTCATCCATTCCCCTTGAGCAGTAGAATTTAGACTGTTCTTGTTCATCTCTCTCTCTCTCTCTCTCTCTCTCTCTCTCGTGTGCAGATGTGCAGAGCTCTGTAGTCAGATTCTGTAACCATAAATTGGCCTCTCCTAGGCCAAAAGGAGTTTAGGTAGCGCAGGCTGATATTCACAAGTCTTGTTGGGCACGCTTCCATTGTATGAGTTAAGTGTCTGAAGCACTGCTGGATGGCGTCAGTGCAGAAAGAAAGCCAGGTTGCACTAATGGATATTTGGAGTAACACTTGGTGATTGTGCTGCTGCCATTTCCTTTTAGGCCAATGATGGGGACAGCACAACACAAACTTGCCACTTGCTCTGAAGTCCTGCCCTATTGGAGTTGGTGAACTTGATGATGGACTCCCAAACAAAGCTGATTAGGTAGAAGAATTTTGTTTGTCTGGTTCCTTTTTAGCTAGGAGAGCGTCGGTCTTTGGTTTTTGTTTGCAGAACTGAGACTGGGAATTATGGTCCACAAATTACTGCTTCTTTTCCTGATACTATGTCTGGAGAATCTGTAGCATACAGGAAATCCAAAATCTAACTCAATTAAGTACATTTCTTGCGCATTGGCTGCATGACCTGCATATTGTGACTTTGTACAGCTTGTTCTACCTGTCTGAACGTGCGCCCTGAGCATATGACATTAAGCTTGCAAAACTGAGACAATCAGGGACCTCTCCAGTCTCACTCAGAGCCAGTTGGAAAAATATGGTTTTTGATCGCTTCCAGATTTAAATATCTCTCCCCCGCCTACACTTTGGAAAAGAACAAGCTTTCTATATTCGAGAAAACTGGGAGGAAAAGTCAACTATTTATAGATACTTCCCAAGACAATGAGCTGGGCTGAACCATTTGGAACACGTGCTCTGACCTTGGCTCCGGATTTGTGACATGCTCCTTAAAAAGGAGCTTGCTTTTTTAACCTCTCAGGGCTTTTTCCCATTTGTCCTTTTATCCAGCCTGTCTTGATTGTGGAGAGTTGTTATATTCTGGGATAGCTCTAGTTGTGTCCGAACAGCAAATTCAGTTCACAACCCCTAAGCACCCCAGCATGTTTGGAAAAAAAAAATGGTGGTGTGATGGAATAAACAGCTGTGGCTCCCCACCTCTCCTAACTTACTTGTTGCTCTTCACATCCAGCAGGGTCAGTGAGTATCACAGGGGTGTGTTCAAACTTAGCAAGTTCCCGGGCCGGTCTTGATGTTTGCAGTACATACTACTCCCTGGAAGTCATTTACAAGACTTGTGATGATTTTGCCGGCAGTGGATTGTCGACAGCATTGTGTCCTATGGGGTGGGTTGATCTATAAACCTGCTGGTTACATGGAGCTGCTCTTGAAAAGTGTTCAGAAGCTCCAGCTAGTGCAAGTTGTGGCAGCTTCTGTGCAAGTGATGGCACGCATCCAGTGACGCAAGAGACTGGTGTTGGAGCGACTGTACTAAAGTCCCTCTAGCTTTAAAGCCCAAATCAGAGGATTTCAGCTGATGTCTGAAACAAACTGGAAGATGTGTTTCTGAATGTATGTTCATCCTCATATGAGTTACTCATCATTTTTTATACCATCTTTGCGCACTGTTAAAATAATGAGGGTGCAAGAGAAGGTCTCCTTGATAATGGCACTTGTTCTCCGTGACGAAGCTAGCTAGTGTGAAACTGAGACTGCTGTCCTAGACACACTTCCTTGTGAGTAAGCCTCATTGAACACAAAGGGACGTGCTGCATAGGATTGTGCTGTAGGGTACCACCTTCTGCAGGAAAAGTGCAGGCCGCTGTAGGCAACAGGATGCTGGATGGTTCTTTGGCCTGATCTAGCAGGGTTTTCCTTGTGCACTTGGGGAGACGTATTTGCATAAAGAAACTTCTAGTGACCTGGCTTGATGATACCTAATTTGTCTACAGGGGGCCCTCATTATCCACAGGGGATCCATTCCCAGAACCCTCACAGATATGAAAAACCATGGGTATTCAAACCCACAGTTCCCCCCCCCACCTCCAAACCTGACCGGAGGCTTTCTGAGGCCCACAGAGGCTAAGGGCTTCAGAATGCCACCCCCCAAAAAAACTAGCTTCTGATTTTACGATAAAACCGGAAATAACATTTTTTAATGCCTTATAAAGCATTTAAAACATTGCCTCCGGTTTTATCGTAAAACTGGAAGTCACCATTTTTGGGGGGCATTCTGGGGCCTGCATCTATGTTCCAGTTGGGATTGAAGGTTGGGGGGCCTGTTTGGCACCCGCAGATATTGGAGATCTGCAGTTGTCGAACCCGTGGACAACGTCTGCCCCCTGTTTGTGGATTGGTGCTTTTTAATGCCTTGGGTATTCATTTTATTAGTAGTATGATATCAGTACT
Organism: Tiliqua scincoides; assembly: GCF_035046505.1. Lineage (NCBI taxonomy): Eukaryota > Metazoa > Chordata > Lepidosauria > Squamata > Scincidae > Tiliqua > Tiliqua scincoides. The sequence continues at coordinate 240,098,621 of NC_089822.1, read as the reverse complement.
TCTTTTCCATTGCTGTTTGCCAGAGAACCCAGGCTTAGTTTATTAGAGGTGGTTTTGGGGGTGGGATACATGCCCACCTTCAATTCCGTGTTTTCTCAAACTTCTTTGAACTCAGGCCTCCTTCGAAACTGTCTTTTTCAAATTGTTATCTCCACACCAACCCACTAACGCTGATCTCAGCAGATTCTTAGCCTGCTGAAACTTTACACACATTTTTTGATGTCTTTGTGGGTGTTTGCGTGTGTTAGAATATGTGGATTGGGGTCATGCTAATCCAATAGTGGATGAGAAGAAAATCAGAATAGGACAATGGAGACTCCCACTGAAAGTGAGTGAGCCAGCCAGGGAACAGGCAGAAGTGAGAGAGAGAGCGCGCGCTCTGACATGCTGCTCCCATATGTTCTTGGCATTCTGAAGTTTCCTTGGTTAGCATATAAGTCTGGCTGGCTGGCTGCACCTCTGCTTTTGGGAGGAAAAGCTGCTGCAGGCTGTTCTCCCTTCCTGGCATTACACACCTCCCCGCTCCAGGTGTCTTGTGCCCTGCCTAGAGAATCCTTCTCTATAGCTTGAGAACTATAGTTCATGTTTAAACACATTCAAAATATGTGTTTATCTATTTGCACTGCGTTCTACTGAGACACCGTCAGAGTGGCCCTGCAAGCCCCATATCTAGGGAGCATGTCTGAGATGCCACCATCCCTTCTTGGGTGTTAAAATGTTTTCTCAGTTCGCTGACCCGCCTCTTCTGTCTGCTCTGATTATAGCTGAAGTTCATGGATTTACACTTTTGTACCTCTGTGAACAGATTGAGGAAGCGGTTGCTATCTGCATGTTGAGTAGGAAGAGGAGTCATAGAATCATGAAGTTGGAAGGAACCAACAAGGTCATCTAGTCCAGCCCCTTGCCTGTAGCAGGAGATCCTCCTAGGGTCAGAGTAGCCGAAGTCCAGATCAAGGGACAGTGTTGGCTGCAGGAAGCAACATTAATGTGGGGCCCATAGAATTGGAATAAAAGGGCATGTTGTTAAACCACACACACACACACACACACACACACACACACGTTTTTGTGTCCACCAGTTTTTGCCCTGGTGGCCACAAGCAGCAGATTCTGCTGCTAACACAGACCTAAGCAGATTCTGAAGTGAGAAACAAGCTGTAAGCATTAATAATGAAGTGGTTTTGGCAAGAAGCTGTGGGAACGGAGGGGCTGTGCAGCGTGCATATTTAACAAACAAAGTCTTGCTTGTGTTTGACATTTTTATACGCTCAGGTGGATTTGCAGCTGCAGTCACCACCCCTCTGGATGTAGCCAAGACCAGAATTATGCTGGCAAAGGTAAGAGCTCGAAGAAAAAACCCAGGGCTGATTGATAGGTGTGCAGGTTAATAAGGTGAAGGGTTTTCACTCTGTAGCAACAAAACGGAACCCAGCTTGGAATGGCTTCTTCTCTTGTATTTGGTGTTGGGGAATCTGTGTTTAGCACTCCAGTGCTGCTGTCTCTGACCTTCTCTGTCGCTTCTAGTTTCTTGTATTCAGCTAGTTCTCCACCCCAAGGAACTACCCTAATCAATACACAGATCTGATAGATTGACAACCTTTCTTGTTCTTGCAGCTTCAAACTAGTGTCCATGTCCTCTAATCTCATTCATTCTCCCACAGAATCCCACTGCCCTTGCTAGGCTGGAATTTAAATTTCCAGGCCCAATTAGACCACGTTGCTCAGTGGTCCAGATCATTTTTTTTTCCTTTTTTTGTAGACTTTATTGAGAAACATTCCTAGCCCTGCTCTTCGGAAAGGTTTCATTGTGTGACTTCTAACAAGAATGAGGATTTTGCAATTCAAAGCTTATTTGGAGAACCAGACAGAATCAAGTCTGCAAGACCCAATTCTGTAATTAGGACAGAACCTTAAGATCAGTCAAAATCAGGCAACAGATTAAAAAAAAAACATTATTTGCAATGCAACTTACTAAACATGGTGGCAAACACTAAGATGGATCCATAAGATTAATGTGGAGAGATGATAGTTTTCCCAGAGTCACGGGGTAGGCTTACTAAACATGGCGGCAAACAGCATGTTAAGAGGTGTTCCCTTACTTCCTGGCATAGGAGGGAATGCCTGTTCAAAGATGTTTTCTGTTATACTCTTGTACGCATCACAACAACAAAGAAAGTGTGTGTTTTGCTTCAGAACTTACTTATATGCAAATTTGATTTACTACTACTATTACTAATTATACTTGGCAGTAGCATTGCTAGGGGTGGGTGAGCTGCATCGGGTGACACGCATGGGGGGTGACAACGCTACTCACCAAAATTTGTCAAATCTTTGTATTTTTGATTAATATCATCAAGTGATATATCAATTGATGTGTTATTTTGTGAAGAATGCAGTGAAACAAATCATGTTGAAGTATCTCTATTCTATCAAAAGTTACAGCCAAAAAACCAGCAGGGCGGGCCAATGGTACATCACCATGCCTACCGCCTGGGGCGTTGCCTCAGTCACTGCATGGGAGGAGGTCTGTCATAGGAGTGATGCGCTGACCTCCCACACTAGGTGACGGAAACCCTAGTGACGCCACTGATACTTGGCATTTGCATAACACTTTTGAGGGTGTGTAGCGGTTCACACGTGTAACCTCAGTGTTGTCCTGACAACAGCCCATGCAGGTAAGTGTATTCTCAAGTGTATATTTCAACTAGAGAACTGAGACTAGGAGCTGGTGGCCTTCCAAAGAGCTCTTGGTGAGAATTAACGGCAGTGATGAGAGTTGAACTAGGGGAATTCTGATTCCCAGCTCCCGTCGTATGTGCCTCTGAAGTGCACGACTTCAACAAGCCACAGGAGCTGTTACAAGTTTGAAAAATATATCATGATGAACATTCTCAGATTCTTGACTTTGTGTCACTCTAAATCGGATCCCATTTTCCCCAGTTACTTCTGATGATGGTGAGCGGGACATAGCAAAAAAGAAAACCAGTAGTTATATCAGGTGTGTGAACCCTTAGCTGACATCCAAGTTCAATCTGAGACACCTCCAGGATCTTGGATACTATGGCTGAGATAAAAACCCTTGCCTGAAGTTTTGGAGAGATGCTGCCATTCAGAGTAAGACAGTACTGGACCCAGTGGATCAATGATTTGAAGCTGCTTCATGTGTTGATTTTGTACCTGCAGGCTGGCTCCAGAACTGCAAGTGGGAATGTGTTGTCAGCCCTGCATGGAGTGTGGAGAACCCAAGGGATCTCTGGGTAAGGCTTCACCGCAGGGGAAAATGCCCCAACATATTGTTTTTGAACATAGTTGGCATCCTTCAGTCTCGGAAGACTACGCTCGCTAGTCTCGGTGTCACGCTCTGAATGGTGGTTCTGGAACAGATTGTCCTCTCCAGTGCGCGAAGCCTGGGTAAAGTAGGTATGGAGGATAGGCTGTTACCCATGCAGCAAATCCCCCCTCTTCACGTCGCTGAAATTGTCCAATGGAAAGGCAGAGGCCAATACGGTTGGTTCCAGAGGCGTCGCAGGAGTTGCCAGAACATGACTGTGTTCAGCCATGAACTGCCTCAGGGACTCCGGCTCCGGATTTTGCCTCGAGGTTGACTCCTGAAGCCTTTTCCATAACTGGATGTAGCCACAAGGCAGTGGAGGTTAGGGATCAGAGTTTTCCTTCTCTCAGATGAGCTGCCTTCCCAGGCTGACGAGCCCCATCTACCCGGTGGCTGTTTAGTCGCCTCTTACGACAAGTACAGCCAAACTGAGGGCCTATTCTTATCCCCAGCCCCCAGGGGAAACATGCAGTTTACTAAAACTGCATGTTTTTGAACATGCAGTTTAATAAAAAGGTGGATTTGACTTGGAATAGCCATATATCTAAATAACCATTATCACACGTATAATATTTCCTGCAGAAATTATCCCTTCCTTCATTTCTCTATCTGTGCTGTTTCGTAGTGCTTGGGTAGAGGCTATGAAAACAGAATTGTAATTGTCTGGGCTCTGCTCTGTTTTTTATAAAAAGATGGTGCCTAGTTAAACTGTCCACTGATTTAAAAAAAAAAAAATACCTGATGAGGTTTACCAGCAGAAAGAATTTCTGTTTCAGGAAACCTACTAATCTAGCTAGTATGCTTTGGGACTTGTGCTTGTAAAGGGGTGGCGACAAAAGTTCAGTAGTTTTATATGGGCCTTAGAATGGCTGTCTTGCTTCCATTGAGCACCTGTGGAATTGTGATTGGCACATAGGGCTTGAGTTTTAGGTGTGTGTGGGGAACTTTAACTGGGGTATTGTGAAAATGTTTACTCAGTAGTGTACCATAACTCATGCTTGTTGTTAGTGCACTGTGTGCAGGCACATGTCCTGTACTGCAGTTGAAGCGTGTCCAGGGGCTTAAAAATGTCAAAAGTAGTGAAAGAAGTAGTTTCAGGGCTTAAAAGAAGAGTATGTTAAGGAACTCGAAACTATCTCACTTCTTGGCTGCCTTCCTTCCTTCCTTTCATCAGTGATTACCCATGATTTCCCAAAACTGATTGAGTAATGTACACATTAAAACAATGTGTTTTTGTTTGGAGGGTTGCATAGTTTTTTGTTTGTGTGAGCTCATAGATCGGGAGAACTGGAAGGGCCTCAGAGATTCTCAAATGCAAGCCCCTGCACTGAAACGAATTCCTTTTATGTGCACTCTAGTTCAGGGTAGCGCGATTTTGAACTGCAGAGAAAATGTTAAGATCCACGATAGAATGTAGCAGGTCCATACTGATGGCCGTGCTAATTCACCTTTGCAGGTGCTAATTAATGTAAAGCATAAAAATAATGGAAACTTCTTAGTTCCCTTGCAATGGCGGCAGCACTGATTTTGGTAAGACTGCCAGAATTTGATGGGCAATATTCTGAAAGGAGACTTTGCTCAGCTTTAGCTGATTCACCAGCTGCGACCATACTTGGGTTACTTAGATCTGGCCGTGGTGACCCACTCCCTAGTGACATCTAGATTAGATTACTGTAATGCGCTCTGTATGGGGCTGCATCTGAAGACGGTTTGGAAACTGCAACTAGTCAGAACGTGGCTGCTTGTACGGTTGCGGGGGTTTGTTGGTTCAACTCAGTCGGACCACTGCTTTGGCAGCTGTGCTGGCTGTGATTTTGTTTCTAGGCTGCCTTTGTCCATATAATCCTACCTGTCAGGTCATCTGAGGGGGGCCATCTACCACTAGTAGAGGTGGGGGGGGTGGTAGCTAGTAATAGGGCCTTCACGGTGGTGGCACCCCTGTTTATGGAATTTCCTTCCCCTGGAATTAAGAACAGCTCCCTCAGTGGAGACTTCTCGGCAGAGCCTCAAGACCTTCTTATTTATGAAAGCTTTTAATTGACACTGAGGGCGGATACTTTTTAATGTTTTTTTTAATTATTTTTCATTGTTGCGATTCTGGGTGTTTTTAATGTTTTAATTGTTTTCATGTTTTAATTGCTTTTAATATTGTATTGTTTTTATGTATTGATTTTATTGTTAGCTGCCTTGACCATACTTTCTCCCACCTTTCTCCCTTTGGTGTGGGAGAAAGGTGGGATAAAAATACAAATAAATAAATAAATTTGCAGAAGCATGATATTTGGCTCAGTTATGCTTTTAGTGAATTTCAGAAGCAGCACTTATTAGAAATGTTACTAATGTTACTAATTAGCACTAATTAGGATGCTAGTAGGCAATTATGGTATGCAAAAGTTCTCATATGTAATTAACAATCCAATCCTAATGGGCTTCAGTTTCAAGTCTAGAATTGGCATTAGGCAAAACTTTATCCTGATGGCCCAATTGGGGGTGATCGTAGTTTGTTTGGCCTGGCCTGGGACACGAGAGTCTCCTCCCAAGGGGGAGGGGGCTAGGGCTGGCAGCTACGGCGGGCCTTTTAAAAGGCGCTAGACCCAGTCCTCTTCCTCCTTTGCACGTGGGGACCGTGGGAAGACCCACCCACCCGCCCTAGATGCATTCTGAGTTTAACTGGTCACCATTTGGGGCCGGGTAGGAATTTTTTGCTGCCTGCCAAGATTGGCCAAAGGGCAGGCAGTTTTTTCACCTACCCCAGACTGTCATGGGCCAGTGGGTTGCCCCCCCCTTTCCAGCTGCCATTGGTCACTTTAAGAGGGCAGGCGGGCTAGCAGGCATGAACGGCACTTTGGGCATGCACCTTCAGCCGGCATAGGCAGGGCGGAACCCAATTTCAGTCCTCAGGGGCTCGGCAGCACGAGGACGTAGACAGGGCCCTGGCCGGGACTGCGGGGCACACCTCAGGGGCTCAGCGGCTCGAGGTGGTGCAGCCCACGGTCCGACTGCCTTCCCCTTAAGGGACAGACATGGAAGAGATGCACCGCCCAGCGACGGGGTGCAACTTGGAGTCGGGTGCATGCCCGCCTGGGGGGCAGAGGTGTTCTGGTACTACCCAGAGGTCCCGCCTCTGCACCACAGGGGGCTTTCGCTGCCTCGGATGCTGCAGGTCTCAGCCTCCTCTTCTGCTGTAACTGCTAAATAAAGTGGCCCTTTCTCCCATACCTGTTGTCTCGAGTGTTCATTGGACAGTGCGGAAACAAAAATCCTACATTATTTGTCTCTCATGCCAAATTGGGCTCTGAAGTTGTGCCCAGTGTTACCTTCATCACCCACCTTTTGTTAATTCTTCTCCCCCCCCCCCCACTCTCATTTGTTGGAATAGGAGCACTTGAGGAACCCTGGAACTGCAGGGAAGGTGGCCTTTCAGTATGTTCTTCACCAAGGTGGGAGGCTCCGGATCACACTATTCACTTCTAATGACTTGAACTGCAAAATGTCACCCTAGGAAGTTTCCTGGATTCATAGATCACCAGACTGGTTGCACTGAAGTGTTAGGAGGCAATGCAGTCCAAGTAATTCGAAGGGTTCTTGAGCAGTGTGATGTACATGTAATTGCAGTTAAACTAAACATGCAATTAATGGGCCCCTTCAACTGTAGGGTATACAGTTATACTCTTTTTTTGTATCTTCTACCTGAAATCAGGTTTTGTAAGCCGCCAACACCAGGGCAATCCTAAGAAGTAGGAAATGGCATGCTGGGGCAGCTTCCAGGAGAGGCTGAGGTGTAGGGTAGGGGTTAAATGGAAGGCCAGTACTGCCAGGCCTGCTGCCAATTATAGATCTATTAATCAAAATAACAAAAGTGTCAGACCCTGTGCCTGGTTGAAACCAGGCATGATGAATGCCTGATCTACTAAATCTCCATCTCAGAGCAAAGGGACATGGAATGTGGAGATATATTTTGCAGATTGCCACCTTATTCAAACCAGAGGGCAAATCTTGCTTCCTCTTGGCACTTCTGTGGTGGGCCAACAAAGGAAGCATCCCATTCTATTTGGGGAGAAAGCGAGCAAACTGGCAGCAGGAAGACTTGGTGGTGATGTCACAGGAGATTATAACAGGAGATTAAAGGGCCATAAAACAGGTATTCTTTTATGCTTTCAAGTGAGTGCCTCGGTGAGCTGCTTCCCAGGTTTAAACCCGCTGGCATGTCTCAGTGCCTTGTAACTTTAATTGGATGTTGCAATTGACAAAGCTCTGTGTGTTCTGCAGCGTCTGAACTCTGGCTTGGCATTCTGGCTTCCTGAGAATCTCTGCTTTCATTAGTAAAGCTAATTTTGAGGTAGGCTTGAAAAGGTATCTGCTGTATTTGGCATGCGCTTATCTGACCAAATTGGGGGAACAGAACTGTGAATTCTTATTTGAGAGGGAGTGATGCCTAGCATCCTGAAGACTGCAATTGTGACACCATCATACACCCTTCCAAAAAAAACACAAATAAAAACCTCTGGATTCCACCAGTTTGGACAATTATTGGCCAGTCTTTAATATCCCCTTCATGGGTAAGGTGACTGAGCAAGTGGTGGAAACCCAAACAAGATGGATTATCTGGACCCCTTTCAAACTGGTTCAAGCAAGGCTTTGTCTTGGTCATCCTGCTGGATGATCTATGCCAAGGACTAGACGGGAAGAGTGCAGGTGTGCCCTGTTGGACCTCTCAGTGGCTTTCAAAACCATTGATCCTGGTGTCCTTTGGGGTCGGTTGGCTGCATTGGGGCTGGGGGCCACTGCTTTGCAACGGTTCCACCCTTTTTTTGGCTGATAGGTCCCAGGCAGTGATGCTAAGGTGTGCCTGTTCAGCACCTTGGCCTATACAGTATGGGGTGCAACAGGGCTCTATTCTGTCCCCCTTGCTTTTCAACATTAGGGATCTCTAAACTTTTAGACCAGAGGGCCACATCAGATATCTGGCATGGTGTTGAGGGCTGTAAAAATAAATAAATTTTAAATATAAAATTTGAATAAATACATTAGAAAGCCTAAGACCTTCAGAAAGCCCACAAATATCACTTCTGGTTTTTCCGGAAAACTGGAAGTGATGTTTTTAGGCCTTTAGAAGGTATTCTGAGGGGAGGTGCATGGCCTCCCTAGCCCTCAGAACACCCTCCAGACACAACTGGAGCACAGCTCTGGTCACATTCGGTTGAGTGGGCCAGAGGCTTGCAGGGAACGAGAGGATTGCCGGAGGCTGGATAGAAGCTTGCCACGGGCCGCATCTGGCCCCTGGGCCGGGGTTTGGAGACCCCTGATGTAGATGTTGAAAAGCATGAAACCACTGGGTGAGATCATCTGGGGATTTGGAATAAGGTGTTATCGGTATGATTAGAGGAAGCCTTGCTGTATCCCATGCAGGGCGAAGTCCTTATTCAGGACTGTTAGCTCAGAAATGGAATTAAGAGATGATTTGGAAAGTGAAGGTGTTAGCAACAGATCCTGGGGCAGAGGTGCACCCCTGGAGGAGGACCTCTGAAGTCTACCATTATAGTCCTAAACACACCTGGAAATAAATTCCATTAAAATCCCTAAGACTTGCTTTTGAATAAGGTGGAATTATCTGTACTCACTATATCAGTCTGCAGATGGCGTGTACTAACTTCCCAAATGTCAGCATCATTGCCAAGGATGAGGGATGAATTGCAGTCCACTGGTGCATGTCTGCAAAACCTATACAGTACAGGTGAACATCGCTGAGCAACGGCCCACATCTGCGATGGCCGCTACTCGTCTCTGTCCCACTCCCCCCCCCAAGCCTCCAAAGTCGAGGGGAGCAGCTCCTCTTGCCACTGGTGGCATTTAGTTAAGTGACGCACAACTGTATATGCAACTTTCTCAGTGGGATTTCTGGTTAGCACTTTACTGCTGTGGGCAAACTGCCACAGATCATATCTTAAGTGTCAACAGCTGGTATTGAAATGCACTTGCTATTACTTCCCCATTGAGACAGGAACTTTCCCAATTAGACTTGTTTTGTAATGAGAATATTGCCGTTAAAGTACCAGAAATATATATGGGAACAAGGATTAGATCTTCACCTATAGAAACAAGTCCAAGGAAGTGCCAGAGACATGTATGGAATATGGCAAATGAAGCTATTTCCTTCTTTGGTTGGATTCTGAATATGTCATTGTTACTGTTGTCCTGTGTGGAAATGGCTGTAGTGGTCATAGGTGGTCATAGTTAATGAGCAAGAGGAGACTGACTAGTCCAGCTTCATCGATGTGACTTTGAGGTTCAACAGGACATTAGTTTTAGCTTATGGAAAATGAAGTCCTGAGCCATTCTTGAGGCAGCGGAGAGCATCCTTGGCCAATGAATTGATGCCAGTTGATGGCTGTGGTCTTTTCCAGTTGCATTGTCTCAACCGCCTAGTAAGATGACAGCATTTTTGGAGAGTGCGAGGATGTTGTACCACAAGATCTGCCCCTGGAACGCTCTGTCGGTACATGCCTTGTTACAAATTACTTGGCTTTAAAGCTGTAATTATAGTAATAGAGCGAACGGCTGTCTAGTAAAACCGTAAAACATTTCCATCTGCCTGCTGCAGCCCCGAAGCAAAGATGATTCCCACAGACAACAAGTGCAGCGAGGAACTTTACCACGTGCTCAGGCTAACTTGGATCAGCAGAACTCGAGGAAGGGAGGAAAGCATTCAGGATGATCCGTGGTGAGGTTGTGAGCTGGGGCTTCCAAAGACCTCCAGATAATTTAGGGACTTGGAGCTTTTAATAAATAAGTGAGGCAGGTCAGAGAACACTTTCTTGTGACAGCTGGGACAAAACTGTTCTTTTTCTTTGTGGATTTCAGTGTTTTCCAAAAGTCAGAAGTGCAGAAAGCAGTGTTAGGTGGTTTTATTCAAAATATACATTATAACTGTCAATTGTAATTTCTTTAAAAGTGTACTAGGTAAGTGATGTAGATCAGTGGTTTTCAAACTGTGAGTTGCGACCCACCAGCTCAAGAGGCACTGTCCTTGCCCCTTTAAGGGGTGGGAACAGATGAATGATGGCGATGTGATCCCCAGGATTGTGCCACCACTAGGGACACGGGCATTTTTTAACCTTATCTGTGTTCCTGCGGCTTCCCTGGGGTGCAGGAAGCCCCATGGAGTCCTCTGCAGACCTCCACGTGGCTTGCAAAAAGAGAAAAAGCTATTATGACCTACTTCCAGTTTCACGATCACAACCTGGAAGTGGATTGCGATTACTTTTTACAAGCTGTGGGGAGCCCTGAGGGCTCTGTAAGGCTCCCCACACCCGAGGGAGGCTGACTGGGATGCAGGTAAGGTTAAAAAAAAAAAAAAAACTATCGCGGGCAGCAGCACAACCCTGGTGATCAGTCACCACCATTCCTTGCCCCCATAAAGTCTTAGAGTGATTCTCAAACTCCAGGAGAGTTTGAGAACCACTGATATAGATAGTATAGTGTCAGCAGGTTCAGCCGCAGTCATTACCCATGCACCCCCCATAAAATAATAAATAAAAAAAATCAAATTATCATTTTTGTAAGATTTTAGGTTTTTTTGTTTTTTTACAAAATTGAGAGGTGCAGAAAGTGGTGTTATGTGCTTTTATTTCGATATCCCTGTTTTCCCCCACACGGAAGGAAAACTCAGAACCAGCTCTGCTTCTTATTTCCTCTTTTGAGAAACTTCATCATGCTGAGAAATCCAGATTGTTTTTTGAAGGTGTTGGGAGAGGATAATGGCACAGGTGGTATAAGTCTGGTGAGGGGAACTTATTTATTAAAAGCTTATGAGAGCGTAAAACACCATATTGGAGCATTTTTCAGGTTTTGGAGGGATCAAGTGTGACATTCAGATGGGCTTTGAATCTTCACACCTGTCCCTTTTTCAGAGATGTAGCCATGTTTCACAGAGAGTCCTGGAGCACCTTGAAGGCAAAGAAACGGATATAATCAGCTTTTCTGATCTAGAGTCCACACCATCAGATGCACTTCTCCAGTTCAATTGTCCGGCAACTTCTGCAGACATCAGTTTGTTGGCCTTCAAGGCGGCCCAAGATTCATTGTTTTCGCTTTAGAAATTGATAAACTGTCCCTCCAACAGACCCACAAGAAAGTTAGGCCAGGATTCTAGCTGAAATGCTAGGTGAAGCAACCCCATGATGTGGAAAGGGCTTGGGGCCAAATATACACTTTACACAAAATGTGTCATTAAAGCTGTTGTTCGTGTGTGTGCTGGGAAATATAATAGTAATAAAACAGTACTTATAAACGGCTTTTCAGCAACAACAAAAAAAGTTCATCAAATGGTTTACAGAGAAAATCAACTAACTAAATAACAGCCCAGTCTTATCTGGTGTGCTCCCTGGGGCATTTGGTGGGCTGCTGTGAGATACAAGAAGCTGGACTAGATGGGCCTATGGCCTGATCCAGTGGGGCTGTTCTTATGTTCTTAAACTACAATTCCCAGGAGGCCTTGCAGGTCTCTTGTTATCTGGTGTGCTCCCTGGGGCATTTGGTGGGCCGCTGTGAGATGCAGGAAGCTGGACTAGATGGGCCTATGGCCTGATCCAGTGGGGCTGTTCTTATGTTCTTAAACTACAATTCCCAGGAGGCCTTGCAGGTCTCTTGTTATCTGGTGTGCTCCCTGGGGCATTTGGTGGGCTGCTGTGAGATACAGGAAGCTGGACTAGATGGGCCTATGGCCTGATCCAGTGGGGCTGTTCTTATGTTCTTAAACTACAATTCCCAGGAGGCCTTGCAGGTCTCTTGTTATCTGGTGTGCTCCCTGGGGCATTTGGTGGGCCGCTGTGAGATGCAGGAAGCTGGACTAGATGGGCCTATGGCCTGATCCAGTGGGGCTGTTCTTATGTGCTTTCCAGCACCCAGGGCTGCAGCAGCACCAAAATGGCTACCACTGCATCCCATGGTGCTGGGAAGCAGTGTGGGTTCTACTCGGGGTAAGAGAGCTTACGCTTCCTTAGCCCGTGTAATCCCAGGAGCTCCCGATGGGTCTGCTCTGATCTACAATCACTATTGAGTGGTTTCAGATTCGAGGAACTCGGCACGTATTGAGGAGACCTGTGCTGCCATCTCCACCCCCCTCCTGCCCCGCTTCCTGCAGGTGTGCCTTACAGCATGTTTGCAACACTGCATGCCAGCACAGGGCCAGCATTTGGATCAGACCTGAAGTCTCTTGCCCTCTCTCCTTTGGTTAGAAAGGGCTGCATCCTTCAGACTATAAGGTTAGAGCTTCACTGGGGACACTGGGTGTTGAGTTTGAGAACATCATTGTTTGCACACTGAGGTTTTTATGGGGTGTGTTGTGTAACTTGGCCACGGACCCTTTGGCTACCTGTGCTGATATTGTCACATTAATGCAGAAAAGCCAGCTTTTTAAAGAGCCGTGGTACATCAGTATAGTGACCGCAGGCACAGACTGTTGTTAGATCTGCTGTTTGGACTTGTTGGAGAGGTGCGTCGTCAGGAAGGCTGAAAGGGATAAGGATCAATCGGCCGTGTCCTCCAAACAGGCTGTCCCCGCTGTGATGTGGAAGGAATGTTGAGATTCTACACGTGGCTGCAAATGGAAAAGCAGTGTCTGCCAGCTCTAAGTGGATCCAGCCTGGAAGTGCCTGGGGTTCATGCCCATTACTGGGGGTCGGACCAAGGAAAATGTTCCACGTATCTTGGAGCTCACCAGCTAAGGTTTAGATGCAGCTTTCTCACATGGCATGCAATAACCTTTGCTCTTTCTTCTGTTCCTTCAGGTTGTTTGCAGGTGTGGTCCCTCGAATGTCAGCCATTAGTCTCGGAGGCTTCATCTTCCTGGGGACGTATGACAAGATACGCAGCTTGCTTTTGTGAGTTGGCGCTGGGACTTCCAACCAACGGCTGCTTTTGACCTCAGAAGAAAACGCACATTCACAGAGATATCCATTTGCCTTCCCCCAAGATATATTTCCCCTCCTCACCAGCCTCCTGCGGCTCAGCAGCTGTTTAACAGCCTACACTCTATTCTCACTGTTTTTATTAAGAAAAAAAAAGGGAGGGGGAATTCAGTTTCCAAATGTAAAATTTCCCTGTATGGAAACTCCTGTTCTAGCAGTAAGCTTGCTGGAAGGCATGGGCAAAGAAAGGCAATTTGGGGGGACAAATGGCTCGTTTTATAGGCTCCAGCCTTGTGCCTGAAAGAAATTATTATTAGAACTCATTTAGGGAGAATGATGTGTGAATGAGAAGAATATGGCCGGAGCAGCCTGACTGAGTAAAAGGGATCCTTCCTTCTCTTTGGTGACACCTGAATTGTCTTGAGGATGACTGCACCATTTATGTAACTGCCAGCCTGCTATACTCCACAGAACAGGCGGAAGAAGGGTGTATGTGCTGCAGAGGCAAATAGGCCATTTGTTTCTTGTTTGAAGCCCATTTGGAAAGTTTAGACCACTGTTCATACCTGCAGGTGCATAGCAAGCATTCTTGCTTGGATAAGCAAGGCTGCCTTTTTTAATTAGACTCAGATTTCTCCAGTAAAAGTACAATGTTGTATTATTTTACTGTCTAACAATGTAGCCTATGAAAAACCAAACAAAGCCCTGGTCTTTTTCGTTTCGCTTTTTTTTCCCGCTCCTTGCCTCTAAAGCAGTGTAGAATAGCAGAACTCTAGAAAGAGGAAAGTGGAGGACAAACGAAGAGTGGCAAAGTGAAAGATGATTTGTCTCCTTGATGATTAAGGATGCAGTTCACAATCCCTTTATTCTAGGGTAGTAGTGGGTATGGAATCAGTGACTCATGTGCTTGTACTTTATGCACAAGATCCTGGGTTGGGTTTCTGATTTTTGAATCCTGCTCCTTAAGCTGCTGTCAGGGCTTTGAGGAGTTTCAAAAGTATATATTTAATTATTTGGTGTATTGGTTATTTGCCCTTCATTGTAGCATAAGCTTCCAGAACAGAGCACAATCAAGTGATAAAATCAATCAATCAATTACAGAAACACCAAAGAAGCAGATCTCACTAATATCTCATATTCTCCCCTCTCCCAGAAGATGTTTTGCTTATAGCCAAAGGTCACAGTCTCAACATGGTAACTGCACTTTAGCTCAGTTGAAATCAATAGACTTGAATGGGTTTGTGTTGACCTGTGATGCAAGTCTATTGTTACCAATTTTATTTGCCCAGCAGACAGACTGCATGGGCTTCAGGGAACACTGACTAAGGGTTAATCTTTGAATGGCAGCAGTAGTACCAAAGGGTGGGCAGAAGGCACCATTGGGAGCCTCTCAACATAATGTGAAACGGATGGCATGAGGTATGTGACTGTTACTGGTGGAGGAAAAGGCATACTACCAGATCCTTTGGCTAGTTAAGTCATTGTTATTAGAGGGGAGAGATGGTAGAGAATTCCATAGGGAGAACATGTCCTTGTCATCCTAAACTTTACATAACAATGACATATGCGGAGCTGTGGGAATCCAAATGGCATAGCAAGCTAGAATTTTTTTTCATTTTAAAAAATCTGAATCTAGACAAAACCCAGTGATATTATAAATGGACCTTTATTAAAAGACACGTCAATGCCATTTGTTAGACACCTCCAATATTTTTTTACAATGTACAGCTCAATGTACAACATTGTACCAAAATTTTCTAATAAATAAATAACTTTGTACACAAAAGTAATACTTCCTCTTTCACATTGCCTCTCAGAAGCAGCAGATTCACATATTTAGTGGAAGTAACATTTAAACAGTTAACCTTATTCAAAAATACAATATTTTTTTTTTAAATGTTAAACCTGGCAAATGTGCTTTAGTGATACCTCTTTCTGTTTCTGTGCCTGTCCCATCCACCAAATGTTTAAGTAGTTTACCTCTTCTTGGAAAGCATCTCGCTTCCTTTATCCTCAAGGGAATTATATACACTCTGTTTTGCTTTGTTCTTCCTGTTGGCTACTCCTTCTTTCAAAAGTCACTGAAGAGCTACAAGTTGGCACTTCACATAATTAGCCGTAGACCACAAAGTGCAAATGTATCTGCTGTTAGAAAGCAACAGGCAGGTAGCTGGCTAAGTTATGCACTGCTTCCTAAAGGTCAGCTTTTGCTAAAAAGTTGATGGCAAAAACTTTTCTTGAGCTTGGTTTCTGTACATTTTTCTCCACACCCCTGGGTTGAAGGGCCTTGCTTGACCAACCCACACCTCCAGTGATTTGGGGGGGGGGGGGTAGTGGAGCCTTTCTTAATGGAAGTGCAACATGATCAGCGGTTTACAGGTTCTAAACCAGCACTAAGGGGAGAGGGAGTAACTTACCAGTTTTCTTATTAGAGATGAGGCCTCTCTCACAAAAACTACAGGATTATCTATCAGTAGTAAACCATAACCATATGACTGTTCGCTGTGCAACTGCAGTGGGAGCTACTGACAAGGGACGGAACGTGCCTTGCCCGTGAGGGGTAAATTTGGGTTAATCTGGCCTTGTAATGCCTACTCAGTGTGGCTATTTTCTAATATGGAAAAACTTTTCAGAAGAAAACTGATGTAATGACCTGCTCAACACCTCACTTAAAACAACAAACTGATCCAAGGAGGCACCAAAGCCAACCAAAAAGCTTCCATTAGCTTTCAGAGCTAGCTTAGGCCTACTCTTGTGTTCTATCCCTGAAGCTCTGGGTTTCTTACACTGGGGCCCTGAAGACATTTCTACTACTCCTAGTACTTACATGAATTCATACTACAGGTGGAGCCTGTTTATCTGCAGATTTTACATCTGCAGATCTGGCTCAACGCAGGTCCCCTGGACTCATGTTGAGCCAGACATAGCTCCACCTGAACCCTCTGCAGGGAACTAGAACTCTGTTCTGGGAGCCTCCAGAGGGCTTTCTGAATAGCAACTGCAGGGGAATAGTGATGGAAGCGAAATGTACATTTTGCTCTTGCTTCCTGGACACAGCTGGATGTACACTGGACGCACCTTTGGCCTGATTCATCAAGACTTTTCCTCTGTTCTTCCCTTATAAAATGTAGGGAGCTTTCTTAACATCAGCAAGAATAATGAATCAAGAAGCTGGATTCTAAGCCAGAATTGCCAGAGACAGACAAGACAGACCAAGCAAAAACAAAAAACAAAAAAACTAGACAGTTTCATGTGCAAAAGGAATTTCCAGTGTCAGATGCCTGCATAAGAAACTTGATAGGTATTAGCAACTGGTTTGGATCTCTCCCTCAACAATGTGAAAGATGCCTGATCACAAATGTCACAAAGGACAATAGAAAGAGGGTTGATCTTCGACAAAGTTTCAGAGCAAAGGCCAGTCCACAAATCAGTACCCCTCTTGTTCCTTTTGCCTGTTTTTGAAGCATGCATCAATGTTTAATGTCATTCTTCTGGGATGCACACAGATCATCACTGGCGTAATAACCAGTTAACGTTTAAATACAAGTTGTGACCCTGCACCTGTTTGCATCTAACAATTTGTAAAGGTCACATGGATTGAGGTGTGCACCCCACTGCGCACAAACTGGACGTTTGAGCACTGTAATGACAAAGCAATTGTGAGCACTGGTGCTGCCCCACCCCCCTTTCTGATGCAAGCCTGACCGAAAGCTGAATGAAAGCTTCCCATGCATATCTTTCTAATAATGTTCATGCATGTTCAACGCGGCTTCATTTCAGGGACTGTTTCCTTCAGATAGTCCTCGGCTTTTATGCACCCCTGCCAAGCAATGTTGACCAAACAATCTCAGCTTATAAGTGCAACATGTTTGAGGGGGTATTTGAACTAGCAACTGCAGAAAAACTCCACCCACAAGTTCTGCTCTGTGAAAAGTGTCTGGGCCTGTCCTTGGGAGCGCCTCCTAAGGCACCAGATGGATTACTCTTTGGGGGGAGGGGGGGAAAAACAGCAACCTTATAGGGAGAAAACGATGTGGTTATTGACACTAATTCCAATTAGTTCAACCATGCACCAAGGAATAAAATAACCTCTGTTATTTTATATGAGTTATATAGATTTATATTTTTTTATATATATATGAAAACTCTTATGTACAAATTTGTTATCAAATACTATTTTTCACTTTACACAATAACCATTTGCATTTCTGTGCTTTTTTTTTTTTTTTGCAAGCCAACATGTGAGCCACTGAATACTTCTCAGGGAAGGTGTAGAACTATGTACAAGTGGGCCATGCTTGAACAGGACTTGGTTCCCTCCGTGCAAGCTTGGTTATACCTCATTTTGTTTTTCCTTTGCGAGGCTGTCAGTTCAAACTGTGAGGTAGAAGGAGCCTTGATCATTCTGTGCATGTCAATAGGTCATATGTTCTGTTTGATTCGCACATAGAAAGTTTCCTCAGTCTACTGTGAACCTCAATGGCTTAACTTGTGAAGGGAGTCGCCTGACCTTGGTAAGTGTCCATTGGAGAGAAGCATTTGTTTGGCTTCCATGTCTGGTAAAGTCTGTGGTATGTCAGCAGTTCCTTTTAGGTGCTTCAATGAGCCTTCAGGAGGAAGTAGAATGCTGTAAGGCTCAGAAGAGTTTGCTAAATGTGGTGAGATACCTATGAGGAAACACACAGAAGTTTAGGGATGAATGTTACCAAAACAAAGAATACACTTCCATCAGCTTTCTTTTCCTAGGGCTAAATAAAACCTTTATGGCTCTAACCCAGCTTTGACGGATTTTAAAGGAGGTGAGACACATTCATAAAGGATAGTTCTACCAATGGCTATTAGTCACAATGGTTGTATGACATTTTCACATCTAGAGAGTGTATGCTGTTGAATACTAGCTGCTGGGATGGGGGGGCAAAGAAAGGAAGCACCTTTGTCTTCCTGCCCCACTTGTGGACTTTGATAGCCACTTGGCCACTGCTGGGAGCAGTGTGCTAGCCTAGATGGACCTTAAGGGTGCCCGTGTTACATTTCAATGATAAATATAACTCAAGACTAGTTTTAGACATGCCTGGTGCCAGAGACTGGATGGGCCCCAGAAACCTGTCCCAGAGCCATCACGTGACCAAACACAGAGTCAGTGTTTCCATCATGTGTTCCATTTACTACGAAAGAACAGAGTTCCTTGCTGATGGGGTGGGATCTCCAGGCAGGGACAATCTCTTGCTTAGAACCCTGGAGAGCCACTGCCAGCCAGCCAGCCAGCCAATATGGAATTCAGTGGGCCAACGGTCTGCATCAGATCAGAGGCAGCACACAGTTGGCTCTAGGCCTTATCTGGGCACCCCAAAGTCCTGTGACAGTGCAATGAGACCGGGAATTCAGAGTTTCTTCTTCCTGCTCCATCAGTGCTACCTCTGCTGCTACCCCTGTACACCCCACCAGTGTTAGGCCTTAGGCAAAATTCCACGATACGCCTCCCAGAGCTAAAGCTGATCCTGGTTTCCGCATGGTATTTCCCAAATCTTTTCTTGTGAGAAATGTACTGTGTACTTTCTCATACCACTTCTCTGCAAGCCTTGAGGTCACAAACTATACATAAGAAAGCAACTCCATGGGGACTGCTTGCACAGGCAGCAGTGTGGACCAAGGTGACTGGCCCTTGAGTGCCCATGTCCGTCTTGCAAAACTTTTCCGCAGCACAGCCTGAAATACAGGCGCGAGGTAATGAGAGTGCTCCCACAACCTGCATGCCTGTGGTAGGGTGAGGTGTACCTGAGAGATTACGAAAGACTACACACCTTTGCTGTCCATTTGAAGTGTCTCGCAAGTGCCTACAGCTGGCATCCTGTCGTGATTGCTGGGGTAGATGGTGCCACTAGCCTCCGACTTCCTGCTGCTGCTGCTTCCATTGCACTTTGGCGGACTTTGACTGTGAGCAGTCGGTGCCCTGCCATGTCTGCTGACCTCTTGGCTGCTGTAGGCACTTGGAATCGCAGTCTCTGGAGCCCGAGGGCCATAATCCAGATCCTTGGGGTAAATGGTGACACTCATGCTGTCTTTGCTCCCGCTACAGTCACTGCACACAACTGGCAAACTGTAACCTTGACAGAGAGAGGCAAGGTGGAAAAAGAGTCAGGCCTTTGGATTTGGAATCATTGTTCGAGAGAAGACGGGCAAAGGTGGCTCTGTGAATGCTTTAGTACAGTTCGGAGGACTCGTTTCATTCTTCAGGGTAGTTAGGCCTGTGCATGGTATGCTGTAGGGACAGGTGTGTTGGAGGGGGCTCAAAAAGTGACACACAGACACACAATGGAAAAATCTGTGTCTCACTTTGGGTTTGGTCCACACCCATTCAAGTCTGGAGCGGGCTTGCAATGGGGCTTGCCTTCTGCTCCCCTGCCAGTCCAGCCCCTGTAGAAGCACAGAAAAACCTCAATACATACTAGACAGAGACTTGAGCTTCCCGAACACATCAGTGTTTTGTTTTAAAGAAAGCAAATTTCTGGATCTTAAATACACTATAAGTACGTATATGTGGGTCAAATGGCTAGTAAAATCACAGCAGTCAGAGGAGTTGTTAAAGATTTCTAGGAGTTCATGGCGGGATTAAAGATTTCTAGGACTTTGTAGAGGGGTTACAACACTTTCTATTGCTTCTCTGCCTCCCCCCCTTATGGCTATCAAAAGAATAAATCATGCACTGTATGTAAACTGCATAATCTATGCAGGCCATCCAATCCAGCTTTTTTAATAGCAGAATTGGGGTTTTAATTTAGCCCATAATTATTTTTTTTTTTTAACCCTGTGCACAATACTATGGATGGAAACAGGTGTTCGGCAAAGACATGGGTCTAGGAACTTGGTTCTCTACAGAACAGCTGCAAAGCAATTGAGTTGTAACTGAAGAAGAAAGACTGCAGGAGGAAGGATATTCCCCCCCCCCACTACTTTTCTTCCACAACTCCCTCTCCCAGCTGCTTTTTCTCCAGGTGGGATTCCAGATGTGTACTTCCAAAGAGGAGGGAGTTACAGAAGACACTAGTAAGCACCCCTACCTCTGGTTGATTGCTTCTCTGCTTCAAAGAGCAGCCTCCCTTTCCCACTTTACTACTGCTTAGCAGAGACTGAACTCTCTGTTGTGAACATCGAGTTCCACCTTATGTATACCCAAAGTTTAATTTTTTTCTCTTCTTTACCTGCAATAGCCATGGGCTATTTGCCTGCAATTCTAATGGGGTAAACTGCACCTTTCATTACGCTGCGTGTCACAAACAAAATGCTGCAAATATGGAAGTGCTCCAAGAGTTCTGCACAATCCAAAAGCTGACTACCTCTTGTCAAACACATTATTATTCAAACACGTGGTATCAGGCTGGGTCACAATATTGTGTGAATTCAAGCATGAGGAGGGCACAGCTCCCATTTACCACAGTGGGCTGGTAGAGGAGAAATTCCCAAACCATTAAGTGCTCTCTAGATCCCAACCAACCTTCCTTGGCCCAACAGCATAAAAGTTGTGAGAAAATATAATTGGAAGCAGGAACATCTTGCAGTGGCAATGACACCTCTCTCTTGGAAATGCTCCCTTGATTCTTTGATAGCTGTTATCCATGTGCATTAATACTCTCCCAAATGAACTATACCTGTCTTGTCTGGAGCAAGTGTCCTTTCAGTTGTGTCTTCTCCTTTCCAAGTCTCTTTATTATATCCTA
Organism: Tiliqua scincoides; assembly: GCF_035046505.1. Classification (NCBI taxonomy): domain Eukaryota; kingdom Metazoa; phylum Chordata; class Lepidosauria; order Squamata; family Scincidae; genus Tiliqua; species Tiliqua scincoides. The sequence continues at coordinate 240,077,667 of NC_089822.1, read as the reverse complement.
AACAGAGCTTTGGCTGACGATACACAACAGGGTGAGCATCAACCTCTAGACCTCTCCCTGGATCAGTCTGGCAAACACCTGCAACAGAAGGACAAACTGGTTAGAGATTGTGGAAGATTTTGAGAGAAACGCAGATACTACGTAAGATGCCCAGTTTGGTTGGCAACCTTCAGTCTCGAAAGACTACGGTATAAGCCTACAGCACCTGGTATTCCCAAGCGGTCTCCCATCCAAGTACTAACCAGGCCTGACCCTGCTTAGCTTCCAAGATCAGGCATGTGCAGGGTAACACATGGCCAGTTTACGCATAATGAAAACCATACATTCTAGTTTGGCTTACTAGTCAGCATCTGCTTTCCCTTGCCCCACTAAGGGCGCAATCCTAACCCCTTGTCAGTACTTTCTAGCACTGGCATGGCAGTGCCACTGGGACGTGTGCTTCATCCTGCAGTTGGGAGTCACTCATGGAGTCCTCCTCAAAGTAAGGGAATGTTTGTTTCCTTACATCAGTGCTGCATTGCCCTTAAGTCAGTGCTGGAAAGCACTGACATAAGGGGTTAGGATTGCGCCCCAAGTGAGTGTAAACGCACTGCCCACAACAGGCATCCTCACTTGGGGATGCACACCCCTGTCAGCATCAAAAGGCACAGGCAGTGAGTGCAGTGAGTCTGGATATTTATGGTGGTTTTGATGCACATTAGAAACAAAAAGCCTGCTCTTGCACATAAAAGCTCCTTGTATTGCAAGATTTTCAAGCATTATATAACCTACACAGAATGGAAACTGGAAGTGGGTCATGATCACATTTCAAAACAGTTCTGAGGTGCGGGGAGGCCCACAGAAGGGGCCGTGAGCTCCCCAAACCCTCCAAGGGCAAGAGCAACCCCCAGTAAGTGGAAAAAACCCCTCTTGTGGTGGCACAAGCATACTGTCACTACATCACCAAGCCCTTAAGGGGCTAACAACCTTGTCTTCCCGGCTGGGGCATCACGATGCCACAGTTTGGGAACCGCTGCCTTAAGGAGAAGCCAAGCAAGGTTTCATTGGACATCAGAGTTTTTTATACCAGTGGTTCTCAAACTTTTTAGGGGCCCTCTAGGCTTCTACCTGATTTCAAAATACCAAGGGGTGTGGCTTTAATGGTGATTGGGCAGCAGTGCCCCCCCCAAGTAGCAACTTGTTTAAGCCTTGATGCACACAGCCTAATCTGCCCTGTCAGTTTTGCGAACGATTAAAAATCCACTAGTGGGTCCTGAACCTGAAGTTTGAGAACTGCTGTTTTATACCATTGCTTTGTATATGCCCATTGGGTTGTTGGCCATTCTCCACTCTGCTCACAGCTTCTTGTCGGTCCGAAAGTGTTCCTTGGGAGGACAGATAGCTTGGCACATCAAGTGGAACAATGGTCTCATCTGCAAAGATAGGAAAAGGAGACACAGGTGAGGTGCCAGTGTCACAGCACAGGAGGGTCACTGAAGCAGAGACAGCATTGTGCAGCTTCTGCCACTACAAGTGAGATCCAGTTTGAACAGGGGTCTGCTGGAATGTTATGAGGGAGTATGAAAAATATTTAGTTCTTTACATATTTTAATTTCTTTATGTATACAGATATTGGCATGTTCAGACACAGGTATCTCCAGGTTGTGCTGGAAAAGACCCCTGTCTGAATACTTGGGGAGATGCTACCAGACTGTGCAAACAATATTGAATTAGCTGGACTGATTATTTGACTCAGCATATGTCCACGCCCCCCCCCCCCCAAAAAAAGATATCAAAAACAAAACACAATAAAGGCTGTTGACGTGTGGTTTAATGTGGGAAGAAGCAGTCTTGTGGAGAGCAGGGGACTTCAAAAGATGTGTGCTGTACTGTCAGTCAACATGAACACTTTAGGTATCTGAGCCCATAAACTGACTCTGGTGAAAAAAACCCAGCATGCAGTTTACCTGGGTGTGTCAAGGTGCAAGACCCATTTTCCTTAGCACCTAGTGTGCCTTCTTAAGTGGGGAACTGCATTTCAAGAGCTAGGACTCCAAGTTCTTTGGTTTACAGTTCAGGCAATCAGCAACTTCTAATTTCATTTGACAATAAAGTGCATCACTCTAAAATGGGCACCATGTGCAATTCAGGTTTTGAAAGAAACAGCTGCACAAAGGAAGCAAAAACAGCCTTATGTACCAGGCAGACTGGTGCCAAATGGCTTACCTTGTGTTTTTTCTGCTGGGTACAATATAAATGCGTGTTGTGTGCCTCGCTAATCCAAATGCATCAGAATAGGAAACACTCGTGTGGGTTTTTCATGTGGTTTGTCATACAAACCACATAGAGACAGCCCCAATTGTAACTCATTGTCACGAGAAGAGAGCAACATGCTATTCTCCACTCAACCACTTAGGGTACAATCCTAACCAACTTTCCAGCACTGGCCTAGCACAATGCAGCCCCAAGATAAGGTAACAAACATGCCCTTACTTTGAGGAGGCCGCCTTGACTGCCTCCTCACTGCAGGTTGCAGTGCACATCACATTGGCACAGCTGGAAAATTGGTTAGGATTGTGCCCTACAAAGGTGAGCTACCAAGCGTGGTAAGTGAAATATAACACATTTTCTCAGACGTCAACTAGAAACCCACAGAATGGTGGGACAAGGGACTGTGGATCAGAGTTCCTAATTGATGGGAATTTCTTAGAAGAAGGAGGTGGGGTGGGAAACAGAGCCTGCCAATAAACTATGCAAACAGCAAACAAATCAACTTGGCACATCTGGTTGCATTGTCTGCAGCTTGCTTTCTTTTCAGAAAACAGTTGCTCAATTGAGCCAACCTGTTTTTCAAGCCATGATGCTGCAATAACCCCAGTACTGAGAAGGGCTGCAGAAAAGAACCCTCCAGGCCTGTATTCCATGAGCCACATATTCCTTGGACCTACCGGTGTTAGTGACACTGTATTCTTCACTCTTCTTCCTGGTTTGATAGATTATGCACACCCAGACCAGAGACGTTAAAACAATGCTGCACACCACAGCAATGGTGATGATTCCAACTGTGGTCCCATCCTTCCGGCAGCCAAGCGACGGCAACACGCTAACCTGACTGTGCGCCCGTTCTGTGCCAACAGTGTTCGATATTTCACAAGTGTACCTCCCAGCATCTTCCACCATGACGTTCCGGACAATCAGTAGCTGGTTGCCAGGGGTGAAGTGATGCCTCTCAGTAACCACCAGAGACTGGTCACCCTTCAGCCAAGTAATTCGTGGGGGTGGACTTCCAGTTGCTTTGCATTGCAGAACCACCGTTTCCCCAACAGAGACAACACGATCTTCGAGAGGGTGAACCAAACTTGGTGTCTCTGCAAGAATCAGACGCAGAGATGAGAGCTTACAGAAATTATAAGACGGCACCTGCTAGGACTCTGGATGTTTGGATGCCACAGCCAGCAAAATTCTGAAACTCAGGCTATGGGCCACGGGGAGTCCTTCACAATCTCTCAGCTCCTCTGCTCAAAACTATACTTTGCCTTGCTTTGTACCCAATATTTAGATGAAACTTGCACTTCCTTAATTTCTCTTCATAGCAAAAGGAAGTAGGGTTTCTACCACTCCCAAAACAAATGTTAATTTGCAGGTGTGTGCATATATATATATATGCAAACTTTAAAACATGGCAATGGCCTCAAACTGGGATTCAAAAGAGGCAAAGGTATTAGTGCCCAAACTCCACCAATAACTAGGCAGGCTGCTTTAAATCAAGTAGGTTACAATTCGAACAAGGATCATAGAAACAAACATAACAGGGAAGATGAATAGTTGTGTTTCAGCCCGCTAAACATTCTGGTCACTCTCTTCTGCACCTTTTCCACTTCCACTATATCCTTTTGGAGATATGGCAACCAGAACTGGACACAATACTCAGGTGGGGGCTTATTCTCAATTTCTTTTTCAATGATACTGAGCATGGAATTGGCCTTCTTCATTGCTGCCATGCACTGGGTTGAGACTTCCATCAAGTTGTCCATCACCACCCTCAAGATACCTCTCCTTATTAATCACAGACAGCTCAGAACCCTGCAGTGGTTCTCATACCGGGACCCACTTTTTAGAATGAAAATGTGTCAGGACCCGCTGGAAGTGATGTCATGACCAGAAGTGACATCATCAAGCAGGAACATTTTTAACAATCCTGGGCTGCAATCCTACCCACACTTACCCAGGAGAAAGTCCCATTGACTATCATTGTTAAAATGATATACGTTGTAACCTGTTAAAAGTACAGATCTATAACATTTCCTCAAATGCCATCGTGTACCACAATAGCATCAAGTCTAAATAAAACATTGAAATGACTGGGGAGCCACGACCCACAGTTTGAGAAACACTGCACTAGTGTATATGTGAAGTTTTGGTGCCTTGCCCCTACGTGCATTACTTTGTACTTGCTTTCATTGAAGCTCAGCTACCATTTTGCTACCCATTCCCCACTCTTCACAATCCCTTCTAGATTTCATCATCCGGCAAAGTTTAGTGTGATCCATAAACTTGGCTACCTCACTATTTATCCCCAACCCCAGCTGTTGCAGGTCCAAGCAGCAGCGATCTCCCATCATACCTTATGCCCCACAAAAATTGGCTTCCCAAGTCTCTAGTTGGGGGGAGGCACCTCACTTTTACATCTCATTCTCACCTGACTTAAGGATTACTTTGACAAAAGGAGAAAAAAAAAATCATTCTTAACACATTCCCACTACTTTTTTTTACAAAGGCATCTTAAAGATCCTGCCTTTTGACTTGCCAGGAAGGAGCGATATATCATTCATGAGCTAAAGGAAGCAAAACTGTCTTACCCAGCACAGTCAGGGTAGCATTGGCCGACACAGACCCAGCAGAGTTCTGAGCTGTACAACTATAAACACCCATGTCCTCGATCTTCACGTCCGTAATGAAGAAGACATCGTCATCAGGCATGACGTGCATCCTACGCTCCCGAGCAGCAGGGAAGTCTGTTCCGCCATCTTTCTGCCAAGCAATCTGTGGGGTAGGGTGCCCCCCTGCAGCACACTCCAATCGGGCTGTTGTCCCTGTCCGGGCTGCAATGTCGTGGGGGGTTTTGATGAATGATGGCAACACTGTGAAAGAAAAAGAAAACCGTGACAACCAGAATTCTTGACAGGCCCAAAGACGTCCTGAGCCCATTCTCTGCTACTGGGGAGATGCAAGAACCCCTTTTTATTTCTTTCATGAATCTGCACTACAACAAATAAAATATTTCTTTACTCAGTGTGTAATTAGTCTGTGCATCTTCTTGCCACAGGATATGGTGATGGCATCTGGCCTAGATGCCTTGAATTGGACAGATGGAGATGTGGAGGTAAAATCCATCATGGGTTACAAGCCATAATGACTATACCCAACCCCCAGATTACCCTGCGCATGCCTGATCTCATCTGATCTCGCAAGCTAAGCAGGGTCAGGCCTGGTTAGTACTTGGATGGGAGACCACCTGGGTATACCAGGTGCTGTAGGCTTATACCATAGTCTTTCGAGACTGAAGGTTGCCAACCAACCAACCAGATTTTAGAGGTAGCCAGATGCAAGAGACTTGCAAGTAAAAAACATATACTTGTAAAAAAATCAAACAAGTAAAATTCACACACAACGTTAATATTTACCTTTTTTACAACAGTAAAAAATATTTTACTTAGGCTGTAATCCTAACCGTACTTTCCTAAAAGTAGACCCCATTGAACAAAATAGGACTTACTTCTGAATAGACCTGGTCAGGATTGTGCCCTTACTTACTTAAAAAATATGACTTACCCACCAACAGGCTGCTTGATCATCTGTGAGTCTCCTCAGACATATGCCAGTCATTTTGCTGGTATATGTCTGAGGAGAGAAAAGAGGCAGGGCACTATGGGAAAGAGGGTATAGGATCCTGGTACAAATCACTGCTTCTGGGCTCCACCCCTTTCCCCCTACCCTCCTCCCCCTCTCTGCCCCCAAACTCCCCCTGCCCTCCCCATTCATGAGACACCTCCGCTGCCAAATTACTGGTGCTGACGGAGGCCTCTGAAGTCTCTGCCCACTTGTGACAGCAGCGTGGAAATGTGCAGCAGCGGCTTGCCTTTCACACCACTGGAAGGCGCCCTGTGCTGCGGGAATGCAAATTCCGGCAGAGCAGCGCAACCATCGGACTGGTCCCAAAGTTCCATTAAGCAGCAATGTCATGTATCCAAATTTTATAGCATGGGTGTATTTCCCCTATGCTGAGTCTACAAATTGGAACAGCATAAAAATGGGGGGGGGAGGGATTTTGTTTTAAATCCAACACCTAGAAATGTGATGCTTAAATGGTTTGCATTGTCAAAACAGAGGTACGAAAACTTGGGTTTCCATACAGCAACCATGACAGCAAAGGCCGACCTCTCACTCACCATTCACAGTAAGCTGAGCTTTGTGGGAGTAGGTGGAGCCAAAATGATTGGTGATGATGCACTGGTAGCGCCCCTCATGGCCAAAAGTGACCTGGCGCAGATGCAGAATGGTGGTGTACTCGATCACAACCCCGTCTCTGGCCCGGACATGAGCAAAGTTCTCCATCTCCGCCTGGTGCAGGATCTCATGGTCCTTCTTCCAGGCAAAGGTCATGGGGGAGCTGCTGCTGCTGGCAGCCGAGCAGGTGAAGCGGATGTTCTTGCCAAGGACTGCCATCATCGTTTCCGGCTGAACAATGATTTGAGGCTTGGGAAAATCCTCTGGAAGGAAAAAAAAAAAACCAGCACCACTACAATTAAAGCATGTTCATTTTTAAAAGGAACAATACCTATGGGATCCCCAAACTCACCAAAGTAAAGGGTTAGCTTCCTTCCACCACAAACCATCTTAATTTTTATTGTCCTGAACATAGTTTGTGTGTATGCGACTGTTCATACACAGTTATGAACCCAGTTCATCTGGGTTAGTTTCCAGATACACTGGCCCAGCTGCTTCCACCTTAGACACAGGGGTGGTTGCACCATCCAGCTATATCCTTCCACCTCTTCTTTGGCCCAGCAATTACAAGGCTGCTGGAACTGCCTTCTTCTTGACAGTTCCCTTCCTATCCCTAAACAGTGCGCAGAAAGTCACAAAATAACGCACGAGAGGCTTGGTGACTTGCGAGACATTCATATAAAATACTCAAAGAAAGACAATGCACATGCTTTCTAGTTACAGGCTCTGAGATCTATAGAGGCAATAAACCAGACATAACTTGGATGATAGCAAATGGATTTTAACTTGGATTAAAAGCAAATGGCAAAAACAGTAGCCATCTATCTTCTAGGGCAGTGGTTCTCAAACATTTTAGCATAGGGACCCACTTTTTTTAAATGACACTCTATCAGGACCCACCTAGGTTTATCAGACTTACGACCTGCCAGTGGGTCCTGACCCACAGTTTAGGAACCACTGTCCTAGGCTGATGCTCTATCTGGCCAATGTGCTCTATCTGCTCTATCTGGCCAATGTGTTTTACTGAGGAAAAGAACACCAAGGCGTGGAGAAAAATGTGACATGATATGCCTCACCATGTTTGCATCGCCTTGTGTCAGCTGGTCACTGAGATGCCCTCAAGCCGCTGCTACCACACACTGACATTGTTAATTTGTTAAGAGTTATAGCAACTGTTGCAATTAACATCCCCAATGACAAGTGCTGACAGGCAGGACAGCATCCTGGCACAGAGACACTGGAGGAACAGCAGATGTATCTCTCTGTCACTCTTCCAAGCAAAGGCTTGTGCTCGTGGGGCCTGACACGGAGGACTATTTGGTTTAGCTGAGTTCTAAGCTGCTCAATATATTAGTCACACGAAAGGCATCTCTGACATCAACGCTGAACACTTTTTTTCTTTTTTTTTTTTGGCGCAAAAGCACAGCTCATCCCAATGGAAAGGGGAAACTCAACTGGCTACCTGGTCCCCATGCCATATTCAGATTTTTAAAAGAAGAGAATTTGAAATGCCATCACCTTAAAGAAAATGACCTGGAAGTCAATTCAAATACGAGAGGCCCAACATGGGACAGATTTTTTAAAAAAAGAATTTATGATGGTAGGTGTCTTTATCATCATGGGGGGAGGAACGCCACCTTACACATGCAAAACTAGCATGTCCGAGAAAAGTGCATTCTAGTCTTCTCCCTGACACACTAATTTCTACATGCAGAGATGTTGGGAGGTATAAAAGTGTGCAGTTTAACACCTGCAATTCAAGAAATGCCTGTATCCCATGAAATGTCCAAATAAAGGATCTGCTCGGTAATTACATCAGCTGTGAAATATGAAATGCTCTCAGGGAGGCAGGCTTAACAAACCATACCGCAAAAAAAATATTGACTCATACAGAAGCTTTGAAAGAAGTGGAGAGGAAGGTCACATGCCCATTCACTCTCAGACACATATTCTCAGTCTACCTTTGCATGCCTACTCAGAAGTAAGTCCTACTTAGTTCCATGGTGTTTACTCCCAGGTAAGGGTGTATAGGATTGTTGCCTAAATAAATCAGGACAGCACTGCTGAAACAAAGACACCTGTGTTGGCTTGGTCATTTCGTGAGAATGGGCGATGGCCGGATCCCAAAGGATCTCCTCTATGGAGAACTCGTGCAAGGAAAGCGCTCTACAGGTAGACCACAGCTGCGATACATCTGCAAAAGGGGTCTGAAGGCCTTAGGAATGGACCTCAACAGATGGGAAACCTTGGCCTCTGAGTTTCCCGCTTGGAGGCAGGCTGTGCAGCATGGCCTTTCCCAGTTTGAAGAGACACTTGCCCAACAGACTGAGGCAAAGAAGGAAGGGTTGTAGCCAGGGAGACAGACCAGGGACAGACTGCACTTGCTCCCAGTGTGGAAGGGATTGTCACTCCCGAATTGGGCTTTTCAGCCACACTAGACGCTGTTCCAGAACCACTTCTCATAGCGCGATACCATAGTCTTTCGAGACTGAAGGATGCCAATTGAAATCAGGACATCAAAAGGGATTGAACTCTTTAAACCATATTTGCCAATTTATCTGCTGATTTAGATATTCCCTCTTAGGTCAAAACTGTTCTACAAGACCTTGATACTAAATAGGTTTTAGATGCATGTTAAGTATACTTTAAGCAAGTTGCAGAGACATAATAGATAGGTCAGCTATGGTCTGCTTTAAGGACAATTTTTCTTATCTTGGACCTAAAATTAAAGGCAAGGCTTAGAATGTGGTATGCCTTCTTTTCCTGTCAATATCACTTCCCAAACAAGGGAATTCACAGTGATGGGGGGGGGCCACAGGGGCATGCCGTGCATCTCTGTAGTGGTCCCAAAATTATCTGAAACCTACCCAAACCTATCTGAAACTGCCTTCGTGGATATCTCTGCAAGGCATGGTATGTTAATGGAAACTGCTGCAATGGCTCCCATTAGTTACATCAGATCTGGCAGCTTTAAAGATGTCATAGCATTTTTATACGTAAGTTTTACTGGAATTCCTTTGATGCATAAAATAAAGCCACTAGTTTCAATAAGAAAAATGAATTAAGGTGGGTGGGGGGGGGGAGAATATTAGGCTACAAGAAAATGAGTACAATAAGAGAACTAGAATTTTTGGTTGACCTTTTAGTGATATTTATCTTAATTACTCTGTTGTAGGCTTTCACATATTCATGCATGTATTCTGAAATTTTTGGCTGGTTACCTTGAACAGTTCTGTGGAAAGGCAAGGTATAAATGTATAAACAAATGACAGCTGTCTAGTAATTCTGAAGTGAGGCTGATAGTGATAATAGGACAGGAATCTTAAGAGCATGTCTTAAGCAATCAGTGCTGGAGAAGCTTTGGGATGCAGCACCAGAAATTACCAGCCGTGTTGTAGGCCATCCTTTAGTGGGCTCTCCCACACAGCAGCCAACCTCCAGCAGACAGCAGGAGATCATATTGGCTCAGCTGCCATGCCACACTACTGTGGTATGATGGGAGCTGTAGTAACAACCCCAAACCAAGCATAGGGCTTTACAGACTTGTGGTTTGTCAATGGGAGCTGCTGCAATGGCTCCCATTAGCTACATCAGTTCTAGCAGCTGTTCAGGGTCACTTGGTCTTCAAATCGAAGAATATCTACTGTGTACTGGGGCTGAAGGCATAGCCATAAAGGAAGACATTACAGTGCTTGCAATGCTGAGCAACAGACTCCTAGATTAGGCACAGAGTTCTTACTTTGGGGGAAACTAATTACAATCTCCTGCTTGTGTCCTTATTTGGAGATATTTTTTGTTTCTCCACCCGCTCAATTGCTGCTGTTTTGCACAGCAGAGAGTGAACTAACTTCATGCAGTAAACAAGGTGTGGCCACAACCAGATTGTGATGGTGGGTGGAACTGCTGCATTATCTAAGTTATTGCCTATATGGATTTCCTAATCGTCTTTAAACACAAGCACAGCTGGAGAATGAGATCACCCTAGCAGCTGAGATGTTCCTGCTATCTGAGCAGGTGTCTGTAGATTTGTGCCTATCTGATCGCAGTGCACGGTGAGTGAACATAACCCAATGAGCCTGATGGATTAAACTTTCAAGAGAGCAGAGGGACCGTCCCCTGCATCACGCTCTCAATGCGCCCAACGAATGGCAACAACCTCAATTCTACATCAACAAAACAGGCTGGATGAAGGGGAACAGGCTGTAGAAAACCAAGCTCCGTTTTGATTCAGAGAGCAGAAAAGTAGCAGCAACTGTGACCCTGGGTGTGGGTCCAAACTTTGAAACTGTTCCACTGACAAGGAAAAAGAAAAGAAAAAGTTTTGTATATGTGTATTCAGCTGCAGTGGTTATATGTGTATGTGTGTGTGTCCATTATTCCATATAATTATTCCATGCACCATGGGAACTTCAGTCACCGGCTATCCCATAGTTGGTCCCAAATCTTGCAACACCCTCCTACGCAAACTCTGAAAATCTGTTTCCTACAGACTTGCTGAAAATAAGCTAGCTCAAAACCTAAAATTCAGGGTTTGGTTTTGTTTAAGAATGCATTTTGACCACATTTTTAATGGGATAATAATTCCCAAATAAGACATTTTCGCAAGCGGATATTTAAAATTCCTGTGACTTTGAAGTTTTCCCAGGCAATGGCAACACTTTCACTTTCTCCCACTCACTCTATAAACAGATAATTTTCCAAAGTTTTAAAAACAAGTCCATTTTAAAAAGTCCTTAATTTTTGGGTCCATGATTACACAATTTATGCACTCATCTACCTTATTAATAGAAGAGTTTGTTTCTGGTGAGTAAGATAGGTTTACAGCTTAACTGCCCAATCCTAGCCTCCCTGGTTTTGAACTCATGCTTTACACAATGCTGGGAAACACGTTCTAAAAGGCAGGAAGCTCCACTCGCATTCCCTATGAAATTGTTTCATCACTTGACCCTAAGGAGGGGGGGGGGTTGGGACAAGATGCAATCTAATCATACTTCCTACAAAAAAAGCCTGTGTGCATTATTGAAACTGTGGAACTGGAAGCCTTCACCGGCCGCTGTTAGAATGTAAATATGGGCACTTCCTTGGAAGGTATAAAAATTAAGAGTTGTATAAAGCCCACTGAGTCCTGGTCATGCTTTAAGGATTTTATATTCTAGAGTAGTGTGATACCCGTGCTTTGCTATGGTATTTAACTAACTTAAATCTATTTTGACTCCAGCAAACTTTCCTTTAATTGCAATGAACAACTGTAATTTAGGTCAACTACCCCCATGGCAGGATTGCTGTGCTCATATTGAGACCCTGTCGATCTGTGAACCTGGGGTAATTTTGTTGGTACTTGGCCACCACATCACAGTGTACCACAGGATTACTCTGTGCAGACTTCCTTGCCGCATCCTTAAGTTGCTTCCTCCTTTTAGTGTTGGTGTATCCGGCAAACGTTTGCCAGGAGTCTTTGTGGGGACAGGAAGAGGTGACAGCTGTGACAGGTAGGAGGCACAGTCAGACTGAGGGAGGGGTGGTGTGGTGGACACTTCTTCAGGTTCACATGGCAGGCACGCCATGTACACATAGCAGGAATGTATCAAAATGGCCCCTAGAAAGGTCCTGCATAAAGCATAGTGTCTTCATAGGGTTACCTTCAGCACCAAGACTCTTAGAGCTCTCCACTGCAGTAAACTTTAAAGACGAATTCGAACAATTGCCCAGCCACCACCAGCTTGTATAAACCATCATAAGTAAAGAGTTGGGACGTGTGAGTGAGGTACTCAGCAGAGCTGGTGTAGTTGTCCCCCTCAATGTCGTGGGACATGATGGAGAACTCCTCCCAGTTGTCCACCACATGCCTCACGATGAGCTCATGAACCTCCCTAGTCATTAGCTGAGTTTCATACATGAGATAGGAGAGCGACTGGAACAGGCAGGCTCAGTCTCCTGTGATGGGGACAGTAGTGTGAAGCACCATCTCCCAAGTGACACTTAAATACTCAGTTGCCATACTGATGTAAATTGAAGGACCCTCAGCTGTAATTTACAGCAACTACAGTCAAGAACAAATGCCTCCTGTGAGGGAAGCTAGACTGTGCCACACAACTTTTGAGCCAGTGCCATTCCCTGACTCTCCTCTCACTGGAACTCAGGCATAAGCAGAAGGGCTGGTGATAATACAAGTTCTCAGGAGAAAGATTTGTCAAAATCTTGGGGAAGCAGAACTTTGTATTGAGCCAGAAAAACACTTCATTCTACTTTTCAGAATAAACACTAAAATGACTGTTACTTTCCTGTTACTATTGCTTGCTATACTGACTTAAAAAGAGTTAAGTTAAAAGGACCGGCCTGGCCTCAGCTGCCATATAGGCCACAAGTCTCTCTCAGGCAGTAGCACAAGGGAAAAAGCCAGCAAGGCCTAAGTAATAGGAAGGGTTCTATAATTCACCCCCAAATTTAGATTTGCCCCTTTAGGGGTTGATAAGGGTGAAATCCTGAATTATCTGTTTAAGCATTTGTATGAGCAACCTTTGTAGGCAAAAATCAAGTTGATATATCATAAGGCCTAAGAGATATTGAGGAATCCATGAAGACACATTTTACCCCTTCACGGTCGAATTTCTAAAAATCCCTTATTAGTGGGTCTTCAGATCATGGAAGGAATATACTCCCCAAATTTCATATATATATATATATATATTTTTCAGATTTTCCACTACTGGTTCCAGACTCTAATGTGGAAGATACATCCACCTCTAAGGCATCTGCCCTGATCTGATCACACACATAGGGCTTTCATAACCCACAGACAGATCCTGCAATTAGTCCTCATTTCAGAATTACTGTTCTGGAAATATACTACCACATGTCGTCAATAGAATGAGAAGAGTGCTCTCAGGGAATCAACTCTGCCCAGTGACAAATTTGTTGGTTATGAGGGGAAATGCTCCCCTCCACAGCATACAACAGAATAAGTTGGTCACAAAGAACATCCACATTCCCGGATTAAGGCCTGCCCTCAAAAACAAACCTCAAAATTGCCAGGCTACAGTCAAAGACTCACCACAAACAAAACTTTCCGGCACCACATCGAAAATGCTTCTGCCTTTTAACGACTCGGGGTGGGCACAGGTGGCGACCACAAATGACTGTAGTTCTTTCCTGGTTAACCACAGTGGCAGCCACTTGAGTTGACAATCACACAGGAAACTTTCACTGTTTACATGGCTAGAGGGAAGGAAACAATTTTTTTTTTTTAAAAAGCATTTTCTGAGACACAGGCAAGGGAGATTTAAAGGCATTGGCAAACTAGAATTTCCTTAACAGAATCAGCAACATAGACACTGACAGAAGAAATTGAGAGCACTGCATCTTTACAATATTACATATTGAGCTCAGATAATGGCTATCCAGAGCAAGTCACTCTCTCACAGCATTTCCCTACCTCACAAGGTTGCTGTGGTTGTACAGTAGCCAGAGCAACCTCTTAATCTCAGAAATGCTGTGACATTTCTTAGACTAGAAATGGACAAATCCTCTATCTATACTAAAATTGTGTATCAGATTACAAGTACTGGCTACAACTTTACCATATGGGCAATGGGTTTTAGCGCCTGCTCAAACAATGTGTTGTATCCTAAGTTTAGTTAGTCATGACTAGAGAATTTAGTCAAGGCTAAGTCTCACTGACATCAAGAGGACCTAATCACAACTAACGTCCTCAGACATGACTAACAAAACTTGAGATACAATCCTACGTTTTAAAGAAATGACATCCAAGGGAAACTGATTCCTGGCAGGTATAGATGCATAACATCTTGGACAGGTGCATACATTATTTCTTGCTTGGTTGCTGATTGCTTTTGAAGACTCAGCTAATAAATTTAGCTCTTAGATACCAAATATCACTTGAACATCCAGTACTGCAAAAACAGGATACTAGCATTTGGGGATGGGGTGGGGGTGGAAAGCATCACAAGACAGGATGTGTACTAAACAAGATCTCCCTCAGGCAGCTGAAGTGTCAGATCTGCTAATGTGCCTGTAATTTTCCCATTCCTGAGAGCGAGTAGGTGCAAGGATCAAATTCAAAGACTGCTTATCGCTGAAATGTCAGTGCACCCAAAATGTTGGTATAAAAACGAGAAGCAGATTTGCCATCAGAAATTAAGCCAGTCACTGCATGCTCAGTAAGACTGGAGAATAGGAGGTCTAGATTTCCTGAGCAGTGTTGATAAGGGCACAGAAGCAGCCCAATGAAAAGCTGCAGAGATGATCCAATTTCACCCATTACTGAATGTGAGATGAGTCTGTGACATCTGCTCTGGTGTAAAAATAGCTCTATAAGGGTGGCAAATGGAGAGCAGTGATACTGGGGGCGTGGCTGTGTGTGTGTGTGTGAGGGGGGAGGGAGTGAGAACAGCCACTGGGGAAAAAACAAGCGCAGCAACAATACACCAAAGTCACAGGATTGTCTTAATATCCCCGGTTACTCACAGCTCTTTCAGGTTCTTCAGCTTAGCAAACGCATCCACCTGAACAGACCGTATTGCATTATTTCCAAGATTTCTGTAGAAAAAAAGTCTTTTGGTTAGTAGGCTTTGTCACTACTCAAGATTTAGTGACTGTTTAAAATGGTTTGTCGTCACCTCAACATTCAGGGGCTGCTGAGTATGCTCACAGCACAATTCTGTGCGTGTCTACTCAGAAGTAAGACCCACTGTGCTAAGTTTGGCTTACTCCCAGGAAAGTGGACATCGGATTTCAGCCACAGTGTGCATCAGATTCCCCCCATTCCCTTTTTTCTTTAAGCAGTCAAGGTATTGAATCCTTCAAAATTTTGCATACAACCGAGCGTGTTAATTTTAGAGACAGAAAGCACACTTTCTTTGGGCCCAATCCAGTCCACTATTGGTGCAGCATTCATGCACAGATAATTTCTGGAGGCTCTACACTGCCCTTTCCTCCTGTTCCTCATTTACATACATGCACAGGCAACAAAAGAAGTCATTAGAGTGTGTGTGTGTGTGTGTGTGTGTGTGTAGGGGTGGTCAGTGTACCGCCCATATTCCCATCTAATAATTCCCTTCTGTTAAGTGCAAGTTACTTGTATTCTGGAGGATGAGTAACTTGCCCTGAGGCAAAAGGTTAGGTCAGATGGAATATGGGGGACATTACCACGGGCCTGCTGTATCCATGAGCTCTGCATCCACGGATTTAACCATCTGTGAATTGAAAGTGTATTTTTTTTTTAAAGTTCACATACCCTGATGCAACTTCTCACTGTTACATAGCTCGCTCACTCTCTTCCCCCCACCTCACACTTGCCATTAACACAAGTTTAAACAATTTACACAATTTGCGTAAATTTATGCCACTTTCTCAGCATGACATCTGCAGACTTGAGCACCCACAGATTTTGGCATATGCATGGGGTCCAAAGAACGAAACCCCTGCAAATACAGATGGCTCACTGTAATTTCCGTTCACCCTAATTGCTCTTCATAGAATAAAGGAGCAAACAAAGCTCTTCTTCATTCTATAGACATCTTCTGTATGCAGGCACTGAACCCATGGTGGACTGGATTGTGCTCTTTGTTCTGAGATGATGTTCTCAGGAATCACAGAAGACATAATCTATGAAGCTTTCCTTCCTGTGCGACAGAGGAGAAAGAAATGCCTTTCCTAAAAGGATCTTAGGTTGCAGAACTGGGGAAGACCCCTGACCGAGACCTGGAGCAGCTGCGGTTAGTCAGTGGAGGCCAAGATAGTCCAAGGTTCTTATGAAATACCCCACTTCATAGTCTCTCGTCCACTTTGCCGACAACGTGGCTTGCTGGTTCTGCCTGCCCTGCTCCAAGCAAAGAAGGAGGATGAGTAACACACCCAAAAGGCTGCCTTGTGCCACTCTGCTAGCCAAAGCAATGAGGAGGCCATGCTATGAAGCTGGTATTCCCCTCCCATATTGCAGCTAAGGTGGAGAGACAGGGAGCAAAGAATATTATGCCAGTCCACTGGGGAAGGCAAAATAGAGCGTAGGTGGAATGAACAGGCACATCTCCCACGTTGCTAGTCTCTGTGAGACTAAGTAAGATGTTGTCTATTGTACATTTTTTTTAAAAGAGCATGCAAATTGGCCATGTGTTCTATAACTTTCTTCCTGGCCAAAAAAAAAAAAAAAGCTAAAGTTGGAGTTGACTTATAATGAGAAGGAAGCAGCTGGCTCTCACAAATGGACTGGCTTCTCGGCTTACAGAGATGCTATTAAATTGCTCGCAGGCCTCTCTTGCAGCCACTTCTGGCAGGCTTCCTCTCTCCCACCCAGCCACTTCACTTCAAAACTGCAAAGCATTGTGGGTTACTCACAGGTGTTCCAGGGCCTCCAAGCCTGAGAATGCCTCCTTGGCCACAGACTTGATCTTGTTTCCAAACAGAGTTCTGCAGTTTCCAAACACCCAGCGCCAGATAAGCAGCGAGAGCAGGGAGAAAAGCACAGCGGAGAAAATGAAAAGACCCCAATTAGCATGGCGATATCTGATGAAACATCCCCATGTAAGGCACTGGAAATATGATAGGTGGAGATTAAGGGAGCTAAAGCATGTGTGTTCTTTCCCTCCTTTGCCTGAAATTAAATACTTTTATCGTCATTAGAACTTAATAGTGATGATAGCTTTACACAGGACACGCTGTATTGCATTAAGAAGTGCAGGTTTGCTTTGGTTACTGGGGAAAGGGAGTCAGAATGCGGACTGACCTTCAGTTATCAGAGAGAACGCTGCTTAAATAAGACACTGGACTCTCGTTTCAACACATTACAGTCTTGATCTTTTCACAGTTGGCAAAAAAAGGCTTGCAATTGCAAAGAGAATTCTGTCAGGTCTCTGAACCAGGAAAGGGGGGGGCGGTGTGAGGACCTGAGGGCCTCTAAAAGAAACAGTTCATTCTTCACAGTGGGTTTAAGCCATTTCTACTCAACGTTGCATATATGCAACAGGGACCAGATGTGTACACCTCAGGTCTCTGGATGGGAGGCGAGGGTGCGAGGACCTGAGGGCCTCTAAAAGAAACAGATAATTCTTCACAGTGGGTTTAAACCATTTCTGCCCAACACTGCATATATGCAACAGGGATCAGATGTGTACACCTGTGGGTTGGGCAGAAATGGATTAAGTGAAGTTCCCAATGGCTAAGGGCAAGAACATATCATTCTGCAGACTTCTTTTCCAGAAACTTTATTTATTATTTAACAAAGAACTAGAACTAAGGATTGATTGGAGGAAAAAAAAAAAAGATACAGCAATAACTGCTGAAAAAGAGAGATTCTACACAGTCTTGCAAGAAACACATACAGCAATTAGGCTGCTATCTTAATTGCAATTTAACGTTGTAATTTAATTTAAAAAAATCAGAAAGGTTTTGGCAGCTGAATGTGGATTTTTGTGGCCATGCTTGCAAAATGCGGAAGTGTTTTTGGGTGTAGGTAGGTTTTCTAGTTAATGTCTCTTAAGTCATTTATTATGAGAAGAGGAATATCTTTTCCTCAAAGTAACCAATTTAAGCATGTGACAGGACAGAGGTGGGAAACTTTAGGAAGTTATTTCTGGTTCAACAGAAAATATGACAATTTCTTTCTTGCCCTGAGTAGGCCAGCTAGGCAAAACAATCAAAAGTTCAGGCATTTTGAACTTATACAGTTCAAAATGGCTAGTCTTAGATCCCAAATCATGAGATTTGGCAAACAGTGAAGGGTGGGTTTTATTTCAATTTTTCCTCCTTCTAAGTCAAATTTACCCAACACAGCTGCCACAAGAGGGTTAAGAACTCCGCCTTTAAACACAAGGCAAGCTATTCAAGCCCTATTCACAATCCAACAAAATTCTTCCTGCAGAATAATGAGGTAGGCGTTAATAAGAGTGAAGGGTACTGAGATGGTAGAACAAAGTTGCCATTTTGGACTGCAGGTAAGGATCACATTTCTGAATGCTCACCTATGGAGAAAAAAATACTCTGCCTTCAAAAGCTAGTGTAGCAAAGAGTGGGCTGGACTTGAGCTTTTTTCCTCTGATGTGAGCAAAACGTACATGCAGAAAGTTTGGAATCCAACCAAATAACCAAAAATGGCAGCTTCTCCTTCCTCATAGTTCAGTCCACTCTACCACCTCATTCTGCTGCATGTGGAGACGAGGTAGAAATACAGCGTGGATGGCTTCAGAATAGCTGCGTTTGAAAACAAAAGAGCCACAATCTGGGGAATGCTGGATGACCTCCTGCTGGTTTTTTATTACTGAGACAAAATCAGCAATGGAGATATTTGGTCTGGAATTTTAGTCGTGTTCTTGAACATTTAACCTGTCATTTCTATCTGATTTCCAGAGTTTTATCCTTTTTAAAAAAATTTTTTAATGCAATGTAACCCACTCCGAGTCCTGATGACAGGAGAGATTAAAACTGCTGAAATAAATTAATTCAGGAAGGTACTATCCGGCACAAACTGGAAAGCTTCTTGCATTTCAGTTTTCATTAATAGGAGGATCCCTGTGACTCTATGTGAAGACAGACATGAGTCTAGATGCCAAGAACATGAGAGCCTGCTGGAGTCTGGTAGAAACCTCACTTTGTCCAGTTAATCTAGTGTTTAGATTAACTAGTGTTAATCTAGATTAACAACCAGTTAATCTAGTGGTTGTAGACTGAGGTTGGGGCAGAACTACACAGGTAAGTAATGAAGACGATTGCATCCCTACAATATACATATAGTATATATAGTACAGCGGGTCCTCTGTATCCATGGGGGATCCATTCCAGGACTCCCTGTGGATACCAAATTCCATGGATAGTAGGGGAGGGGTGGAGCCAGCAAACTGGAAGCGCCTTTTAGAAGAATCCGGAAAGTCTTCTGAAGTGCAGGGAGGCTGTGTGCAACCTCCCCAAACTTCAGAAGACCTCTCAGACATACCTGAAAGGCACTTCCAGTCTGCCAAAAAACCGGAAGTGCCTTGCAGAAGCATCCCGGAGGACCTCCAGCAGCGGTGTTGGCATCCAGGTATATTCAAATCTGTGGATGCCGAATTCATGGATGATGAGGGCCCACTGTATATACTGAATACATGTTGCATTCAGAATCTGCACTGCTTCTGACAAAACCTTCTGAAGAACAGTGTCTAAAGTACTGCACAAACACATAAGAAGACTGCAGGTATCTATTTCGGAGCCAAATTGCACATTTGGCAAAGCTGTGAAAACAGGAGA
The DNA here is from genome assembly GCF_035046505.1 of Tiliqua scincoides. Lineage (NCBI taxonomy): Eukaryota > Metazoa > Chordata > Lepidosauria > Squamata > Scincidae > Tiliqua > Tiliqua scincoides. The sequence continues at coordinate 240,057,945 of NC_089822.1, read as the reverse complement.
GCATGTCTGACTATGGAACAGATATGAGTGATGGTCCCTGCCCAAGATCTTCCAGCTCTGTGAGTTTTAGGCCCCACGATGTGTCTTTAAAACACGCCTGCTTTTGAAAGCAGTTATTGCAAAGAAGGAAAATGCCAGAGGTGATTGCTCACCCCCTCAGGCGACGTCCTTAAACAAGCTGCAAACGAGTAAACTGGCAGCCAGATCCACGTACATAAAAACCACATGGAGCTACTTGTGAGTGACCTCCCCCCCTCCATACAGTGGTTGTGGCATTGTGTGAGACTCACACATCAAGTGCCAATCTTTAGGCTTGGGAATGGCTGCTGAAACAGCTGGTAGGAAAAGTGAAAAATTACCTCAGTAGTTTACATAACTAACCCACAAGTATAACCACTTCCACCCAAGAGCATAGGCTGCATCTTTCAGATATGCCTTTCCTGGCAAGTCAGTTCTCAGCCACACCCAGTCAATCCTAGTGGATCAGCTGTGGAGTTAACAAACTGTCTTGGCTGCATAAAATGACTATCTCACATAAACCAACACGGGCCTTGCCAAAGCTTCTCAGGGTTGCTACTCATATCAATCCTAAATGGAGCACTAAGGTAAATAAAAACCCCTGCAAGGAGTTTCCAAAGTTCAAATGTCTGCTTTCCAAGATAGACATATATATTTTATCCAGCATTACATTCTCACATAACTTCAAACATATATGTCTCAAGAGGGTAAAAGAATAATAATAATAAGGTAAAAGGAAGACAAGAGGAGAGGGGCACCTCAGAGCTCAGAGGTGGGCTGGGGCACTTGGCAAGGATGCTTGGGAATCCCTTCTCCAAATCACTATAGGTCAGTGAAAGATCATTTTTCCTGTTCCAGAGTTGTGCTGTGATGCAGTTAGGTCATGTCTGCTCTTCACATTTTAAAACTGATTTAATTGTCATGGTTTTCCTCAAAGGAACACTGGCAAAAACACAGGGAACAGCAGACGTGTGAGAAAGCCAAATTTCTGACAAGAGAATTCTCAGCACTTTCGATGAGTATTTCCAGCAATATCTTAAGAGGCAACTCTACCCTGCTCCTCACCATTACATTAGAAAAGCAATAAATACCAGTAAGAACAATGGCTTCCCTTTGTTTATTTCTTTTCATTCTCCTAAAAGTAATCTTAAGTTCAAACCAAGATTCAGAAAGGAGACATATGCAGTCGCATGGTTACTTACAGCCTAAGCCTACCTAAATCCACATGCAATGATGCAACAGCACCGGGGTGGCTTCTGCTGCATCCCATGGGGGATTTTCGGCTGCTGGAAGTTTCCTCAGGATAAGCACCCACTACGGGGCAACTCAGACCCTGCATTGACCTGTGCAGGTGGATCAAGTCCGGGAAGGGTGTTTGGATCCAGCCTGCACCATTGCCACCAATCCCGGGTCTGATCCACACCCACCTTGCCCCATCTCCTCCCCATTCCACCTGTGTTTGGTTTTCCATACAGTAGCCAGCATCACTGGAAAGGTCCCCTGCCTTATATGAGCAACCAAAACTCGGCAAAGGCCAGCACTCAAAGCAGGGCCCCCATATTAGGACCACAGTGCATGAGGACACCTACATGGGAGAAAATAGTCATTGAACACAGTAGGGGTTGCACATTAACAGCCCAATCCTGAGCTGCCCTGTGTGTGGGACTGCTGCGGCACCAAAATAGCTGCTGAAGCTGAAGCATCCTCTCGAGCAGCAACTGTTACCCTGCACATGACTGATCTTGTCTGATTTCGGAAGCTAAGCAGGGTCAGGCCTGGTTAGTACTTGGATGGGAGACCGCCTGGGAATACCGGGTGCTGTAGGCTTATACCATAGTCTTTCGAGACTGAAGGTTGCCAACCATCCTCTCGGTGTTCAGGCAGCCACTAGTGGCTCCTGACATCTCCTCAGGGGAAGATGACATTCGTCCCCTTCCCCCCAAGTAAGGGAAACAGCCCCACAATGGGGTTGCTCTTCATCAGCTATTTAGCTGGTGCAGAATAAAGACACCTTACTTACTGGATCCAGTAAGGGCTCAGGATTCATTGGAGCTGAGTACCGCCGGTCCCAACCCCCTCTTGCCCCCACCACACCTTCTCCACAGCCTCAGCCCACCTCAGAATGCTTCCTCCCTGCCCTGACGTACTTCTCCACTGCCCAGCATTCTGAGCAACTGCCAGGCAGCGGACCACTGGCGCCTAACCAGTGAGGTTCGTGCTGGGCCGGCTCCAGCACTGGGCCGGCACTAATGCCTTACACCATGTTAGCGACACTGCGCACCAGCGGTGAGCCAGCACGCATGCAATAGGATTGGGTCCTTAGGATCCCGCTAAGATCAGAGAATTCTACACTGAGAAACGGACTGATGTGGTAATGTCAGGAAATGAGTTGAGATATGGGCTAGCAGCTGCTGCCTCACATTTGTTCCAGAAATGCATGACTGTGTCCTTGCTCCCTCCATCCCATTCCTCCCTGTGTGTTGAGCCCAAGCCAAATGTTACAGGAATTCTCATCACAATACCACCATAATTCTTTCACAATGACCTGCTGTTCCTGACAGGATCTCTTTTCTAATGATTAAACCACTATAGAAAAGCCCATGACCTCCTGGAAAAGGAATCTGGAGTTTGGGAGCGACTTATCAATGGCACGGCATAGCAAAAATGCTTGCTCTCCAAGTACTCCACTGTCACCGCTTAATGGATGGGAGCAAGTTCATATGGAGATTGCATGACCACATAGTACACTCGTATCACATGCACTGTTCTTCATTCAGTTCCTTTCCGGTTTTGTACCTGCCAAACCTGACTCTTCACTTCTTATTCTAAGCTATTGGGTGACAGGGTAGAATTGAACTTATTAGCAGACAGACCATCTCCTCTGATGTGAGCCTATTTGTTAACCAACATCACCAGCCAAGGTGGGGGGAATGTCATGAGGGAGTCAGGACCTTCTCAGTAGTGGTGCCTAGTCTATGGAATAGCTTCCTCAGCAAGGGTCCACAGGTTTTGGCTGATCGTGGTAGTCAAGCCAAAATATGTAGATGCTAGGACCTTGTCATTTCTATTCAGCACAATCTTTCATGTGTTCATTCAGAAGTTTTTTTGGTGTTCAACTGGTTAGGGCTGTGGTTTTAGCACCTAACCCCACAGTGTGTTTCCATGTGAAGTGACAATTTCTTGCTCCCCAATAATTGCTCACCCAGTCACTTTTGGTGATGGGGGTGTGGGCAGAGTGGAGATGTCCCAGTTGTGGCCATCACAACTGTGGAGATCATGCTTATCCTTCTGTAGCTTTGAATTTAGAGTTAGGAGTGAAGCAGGAGACTGCATTGGAGCTCAGTGGGCAAGGCACTCAGGGCACTATGACTATCCAGTTCCTAAACAGCCAACCCTAGCCAGCTTCCTCAGAGCCAAAGGGAAAATCTAGAGTAGGTGTGGGGGCCTGGGGGCCGGATGCAGCTTTTGGAAGCTCTTTATTTGGCCCTCAGGCTCTCCTGGCATCACCACCAGCTGTTGAGCTGTCACTGCTGACACCTCAGCAGTGACACCTCAGCTGGATAGCTGGAATAACTAAGGGAAAGGATAGGTGAAAGGCTCACATGATAATTGGGCTCTTCCATACCATGAAAATATGATCAAGATTTGCTGATTTTCTCTTGTCATTTGCAGCAAATGAGTTGCTAAGTGAGAAAAAAGTGCTTATTTCTGGACATGGCCTGCTTAATGACATCACTTCCGGCCCTTAGCAGGCATCATGAATACTATTCAGCCTTCTTTATGAAATGAGTTTGACAGCCCTGAGCTGCTTCTGGTGGTGTATGAGCAAGGCACTCAGGATGACACACTTGTTCAGTATCAAAACAGCCAACCCTATCTCCCTCTCCAGATTGAAGATGGAAAAGTAGGTGAGAACCTCCCTTGTAGTTGCATGGTATCCTCCAACGGTCAGTACAACTGTGTGAACACTCCTGCCCTCTCCCCAGTTTCAAAGCCAGAAAGGATCAGGTTCCTCTTGACACCCACACCAGAGGACAATGGACCACTTCCCAATGGAAGAGTGGCACCCTGCTCCTCAGAGACACCTTCTTGGTGCTTGCTCTGTTAATTTGGACTTAAACCTAAAACTCTTTCAAAAGAACTTTTAAAGTTTAAAGAGCTGGGTTTCATGTTTAATCTGGTACTGTGGTTTGTTTGGGTTACTATAATTTTTAAAGTGTATTTTTATGCTTTATCTGAGTTGTATTTGGTATACTTTTATTTTTATCCACCCTGTCGACAGTGCCCTTGAAATGAGAAATACAAATATTTCAGATAAATAACTGGATAGCTGGAATAACTAAGGGAAAGGATAGGTAAAAGGCTAGCAGCTCCCCAGTGACTCCAGCAATACGGTTTGTGCCAGGGCAGCCCTCTGATCAGTCTTCTATGGTTTAATTTAGGCCCATTTTCTCCACTGCGGAGAACCTCATCTATAATTCAGAAAAGGCTCGTGACTTAGCCAGTCCCCTTCTCCCAGTTTAACACCTCCAATATTCTGAACAAGGCCCAGCAATGCTCCTTGCGAGACACTTTCAGAAGCTTATCCACAACAGATCAAAAGGGGAGCAGCTTTTAAAGCAATCTCCAATGAGCTGGGGTAATTATTAATTCATCTGAAGGTTTCCTCTTAAGTGTCCAACCCCACCCCAATTCCCAGCCCCCTCCTTATGCTAATACATTTGAACACCTGCTGGTTGACCGTTTAAATGGAGGGGCTTGCCTGACCAAAAGCAATGTTTGCCATATAGAAGTTAACTTTGGATGGCTTTTAAAGGAAAGGTTAGGAAGATCTGTGTGTAAAAACAAACAACAAAATGGGATCAAAACATTGTGAAGTAAAATATGTAGTTAGCAAAAGTGTGTGTGTGTGTGTGTGTGTGTATTTAACTATAACACAGCTGTAGCTGTATATGAAGAATGAATAAGACAGAGTATTCAACTATCCTTTTCTCCCAAGAGGTTTCTCCAAACCAGGCTCTTGTCCAGTCACCAAATGCACGAAATAAATAACCACCACCAACACAAGAGATGGTTTCATTGCTAGTAAAATCAGCACATGACCACAATTCACTGAAATTAAAATGCTTACAGTGTCAAAGTCTCTCTCTCCCTCTCTCGTCTATTGCTGTTTGTGGTAGATGCTGAGTGGCAATTTGATAAGGGTACAAAGCAAGACTGGTTTTTGTAACTAATTTATGATTTGAGGTTTTATAGAAGAAGGTGTGCCTCTCTTTTATCTTTAAGAATTACGTATTAAGAAAAAAAAATTCAGCTTCTGTAAAAATGCTGAGTTTGCTACTGAGACACATGCTTCTAATCAAAACATTTGCAATACTTTTTATTGAATGTGGGAAACTGCACATGGCATGACTTCAACACATGCTTCCCACCCCAGTTCTAAAAGATATATCTGCCGAGCGCAATGCAAGAAGAAAGAAGGGACTGTACAAAAACCCCGTCCATTACAAAAATGAAACAAAAACATCTTAGACACTCACAGCTTGCTTAGGTTCTCCAAGCCTGTAAAGGCCCCACTGGTGTCTTCTATTGTGCCTGAAATCTCATTATGGTCCAGATCCCTGGAGAGCAGAAGACAAAAGAAAGCTTGCAATCAATTTCCCAGTTTGTGAGCTCAACATTAAAAGAGCCGAAGGGTAACCTTTTGGAAGAGTTTACCAGAGGCCTCCTCTTTTGTCCCTACAGCATAAAGCTTTTCTCAGGACTGCCCAGCACTTGCAGGAAAAACAGGGGTAATTAACTCTGGCTGACTAGACCTGGCCTCTTCCATATTGTTTTCTTTCAGAAAAAAATACTTCAAAAGTGATGCTTTACCTTTCTGATCCACTTTAAGCCAGTCATTATCCTTCTGGTGCACAAGTGTTTTTGGTAATTCAAAGCAACAAAGAAAGGGGCTTTGATTCCAAATTAGACAAAAGTTAGACACATTAGAGCCACAAACACTATTCCAGAGCTGGAATGGAGAAGAAGTGTAGGCTCCCTGGCCTCAAGGCATTGGTGAACATAGCAATGGAAAGGTGTGTGTGCAGACAGACATTCAGATTTCCCCCTCCTTCCCAAAAATTAGGTTATTAACACCGCGGGTTATGGGTGTAAACAATGGAAAGCAGCAAGGGGTAGGGGTTAAAGCAAGTCTAAACAAAGAGAATGGAGGCCACAGCTTTTAAATGTCCACAGGCTCAGAAACTATCACCCATGCTAGTAACATTTCACTTCTCTACATACCTTTGGTTCTACATACACTAAATTTCCCCCCACAAGCATGTACCATACTAATTTCCCCTAGCTCCCCCACCCTTTTTCTTTTTTTTTCTTTTTTTTTTGGCAAAGTCAAATCTTCAGAGGAGTGGGAAATTGTAATGCTAGACTTAAGATGCAGTATGGGAACATACTTCCAGAGCAGTAGCTGTGATACAGCCCAGTCCTATGCAGGTCTACTCAAAACTAAGTCCCATTGTGTTAAATGAGGCCTAGTTACAGGAACATATGCATAGGATTGCCCTAGCCTCTCGCAGTAAAATAGCTGCAAGTTTTTAATAATTTTAAATTAAAATTTAAATAATTGTTTTTAATAATGGACATTTATATTGCATTGTCTATAAAAGGAGAGAAAAAGAGCATAGCTTGTCGCTATGCTGGTTCTTCCAGGAAAACCCCAAATGCCTTTTAACACCAAGGAAAGAACAGCAAAACACAAAGCTTATCAGGATTCCACATTCTGGTCCAGCTCTCTCTGCATTCACTTTGCTTTTCTCCCAGACCCTGTTGCCAATTTCCTATTCTTTCTGGCTGGCTGGCCCTGAATGTATACTGCCTTGTTAATCATTCTGCTGTGAGGTCCCAGAGCCTGACCTCTATTTGAATAGCTTCGCATTTCAGCAGTTTCACACCCACCAAAGGCTCCTCAACAATAGGCCGTAATTAAAGCATGCCCAGCTCTTTTTCACCAGGTGCAGGACCCAATGGACCTTCCTCTTGATTCAATTAGAACTTGCTCTCCCACCCTCTCTGGTCTCTGGGCACTGTACACAAAAGACAACCAGAATTAGCTGCAATCCAACCGCCCTTTTTGCTTTGGGAAAGTCTTTGGTCCTTTTCTGTACCAGCTGCCTAGGAGAAGGACCTTTCTGAAAACATGCATGGGACCGAAAAGCGGTTCTGGGAAAGGCTAAAAAACATAAAGCACTTCCTCCCTCCACTCAACAAAAGGAATAAATAACTACACAGAGCAGTAACCAAGGAGGGAAGTTCTTGCTTCCTTCTCAGCTAAATCAAAATCTTAAAAAGGCTTCAGAGAGAGGATTTTTAAAAAATACTGAACGTCATTTGCCTTGAATATCTATACTTTTTAAACAATAATTTAAAAAAAAATCACAAAACTGCTGGCCAGAGATGGAAAAAGCATGTTAGAAAACGGGCACTAAGGTTTCATGACACTGGAAGATTAATAATTGTTACATGCATAATCTCAAGGCATTACAAGCCAAGATATATTGTGGGAAAGAAAAATTAGTGGTACAGTTAGCTCCTCTATATGCTGAAGATGACCAGCTCCCATCAAACACAGTGGTAGAATATAGTACTCGGAGTCACACTAGGCATGTGAAACGTGAAAAAGAACCCCCCCCCCCTTTTAGGCTGAAAAGCTGCACAGGAAACTTGAAAGTCATTTCCCACAGTACAAATTGCACTTTAGATGACTGGAAAAATCTTGTTTATTTTCTGTCTCTTGTTAGGTATGGACATGCAGAAAAACCAGAACAAACCCCTCTTATATGTCTAGGGGGCCCTTTGGCCAGTCAGACAAGGAAGGTATAAAACACATACAGCAGACGCAGGCTTTTGAGTCCCTTGAACGCTCCCTCTGCAATGTGGCTGATGCCATTATGGCTGAGGTGTAGTATCTGCAGCCCTCCCAGGTCTGCTAAGCTCCCCTCATCCAGTCTGGTTAAGTTGTTATACGACAATGACCTGAGAACAAAACAAACAAAAAAAAAGAACAAATATCAACCACAGTGAACGGGAATTTCCCAATGTGAGAAACATCTTTATTAAGATATTATTATGTTAACCTCCTGACAAGAACTGGCATGTAAACAAACACTGTCAACATCTTCACCGTGGGAAAACCAGTCAAATGGGTCTAAAGCCAACCACAGTTAAGAAACCACACTATGGTTCGAGCTTCCAAATGTACAACAAGCAGGTGAGGGTTTAGAGTGCCTGCTGCTTGTGTGCTTATGTTTTCCACCTGCTCAACACTCAGTGTCATAAATTTGCTCCCATTTCTATTGCATAGTAGCCTCTTCAAGTGGAGCGATGGCCATAACTGTGACAGTTGTCTGTCTTGTTGTTTGTCAAACAAAAAAGAAAACCACAGTTAGCCACAACTGTGGTTTGCAAACGAGCTGCTGTTCTAGTTTGGCAGCCCCTGCAAACTGCAGCTTGTAAGCTTGTGGGTGTTCAGGCACAAACCACAAACCTTTACAAATCATGTTTAAAGTTATGTCTGAAGGAAACGATCAGGGGGGACTGAAACTAAGACTACCTTGCTAGCAGTTATATTGTAATCTTGCCCATAGTTCTTCCCAGAAGCTCAAAAATGTGATACATGGAGTTACCAGGAATTTCCCAGGAAAGAACTAGCAAGGCCCAAGTCTTGCTTACCTCAGAAACAGAGCTACTTTCAAACTGGTCTCAAGGCCCCTGGCAGTATGAGAGTGAGCCTCCCTAAGTCACGAAAATTGTTCTAGCTTCCTTAAAGGAAAAAAAAAAACTAATAGTACTGTAGTTCACCCTCTCTCCAGAGACAAGCTTCAGAAACCCATAGCACTGGCAGTCAACCAATGGGGTCAGTGCACAACAGTCTCCAGCAGTGTACTGAATGGGTGAGGATTGGCAAGGCGGAAGCTGGCATTCTGCCATATGGTCCAGTAATAACTGACAATAAAAATGTCAAGGAAAAGGCTGTGCCTTCCCTAGCAACTGTCTATGCCTTCCTTGAGGGGGCCTGCTTTTCATTTTGAGAGACTCTGAGCAACATCTCCTCATACAAAATGTAAGGTTTCTTCCCCCCCCCCATATACTATGATATTATAAAGTGCACTAGAAGAAACAACACATAGTTTTGTCCACTTCTGCACCTCCCCAATTCTCTTATACATTTGGCTTTTACGCCGCCAGCCACATTAAAAAAAAATGTCTAGGGTGCACATGAAAGTCAGCCGCGTGAGCCAAAGCCTAAGTCAAAACAGACATATTTTTAAGTGCTAGGAGTGTCATTTCCTTGGCAAATAAGCTGTCTGTCTCTTGGAAGTGTGAGCAAAGGAGGTGGTGGTGCAACTAAAAGAACTGGAAGAAATTCAGGAGAGATTAATGGCTTTCAAGAAGGCATAGGACAACATACATTCATTCCTAAAGAGGCTGTATACTGTTGAATTATGAAGAAATGGCAGCCAGTCAAAATTATTTCCTCACCTGCAATGAAATAACTTTTCAAAGAGAATGGGGGGAGGGGAGGCAGAGAAATCCAAAGCTAGCAGGTAATGCTAAACTTGACTGGAACAAAAAAAAAAAGTTCCCTTTGATATTCTGCGTTGAGGTTTCTGTCGGAACTGGTAGAAGCATGTTTCCTTCCTGACGTCATGCAGAGATAGCCCAGAGCATGTTTCAGAGTATTAACCATTATGGTTGCAACCAACTGGAAAGATATGTATATTCACACACTGCACAGAACCTCTCCTCCCCTAGCCTCCTGTATGTTCACCTACTGCTTGCTTGTGGAGCAGACAGCCCACTTTCTGTCAAGAAGAATCTGAAAACAAATTCTCCCCGCAAGGCAGCTGAGATGGCCCTTTTACCTAGATAGACCCACAATACCCTCTAAGTGAGAAAATGCCTGAAAACTGAGCACCTTCACTCAAGAAATACAAAACTGCTTTTTAAACTTCCCACACCTTGTATGTACACTACATATGGACACATTTTTGGATATCTGGAAGCCTTTCTTAGAGATTCATGAATAGATTGCTGATTCGTATTATTTATGTATTTTTCTTCTCTTGCTTTCTATTCATTTGAAAAGGAAAAGGGGGGGGAGAAACAGCAGTAGTTTAAGGGGGAGGCAGACAGCAACTGTTACCCTGCACATGCCCAATCTCGTCTGATCTTGGAAGTTAAGCAGGGTCAGGCCTGGTTAGTACCTGGATGGGAGACCGATTGGGAATACCGGGTGCTGTAGGCTTATACCATAGTCTTTCGAGACTGAAGGTTGCCAAGCATTTACCCAAAATATAAGTGGGATGCTTCCCTAGGATATAGAGGGTCAAATTCACAGTAACTATACTGTGACGGTTACCACAGTAAGTGTTCCGGAGAGGTTGATGAGTATTGGTATTGTTGGCAACCTTCAGTCTCGAGAGACTATGGTATCGCGCTCTGAAAGGTGGTTTTGGAACATCGTCTAGTGTGGCTGAAAAGGCCAATTCGGGAATGACAATCCCTTCCACAACGGGAGCAAGTGCAGTCTGTCCCTGGTCTGTCTCCCTGGGTATGGGCCTTCCTTCTTTGCCTCTTAGCCTCAGACTGTTGGCCAAGTGTCTCTTCAAACTGGGAAAGGCCATGCTGCACAGCCTGCCTCCAAGTGGGCCGCTCAGAGGCCAGGGTTTCCCACTTGTTGAGGTCCACTCCTAAGGCCTTCAGATCCCTCTTGCAGATGTCCTTGTATCGCAGCTGTGGTCTACCTGTAGGGTGCTTTCCTTGCACAAGTTCTCCATAGAGGAGATCCTTTGGGATCCGCCCATCATCCATTCTCACGACATGACCGAGCCAACGCAGGCATCTCTGTTTCAGCAGTGCATACATGTTAGGGATTCCAGCACGTTCCAGGACTGTGTTGTTAGGAACTTTGTCCTGCCAGGTGATGCCGAGAATGCGTCGGAGGCAGCGCATGTGGAAAGCGTTCAGTTTCCTCTCCTGTTGTGAGCGAAGAGTCCATGACTCGCTGCAGTACAGAAGAGTACTCAGGGCGCAAGCTCTGTAGACCTGGATCTTAGTATGTTCCATCAGCTTCTTGTTGGACCAGACTCTCTTTGTGAGTCTGGAAAACGTGGTAGCTGCTTTACCGATGCGTTTGTTTAGTTCGGTATCGAGAGAAAGAGTGTCAGAGATCATTGAGCCAAGGTACACAAAGTCATGGACAACCTCCAGTTCATGCGCAGAGATTGTAATGCAGGGAGGTGAGTCCACATCCTGAACCATGACCTGTGTTTTCTTCAGGCTGATCGTCAGTCCAAAATCTTGGCAGGCCTTGCTAAAACAATCCATGAGCTGCTGGAGATCTTTGGCAGAGTGGGTAGTGACAGCTGCATCGTCGGCAAAGAGGAAGACACGCAGACATTTCAGCTGGACTTTGGACTTTGCTCTCAGTCTGGAGAGGTTGTAGAGCTTTCCGTCTGATCTGGTCTGGAGATAGATGCCTTCTGTTGCGGTTCCAAAGGCATGCTTCAGCAGGACAGCGAAGAAAATCCCAAACAAGGTTGGTGCAAGAACACAGCCCTGCTTCATGCTGCTTCGGATGTCAAAGGGGTCTGATGTGGAGCCATCGAAGACAACAGTGCCCTTCATGTCCTTGTGGAAGGATCGGATTGAGTACAGCCCCACCTTCCTCTCCAGCTTTGGTGGAATTGGGGAGGGAAAGGAATCATTCCTATGCTGCACAGCTCTAGGGAAGATCCCTGCTTCTCTCTCTAAAGCAGCAATTTTCAACAGGTGTGCCTTCTACTGAGGGTTTGCAATACTGCTCAGTAACCCTTTGTCATCCACCTCCAGAACAAGGTTTAGCCTCTCCCTCTAGCTCCTCAGGTTTGGGATGGATGTTTCCATTCTATACTAGGGGATATATTATCTCACCCAACTATCTTTATAAAGAGATGTCCTGAATTTCAACCTGAACATGAATGTGTGGTGTTGGAACTATGACTCTGAATAATTACAGGGTGTTGCCTGACATGGAGTAGTTGTGCCACATTTAAGTTGTTCGTTGCAATCAAAGGAAAGTTTATTGGAGTAAAAATGGATTTAATGTAGTTAAATGGCATTGCAAAGCATGGGTATCCAGCTAGTTAATATCTATGTTATCGATTTTATCAGCTAGTTAATATCTATTTTATTACCAACTGTTTCTTCCTAAAGTATCTAACTTACAATTCATTCAGCTTTTGGCAGAAGCTCCATCCAGCAGGGCTGATGCGGGATATGAAGTTGTGGCTGAGATGAAACTGCTGAAGAGATCCAAGTCCATACAGAGAGCCGCTATTCACTTCGGTGAGCATGTTGTGTTCCAGGTGCCTAAAGGGATGAGCAAGTTGTTTTTTTTTAAAATGGAATACTGTACACACAAGCTCATACCTCCACACTGATTTATAAAGCAAAACAACACAATAGCCACGCAACGCCTAATTTCTTAGGAAAACTAATTTTGCATAATTTCTTTGTCCCGATTTCCTCTACCTTCAGCTGTGCTACAGTAAGTAGCAGAACATGATGATCCCCCAGGCACCTGCAACATACAAGTCAGGAGAGAGGAGTGCCAGAAGGCTGCTTACATCCTACCAGCATGAAGGATACTATGAACCATCTTTTAACTTACAAGATTTGCATGTTAGCCAGACCCCAGAAGGCTCCATCAGTGAGCTTGCTGATGTTGTTGCGCTGCAGTTTCAGAACTTCCAAGCTATCCAGACCTTGAAATGTCAAACCTTCAATCAGGCGAATACGATTCCGGTTTAGCTCCCTAAAATGACAACAGTACCAAACCGTGTTAAAGCCCAGTCATGTCTCCTGCATTCAATGGCTTGGTCTCAAGTGATGGCAGTTCCTCAGTTACAGCACAGGCAGTTGTAACTGGTTTGATTTCAGCAAACCAAGGAAGAGATGAACTATTACTGGTTCACAACTAGATGAACTTCCTCCAGGTGTAAGAAACATGCAAGCTTTTAAAATACAAATGAGTTTCTACCTGATAAAGACTTTTGCAAAGCTTGCATTTGTGCAAAAACAGGATCAATACTACCTTCCCAATTTTACACATCAGTAGCATTTCAGTAGCATTTCAGCACCACTGAGGGATTTACTTACTGTCCCTAAAGCAAGAACAAGAAAATAGCAGTTCTGCCAATAGGAAGAAAGTTGATGTGCTGCTTTGTTTGTTCATTTTCACTGCATTTCAGAACCTTAGTTTCATCTAATGTTTCAAGTGTGAAAATATCCAAATATCAACACTAGAAACCCACGGTATCCTGCTGGTCAGTTCTCTGCAAATGATAGGAGGGAAAAATTCCACCAAAACTTATGCAGCTCTTAACACATACCGTTTCAAACATAGGCAACAAGAAGGAGACTAGTTAAACTATAGGCTTGGATCCAAAAAAGAAGAATAAAAAGGGAGCTATTAATTGGGCAATAGCTCAGAAGCCGATCACATGCTTTGTACACAGAAGGTCCCAGGTTCAATCTCTTGCATCTCCAGGTAGGGGAGAGAAAAATTCCTATCCTGGATCCTGGAAAGCCAGTGCTAATCAACATTGGCTATACTGCACTAGATGGACTCTGGATAAGGCAGCCTCCTCTGCTGCTGTTCACATGGTGTAACAACAAGCAGGTGCTACAGCGGTTCTCAGGCTTCTGCTTGTGCAAGAGGTATTTAACAAGCCAAAGAAACATATTTGGAATTCCTTCCCTTTGCTCACACAACAGTCTTGCATGAGGTGCAACTCAGCTCTTTGATGAGTGGAAGAGCAGCTTTGGCTCTCAACATATGATTGCAATTATAAGTTAAAACCTCTCTGAATGTCATTTCTGACTTTTGTATTAAATTCTCTTGACCACTGCAGAAATAATGTTCTTTACCTGTTAATTCAGTATGCCTAGAGTACTTGTAGCTAGGAAACCTTCCAGAGTATCACCCAGATTAAAAGCTGAGCTCTCTTTTCTAACATGTGAAACATGTTTACAGAAAAGAAAATGCCATGCAAGTGCCCAAGGAGTGACTTTTAAAACCCCTCATTCTCTTTTAAAACACTGCTTTGTAAAGTGTTCAGGACCTGCAATACAGGAAATACACATGTTCCATGTGGTACATGGCATAATTTAATTCGCTCTTTGAACAGGTGAATACAGTAAATAAAGTTTTCCTTCCACTGGGAAATAAGCAAAACCAGTTACACCAGGAGGAGAAGTCTTGACCAACATTCTGCTGTAAATGGGCTGTCAATCTAAAAGGGATTCCAAGCTTTGTTGTCACTTTTCACAGAAGCATCTGTCCTGATTTTTAATATCACTGCTTAAAATCATATGCCAGATCATGCCTGATTCAGCCTCTGAGTCAGGTTCCACACTCCACGGGAAGAGCCAGCAGCAAATGTAGATGCCAAAGGTCAGATTTCTGCACAAAAAGCACCTTCACTGATGCATGTTTATGATCAAATGCAGCCCACGCTATATTCTAGCTAAACAAACACCAACGTGTGAGCGAACTCATCAAAAGCACCATTTCTGACTATCCAAATGTCAATGGCACAATTTAACAGCCTTCCCTCGCTGTAGTTTTATTAGGACGTAAAGATGCATGTGTGGTCTTGACAACACGGTTCCAAAAAACTCTCTGACCTGCTTCATTTTCACTGCCTTCTTGTGAAACAAAGGGGGGAAGGGGAAAAAAATAAATGTCCAGCTGGCCTGAGAAGAAAAAAATCATACTATGTTTTTGAGACAAAACCTTTACACTGATTGGTATTAAAGCTCTTGTATTTTTGAGTCTTATTAAGAGTGTGATCTAATAAGTCAGTACTGTGTGGGACCGCAAGAAAAAAAAAGGACTCCTAATTTGTTTTATTAGGTGTCACCACAGGGGCATTAAAATATAGTTTATTCAGCATTTTATAGGCACAGGGCGAAGAAGGATTGCATTTGGTGAGCATGTCCTCAGGGAATGTTTGTCTCCATAAACTCTGGTTAGGCATAATTAAAGTGCACATGTCTACTCACAGTTGCGTTAGCCGGGCCAGCTTGAATGCCTTAACAGGAAGGTGGGTGATCCTGTTTTTACTCAGGCGCAGGGTCAGCAGGGATCGTGACAGGCTATCAAATGCCTTTGTCTCCAGGGTGCTGATTCGGTTGCTCCCCAGATAGCTGCAATATTTCAACACAGAACGTTTAAAGGACAAAGCTAAAGGTTTCTGTTGTTCACTCTTTATCAGAGTGGTTGGTGACATTAGACATGTCACCATTAAAAAATCAACCTGGTTTTCTTCAAGCAAGTGGAGGTCATTTTTGTCCATGGTCACTGCTTAGATGGCTGATGAGAAGAGATCCCATGAGATACCTCAGCACCTTCAGCTTCCCAGGGGAATCAACAGAGAAGCTATTTTCAACTGGTGTGCTGCAAAAAGCCCGCGGGTGTGCTACAGAAGTTTGGAGCACAGTTGTAAAACTCAGTGGCAGACCTGGGGTAGGGCAGGGGGGGCAAATGTCCCACGCGCTGTGCTTGCAACGCACTTGCTGCACCCCCGCTTCAGCTGCCTCCACCCACCGCGCAGTCCCACCTGCCCATCCGAGCCATTCTGTGGGCAGACAAAGCTCTATGCACCACCTGGCAGTGTTTGAGAAGCCTTCTTCCCTTGCTGTTTTAAACAATACTTCTGGTTTCATCAAGAAACAGGAAATATTGTTTAAAACAGTGGGAGAAGCCTCAGAAGGCTTCTCAACCACTGCTGAGTGCCATGCAAGGCTCCGTGAGTCTCGGTGAGTATCCTGGGGAGGGAGGCAGTGGCATGTCGGAGGAGGCAGCATGTCACAGATCTGCTCCGGGTCAGAATGAGGGCAGGTCCACTACTGGAAAAACTCTCCTGGTCTATGTGGCTCTATTTCTAGGTCAACTGTCTATAATAACAAATTGTCTGACCCTCTTCCCTGCTGGCAGAGGAAATGGGACAGACAATTCGTCACTACAGGCAGTTATCCTAGCCGCTGAACCTGGAAAAGTCTTCTGGAAGCTGGACGTGACATCACAAGAGGTGAAGACAATAGAGAAGACCATAGAAGTCAATATGCTGGGAAAAGGAAAACACTGAAAATAGCTGCAATAACCAATATATTCCCTGTCAGAACTGAAAAACACAGACCAAATCCACACCCATAGCAGAACAATACACATCATGGCCTGACAGACTGTCTCAATCAGACCAAATGGACCTGTATTGGAGTTTAACATTGGCTCACTAACTAAGAGCCAATGTGGTTCAGTGGTTAGTACACTAGACTAAGGCGAGAGATGTAGATTCAGATTCTCACTTAGCAATATAGTTTATTGTGTGACTTCGGGCCAGACATGGTTTCTCTGCCTAAACCTACCTCATTCAGTTATTCTGAGGCAAAAAGTAAGTTGACTGCCAGTCAATTTCTGGGCATAATTCAAGTTTTTGATTTACCTATAAAGTCCTACACAATTTAGTACCAAGATACCCAAAACGCCTACTTCTCTCTATATGAATATGCCCACTGCCTGAGCTGATCAAGAGAGGTCCTTTAACATGTCCTGTCACTCCTAAAGATAACATATGACATGGCTTTTTCTGTTGAACACAAGTTCTGATGGTTGAGTGTGCTCACAGGATTTGGCCATCAGCTGATTAACTGACCAAGATTTTTTTTTTCCAATTGAGTGACAATCTTATACAGGGTTGAAACATTAGGATTTTCATCAAATACAATAAAAAGCAAAACAAAAAAACAAAAACAGTGTGATTAAAAATCCAACACAAATATCTACACATAATTTTGCCACTTCCTTAGTTCTACATTTAGCTGTTCATGGGAGACTCATGGGGGTTTATCACATTTCATTCTCTCCCTCTGCTAACCTGACCTATTTGCTGTAGCAAGCTGGGCTGAGAGACTGCAGCAGTAGAGGTCTTCGGGGGTTTAAGACTCCCTGCCCTGGAGCTGCTGTGCTTGGTTTCCCCAACCCCATCAGCTGTCCATTGTAAACAGGCAGAAAAGAGCAGGGTGAAGAAAAGCACGGAGTTTTTTCAGCCCCTGTTATGAAGCAATGTGATCACTCAGAGAACGGGGTACTTGTGTGCATGCACACTGGCACAAAAGAGCAGCACTGTACTTCATCGATTTCAAATTCACAGCTGTAATCCATTTGTAAAACATTTTTGGGCTTAAAAATTATATTTTCCCCCAAAGAAATTCTAATAAACCCCTTTGCTGTAGAAATGAATACTTCTATAAGGTTTCGCAACAAAACAAAAACAAACTTACAGATCCTTTATGCGCAGCCCCATTGGGAAACAGCCACTTCGGATTTCTGTGATGCTATTTGAGCTCAGGTCCAATGTTTCCAGGGCAACATAGGGCTCTAACTGGCTGGCTTCAATGCTGTGGATCTTGTTGCGAGCCCTACAGTGAAGACGGAAGAAGAACATTATGTAATGCGCTCTTTTCTTGGGTGAAAATAATTAGGCACATGCAACAGATACAGTTTCTCATCACTTATCTGGCTCATTCAGTATTTCATGGAGTAGTGAGCGGGAGAACAAGACTATCACTCACTATTAATTGTCTATGGTTGAATGCTACCTCTGAAAACCAGAGGCAGAGGCGTGACAATAGGCAAGGGATAGAATGCTAATGCAAGGGAGTGGCACCAGGATGCAGATCTTTTGATACTCCCTGAGGCATCAGGTGGGCCACTGTGAGATGCAGGAAGCTGGACTAGATGGGTCCTTGACCCAGCAGGGCTCTTCTTATGTTCTCACAATATTCGTCTACATGTTCCACTTTGGGGTTGCTCAGAGTGCAGTCCTATGCATGTTTCCTCAGAAGCACTGTGTTGAATGAGGCTTACTCTCAGGAAGGTGTGTACAGGATGCAACCTTTGGTCACTGTGAGAAACAGGAAGATGGACTACATGGGACCAAGGGGGTTCTTATGTGCTTAATAATTAGAAATAAAAAAATAAGGCAAGATTTTTTATCAAACCAATATAGGCTGATGTAGACAAGCTTTCAAGGGGTAAGGGATGGAAAGATAACCTAAACATATCATTCTAAAATTGTGATACACTAGTTCTGGAAATACAAAATATAGAAATGGAAAACATGGCGAATTACTAATACACATTTTCTTAAATTCCTGCTGTATGAAACTACCATACATTCAAGTGGACATACCATACATTCCTGCTGTATGAAACTATCATACATTCAAGTGGAACAGCGAGCTATGGTTTGCCACTAAAATCAGAAGTGCAAAGGAGCAGGGAGATTAGGGACACAACATTCATTCATGTAAGAGCAAATCATGGCGGTGATTAGAGGCCCAAATTAGGTCTTAGAGGCTCCAAAAGTTCCAAGTTAGGACAGTTCTCTCCAGACGCCTGCGTTGGCTCGGTCATGTTGTGAGAATGGATGATGGCCGGATCCCAAAGGATCTCCTCTATGGAGAACTCGTGCAAGGAAAGCGCCCTACAGGTAGACCACAGCAGCGATACAAGGACATCTGCAAGAGGGATTTGAAGGCCTTAGGAGTGGACCTCAACAGGTGGGAAACCCTGGCCTCTGAGCGGCCCGCTTGGAGGCAGGCTGTGCAGCATGGCCTTTCCCAGTTTGAAGAGACACTTGGCCAACAGTCTGAGGCTAAGAGGCAAAGAAGGAAGGCCCATAGCCAGGGAGACAGACCAGGGACAGACTACACTTGCTCCCAGTGTGGAAGGGACTGTCACTCCTGAATTGGCCTTTTCAGCCACACTAGACACTGTTCCAGAACCACCATTTAGAGCGCGATACCATAGTCTTTTGAGACTGAAGGTTGCCAACATACATACTTTCTACTACCTCCTGTCTTCAGGTGTTCTTTCTTTGGCAAGTAGAGAAAATCACCAAACACTCCCCCTTTAAATACCACATATACTGCTCTGTTTATTTTTTTAAAAAAGAAAATCTGTATTATTCTTCTGTTTTGAAATGAGTAGAGCAGTGTTTCTCAAACTGTGGAATGGGACCCACTAGGCGGGTCACGAGAGTCAATTTCAGGTAGGTCCCCTTCATCCTTCATTTCAATGTGTATTTAATTTTTAATATATTAGACAGAATGCTACCATGTCACTGCATTTGGGGAGGGAAATGTTACAAATCTGTACTTTTAAACAGGTTACAATGTACGGTATATGATTTAAACAATGAGAGTCAATGGGGTTTAGTCCCGGGTAAGTGTGGATAGGATTGTAGCCTTTGGAATGTTTGGGGATTTTTTAAAAAATAGATCAGCAACTGCTTGGGAGGGTTCTTATTTATTTTAAATACATTTTTAAACTTATACTTATTGTAAGCTTTTAATTTACTTGATTGATTTGTCGTATGGGGGTGTAAAAAATGTTCTTGCTTGATTATGGAACTTCTGGTCATGACATAACTTCTGGTGGGTCCTGACAGATTGGCATTCTAAAAAGTGAGTCCGGGTGCTAGAAGTTTGAGAACCAGTGGAGTAGAGAATGCCTGATCTAGCATAGGGAGTGCTGTCTGATGTTCAGAAGAATACATGCACATGCCATTTTCAAACGAACAGTTCCCCTGTAGTCCTTTCAACAAACGTAGGGTAGGATCTCAATTGGCTGACTAGTTTCCGAAACATTATAAGAACTGGTGCTTCTATTGCCACAATATAAACTGGTTGGCAACCTTCAGTCTCGAAAGACAATGGTATAAGCCTACAGCACCCGGTATTCCCAAGCGGTCTCCCATCCAAGTACTAACCAGGCCTGCCCTGCTTAGCTTCCGATATCAGATGAGATCAGGCATGTGCAGGGTAACAGTTGCTGCTACAATATAAACTGCATGAGTGGCATTCTAGAGGTTTGCCAATGTATCCCCTACCTGGAACATGAGCGCTCTGCTCCCAAGTTACTGCAGACTGAATGCAAAGGCCTTTATGCCCATGGTTTACAAGTAAAACACACACATTATGGTTCCAAAACATATTATTTTCTGGCCCTCTTCCAATGCTCAAGATGTTGCCCAGAAAAGGTCTAAGATCACTCGGAAGAAAACTGCATTAGAACCTTTGTGATTATTGTTTGAAAGGAAGGAGGCATTATTGCTTGCAATTTAAGTGAGCATTTAATAAAGAAGGTAAGAAATGGGTGCCTGAGCACTGGGGTGGGGTGAGAAATGATCGATTAAAACAGGTGCTGCCACTTCAAAAGATCACGTTTTTTCTGGCAACATGGGAGCATGCTTTAGAAGGTAAGGTTACACCATAATCCCAGCAGGCAGGTCAGAGTTAAATAGCTTAGTGAATATATTTATTGATAAGCCTTTTCGGTGGCCTTTTTCAGAAGCAGAAGTTGGGGGGGGGGCAGTCTCTCCTTCAGATGCTCAAGAGATGGTGTTTTCTCTCCACATTAGAAGTGCAGTTATTTTTGGTTTACCACTAGCAGAATGGGCAGGCAGAGAGAAATTGCATGGTTGGCCTTCATCTGCTATCAGCTTACACTATGTGGCCAGGATTTGTTAATTGATGGGGGGGGGGGGAAGAGAGAGAGATCTTAATACAAGAAAACTCTATTAAGACACCACCTGCTGTAAGCATCAAAACCAAAACTGAACTTCAAACAAGAGGGGAGCTCTGAAAGTCCCTTTGCATTCTATTAATATTCAAATACATCCATCCATGTGCAAGGAGGGGAACAATTAAACCACCTAAAAATGACTGCTACCAAAGGACATGCAAGGTCATAAACGAATGCTAGGCCACGACTAGAGAGCAAGATCAAAAACAGAAGCTACATGAGATGAATCAACTTCTGCCACAAGGAATAGCCCTCCTGGTTTTCCATCTTTGGAAGCAGCCACATCTAACTAGCCAAAGCCAGTTTCATCATCTGCTTGGCTTTTCACGAAAAGAGAGGTTTTGAATTAAAAGAGGGATAAAAAAGGCCAATTCTATGCTTGGGATAATTAGAAAAGGTATTGAGAACAAAACGGCTAATATTATAATGCCATTGTACAAATCGATGGTAAGGCCACACCTGGAGTACTGTGTCCAGTTCTGGTTGCCACATCTCAAAAAAGACATAGTGGAAATGGAAAAGGTGCAAAAGAGAGCGACTAAGATGATTACTGGGCTGGGGCACCTTCCTTATGAGGAAAGGCTGCATTTGGGCCTCTTCAGCCTAGAAAAGAGACGCCTGAGGGGTCACATGATTGAGACATACAAAATTATGCAGGGGATGGACAGAGTGGATAGAGGGATGCTCTTTACACTCTCACATAACACCAGAACCAGGGGACATCCACTAAAATTGAGTGTTGGGAGAGTTAGAACAGACAAAAGAAAATATTTCTTTACTCAGTGTGTGGTTGGTCTGTGGAACTCCTTGCCACAGGATGTGGTGACGGCATCTGGCCTGGACGACTTTAAAAGGGGATTGGACAAGTTTCTGGAGGAAAAATCCATTACAGGTTACAAGCCATGATGTGCATGTGCAACCTCCTGATTTTAGAAATGGGCTATGTCAGAATGCTAGAAGCAAGGGAGGGCACCAGGATGAGGTCTCTTGTTATCTGGTGTGCTCCCTGGGGCATTTGGTGGGCCGCTGTGAGATACAGGAAGCTGGACTAGATGGACCTATGGCCTGATCCAGTGGGGCTGTTCTTATGTGTTCTCTTGAGTCCAAATATGAGTCAGATTCCAGCACACTGTCATATTTACAGTTGCACCTCGGCATCCACAGGGCTTCCATTCTCGGAATCCCCCATGGATGCCAAAACCTGTGGATTATCTAACCCATGGGTCAGGGCACAATAAACCCTCTGAACACGACCAGAGCTATGCTGGTAAGGAGGAGGGGCCTGTATACAATACACTGAGCCTCCACGACCTTCCACAGATACCAAATTCCATGGATAATTAAATCCACAGTTGGGCTTCAGAAGGCCTCCAGACATCTCCAGTGCAAAACTAGCAAAATCAAGTATCAAGAATTTTATACAGGAAGATTTCTGGTTTTTGTTTTTTTGTTTTTACCTTTACCCTGGGGCAGGGGAATCTTGCCTAAAACATAAATTAGCAGACTAAAGATGGAGAAAAAATATTTTAGAAATAAAAAACAAGTAAATGCTGACAGATGTCAAAAACATTTAAGTTCCTAACCTAAGAAATTTCACTGATTTTTAACAGTTCTAAGTATCAAACTGCAAACCGCAATGGTGATAAGCATGTTCTTCAGTCAGGAAGCAAGAATCCCTAGAAGTAGCCCCCAGCTTTCTCAGAGACTACTGAATCACTAGCTCCCAAGGGAATGCTTGGCTAATTCTAAGGCTTATTATAGACACTATTTATTCAGGTGGAGTTCAAATGCACAAGAGCAGACCAAGGGTGAGATATGCACCCCTGCCCTGCTTGAGACAACCACTGTGAAACTCAACCTAAACTTCATACACCAACTTCTTAATCACAGCACTGGCCCTGGAGCAAAATGAGAGATATACATACTTTCAAACAAAAAAAGGAGAGCTTCTACTGTCACCTCTTTGTCTTAAGAACATAAGAACATAAGAACAGCCCCACTGGATCAGGCCATAGGCCCATCTAGTCCAGCTTCCTGTATCTCACAGCGACCCACCAAATGCCCCAGGGAGCACACCAGATAACAAGAGACCTCGTCCTGGTGCTCTCCCCTACATCTGGCATTCTGACTTAACCCATTCCTAAAATCAGGAAGTTGCACATACACATCATGGCTTGTACCCCATAATGGATTTTTCCTCCAGAAACTCGTCCAATCCCCTTTTAAAGGCGTCTAGGCTAGACGCCAGCACCACATCCTGTGGCAAGGAGTTCCACAGACTGACCACACACTGAGTAAAGAAATATTTTCTTTTGTCTGTCCTAACCCGCCCAACACTCAATTTTAGTGGATGTCCCCTGGTTCTGGTATTATGTGAGAGTGTAAAGAGCATCTCCCTATCCACTCTGTCCATCCCCTGCATAATTTTGTATGTCTCAATCATGTCCCCCCTCAAGCGTCTCTTTTCTAGGCTGAAGAGGCCCAAACGCCATAGCCTTTCCTCATAAGGAAGGTGCCCCAGCCCCGTAATCAGCTTAGTCGCTCTCTTTTGCACCTTTTCCATTTCCATTTAAAGCCTTTTCCATTTAAAGCCTTTTCCATTTCCATAGCCATTTAAAGGCTACCACATCTTTAAAGAATGAAGGGAAATGAAAAATCCAACAGTACTAGCTGAACCGGTGCAGAACCGGTTAGAAGTTCCACCTCTAGTATATTAATTTATGTAAATTTATTCAAATTTTAAATGTAAATTAATTCTTTTTTCCCTGGCCCCCAACACAGTGTCAGAGAGATGATGTGGCCCTCCTGCTAAAAGCTTTGGACACCCCTGGTCTAGAACCTGAGTTCACTGAGCATGTAAAAACTGAATCACAGCCTTTAAATTTACTCACAATAACTATGGATGGGGGAGGGTTTAATTATTCATATTTTACAAATCAGGACACGAGGACATAATTAATGGTCCTGAGCAAGGGCTACTGAGGCAGAGGATAGACTCGAATTCGAATTCCGAAAACCTTTATTGGCATACGATAGACTCGAACTCAGTGCATTCAAACCGTTCCTTTCATTTAAAAACTTTTGTATCAAGTCTTTCCCCTTGTTCCCAAGGTGGCCAACATCAAACAACTGAAAACATTAAATTTAAAAAACAAAACAAAAAAACAAAAAAACAGCATAAAAAACTACTACAAAATAAGCAGCAGAACACACACAAATCTCAGCAAACAGGGGAGACTAAAGTAAACCAGCAAGATGAAATAAAAATTTCTTTACCCTCTCCCACACGCACACACACGCACACACACACACAGGAAGGCCCACAGTAAGGGTGCACTTCTTAATTCCAAAAGGAAGGAAGTTCTATAGCTGTGGAATGAACCATTAACTATTCACTACAGTAGTCAAGATGCCCCACAGAATGTGAAATATAGACAGATTGTAGAAAACAAAAAAAGGTAGATCACTCCAAAGGAAAAAAAGATTGCTTGATTAAAAGGAAACCTCGTATTAGTCAAGCTATCCTTCCCACATAACTGCATTAAAATTACTTGGCATCCATTATACATTGTGCGTTTGTAGTATTTCCCCTCTTGGTTATGACGAGAGTAAACAAGAATTCATTTTTTTTTTCTAGCTAGCTCCATCTCACTCAGCCCCATGAGGGAACTCCTCCGTATTTACTGCAGTGCACATGGGGGCATATGCTCATCGATTACCTCACTTCTGAGTTACATCACCTTAGCCTTTGCCACAAGCCAAACTGCTACACAGGAAGCCTCAGGTGTCCTTCTCAGAGGCCTGCAACCCACATGTTTTTGCAGTCACTGCAAGCCAACAGCATAGAAGTCTACACTAATTCCATTCACATTCCCACGAGGTTGCCTGATCACCTGATCAATATGAAAACCATACAGTTTTTACAGCTGCTCGGGGCTCTTATTTTTATTTTGTAAAATTTTTCATTGCTCCTGTGCTGTATATTACTAGGGGCTAGTGCAGGCATACTAAGGAGAAGAACATAAAATCGGGCAATTTTGCTTGCCCTGCCCCTCTGTCCTACAACTTTGCTCCACCTTTTCCTACTCTAGTTTGCCATCTCATGTGATTTCTGACAACTCTGAAAAGGAGGACCCTAAAACTGCTATTCAGAACCCTGGCCAGTCATCTACAAAGCCACAGTTCTACATTATGCCTCCATCAAGCTTAAGTGTACCTTCTTTGATGTAAAAGTGCGGGAGGGATAACTTAAGGAAACCTGCATAAATGTGCCTTAAAATCACCTGTTTGAAATTAGCCCCCCCCCCCCCCAAGGTTACATTTTGTTAAAAATCGGGGATGGAAAGTTAGGACTTACATATGTCTGGGAATAAACAAAGTGTAGAAATAAGTTATCTGGCAGCCTCAAAGTAAAACTAGGATCTGTTTTTAAAGAGAACGATTCAATTTTTTTAAAAAAATGCTACATACCCTCCACATAGTTCCTAAGAACAAAGCAGAAAATGTAGGTTACACAGAAAACTGCCCTAATACCGAATGACAACTGGGCTTTCTAACGCAGTCCTGTCAAAACCGATTGGAAGAGTTTAACCAGCATTTCATACAAGAGTCTACCCTCGTGCTATCCTGAAATTTTAGAAACTGAAGCTGGACCCTTCCATATGGAAGCTTGGCCAGGTCAGGCACTGGCCAAGGAATCAGGCCCAATAAAGGGCTCAGTTGGACAGGACTTGCACTGAACTCTCAGTATCGGAAGCAGTAGTGTTCAGTATATTGGAGGGCGGGAAGAGGTGTTATGGGCCCTCCAGTGCAGAGCTTTGCCTCAGGGTTCCCCAGTATCATGACACCAGCATTGCACATAAAACACATGCTCTACCACTGAGCTACAGTCCCTTCCAACTTTTCTAAGCTCAATGTCTTACCCTGAAATTAAAAATGCAGTATCAGTGAGCTGAATTCAATCAAATTCATTACCAGTTGTGCTCCTCAAACTAACATCTAACTGAAGGTAACTGCTATTCTAGGGGAAGGAGGGACACACTTGACTTTTCCCTTACAACGGAAACATGAAATGCATTATTTTCAGAGCTGAAAATCTGTGCCATGTTGTTTTGGAAGGACTTAGTAGAGCCTAAAATCTCCAGGGAATGCCTAACAAGCCGGAATTCAAGAAAAGGGGCCTGAAGACTGGCTTCTCTGAGCAGACTGCTGAAGAAGTCAACTTTCAATTCTGAGCAAGAAACATTTTTTTCTCACTGTTGGGGTCTTTGGGGTGCTGGGGAGCTGCATATATACATCTCTGATCAAAAAACTGTGGACATTTGAATGCATGTAAAACTTTTAACAACTTATGGGTTCAATAAAAATACAGGTTGAGTCTCATATTCGCAAGGGTTCCGTTCCCAGAACTCACATTGTTATATATTGGGTCCATGCGAATAAAGGAAGGCATAGTGATAGCAGCTCAGTACATTTATTCCATCTTCAGAACAGAACCTAGCAAAATACAAGGCAAACCCCTGGCTTTTTATAGCCTTTAACTCCGCCCAGACTTTCCGTGATTGGTGCAATTGAAACCTTAACTAGAGGGCCAATCGGATGGTAGATTTCAATCCATCACCCGATTGGCCAGAACTTACATTAACTAGAGGGCCAATCGGATGGTAGGGTTTTGATTCATCACCCGGTTGGCCAGAACTTACATTAACTAGAGGGCCAATCGGATGGTAGGGTTTTGATCCATCACCCAATTGACCAGAACTTACATTAACTAGAGGGCCAATCGGATGGTAGGGTTTTGATCCATCACCCGATTGGCCAGAACTTACAATAACTAGAGGGCCAATCGGATGGTAGGGTTTTGATCCATCACCCGATTGGCCAGCCATAAGTCTGGGCCGATCAGTTATGCAGGATTTCGATCCTGCATAACTTACATATATAATACCCATGGATGGCAAAAATCATATTAAAGCAAATTCATTTAAAAAACAATGACCCTTTACTAGGCAATTTAAAAACAGCCTTGCTGACCTTTGTGATTCAAGTCAGAATCATTAGGCAGACAATCCATCAACCAGTCTCTCTCCAGGCACTCAGAAAGGCTTCACTCCAAGCCAGCAACAACTCCCTTCACCAATGCAAAGTGATTATCTTCCTTTCATGTGTTCAGGAGGAATGGAGGGGTCGCTGCCTTGGAGTGAAGCTGAAGCTGCCTGGAGACAGAAAGATTGATGGATTGTCAGGTTGCTCTCTCTAAGGAGGCTATTGTTAAACAACTGTTTTCCTTTAATTTAAAGGGCCCTTCTCATCAGATTGAGATAGAAAAATCCGTGGACAATTAGGTTATACCTGTAATCGCTTGCGTGACTGTCTCTCTATAAAAATAAGAAAAGCAGTTTTTTAAACTGTGATTTTAAAGTGATGCATTTTTCCCCTTCTCCAGGGATCAGCACATTCCTTCTCATTTGCAATGGCTATTTGTGTTGAGTCAAATCTGTTGTATAAAAAAATCCATGTATAACAAGGTTGGACCTGTATATTGTTTGCCCAATTTTATTTCAAAGTCACAAAGTCCAAAAAACAGTTAATTTTGTGTCACAATGTTTTTAGCGCTTGTTGCTATTAAGTGCTTAAAACTTTTTGGTGGGCAAATAAACAGGATTAAACTTTTGAAAATTCAGGGCAGAAACTACCACTTAAAATCACAACTATTACTATTGTTTGTTATAAAAGTAAATGAAAGCTTGCATTTTGAGGATTCCATGATAGCTACCTGATTCAACATTATATGACATCATGTAACATCATAATTTGCTATAAATATTCGGGGTCAGTGACAAAGTGATGGGAAATATTTTGCTGAGTCATTACATTCAATGGAGCGGCCTTGCACAAGTCACTACCTCTAAGTTTAAAGACACTTCACAGGTTGTTGCAGGGATAAAATGATAAGGAAGGAGCCTGTAAGCTTATTGGTTTACAAGATTGCACACAACTGCCAACCTTTAAAGAGACTGATTGAATCAGCGAAAATGAACAGCTATCAATCTTCCAGGTTGTCTAAAGAATTGCCTTAACTGTCAATTAAGACAAAATGGTCTTAGCACTACCACACATATGACAAACTACAGCAAAGGAAAAAGACTTTAAAATGTCAGAATGTCACTGGCAAAAGCCAGGAGCAGAACTGAGAAAGAACACACCACTGGAAAGATTTAGTGCAGAGTTTAAATGGATGTTTAAACCTTTAAAGTTCTCTTGAAATACTTGTGGTGAAATAGTAAGATTGTGTAAAGTAAGTTCTATAATTTGGTATACAGTTATAAGCTATAACTCTGTATACCGAAGTATGTATAGAATTTGCTTTATACATTCATACTATTTCACCAGAAGTACTTCAAGTCGCCCGTCTCTCCATTCCCCCTCACACACACGTCCCACTTTATTTCCAATAATTACCTCCTACATTTCTAGAATAGAATCCCCGCCCCCCAAAAATTCAAGAGATCTTGACCTTTGATCCTTAGTTTTACCATTGCACATACAGATTTCTACAAAAAATTCAGTTTTCAAATTCAGTCTGACTAAAGAAATTCCTTGGTGGTCTATCTGGACTTCATTTATCACCCACACTGCATTTACACAATTACATTTTCAGAAATGAGATAATGTTTAGCAGTTAAAGAGCAGTTAATGTTCTAAGGCTTTAGAACAGAGAACTTGTGTGAAAAATGTGCCCTAGGACCTAGTGCAGGGGCCTCCAAAGTATGGCCTGTGGTTCATCAAGAAAAGCCTCTCCAGGGCAGTGTGGTGGTGGCAAAGCTTTATTGTTCCACCCTGTCACAAGCCGTCATTGTGCCTGATGTTTGTAGACACTTGTGCCGGCAGTAAAAGTGGCTGCACAATTGCCCCAGAAGGCTCTGCACACCTATTTCCTAGGGGTACAGGCTCCCTAGCACAAGTTTCTACAGAGATGGGGTGCGATGACAGGAGGTTGTGGGGCTGAATGGTAAGGAGACTAAACTGCTCTTCTGAAGGTCTCTAGCACACCCCTTACAGTTAATATAAGAATGGCAAGTCAACAAGAGTAAAAAATCCTGTAACTCGGGTGAACATTCACAATTACAGCGCATTCAGGAGTTCACAGGCAAGTCCCCAATCTATAGCACCACTGCTCCTCTCCCCCTAGGGACAGCATTGTCTGAAGAGGTAAACGTTGTCCCCAGTGGAGAGACTGTCTCCATGATTTAGAATGCTGGCATTCCAATGTTCTAAATTGTGGGGAAGATTTCAGCCCAAGGCAGCATTTGACTCGTCGCTGCCTCTGTGGCCTGGAGCTTGCCAGCACACTCATGGACTCTCACTATTTGTATTCTCCACAGTTATAGAAAATGCAAACAGGGTGATAGAACGGAATGAGAATTAATGCCCTGGCCTCACAAAATTGGCCCTTTCTCGCAGTCCACCAGATTGTATTGATATAGGTTAGGAAAAATGCAGCAGAAATTGTTTCAAAGATACAAGCGCAATTGTTCCACTACACTTGGAAAGAGAGAGATCAAGCTGAAGTACCGTACCACATGTCAAGTTTCATCATGCCAGTAGAGGTGCCAAAGAAAAAATGGCCTGCCTACTCCTGTCCTTTGAGCATCTGTTTGAAATGCAGGATGTGGCAGAAGCTGTTCATGGCACCGAGATAAGCAAGGTTCAGCCAATGGCTGCAGAACAAACTGGCAGAGTAATACCTACAGGGACCTGTTCAGATGCTGGCAACCCTGAATAGGTTGTCACATCCTCTTGCTCTAAAAGTGACTGTGCATGTATGTGCGCTCCCCCTTTCTTTCCTAGCTGTGAAGGGATACTGACAGGAGACAGATAATGAACATGCATCCAGCCATGAAAAGAGTGGTCGACTGGGAGAAGGAGAATGGAAGCATGAAGGTGGTGTGTGTTTCGGGATTGGATAAAATCTGGTGTACTTAAGCAGGGAAGATCAAGTGCGGCTCTCATCTCTAGGATACCACTTTTGAGCTGTGCTCGAGTGCAGGCTTGCATTTTTCTCCTTTAGCTGCAACCGTATGGACTAGGAGAAACTTCTAAAAAGGCAGCCATTCACAGGCAAAACCTCCAGGGATTTAATTAAGTGTCTTAAGATCCAATCCTATCCAATTTTCCGGTTCGAGTGCAGTCGTCCAACGGGGCATGCACTGCCTCCTGTGGTGGGGAGGTAGTTATAGAGGCCTCCTCAAGATAAAAAAATGTTTGTTCCCTTACCTCGGGGCTGCATTGTGGCTGCACCGGTGCTGGAAAGTTGGATAGGATTGGCCCTTAACCACTCAATCACAATTCCTCTAAGCAAGTTGGAGTTTGTTTGTTTTTTTTTGGGGGGGGGGAGGAGGACAAGGCACTGACCGTAAGTAAAAAACTAAAACAAAACGAATCTACTAATGGTAAGGAGGCATCTTCTGCATCACTGTTCAGAACTCCAAAGTAAGTTTGCAGAAGGCTGTTTCTGTTTCTGGCTCCTATAAAAGGGATTGTTTTATGAGCTTGTAACAAAAACCCACGACAACTTCTATGCACCACTTTGAGTTTTTCCTTATATATCAAAAAGCAAGCCAAATACAGTACATGTCATTGTGCTGGAATCTAAAGCTCTTTCCAAAGTAGGAACTCTGCAAGCTCGAGGAACAATTATGCACTACTCAGTTTAACAGGATATTGGCTCTTCTTTCTTGGATTGCTGCTGACAGAGATTTTATTACATAATCAGCCATGTGTACTCTATCCGAGTCTTAAATTTGGACTAGGGCAGGGAGGGTGAAATGCCACACAGTGAAAAATCCAACGTATTTGTGGGACTTTATTTATTTATTGCTTGGCAGTGCAGAGGAAAGATATACAAATGAACAGGCATTTCTGAAGCCACAAGCCAAGCCTACATTAAATAGTACAGTACCTTGATATCTGCTCTCAACACAAGTACATTTATCAACACACAATTTATATTACTGAAAAATCACAGGGTAAGGGGTCAGCAGACCCCTTAATCTATAATTAAATAGATTTAACTAAATAATCTATAACTAAATAGATTACAATGAAAGCTCTGAATCAGTTTACTTCTGACACCTCATCAGATCAGATGCAGGGCTATTACATAATAGAACGACAGACTTGTAACACTGCACCAGATGTTAAATGTCTTGTTAAAGCTGCAGTTCTCAAACTCGCAAGGAGTTTGAGGACCGCAGTAAGTCCTTGCAGGGGAGGGGCAGAGGGAAGGCAGCAATGTGATCCCCAGGATCACATTGCTAAGGGGGCTGCAGGGACTGGCATGTACTCATCAGTCCCTACAGCAGCCTCCCTGGAGTGTAGGGAGCCCTGCACGAACATCTGCAGGGCTCCCTGAGGCTTAAAAAGTGAAAGCACAGCGATCGCACTCCACTTCCAGTTTTGCAGAGGCAGAGCATGATCGCTGCGCTTTCACTTTGTAAGCTTCAGGGAGCCCTGCAGATGCTCACGCAGGGCTCCCTGCACCCCAGGGAATAATAATAATAATAATAATAATAATAATAATAATAATAATATATACAGTATTTATATAACGCCTTTCTTGGTCTTTATTCAAGACTTTATTCAAGGCGGTTTACACAGGCAGGCTTATTAAATCCACGCAGGGATTTTTACAAATTGAAAGAAGGTTCTCTCTTTCAAGAACCACCACATTCAAGATGATACATTCCGATCTGGTTTAACATTCTGGCCTCCATCCTCCCACGCTCCAAGCAGATGGAACAGCTCAGCTGCAGCTTGCCAGCTGCTTCAAGGTCGCACGGTGCCGGTGGCCTCAAACTGGCGACCTTGTGGATGTTAATCTTCAGGCAAATGGAGGCTCTACCCTCTAGACCAGACCTCCTGCCCATAATAATACCTGTAATAATACAGGTATTTATATACCGCCATTCTTGGTCTTTATTCAAGACTTTATTCAAGGCGGTTTACATAGGCAGGCTTATTTAAATCCCCGTAGGGGATTCATGTTCCCTTGTTCAGGGAACATGCCGTAGAGGCAGTTCATGGCTGAACACGATCACATTCTGGCAACTCCTGCGACGCCGCTGGAACCAACCGTATTGGCTTCTGCCTTTCCATTGGACCATTTCAGTGACGTGGAGAGGGGGGATTTGCTGCATGGGTAACAGCCTATCCTCCATACCTACTTTACCCAGGCTTCGCGTACTGGAGAGGCCTGTTCAGAGCGCGATACCATAGTCTTCCGAGACTAAAGGATGCCAACAACAGGGATTTTTACAATTGAAAGAAGGCTCTATCTTTCAAGAGCCACAACAATTCAGATGTTTCTTTCTGATCTGGCTTCACATTCTGGCCTCCATCCTCCCACGCTCAGAGCAGATGGAATAGCTCGGCTTCAGCTTGTCAGCTGCTTCAAGGTCGCACGGTGCCAGTGGCCTCGAACTGGTGACCTTGTGGATATTATCTTCAGGCAAATGGAGGCTCTACCCTCTAGACCAGACCTCCTGTCCGCAGGGACTGGAGAGTACATGCCACTACCTGCAGCTCCCTTAGCGATCCTGGGGATCGCATTGCTGCCTCTCCCCTGCCCCCACCCCTTAAGGGAAAATTGGCCAGGGCCCTCTGGTTGGGGCGTTGCGACGCCCCAGTTTGAAAAGCCCTGTGTTAAAGCAATTGCCAAGCTACCAAGGGGTCTGGGTGCAACAAAAAATATAAGCAGTTGAAAAGAGTACAATCATGTAGAAGAGAAGACCATCTAAATATACAAATAATTATGTTAATCAGGCAGGCCTGTGGCTGCATCACTGGGTTTGGATATAACGTACTTGGGATCGTGTCTCACTTCTGCTGTGAACTTACAGGATAGCCTTGAGCAATTTCCAGACTTTCAATTTCAGTGACCTATATGCCATCAGTGAACTCAGGTGATTTGAGCACCCATCAGCCTGTACCTCAAACAGGGCTACCCACAGATGAAATAGTGGCTTCGGAAAACTTGGGAGACATCCTAAGTACGCAGAAGGAAAAGAACGGAACAAGGAAAGAAAAAAAGAAACAACTGCACTGTGTAACACAAAAATTGTTTATGCTGAATTTTTAATGTTCTTTATAAGGTATTAAAATGTCATTTCTGGATTCAACAAAAAACCAGAAGTAGCATTTTGTTTAGTTCTAACAGTCATTCTGAGCCTGGCAGAGGCCATGGTAGATGTGTGCAGCCGATGATGGGCTCAGAAAACCCTCAGGAGGTGAGGCACGTGGGGGTGTGTGGGGGGGCGCCACGGACCTGATCCATGGTTAACTGAAACCACAGATACTGAATGCATGGATATTGCCCCCTCCCCCGTAATTTTTGTGTGTGTGTTTGTACTAATCTGATTGCCTAATGCATCGTAATACACATTGTATAATTCAACTGCATAGATTTGGGAATAGCATAACTATTAATGCTATGCCAAAAATATGGATGGACAGTATATGATTACTTCCAAAGAGACCTAAAGCTCCATGAGACATCTAAAAACACCATGAAACTATACTCATAAAGCTCCAACTGGGAGACAGATCAAGTTAAGTTACACAGGCCAAGGAACCCACAGTCAACATTCAGAATCAAGGCCTTGTGGTGTACCTAACACCCATAGCAACTAGCAACAACAATGGGCTAATTGTCACTGAGGTAGCAAACCAGTGCTTGGTCTAAACCACTTCAGTCAGCAGGCGAGACTCACGTCATGAACTATTCTATATTGAGAGAAAAAAAATCCCTCCACTTCACTTACAAATCTAGTATGCAAGCGAGAAATATTCTGCACTGACATGCTAGGTCAATGTCAGAGAAATTTTTTATTAGTAGCTTCCTTATGAGAGGTCTTACTTAAGAACAAATCTACAGCTTGCCTGAATGGAATGTTTCCATTAACAACAGCCCAATCCAAATGAGGGCTTACAGCGGTGGATCTCATGGTCCACTGCCATAAGTCCCAGTTCAGCACTGCAAAAGGTGCACCTCTGTTATATCTTGTGGGAAACCCATGGCAAATGGTCTTACATGGGGTGCCAGCAGCTCACCCAAGCCATGCTAGAGCAGCTACTGTGGCAGCGGAGGCAGGTCATGGGCGGTTTGGGGGAGGACTGAGGCAGGGAGTGGTAGATCTCAGTGGCAGTTGTGCACACCAGGATCCTATTCCCCCTTTTTCCACCCCAACATGCTTCCTGAGGCTATTTAGCTAGCACAGATCTGAGGAGATTCTTGGCAGCCAGGCAGCTTAAGAACAGAAGAACATCCCGCTGGATCAGGCCATAGGCCCATCTAGTCCAGCTTCCTGTATCTCACAGCGGCCCCACCAAATGCCCCAGGGAGCACAACTGATAACAAGAAACCTGCATCCTGGTGCCCTCCTTTACATCTGACATAGCCCATTTCTAAAATCAGGAGGTTGCACATACACATCATGGCTTGAAACCCGTAATGGATTTTTCCTCCAGAAAATTGTCCAATTTCCTTTTAAAGGCATCCAAGCCAGATGCCGTCACCACATCCTGTGGCAAGGAGTTCCACAGACCAACCACACGCTGAGTAAAGAAATATTTTCTTTTGTCTGTCCTAACTCTCCCAACACTCAATTTTAGTGGATGTACCCTGGTTCTGGCGTAATGCGAGAGTGTAAAGAGCATCTCTCTATCCACTCTAACCTTCCCATGCATAATGTTGTATGTCTCAATCATGTTCCCCCTCAGGCGTCTCTTTTCTAGGCTGAAGAGGCCCAAATGCAGCCTTTCCTCACAAGGAAGGTGCCCCAGCCCAGTATTAATCGTTGTTGCTCTTGTGTACCTTTTCCATTTCCACTATGTCCTTTTTGAGATGGGGCGACCAGAACTGGACACAGTACTCCAGGTGTGGCCTTAACTTATGGAGAGGTAAGCAAAAAATTTTAACTTCTCCCAGGCCTTCTGGCTGTGTCCCTCCCTCAACCACTAGATACACCACATGCTCCACTGGTCCCACTGCATTGCGTAAAGTGGTGGGGTCTAGAACTGGGGCATAAATCAATTAAATGACCCCCGAGTGACACACATTCCTTTTATTAAAACGAACATCCTTCAACAAGTGCATAAAACAGGCTTCAGAATTATGTTGGAATGAAGCCTGATACACAAAAAAAATCACTAATTATCCAGAACCAGACCTCTCTGAATATACTGATTTAGGATTTTTGGAAAGGCCTTGGAGACACAGACAAGCAGTCTAATCCACCAAAAAATCTTTCTGAAATAGCTACATACAATTAGTTCTTGAGCTGACTCAATTCCAAAAAGGAAACGTGTTAATTGCTACACCGACATATATCTTCAGGGGGAAACTGCAATTTATTCACCTTGGCTAAATGAATGAACCTTACAAAATATAAAATTCTTTCTGCATACATTCAGCACACAGTCACACCTTTCACAGAACCCTACTAATGTATAACACGCACATGTAAAAGATACACTAGCAACACTCTAGTTTAGTGGTGCTCAAACTGGTGTTTCAATACTGTTGTTGTTGTTGTTTCGCGACCCACAATGGCAATGTAAAAGAGTCACTTTCCCCCTTAAGGGCCCAGAAATGGGTACCCCAACAGCACTGCAGCAGTTGTGGCGCCACAGGCACCATGAAGCAGTTTAATGTACCTGGGGAGACTGGGCAGCCTCCAGGAGAGTCCTGGGGGCTCACAGCCTCCTCCTCGAGTCTCCCCTCCACAGCAGTGGGCTCTGATTTGCAGTTGGGAGCCTACTTCCCGTTTGCAGTCAGAGCTCCGGAGCTCGGAGTTTCCAAAACCACATGCAGAGGGAAGGCTCACGGAGAGTGCTGCAAGCAAGCCCTTAGGTATGTTAAAATGCTTCTGGATGCCCATGGCAGTGCGATCACTGCAGCGCCGTCAGGTGATACTCAAATCCCAGTCCCTGCCCCTGCAAGCACTTACCAGTGCTTCTCAGACTCCTGGAGAGTTTGAGAACCACTGCTCTAGTTTACTTTTAAGAAGAGCCTCCTGCATCCTCCAAGTATGACGATGATAAATTATGCCGCTTTTCAATCAGAGGAGTTCACAAAGTGGTTTACATGATAAAAATCAAACCATCAATGGTTCCTTGTCTGAAGAAGGGCTGACAATCTTAAAAAAAAAAAAAATACAGAAGAGACACCAGAAATAGCCCCTGGAAAGACACTATGCTGGGTGAAAAGCAACATTTATGTCATCTTTTAAAAGTGGTTTATAACCAGTCAGCTCATGCACAGTTTAAAAATGTTGGGCACTCAAGATGTACTCAGAATAATGTTTTATTTCACTGTTATATAACTCAATATTACCTGAGAGGAAGAACAAGTTTCAATCCCTTTCTCCTCATCAGTGCTATATTATCCCTTACTGACAACAACACAAGCAGAAGAGAGGGAGGAAAAGCAATCCTGAAATGAGCCATGATATGCACAAGCATCAGACACCTGTACTTCAAGCAAACAGATTGTACAGATTCTTCTCCTCTCCCTCCCCCCCCTTAACTTCACATTTCATAAAACTGAGATGGGGATTCCATTTATATAGGAAACAATGAGGTATATGCCAGGACAGGCTCACGGTTTCAGGACCCATCAGTAAACTGGGATCCCCTTCAACCTTCTTCTTTCACCTGTGGATGAAAGCCGTGGTTCTTGGTCACAGTGCATCAGAATGGTGTAAACTAGCTCATGGTTAGACAGTTGCTATTAGTTCAGGCTAGATACAGTCATCACTATTGCTCGGGCAATATCACTACAGTTGTGTGAGACTATCTTCATCTGCTCCTTGACAGAATGCACCAGTGTTGAGTCTCTTGATTACGGACAGAAAGGGGGGAAAAGTCAAGTGCAACTGTTATCAACACAAAATACCTGGTGGTATTTTGGCATTATTGGAAAATTGAAAGATTGGTCATGGACATTAAGGCTTCTTACTAGAAATAAAGTTCTCCTTGGCCAGAGCGATCTGAAATAATATGGAGCCGCTGGTTAACTGCATCTTCAATATGCTAGGTGACAAAGAACTTCTTTCACTGCAGTTCAACCAATATTTACATTTGAAATCCACCCAGACTATGAGCAAGTTAGAGAGGAATTCTCTTTGTAGTGCTTTGTCCAGCGTGATATTTATATTAGATTAGACAATCTTCTGGCAGGTAGAAATATCATTCCGCGTTGTTACAAGCCAAGTATAAGAGCTGCTTTGCAATCAGATATTACGCACAGCAAGATGCCCTAATACCAGTCCTTCA
Source organism: Tiliqua scincoides (assembly GCF_035046505.1). Classification (NCBI taxonomy): domain Eukaryota; kingdom Metazoa; phylum Chordata; class Lepidosauria; order Squamata; family Scincidae; genus Tiliqua; species Tiliqua scincoides. The sequence continues at coordinate 240,020,900 of NC_089822.1, read as the reverse complement.
CTTGGCACAGATACTTCCTTATGCAAAGGGCTCACAAAACCGTACTAATGCTGAAACACAAATCCCAGAAGGATGGCTAGTTATGCCCTCCCTTCCCAGGGACAGTGATGCATCACCCTCAGACAGATATATTTAATTTACTTAAAATCATTTATATCCTGAGTTTCCAACCTTCATGGGAAGCTCAAGGCAGCTCAAAACAATAAGTAAAAACAGCAAATTAAAATAAAGCAAAAATAAACGCCAGGTAGCAGGACATTTCAGAGACAAGCAGAGGGGTTCAACTCTGGTTCCAGGATGAGATACAAAGATTTGGAGGGGAGTGGGGAGATGGCAGAAAGTTGAACTCCAAAGATAGCAGTAAAAGAGAAGGGGCATGAGGTATGCGTGACTGCTTGATGCAACAAGTTACTCAGGCTGAAGAACTGAGCCAGCAGGTTTAATGTACATAAGAAGAGACAAGCTGGATCAGGCCAAAGGCTCATCTAGTCCAGCTTCCTGTATCTCACAATGGCCCACCAAATGCTCCAGGGAGCACACAAGACAACAAGGCACAACCTTGAAAAAGTTTGAAAACCTTGAAAAGGACACAATTAGGAAAGGTACTGAGAACAAAACAGCTAATATTATAATGCTGTTGTACAAATCTATGGTAAGGCCACACCTGGAGTATTGTGTCCAGTTCTGGTCGCCACATCTCAAAAAGGATATAGTGGAAATGGAAAAGGTGCAAAAGAAGGCAACTAAGATGATTGCTGGGCTGGGGCACTTTCCTTATGAGGAAAGGCTACGGCGTTTGGGCCTCTTCAGCCTAGAAAAGAGACGCCTGAGGGGGAACATGACTGAGACATACAAAATTGTGCATGGGAAGGATAAGGTGGATAGAGAGATCCTCTTTACACTCTCACATAACACCAGAACCAGGGGACATCCATTAAAATTGAGTGTTGGGAGAGTTAGGACAGACAAAAGAAAACATTTCTTTACTCAGCGTGTGGTTGGTCTGTGGAACTCCTTGCCACAGGATGTGGTGACGGCATCTGACCTGGATGCCTTTAAAAGGGGATTGGGCAAGTTTCTGGAGGAAAAATCCATTACGGGTTACAAGCCATGATGTGTATATGCAACCTCCTGATTTTAGAAATGGGCTACGTCAGATGCAAGGGAGGGCACCAGGATGCAGGCCTCTTGTTATCAGGTTTGCTCCCTGGGGCATTTGGTGGGGCCGCTGTGAGATACAAGAAGCTGGACTAGATGGGCCTATGGCCTGATCCAGTGGGGCTGTTCTTATGTAACCTGGTGCCTTCTCCCTGCACCTGGCAATCTGAAGTAGCCTACCTCTATAACCAAAAATGTGTTTGCTTATTTGGTAATTTCATTGGCTATTTTATGTATATTGCCCAAAGCTGTTGAAAATCAGGCAGGTTTCACATCTAAATAAATACAGCAGTGCCAATACATCATTGGCTGGTGAGAGAAAATGAGGCTTTGTGATGTCACTGTCGACACAGAAACCATGTGCCACTACAACTGAAACAGCCCTAGCCAGGATAAGAGCATGGAAATCTGAGAGAGCAGGCAACATCTCGAGTCCGGCTGGGTCATCAAAAGCTGCTCAACAAAAACTGCTCAACTGAAAGAGGACCCCTGTACAGCCCTGGGTAAGGTTGTTGAAGCGAAGCGGCTTCCAATATGCCTCATAGCTCCAACGCTACAACCCACGATTCTGAGAACTTTCCCCAGGCTGAGCAGGAACAGACCAGAAGGGCTCCAGGTCTAAGTGACGATATGAATCAGGCAGATAACCAATCCGTGGATAAGCTGTCACTGACGATAACAAAGCTGTCCTTAGACACACCTTTAGATTCAGCCAATGATGATTTGATAAAGCAGAATGGTTCTGGAGACTCCTTCACAGAAGGACAAACATCTGCTTCCACAGCCAACGGTGAACAACTGACCGACTCTGAAGTGATAGTTGGCAACCAGAATGCTGATGACAGTCAGATCAATAAGGAGCTCCAAGCTATTCTCCAGTGGATGGTGGCTTCCCATCTCAATGTCCCAAACCTGACATTCATCAACGAGAATGACAACGAACTGTCTAAACTTCCAATGCTGGCTGAGAAAGCAGGCCAGAAGGCATATACAGTGGGAGACATTCTCCAGGAGGTAAAGAGGTACTTTGTCCAACAACAAATGAACAATGCTGTGGGGAATATGCCCTCATGTGGACTGCTGGACTGGTTGCTTGCTAATTTGTAAGAACCAAGTCTTCTCTACCTCGTCCTGCTTTGCCCCACCCCACCGCCCTCGTACTCCCTCAACCATGCCCAGGTGCCCACACACGCCTTAAAGGAGCAGCAGATACCATCCTCATAACACCACGGAAAGCCACAACACAACGAACTCAACTTGTTGCTGAAAATGGTAGCCGGGCAAAGTCATCAATAAAAAACAAAGTTAAAAAAGCGAAGTGGGGAGCCAGCCTATTTGATTGCATTCTCAAACTGCACTCAACACATAACCAGTTCCATTACCAGACTCAATGGCCGCAAGTGAGTAAAGCTCCTGTAGTGAAAACTAGCCACAAAAATAATATATTTGGGGAAGTTTCCTTGAAAAATGTTAGCAAGTAGCAAAATGCGATCAGCATCACCAGTTACTGCCTCCATTTCCGTTCCAAGCAAAAACAAATTTAGTTTAGCGATGGGGGAGTGGAACTGGTTATAGAGAGGACTCACTGGAGACAGAAGTCATTCTTCCTTCTACTTCACTGGAAATGATACACATGAGCATGTTTAGAAGCATCATTTCTTGCTGGGGAGCATGGTGTTTGTAGTTTGGGAGGATACAACCAATTCCATGCTCCCATCCATCATTGTTTACAATTTATTAATCTAAGTTCCAGTGATTCAAATAGTCATTTCACATAATTTACTGAATTTGCCTTTTTTTAGTACTGATAGGGATGTTTTGTTTTGCAGAATGGACAATTTTTGATAGGTGATAAAAAGGGGGAGAGTAGGGTTCAAATACAGGCTACTAGAAGAAAATTAACATGTTGGGGAGATTGAGTTTCAGAGGGATGGCAGACCCACTTTCATTCAAGAAGTCTTACAAAGCAACTCAATGATGTTTGTGAACTATGAATCAATGTCTCCACAGTTCTCCTGCACAACCTTGACAATAACATGCTTTCCCTACTCTTCAATTAAAACATCTCAGCTGTGATGATCCAGAAATAGATACCAAAAACCCAGTACCACACTGGGTGAATTCACACATGCATGTTTCACTCAGCACTTGCATCTCCATTATATTTTTTATGTTGTCTCTCAGGGAACCTCTAAGCATCTGTAAGTCTTCACTCAATTCTACAGTAATCATGGGCTGGTTCATACATGCAGGTTCATCACTTATTGTTTGCAGCATCTAGTGGTAGTATGCAGGTGTGAACTAGCCATTATGCAGTATTTCCACATTTCTGGACGGCTAGTAGGTCTTACAATAAGGAACTCATTTTTGTGAAGCGCAACATAAAAAGTAGGTAACTTAATTTTCCACATTCTCTCCCTCTTCATTTTAAAATTTCAGGCTGGGTTCTTCCTACATGGCTGGTATGGTTGTGTATTAGATTTTCTCATGGTCAGAGCTGGGTGGTTCTTGCTGGTTCTCGGATTACAGGACTGGCAGGGTCCAAGCAAAACAATGGAATGTATATTAATTCTCTCATAAAGCTGTCTATCCTTTGAAGGTGACATTCCAGCTCTGCAAAGGTAGGAGAGAATGAGCAGAAATGGCAAAACACATTGCTCTGGCTTCAAGTCAAGGCAAAAATTCAGCCTTGCTATGCCTAATTGATGGAGGGTCTTGGTGCTGAGTCCTCAGTTTAACATCTCATCACTTGAGGCAATTTGGGGCATGGAAGAGACAGATTGCTCTGCCTTCCTGCTTGCTGTTACTACCAGATGTAAAAGTCTCATTTGGACACCCAAATACAGCCTCTCCGACAGTAATGGACCGTAATGGACAGTAATGGACAGTAACAGATACCAAATATCCTTCTGCCCTGTGATGTCAACTACATGATCTGTTTTTTGTATGCCTCATATGTCATTTTATGTATATTTATTCACATTTTTATACTGCCCTTTCTCCAAAGAGCTCAGGACAGTGTACACAGCTGCTCCCCTCCTTTTGTCCTCACAACAACCCTGTGAGGTAGGTGAGGTTGAGAGAAAGTGACTGGCCCAAGGTCACCAAGCTTCATGGCTGAGGGGGGATTTGAACCTGGATCATCCAGGTCTAAGTCCACCTCCCGAACTATTATACCATCCTGGCTCTGAAAGATACAAACAGTAACGTGACAATGATCTGCCACAATGCAAGTTGTATACCCATGAATTACCAGACAATACTTTAGAATAGACCACACAAGATATCTTTTGAATCCAAAGAGGAACAACCAACACTTCTTCTCATTTTGGTAGGTATATCTACCTTTATCATTCAGAAAACTATTATTAAGTGGTGAAAGGAAAAGAAACCCAGCAGAAATAATTCTATATGTTTTCCACAAATGGCATCAGAATCACACCAAACACATCTGGCTGTTTAATGAAGCTGATCTTGAACTTTGGGAGAGAAGAGGCCTGAATCAGGGCCACTACACACAATATGGAAAGTCAAAACCAAGCTTTTCTGTTCACAGCCAAGAGGAAACTGCAGCTCATTAGAGCTACCTGACAAACACGCCTATATGACATTGGCATTTGCAAACATGTTGGATGCACTTTTAGAAGAGGATTTGGAACATCTTAGCTATACATCCCAAGAATGTAACACACAAAGCCAGCTAAAGATAAGCATATTTCAATCCCACAGATTGAAATGGAGCTCAGGCGCACTTTAAAATCTCTCTCACGAAAAGAAAAATGTGATTAACTCAGTGGGGGCAGAACCTACAATGTGTGAAGTCTCACTCAGAAGTGGAACTTCCACAGCTGACGCACTTTGATGTAGACCTCTCTAAGTTTGTCCTTGGTTCTTTGCTTATGGAACCAGTTAATATTAGAATAATCTTTTTCCCTATGCTAAACACAACAGGATTCCTTCAGCTTTTCCTCCCAGGGGTTCCCTTCTCACCCTATTATCATATTTGAGCCTCTTCTCTAAATTATTCCCCCCCAGGAGTTTTCCCTTTTTACCCTCACTCAAATTATAGCCACTCCTGGAGGTAGCCCAAAAGCTCTATTTAAAAAAACAAAAAAAAAACAACGTTAGCATAGGACAGAGGTGGCCAACCCACAACACAAATGCCATTAGTGTGGCACACAGACACTTCCTAAGTGACACATGCAACGTCACCTGTCACAGCCACGCTGGCTGACGCAGGGCTCCACATTACTTCTGTGCTGTGAGCACACAGCACTTCTCCAAATGCAAAGCCCAGAAAGGGAGCAACAAGACCTGGAGCAGGGTGAAGACAGCCAAACAGAGGCTTGATAGATCATGTGGTCCAGAGAAACCACCCAAGCTGGTCTGAAAGTAAGTGGAGTGGCACATTCAAAATTTTGTACATAAAAAATGGCACACGGCGTGCAGCAGGTTAGTCACTCCTAGCACAGGAGGAAATGCCAGACTGATGTCTTTTGGAATACCTATGGCAGAACAGTTTATCTTCCATGGGCAGACTTCTCTGTTCAATTACCGATGAATGTGAATTCATCCCTACACTAACAAGTTTGCAAAATTAACCAATATTTTACAAGAGCGATTTGTCATCCGTTTGGTGGGTGAGTAGGCCTATCGCTCTCATTTTGGCATTAAATTCACTGTAGAACACTGCTGTGTCCTTTATGAATTGGTTAATCCTATTTTCCACTCTTTTGGTTAAAAAAAACAACCAAGTGCAACATCCCAAGCCCACCATCTTCAGCCTACTTGTGACTTTTTCATCCTCATAGCTTATTGTTAGCAAGATCATAAAGCCGAGAGGGCTCAAAAGTAGATTTCAATCAGCAGGCTGCTGTGTGCTCTGGGTCACAATCCCCTTTGTGTTTGTAGATTGGAGTAAAAAAATATCTGAGGTTATTGCAACTAGCTCACTTCTTCATCCTTACCCCACTGCAAAAGCACTGAAACCCAAGCCAATCTGTCTGGGCCCCCAAGGAAATACCACAAAGTGTAAAAGGGAAATGTGGACATGTACTATGAAGTCACAGTTGACCATAGCACTCTGGTGCATGGTCGCCACCACCTGCTACTAACATGGGGGTTCACTTCATGTTTGCCATTGCAAGCACATCTGTACATAACTAAACCAGCCACAAAGAGCATAAATAAGCCCCAAAACCTAGTAAACAGATATGAATGAGTTAAGTAAGGCCCACTGAATGATCTCTCCGTCCCCCACCAACATTTTAATTTCTTACATGATTTCTGAAGACCCCAATGAAATGAAAACAGTGGTTTGATTAACACTGTATGCTCTTGTTTCCATTCTTCCCATCCCTACCCACACAGAAGGAACATCAAAATAGATAACCATCATCAGCAATTACCAAATCTTTCTAAATTTTCTGCTCTGAAAATCCAGCCCTGACCAAGAAACTTTGAAATTTGAAAGTCTGCACATTTTTAAAAACCAACAAATAGTTGATTTAGCCAACTTCACAATTTTACTTCATTAGGTCATCGAATAAATGCACTGATAGATAGCCTGACTTTAAAAAGCACAAGAATGAATGGAACAACACAATTAGGATGAGGAAGACCAGTAAAATGTCAGATGAACCTCAACAGCTTGCATATCTTTTAAAGTTGTAGAGAAAAACTGGTTCCAATCATGGTGGATCAGCCAGGATGCTAAAGCCAAAAGGAGAAAAACTGACAAAGCACAGAAGTGCTTTGACTACAGACTAGTGCAACACAGAACTGTTTGAACTGCTACCTCTCATCCATCCTGGAATACAAATGATTGTGTTCTACTAGCGCTTGTGCTATGGAGTGTACAATCACATCTACTATTGTGAAGGACATCTTACTCTCACTCAGCGGTTCCCAAAGTTCTTCAACCGACAGCTCCCTTGACCTACTGGGTCACTAACTGTGGTTTCCCATTACGGCCACAATTCTAAACAGTGTATGGGGTGACAGTTTTTAATGCAAGGATTCCGCTGCTCCCCTGGCTGGTTTCTGCAGCTTTCCAGGGAGCCACAGCTCACAGTTTGGGAATGACTGGTCTAACTCTGTGTCGGCCACTGCTCCCATTTCTATCGCTAGTGCGGCAAAATGCCAAAATATTAAACACAACATTGTTTGGATGGAGCTGTCATCATATCAAAAGGTTCCAATATGCTAGAAAGGCTTAAAACTGAGGGGACCGATAAGCAATCAGCAGTCACCATCTTGACATATACTGGGAACACCAGAAGCTCACAATGGGGCTCCACTGCCCTTCGGTTGATGGGCTCTAGCATCCTCATTTTAAAATTATCTGGCCTTTTTCAGAGGTGATATTGCGTCATGACTGCCAAGAGGGTTGGGACCGCAGAGCCCATGGGGCCTCTTACTAAAAAAGCCGAGGGAGTGAAGACCCTGGATGACGACAAAGCAAAAGCAGCAGAGGGAATTCTACAGCTACGTATCCTCTGACAATAGCTGTAAATAATTCCCACAGGCTCTATTCTACAAGTCTATGGTTAAACAAATTACCGTGAGAATGATGAGAAAAATGTTTCTCCTGGTGTAACTTTAGGATTACGATGGATGAATACCAGAATATGGTCCCTAAACTTTGAGTATCCTGGTGCAGAACAGTCACCGGTTTGTCTTAACAGTTATTAGCATTTAAATATCTCTGCACATCCATCTTTGCTTAACTCATCTACAAATTGCTTTCTTCTGCTCCGTTAAAACCCTCCCCAATCCCCTTATGTTTGCAGGTGTTGGAGATGGACAGCTTTGGCTGTATTTACAAAGAAGAAAAATAAAATGTGCTCCCCGGTGAATAATTAAACTGAAATATACTTCAGGCTTAGTCTCAGCTAACAATATATTGTGGCAGTGAGGGTCGACTGCGCGTGCTGTGTCTGCAGCACGTGAAATTCAGCAGCAGTTTTGAAATGAAAGATTGCAACGTACAAGATGAGTGACAGAATAATCAAAATCAGCCCCCAAAACACACAGGCCAGAATTAAGCTCCTATTTGGGACAGCAGTGGGAGAAAAAAGTAAAGCTGGCATGTGATCCAGTTTTGTTTTATATAAGACACCCTTTGCTATCAGAACCAGCAAGCGCAATGATGAAAAGCACATCAAAAAGGTTGCTAAACATTCCCCAGCCAGTACAGGCGTGCAATTTACCACTTTCCTTTTATGAGCAGCAGTACAGCAACTGTTACCCTGCACATCCCTGATCTTGTCTGATCTTGGAAGCTAAGCAGCGTCAGGCCTGGTTAGTATTTGGATGGGAGACCACTTGAGAATACCAGGTGCTGTAGGCTTATACCATAGTCTTTCAAGACTGAAGGTTGCCAACCAGCAATACAGACTGCAGTGTAATAGTCAATTTCTGCAGCTCTACAGTAAAATGCACAGAGTGAGAGCCAAGACACACTAAGGTTTCCAGTTGAAGCCCTGACACTCTACATGCACAATGGGGGAGGGGGAGATGGTTACATGATCCACTTTGACGATGCTAAAACTGTGAACCTCCACAGGGTGGGGGGACAGGGAAGCAGGAAGTATCAGCACCATGCCCTGCTCTGGTTGCTTGTCCATCAGGATGGAAAACATGCTCTTCACAAGTAAGAACATTAGACGTAAGCACTGTCCCAGCAACCATAATGCCAGTATTGGTATACTGGTCAACCCCATAAGTGGTGTGAGGGAAAGCACGCACAAATGCAAGTAGGATAGTTGATTTTTTTCAACTGGCTTCGTATGATTTTTTTCAACTGACTTCGTACAGTCCCAGGCTGTAGCATAGACAAGAAGACAGGACCGTTGCCCCTTTGGAGGCAGTATGTGGGGGAGAACAAGTGAAAAATGCTAAAAATAACAGATCTTTACATATCCAGATCTGACTTTTGTTTTCTTTGAAATATGAACTAATTTCTTGCCAGGCGAAAGAGAGAAGTGGTCACAGCTGCCAATTTTGACCTGAGTGAAGGAGCTCCACAGCTTTTCATAACTTAGCATAGATTTAATGGAAAAGTAGGAAAGCAGCCAATTTGTCTCGTTTTCTTATATGCTCCATGAAAACATAATTTAAAGACAGAGTGAAAGTGTGTGCGTAAATATATCTCAAGGTCACCTCAAACAGCTCAGAGCGCACAACTCTTCATGTCTTATAGGAAACCATAAGGTAGGCCACCCAGGACTGGAACGGTCTACCAAGATGAAAAGATTTATCATGATGACTAATTTGTTACCCTGCACATGCCTGATGTCGTCTGATCTCGGAAGCTAAGCAGGGTCAGGCCTGGTTAGTTCTTGGATGGGAGACCGCCTGGGAATACCGGGTGCTGTAGGCTTATACCATAGTCTTTCGAGACTGAAGGTTGCCAACCACCACGAATTTGAAAGCAGATAGCAAAGCAACAATGCTAACAAGTGCATTCTGAGAGCTTTTCCCTTTTAATAATAGTGGTTGCTTATACTTACCTATTGATTTAGGGTCCAATCCTGGTCAACTTTCTAGCACTGATGCAGCCATAATGCAATCCCAAGGTAAGGGAACAAACATTCCCTTACTCTTCTAATTCCTCAGACAGTGCAGACAAAGAACTCCAAAACTGGAGATCAGAAACTCTTCCCTTTACCCTTACTTTGAGAAGGCCACCATGACTGTTCCTCCACCACAGGATGCCACGCATGTCCCATTAGCATGGCTGCAACAGTGCTGGAAAACTGGATAGGATCGAGCGCTCAGTTTCGCAAAATCCTACAGCCCAATCCTACTGAGGCCCTATGGCAGTGGATCTCGCAACAGTTAATTCTGCTGATCCACATACACTTAACAGAAACAGATCTCTCACCTAGTCCAAGGAAGATCCATCAAGTGACAGGGAATACTTTTCTATAGTTTTACTCTTACAAAGTGACAAACTTTATAGAATTAAATTGACAACAATTTGGTCTAGCCTGAAACTTTACATCCATTCAAACGTTTCAACTTTGTTCTCTTTGGCCAACATGCAGATATCACAAAAAACCAGTAATAGTGCTTTGTTATACACAGTTAAAGATTTTGTGTCAACAGTGATGCTTGACGGCCTTACAAGGCCTTCAGATGACTGGAGAAGCCCTCCTTGGCCCTCCAAAGATGTTAAAAGGCCTTCAAATGTCACTTCTGGTTTTGAGGCAAAACCGGAAGTGACCTTCTAAGGCAGGGGTGCCCAAACCCTGGCCCGGGGGCCACTTGCGGCCCTCAGGGACTCCCAATCCGGCCCGCGGGGAGCCTCCAGTCTCCAATGAGCCTCTGGCCCTCTGGAGATTTGCTGGAGCCCATTCTGGCCCGACACAACTGCTATCAGTGAGAGGGAGACTGTTCGACCTCTCATGTGAGCTGTGCAACAAGGGCTGCTTGCTATTTGATGTCTGTGATGCAGTAGCAACAGCGAAGGAAACACCTGCCTTGCTTTGTGCAAGGTCTTTTAGAGGCCTTGAGCTATTGCAAGACCTTCATTCATTCATATAAGTTCCATCTCTAATATATTCATTTATGTAAATTTATTCAAATTTTATTCCCAGCCCCTGCTACAGTGTCAGAGAGATGATGTGGCCCTCCTGCCAAAAAGTTTGGACAGCCCTGTTCTAAGGCGTCCCAGAGTCCCAGAGGCGCATGGCCTCCCCAGCCCTCAGACCACCCTCCGGAGAGTTCAGGTTTTGCCAAATCTGGCTTAATGCAGGTCAAGTAGTCGAAGTGGAAAAGGTGCTTCCTGATTAAACATAGATCCTCACTTGTAATTTTCACAGGAAAAGATTAGCCAATGCAAAACCATGTACATGGCCTTCAGCCCACATGACATGAACTGTGCCGTAGAGTCCATGGTGCATTTCAACATGTTCAGTTCTTTGCCTGCTTTAATGCTCCAGCTGAAACATCATGAACTACATTTTCTCTCTGAGGAGACCATTGAAAACAACAACATTTTCCCCCAACAGAAAAAAAACAGCAATTGCTACTATAGACCAATAGTTAGACATGCTCATTTTTAGAACAGATTGTATGCCCATAACTTCCAGTTTTCTTCTATCCTTGTCAGAAGGAAAGCGAAAGGACTCTTTTCTTTCCCCCAGCTATCTCCACAACTGGGGATTTTGATGTTGGGTGATTACTCATGCAGGTGGCATAAGAAGTTTGAAAATTCTCAGTTCTTCTCAGAGCAGAATGCAACAAGGCTGTGTTCATACATGCTCTGCTACACACAGCAACCTGTGCAATATGGACAATCCAACCTAACGTGACATGTCCAAAATCTTAAAGACAGAGTCTTCTTTTGCCAGGCATCACACAGCTAATTTAATGTCTAGTGCAGGGGTGCCTAAACTCTGGCCCGGGGGCCATTTGCGGCCCTCAGGGATCCCCAGTCCAGCCCACAGGGAACTCCCAATCCCCAATGAGCCTCTGGCCCTTTGAAGACTTGCTGGAGCCCTTGCTGGCCGGACACAACTGCTCTCAGCACAACTCCTCAATTGCCTGAGCTGCTGGTAGAGGGCTCCCTCCACTGCTTGCTGTTTCAAGTCTGTGAAGTAGCAATGGCAGTGGAAAGGCCAACCTTGCCTTGTGCAAGGCATTTTACAGGCCTTGAGCTATTGCAAGACCTTCATTCATTCATATAAGTTCCAGCTATACTATATTCATTTATGTAAATTTATTCAAATTTATTCAAACCAAAAAAGAAATTAATTTTTTCCCCAGTCCCCGACATAATGTCAGAAAGATCATGTGGTCCTCCTGCCAAAAAGTTTGGACACCCCAGTCTAGAGCGATAGTTCCCAAACTGTGGATCTGGGACCCACCAGTGGGTCGTAACCCAATTTGGAGGGTCATGAAACTGACAGGGCAGATTAGACTATGCGCATCAAGGAGGGGGAGCACTGCTGCTCAATCACCATTAATGGCAACACTGCTTGGTATTTATAAGGCAGGCAGCAGCCTTTAAGGCCTCTAAAAAGTTTGGGAACCACTGGTCTAGAGTCTTCATCATCCTCATCAGCTACACATTAGTCTTCAAGCAGAATACTGCCTTGCCCTCTGATGTGGGACCACAACTTGAAGACTGATGGTGTCTGTCAATCAGGTTAAACATTTTGAATGAATGAATGTTGACATTATTCTTATCTTCAGATCCATCCACTTGGAAAGGGTGGTGCAGGGACAGACTAGACTAGACAGGCTGGACTAGGAGAGACAGGTTGGACCAAGGAGACAGGTTCAAATCTCTGCTTACCCATGAAGCTCACTGACTGACCTTGGACCTGTTAACATATCTTACAGAGTTGATTTTTAATTTTAACAAAAAATGGGAGGAGACCAATGTATGTCATCTGGGGCTTCTTAAGGGGAGAGTAGGACAAAAATATAGTGGACAAAATCAGAATTGGTAAGGAAGAAGGCAGCTCCCTCCTTGCTTTACTCAAATGCAAGTAGTAATAATAATAATAATAATAATAATAATAATAATAATAATAATAATAATAATAATAATATCTTGGTCTTTATTCAAGACTTTATTCAAGGCGGTTTACATAGGCAGGCTTATGTAAATCCCCATAGGCATTTTTATAAATGAAAGAAGGTTCTTTCTTTCAAGAACCACAACATTCAGGTGTTTCTATCTGATCTGGTTTCACATTTTGGCCTCCATCCTCCCACGCTCAGAGCAGATGGAATAGCTCGGCTTCAGCTTGTCAGCTGCTTCAAGGTCACACAGTGCCGGTGGCCTCGAACTGGCGACCTTGTGGATGTTATCTTCAGGCAAATGGAGGCTCTACCCTCTAGACCAGACCTCCTGCCCAGATAACTCACTGCACATTGAAGGAGCTATTCTGCTGACCAATGTTTGAGTCAAGGTCCTCTGAGCCAACCCCTTCTTGGAAGTTAAATGCTGGCCTCCGACATTACGAGTGAACAGCTGGGGCCTGAACTATTCACAGGCACAGCTCTCCAAGCCTTCTTGAATTTCTCTGAGCAGTTGTCTCCATATGGAAGGGCTCGGTGCTGGGGCACAAAAATCTGATAGCAAGAGATCTACAGGGTCAGTGGGAGCACAAGGGGAGCATGGTGGTCCATTGGTTCTAGATTGATTCACTGGCAGACAATGAATCCTGCCTCCCCTTTGTATTAGCTGAAGTGGCCCAAGCCGGCCAAGAAGGAGCACCTGGCTAATGTTGTCCCCCTTTCTCTGGCACAGAAGCAGCCTGAACCATTCCAATCTTTAGTATCGACCGACTTTGGCTGCTAACTCAAGGGAGGGGCCGATGAGAGGCATCTGGCACAGTTAGACTCTGTAATTAGTGTCTCTTCCCACAGACCAGACTCCCACGATACTTCTTGGTCTTCCGAATAAACATTTGGCACTTAGGATAAGCCAAGACATTGTACACTTCCCACAAACAAGTCAGGCCCAAATTCATCACAGACACCTCCCCAACACATGACATCCCACTCAAATTCAGGTCTTGAATTCTGGGACTCTTCTATCACTGGCAACTTTCACTGTTCCTCTTTTTTTTACAAGCAGTGACCATTGCTTATCCTAGTCCGTAATGTGTGCTGAAGGTGATAAAAGGCTCTGAAGCAGTACCGTAGCTAGAGGCGGACAAAACAGTAAGTATTGCAGGTGCCAGTATGCACCAAGTTAACAGCCCCTCCCGCTCACTGTTGGAGCCGTTCCAGGAAGCAATGGCAACGAACAGGTGCTCATTGAACCAAATGGCATCTCCTGCATATTGCCGTCACTGCCTGGAATGGTTCTGATGGCAAGTAGGAGGCGCTGCTTACAGAGTGCATTGAGGCACACACACACACACACACACCCCACTACTGCTCTGAAGGGAAAGGCACAAACTTATTGTCAGATTCTGACCCTGGAATATTTCAGCTTGCACATGGGATCAGCTCGCATAGAACCACCAAAGAAACGTGCATATACCCTGCAAAGATTCCTGAAAATAAAAACAGACCAACGGGCATTTGGAAATGGAAACTTACAGGTGCAGCGAGGTTATGTGGGCGGAAGCTGCTCCCAGGGATGGAATGGCTGTCAGTTCATTGTTGTTCAGTCGCCTGGGAGAAGACAAACCAAAAAAAATAATTAAAAAAATGAATCATTTAAAAAGAAACCACATGAAAAATGAAGCACACCAATTTGGCAAGTCACAAGCAGTTGTTTTGTATGGGGGATGAAGCTCACTATCTGTCTGTCATCGCTGTTTACGACGTTACAGTTACAGTTGTTACCTAGCGGGTCTGATTATGCGAAGAAATATCTCGGTTCAGGGTTTCCTGTATCTTTGTGACTTTCCAGCCAAGGCGCTGCCAAGAACACTTGTAACAGAAACCCAGCTGCACATTCCATGCCTACTTTAGTTCTTGCTAACACTGCAGATCACGAGACGCATGCAGCTCCCGGGGAGTGCAGCTCCCAAACCAGTCTCATGAGCAGCCCTTTCTCTTTTTTTTTTACCCATGTTGCAACACCATTGGCATCTCACTGGGGCAGTTTCCTCCTGGCAGGCTGGACACAAAGCCAAGACCTGGCATGAACACGTGAGATAACCACTGCGGTGCCTGCAAGAGTCTTACACCTTTACTAGTTGGGAAACAGTCCCATAGACACAGGGCCGTGTGGGTTCAGTGTTTCTGTAACTATGCCACATAAAAAAGGAACCATCAATGCCCTGAGAGTCAGAGCTTTCATGTTTAAAGTGCTTGACTTTGGGTGGATTATATCCCAGCCTCATTTTGAAAGCCTCCTGCAGTTCAATGACATGATTCAAGCACATGATTAACTTGTCCAGAATTTAACTAACAGGCACAATGCAGCCAAACTGAAGCATTTTAAGTCCCATTTGTTTGTCAGAGAGAATAGGGGTATCAAACTTGTTTCATACCACTGGCATAGCTGGGGGGGTGCACTACGTTTTGCAGGGAACCTCCCTGCAGTGTGCAAGCGGCTCCTCCCCCTCCCCTTGGGAGCCATTCGCCTCTGTTTCCCCCCCCCCGCCCACATGGCTCCAAAGGGGAGGGGAGGAGCCGCTTGCACACTGCAGAGAGGCTCCCTGCAAAACTTAGTGTGCCGCCCCCCCTAGCTACGTCAGTGTTTCATACAGAGTGCTGAAATTAGCATTCATGGTGCCTGCTGAGGGCCAGAAGTGACATCATGAAACAGAAAGTGACATCATTAACCAGATGATGACCAGAAACAAGCACCTTGTTTTCACACAGAAACTCATTAGCTACAGATGACAGAAGAGAAAACGTGCAATTCTTGTTCATATTTTCAAGAACTCAGTTATCACGCTCTGAGAACCCAGTTATAACAGGGACCAGATAAATTGCTTCTAGGGGCCACACTGGGCCCACAGGCCTTATGTTTGACATTCCTGGAACAGAACTTGTCTTAAATCAATAACTGGAACTTTGACTGGTTGTGCCTTTGTTAGCAGCCTAATGGCTGAGAAACTTGGCTTGAAGATGCGTGAGCTGGTAGATGGCAAAATCTCGGAAGACAACAAGGGTAAACGAAACTGTTATATGGTGGTCAGGGACAGAGATTGTGTGAAAAGTTACTCCTTGCTCTGTCCCACAATGATATGAAGCTGAGTCAGATCGTTGGCCCATCTAATCTAGTGTAATCTGGTTGACTGTGGTTCCCCAAGGTCTCAGGAAGAGGATCTCTTCCTGGTATTGGTACTGGAGAAGCCAAGGACAGAACCTGAGACCCCTTGCATGCAAGGTGAGTTCTCTATCAATGATCTACAGCACCCTCCAAAAGCAGGGATATATTATGTAAAATAAATATCTAAGTATTCATCATAATATATACACACATACAATTCCCTCTTGAAGAGTATTTCTTTTTATTTTCTTGTACAATATTCTACAAACACAACTAAATACGAGGAGGTTTCACACCAGGTGAGACCACTTGCCTATCTTAGTTCAGTGTTGAAAGTTTTTCAACCTTTTTCATCTCACAGTACACCGACAAAGTACTACATTGTCAGAGCACACATCAGATTTTTGTCAACTGATAAGGCACACCATACTGCCAGCAGGAGGCTCACATCCCCCAATGGTGCACCTAACCCTCCCCCAAATTCTCATGGCACACACCTGCGGACCACTCAAGGCACACGAATGTGCTGTGGCACAGTGGCTGAAAAATTCTGATCTAGTCAGTAGCAGTAGCTCTTCAGGAGTCCTTGTCAGCCCTACTTGGGATGCCTAAGTCTGAATTAGGGGCCTTCAGCATGCAAGGCCACCCACTCATACCCTGAAATATTGCTTCTATTCTATCATCTCTTGTGTCCACTCAGTTAAGAGAGAGTACTTCGATTCTGCGCCTGACCAGCTCCACAATGTTGTCTTACTGCAGTTCTGGCCATACTGCCACCCTTCCACAGGACAGTATGGCAAGGAACTTCTTTTCTGGAGTTCTTGGGCTGCAATCCTATACACACTTACCTGGGAGTAAGTTCCATTGAACTCAATCAAACTTACTTCTGAATAGACATGCTAAGGATTATGCTGTCAACCTCATGCCTATGAGAGAGCAACTGTCTCTCAACAACTGTGCACAAGAGAGCAACTGTCCTGGCAAGTCTGAAAAGAAGTCAACTTTGAGGCAGGACTCCACAGCAAAGCTCATACATAGCTCCTTGGTTTTTACTGCCCTGGAAAAGTCACTGGGAACGTCACTCCTGGGAAATGCAGGCTGAAACGGAGCGTCAAATATTCCATGCCTTTAGGTAAAAGGAGGAAAGCGACTTCGGATATTTAATTTCCATTAAGAAATTATACTCTGGAAACTTTTTAAGACCTCTGACTCAAAAGAGAGCCAAAGTAGGATTACTTGAAAGAAATGCCCAGCAAAGATATTTAGACGTTTAAATCTGCAATCCTTTACAAGCAAGGAGTTTTACTACTTTCTATTCTTTCTGACTTCATTGCCGGGCTCTCAGATACAGGAGCCAGCCCCCTTCGGTGGCCCAATGTTTGAATTCACTCACTGAGCAGTGAAAGCAGATCTGGGTCGCATAACAAGCTCTCTTCTGGATATGAAGAGCCTTTGTTCGAATGTTGAATTAGGCAATTAATTACCATAATAAGAGTCGATCATCCGGTGGTTTGAAGAGGGCCTAATTTCCTGACCTTCTAGCCCGCCTGTCACCCTCACACCCGCAATTAGAGAGAAGAGGGTGACTTCCTGCATGAAAATAGGAGAGAGATTTTAATTCCAGTACGGAAATGTATAACTGGACCTCATTTGCCTGCCCTTTATGTTTGCAGAGAGTCAACACTTAAATATTTGTTTCTTTAAATGTATAGATCATGATATTCCAAAATGCCCAGGGGAGAGAGGTGGGAGAGAAAATTGGGGCATTATATAAATAGGGGCATTCAGTTTATTTTCCCCTGACTTTCTTAAAATTAAAGCAAATGCCTCTTGAGTCCAGACATGCTATTGAATTTAATTTCTTTTTTAAAAAAAGAGGTTAAGAAACCATAAGCAATAGTTTATAATTTATACTTCTCTAGTATCACTTTGGAACACAGTTATAAGCATCAAACTAGTATAAACAGCTGTCTGCAGGAATCACATACAAGATAATTCTTCATTCCAGTAACATTTTCCAGAAACAACAGAAGGATTCTTGAAATGACATATGAAAAGCCAAAGTACGAAGACACACAAATCTTGGCGATCCCAGTGAATCTCAGTATTCTGAAATTCTGCTTAGAGCTTAAGGGATCGTCACAGACTTGCACCTATGACTAATTGGTACAAAATACTTTGGTCCAGGAATATTGCCCCAGGAACCACCACATATCTGGAAAATATCATGTTGGGAGCAACATCAAGTTGGCTGGGAGCAGCTGGGAGGCCTGAACTGTGCAACTACTTTTCAAAAACTGTCTGAAAAAAATATATAGGCATAAGATGGGCAACCCAATCCTACTGAAATTGGGTCCCAATTTCCCAAATTTCCCAAAGCAGCAAGGGGAGGGTCAGGTGCAGCAGCTGTGAGGTTTGCCAGGATGACCCAAGCAGCTCTTCTCTGAAGTAGTCCCATTTGCACCAATCTCAGCCCATTTTCACAACTCGAACTTGAGTCACCTGAATTGAGTTTCCCATCCCCGGCTGCTACCATGTTTTAAGTTATCAGAATTTGTCAATCTTCCATATCAGCCACAAAAGCAGAGACACTCAAGACAGGACGAATTGATTTTTTTTAATTATTATTTTACTGTTAACCTGCAACAGTGCATTGGGGAAACTGGCCTTCCATTGGGCCATTGGTGCTAAAATTGTTGGGCAGATGTTGTGCGAGTGCCAGAGAAGTCTTCCTGGATTTAAGCCTACCGATTGATAGATGAGGAAGATCGGCATGTACTGGTAAAAGTGGGTTGTTGGTGATTTTTCTCCCGCCAAACCATATACCACATTGTGTCTGGTCGCAAACTGACCAGGCGTATACTGGCCCATGGTTTGACTTTTTCAATGAAGGTAACTCTCTCCTTGAATGGCTGGACGAACTGGACACTGACATTTGATCTAGTCTAATTGATATATAAGTCCATGTATTATATGCCATACGCAAAATAAATAAAACAAAACTACTTTGGCGTTTGGCTTGGAGATTTTCCTAAAGAAGCATGCAAAAGTGACCACTAGCTGCAACAACCCAGGTGAAAAACTCTCTTTGATCAAGCTACTCTGTGTGGTAAAGAAGGGGAGGGGGGGAGAGCCACTCAGTATAAAATATTTACAGCCCAGTTGCCAGGCTAATGTCATGCTGAAATGGATCCGGCTTAAAAATAGCACAGTTCTCTCGAGGATTCGCTGAAAGGCACTTAGATTTTTTTTATTTTTTTTTTATAAAAAAAGAGATGTTTGGGAAAGAACGCTTTACTCAATTACCACTTATTTCTTGCAAAAATGATACCAGAAAAATCAAATATTTATTTTAATATATTGTGGAACAGGCATTTTCTTTCCAAACTACAAAACCGAACACCATCCTGGAAAAGAGAAACAGGGGTTCCTTGGGCCAAAACAGCACATTATGCAAAGATGCTGCAGGAGACAACAACCATCCCTGCCTATAAAATGTTCAAGATCACATAACCCACACTGTGACGTCCTCACTTGGTGAGTTTCACCGCCTCTCCTCACCACCACTGCCTGCCACAGCGTTAAGTCAGAGGTTCTCAACTTTCGGGGAGAATTGAGACCTCTGTAAGTTGCTGTGAGGGCAAGACAACGGCAACCCCAGGATTGTGCCACTGCTGTGAAAAGCTTTTTTTTTTTAACTTACTGGGGGCAGCGCCAGCTCTCTGAAAGGTGCAGGGAGCCTGTGGACCCCGCTGTGGGCCTTCCTGCACCTCAAAACAGTTCCCTGAAGTGATTGCGGCCCATGAAACCTGGAAGTGGGTCATGATCACTTCAGGGAGCTGTTTTGAGGCCAGGGAGGCCTCCAGAAGGGTCTGTGGGCTCTCCGCACCCTCCAGAGGGCTGGCATTACCCCAGTAAGTTAAAAAAATATATATTTTTACAGAGGCAGCCCAATCCTGGAGGTGCTGTCACTGCTGCCATGATGTTGCCACACCCTTTAAGAGGCAGCGACCAGGCTTCTTTGGCTGGGGCATCTCAACCTTCCATTTTGGGAACCTCTGAGGTCGGTGATCCTAAAGTTTAGAGGGAAGAAGGCAAGAATTCAATATAGGGATGCTGTTTTCAGCAAAGTCACTGTATCATGTTTAATTTGTCATTCTGGGAATATGTGGGCAACGGTAATTAAGAACTAGAATGAGGTTTCACCAGCATGCTACTCTTATTAATGTCAACCAGTGTAATGCAATAATTCAGAGCATGAGTTATGAACTAGTTATGAACCACTCCAGTTCACATTTCAGCAAAACCATGAAATTTTGGAGTGGTCTTAGGCAAACCGCTATCTCTCATCCTTTCCTCTCTAATAAAGGGAGAGAAATAATGGCAAAACTTAGCTCTGTCAAGTTTGGTAGTGAAATGGGACCACCCAAATAAGGTTATGCTTTCTCAGACGCCTTCCCTGGGTATGCAGCATACAAGAAAAGAAAAATAAAATTACACCACTAGCCACCAAATGGCTTGAAGGACTCATGTCCGGTTGGGAAGCTCCCACCAGTGGCAGGCCACATAATACCAGCCCAAAGAGGTAAGGTGGTGGCAGGGATGGTTCGGGGGCTGATCCCAGGGGAAGGACTTCAGCAGTGGCACTATACCCTGAGATCCATTTCTACTTTTCCCTGCCTGACAAGCCTCCCTCCCTGACTCTCCTCAAATTTACACCAGCTAAATAGCTGGTGTGAGTCCGAGGAGACCCACTAAAGACCAGGCGGCCTACAGGGAGGCAAGTAAAAAGGTATTTACTTAGCACTCTCAGGCCGTCCGATTGCCCTCCCCCCCCTTCCCGTCAGCAGTACTGCATGCTATTGGCTGGTAAGGGATAGGACTGGGCTGTCAATGGATCTCAACCAAACCAGAGCATGAGAACACAATCCTAACAAGGTCTATTCTGAAGTAAGTCCTATTGTGTTCAATGGGACTTATTCCCAGGAAAGTGAGCGTAGGATTGCAGCCTGAGAAGTTTATCTCTAATGCTATAAGCATCTCACAATAGGTGCATCTCAAACTTTGCATCCATTCTGATGTTTCACTTACATTTGCTCCCTTTGCTAGAAGCCCAGGATAATGCCACCCCCCCTCCAACACACACAGAACTAGAAACCCAAATGTTATTTTATAGGTCTTTATGGCAAGCACACAGAAAGCTTCAGAATATAGACAAAGCGTTCAAAGCACATCTATTTTTATAGCCTGTTACTTATTTTAAAGTCGTTGGTGGTTTTTGTGTTTTGGTTTGGCTTGGAGTTTTCTGGTGGCCAGTTGCTTCAGGGTTGGTAAAGCTGAGATTTAATAGTCAGCTTTTCCCATCCTAGTCAGCTCTTCCTTACTCTACCCGCCCCAGCCAATAAGGCAACACAGTCTGAAATGTCCCACACACTGATTCTACAATAGTAAGATAACTCCCCCCAAAAAGAAAACCAAACACTTTCCCACAAGTCAGAGGCAGCTCTTATAAGAGTCAACAAACCATAATAATGAAAGTAGTGTAAGCTTGTAACAAGCCATCGGTACCACAAAATTTACCACTCCAAAGAAACAGTACTTCTTGTAGCAGGATGTCCATCTTTAGGATGGACGGTGTATGTAATGGGTAGATTTGTATACAGCAAGTACCTTAGGGAAGGCACAGGGCATTTCAGTTTCTTCGCAGCCCGCCCCCCATGATTGCAGCCCCCCCACATGAAATCCCTCATTCCCATAATTAAGGAAAAAAAAATTATGTCTTGATAAATCCTTTTTTTACTAAATAAACAACCATTTTAAATTTTGGAATTGGGCCTTGACTTTCATCAGTATTGTATTTACATATACCTGTTGAAAATATCTGTAAACCAATGATTTTCAACCTTTTTCTGTCTCGTGGCACACTGACAAGGCACTCCAAGTTTTTAACAATTGACAAGGTACACCACGCTGCTGGTGGGGGGCTCACATCTCCTAGTGGCCTTACTAATAAATGACCCAAACTCCCGAGGCACACCTGCAGACCATTTGTGGCATACCAGTGTGTCATGGCACACTGGTTGCAAATTGCTTCTCTAAACAGTTGGCAGTACTCTCTCTCTCTCTCTCTCTCTCTCTCTCTCTCTGTGTGTGTGTGTGTGTGTGTGTGTGTGTGTGTGTCTGAGTTTTCAACATTGCCTGCAGTCAAGACAAAAGGCTCAGAATTGGGTGTGTGTGTGTACCTGGATTTTCAATATTACTTGCCATCAAGACAAAAAGTTCAGAACTGATTGGTTGCAAGGCATGGTATGATTCCAGTTTTATTTTATTTGTTCTCATTTTTATACCACCCTCCCTCCCTCCCAAGAGCTCAAGAACTGCTCCAAAAATTAACCTTCTGATTGAGGGGAAACAACAGTAGCCTTCTTCCCATGAGGTTTTGGATTTCAAATTCTCAGCAAATAATGATAGCAAATATTACTAAAAATAAAATAAATAGGAAAAAAATTGGGGGCGGGGAAGGTGCATGAACAGCTTGAAATGCACTCCTGCGTGTGCATGAAGAACAATT
The DNA here is from genome assembly GCF_035046505.1 of Tiliqua scincoides. Lineage (NCBI taxonomy): Eukaryota > Metazoa > Chordata > Lepidosauria > Squamata > Scincidae > Tiliqua > Tiliqua scincoides. Next base: position 239,998,473 of record NC_089822.1, on the reverse strand, counting down.
GGTAAAGAATCTCTGACTTACATGGGGGAATGTAAAGGACTGAATCACAGCTATCGCTTAAGTAACAAATAGGGAAGTTCCCAGTTCAAATCTCACCTCAGTCACAAACTCAGCAGGTCGTCTTGGGCAAGCCACTCCCTCTCAGCTCAGCCCCACCAGCTGCAATATGGGGGTGATACCTTATAGCAGTGTTCTTCAATCGTGGGGTTGGAATCCCAATGGGGTCACAAAGCCTCAGTTGTACAGTCGCAGCAACTTACAGGAACGAAACAGATTGAAGACCACTGGACTAGAGTACCGCAAGTTAAAGGGGAAGGCATCTGGTGTGCCCCTTCAGGTAACAGGAAATTGCATTCCAGTTATGCTCAGGTTCTTAGCAGTTGTGCTAAAATAGCTTTCACTAGTCTGGGGCATCGTGGTAACCTTTTCTGCTCTCTCTAATAATAATATTTTGTCGCAGTGAGCAGTGCTAGGAAGGTGTAACAGGGGCAGAAAGTTGGCAGATGGGGTCCCAGGAGGGGGCAGGACCAACAGTGGGTACTCAGACTCATTCTTTGTGGGGTCATATTTGTTTATTGGGGTCATGGCACAAAAAAGATTGAAGACCACTACCTTATAGGAAAATTGTAAAGATTATAACAACACAATACATATGAAACACTCTGAACACTCAAAAGTGCTATACAAATATTATTACTATTCCATTTGAGCAGGGACTAAAACCTGAAGCCTTTGGTGATCCCAGTGACTCCAATCATCTAAATCACCTCCTACAATTGCACAGCCCCAGCCTGTGTTTAGTTTCATGGTCACAGAAGAGTGTGTCCGAACATTTGGGACGTGAGGTTTTTAAAGAGATTTCTAAAACACTGAAGAACTGTTCAACAAGTTGCTATAAACATCGGGAAGTTTGATGAAACTTTACAGTGTGGGGGAAGTTACTAGGAGAGAACAAAGTAAGAGATGGATTCTTAACAGAACAGCATTCCACCTCAACACAGGATATCGTATTAAGAGAAATGTATGGAGAACTGGTTTGAGATTAAATTAAATGCATTGCAGTTCATCCTGGGGCAGAACTGGGCAGAGACAAAGGCAACCCAGAAGAGGCTCAAGCAGCTGAAGAGACTGCCTGGAGCCCTGCAAATGCATTGAAAGCAGTGTAGGACACTCGGGTAAGTTACTGGGGGCTCTCTTTTTAACTTTCTGAACATGTTTGGAGTGGGTCCCTGGTATCCCTGACATCTGCAGATAAACTGAAACAGCGGGTACTGGATCTGTGGATACTGGGGGATGCCTGTACTGATTTCCATAACCACAGCCAGTGTCAGCCCAATCATTCCCCACACTGCTAGACCCAACATCTGCGCTTTGCCTCCAGGGCTACCCAATAAAAGATGGGAGGGGGAACTAATTAATCGTTGCGCTGTATATAGTACACTGCACCTTTGTTTCCTGAGAGACTAAGGAAAGGTTTGCATCAGATGTCACAGCCGAGTCCATTCCTCCTTGCCAGTGGAAAACATATCCACACAGCCAGGTGCGGTTACCTTAACTACTCCAGCTAATACAGACTATGCAAACCCAGAGACAGAGGGAGACAAAGGAGCTGACAGACAGCAATGATTTCCAATAACTGCACTGCAGTTTAATTGAGATGTTATGTTCTACTAATTGACTGCTTAATTAAAAAACAAAACAAAACAGCACACAGGTACCATATGAAAGAAAAACAATCGCTCTGATTTAACTTGCTGATGCAAGCGAGCAATACAATAGAAGCCTGTCATGGGACACAGTATGCATTTTCCTGTCGCCATCCTGGTCCAAATGGAAATGAGGGGTGGAGGCAAGAGATTAAACTCTTTGGAGAGATACTTACACTTCCCCAAGGTTTGGCAGCTTTGCGAAGGCAGAAGGATCAATCTCTGTCAACTTGTTGTGGCTCAGGTTTCTGTTAAAAATAAGAAACAGTGGGATCAGCACTCCGCAGTCACTGCGCTCAGCAAAATTTTTTTGCTCTAATTATTCTGCGATTCTCCATGTTTTAGAATAAGTGCTTATGAAATGGCTAGGGGCAGAAAAAGAAGGAAAAATACATCATGTGTACCAGAGGGGCCTGCATGTATGTATGTGTGTGTGTAATAAATAAATTCCTGTTGTTCCAAGTAGGTTCACACAAACACACAACGCCGAAAGCAAGTCCAAATTTTAAACATCTCTAGAGCTCTCTCCTGAAAGACACAAATGCTTGAACTTCAGGGACTCTTCCCCTGGAAGATAATGCATTGCGCAGTTGTGAAGGAACCAAGAACACCAGAAAGCCTGTTTGATCGGACCAAGGTTCCAGCTAGTCCAGGATCCTATTTCCAACTGTACAATGAATGCAACAACCTTCCCTTGCTGTTTGTTATGGATAAACCTGTACTCAGAAGGTACAAAGTTCCTGAACATGGATGTTTAACTTAACCATCCAACAGCTGCTGATAGATCTCATCTTATGGCAGCAAATCCCATAAATCGGTGATTCTCAAACTTTTTAGCACTGGGATCCACTTTTTAGAATAACCATCTGTTGGGACCTACCAAGAGTGATGTCATTAACCTGGAAGTGATGTCATGGCCAGAAGTGACATCATCAGTGTAGGCTTCAAACCTAAGACACGATCAGCCAAAGGTCCCATTACACATCATTCTCGTGCTGTTATTTTGCATAGATTGGGATTCAAACATTGGATCCTTGGATTCAATTCAAACTTGGATCCTTCTTCAACCACACAGTCCTCCCCCTTTTCCATCTTCTCCCCTAACCAGGGCAAAGCCCTGTGCCTCTCTCGCACCGGGAGACCACGCTACCCAGTAGCTCTATACCCTGTATTTTCAGCTCTGTATTTTCAGTGGCAACTGAAGTAGGTGCTATGCAACCCAATTGGAATTGGCTCATAACCCAACTAGTGGGTCCTGGTCACTGCTTGAGAAATGCTGCCCTAGACTCCTTTCACTTGCCCTGAACTGGCTGTCCCTCAGTTTCTCTGCATGAATCCAAGTCCTGGTATTATGAGAAAGGGACAGAATGAACACAGTATATCTACCCACTTTCTCCAAAGCATGCAGAATTTTATAAATTGCTATCATGTTCCCCGCTTAGTTCTCTTTTTTCCAGACTATAAAAGCCCTGATTCCAGATAATTTATAAATAAATTGATCAACATCATCCCAAAAATAGATCATTCAGAGACTACACTGTAAATCTATACACAAACTGAGTCTGTATGTCTCTCCCTCTGCAGCTAACAGCAAATTGGGAGAGGGGGAAGGGAAATTTGGACTGATGCTGCAGTGCAGGGAAAAGAAAATGTTAGAAGTCCTTTCTGTACCTACATCACAGACCTGTTGTAAACCAAGAGGCTTCCAAAATCGCTTTTAGGAAATGAAAAAGGTATCAGGAGATGCATTTAGGCATCTCCAACATTGTATTTAGTTTGACCTGACAGTTGTGTAGCTAGGCCAGAGTGTGTGTGTGTGTGGGGGGGGGGTGTTCTCCCCCTTGTGGCGAAGGGGCGGTTTTCCACCACCTTTGCTTGGGGGACAGGTGACAGCACCATGCTGCACGGTACGTGCCACAAAATTCCCACCCACCCTCAGCTCCATACTGTTCCAAATGCAGCCATTTCTGGAACCAGGACAGCACATGTGCAAAGGAGGGGGATGACTGCACAGGAGGGTGACTATGTGTGGTGACTGTGAGGGGGGTGGGGGTGACTGCATGAGGGGCATCATTGCATCACCTTAACCAACTTGGTCAGCCAGAACATCCCTTCAGTTTTAACTACCTCACAGGGTTGTTGTGAGGATAATGGGAGGGGAAACCATGTACTTTGCCCTAACTCTTTGGAAGAAGGGGCAAAACGCCCCAAAAAACGTTGGTTGGTGTGTGCTTTTTGGTCTCTATCACTGCTGAAACAGAGACGCCTGCGTTGGCTCGGTCATGTCATGAGAATGGATGATGGCCAGATCCCAAAGTATCTCCTCTATGGAGAACTCGTGCAAGGAAAGCGCCCTACAGGTAGACCACAGCTGCGATACAAGGACATCTGCAAGAGCGATCTGAAGGCCTTAGGAGTGGACCTCAACAAGTGGGAAACCCTGGCCTCTGAGCAGCCAGCTTGGAGGCAGGCTGTGCAACATGGCCTTTCCCAGTTTGAAGAGACACTTGGCCAACAGTCTGAGGCAAAGAAGGAAGGCCCATAGCCAGGGAGACAGACCAGGGACAGACTGCACTTGCTCCCATTGTGGAAGGGATTGTCACTCCCGAATTGGCCTTTTCAGCCACACTAGAAGCTGTTCCAGAACCACCATTCAGAGCGCGATACCATAGTCTTTCGAGACTGAAGGTTGCCAACTGCTATCTGAAACAGTCAATCTTTTGAGGACAAGGGCAATAGAAGAACAATTCAGCAGCAAGGTTAAAGGATAAACAACTAAGCTAGATATCTTCAGTACCTTATCAGCTGAGGTAATGCCAACCTGTTGACCCCCCAGAATGAACTACAAAGGAGGTTACAGCAATATCCTTTATTAGGCCTATTAGTTTATCAGCTCAACTTTACCCTGCATTTCTGCCTCAGATCTTATTAATACAAGAAACAAGTAAGCACCTCTTACACGATTAAAAATATAACATCTTCAAAGTGCCCTACAGAACTTTTAAAAGAACACAACGACGTTCACACACACATACACATAAAACCTTTTCACCTTGCTAAGGGAACATATTACACCGGCTATAAGGATGCCAACAGTGTTCCTTGAAGAGCGTGCCTCTGCTTTCAACATGAGAAGGACACAAAAAAAAACACTTCTCCCGAACTCTCCCCATCAAGAGAGGTTTCCTCTCTGGGTGAAAAACTGGCAGCCTTATTATTATTATGCTGTAAAGTCAAGTAGGTTAATATCTAATGAAAGATGTCAAGCTCCAGCAAAAAAAAAAAAAAAAATCTCACGGTACTTTCCGAGCTAAGTCAACATATCCCCCCAAATAAAAGACAGAACAAAAATGCAATTTGTCCAGATTATCATGAAAAAGAGCCCCTTCCTCAGAAACCACGAAGTCAAGTCTGAGCGCGTCAGAAAGGCGAGGAGGAAAAAGGGCAGGGAGCATGAGCCCTGAAGTCAAAAATTTCCCCAAAGGAATGCACACACGAGCATTGAATTAGGCACACTTGTGTAAGAAAATCAGAAATATTCAGGCTGCAATCCTATATACACACTTACCTGGGAGCAAATCCCATTGAACTTATTAGGAATTGCTTTTGAGGCGACATACACAGACTTGCATCATAAGTCTGGCAATTGCACTCTTACATAACAAGGTTTTTAAACTATTTTTATTAACCCATTTCTGCCCAGCCCACGGGTGCACATATTTAATCCCTGTTGCATATATGCAATGTTGGACAGAAATTATTTTTAAGCATCAAGGTTCTAAAAAGCTAAAATATACAGCAGGCCCTCCTTATCCTTGGTGGTTTAGTTATACACACATCCGCAAATAAGGAATTCCATGGATGCTGAGGTTTGCCAGAAGTTGCTTCTAAAAAGTGGCTTCCAGAGGCTTCTGCGAGCCATTCTAAGGCCTGCAGAGGACAATACAGTGAGACACTGGCTTGGTGCAACCCAGGAGAAGACTTCAGAGGCTCCAGTTAAGTAATTGTGGGGTTAAATCCAGGAATACGGGAGCTGCAGAAGTGGAGGGTCCACTGCATGTTCCATTTAATGTGTGAGGAGATGAGCACCACTCATTAAGACAGGGGTGGCCAACCTCTCAACTTTAGGGCTTCTGGATGGTTAAAGTCCAGTGTAGAAGAGGGAATTTCAGAAGGTGCAGCTTGTCATCTGACTTGTCATGCTGAAATTCCCTCTTCTACACAATTGTTAAAGGTTCAGGAGCCCTAGAGTTGAAAGGTTAACCACCCCTGCATTAAGAACAAAAAATACGGCATCTACCTCAGGAAAAGCGGGCCAACTGGCAACCGAAGCAGATTCTCTCTCTCCCTCCCTCCTTCCTGAGACTTCCAGCTGACAAAGAGGATGACAACGGTGCTAACCCAACCTTCAGTCTCGAAAGACTATGGTATCGCGCTCTGAAAGGTGGTTCTGGCACAGCGTCTAGTGTGGCTGAAAAGGCCAATCCGGGAGTGACAATCCCTTCCACACCGGGAGCATACCATAGCAAAAGGCATAGTGGCCAAATCTGAACAGCAAACTGGCAAGTGCACAGTTCAGTTCTTACCTCAGCCACTAACTTAATCGGTGGCCTTAGGCAAAAGAAGGAGCTTTCTGTCAAGTCACATCCAGTCCACTATTGGCTAGCATTGGCTCTGCTGAATTCCAAGCAAGTAGTCGTTTCCCTACCCTGCTTTCTGGAATCCACCATCAGGAAGAGGCAAGGACTGAACATGAGACCTTCTGCATGAAAAGCACAGGCTGTATCTCTAGATATGGGCCCTCCCAAGACACCTTCTTTCAGTCTCAGTCCAGTTTCCCCTGTGTTCAGGAATATTCTAACCATAGTGAATAAAATTTATTGAATGGGAACCTGTGGAGCCTGGGTTCAAAATTAGACTAGGGTCAAAACTAGACTTCTCAAGCCTAGACTTCTCAAGCATCAGTAAATATATAACGATGGTCGGCCGACTAAGAAAGCTTCTTCCGAAACGGTGAAGAAAAAAATTTGATCAGAACTCAAAGCAGGAGGGACTGTAGTGGGGTGGTGAAGCACATATTTTTGCATGCAGCTGGTCCACAATTTAATCCTGTGCTAGGGCTGGGAAAGACACCTGCCCAAAATTAGAGCTATCTGCACAGCTCTAATATTCCCATAGTATACAGCAGTTTTCTATACTGACAGTCAAATATTTCAGCACAGTTATTACAAAAATAAGGACAACCCAACAACTACAACAAAAACAAATTAAAATTATGTCTATGTGTTCGTATTCCTAGCATTCCAAACCGATCCTGTGTGTGAAATCCATACCAATTTTTGGGCATGCGTTCCATTCCTGCTCAAAGCGTAGGATGAATTCAGCGGGGCTGCAAACATAATTATAGCTGGTCCTCCATGAAGCTGCCTGAACTTTTACACATTTCAAGGCAACGGAGAAGCAAGTGCAACAAAAACTAAAAATCTAGGGCACTTAGATGAATGTACAATATATGTGATATATTATATATATGATATGATAGATGAATGATAAATGATATTAAGAGGTGAATACAGAAGAGGAAATTGATTAGGAGAGATGTAATAATTTATTAGTTATAGTGATAGATGATAGTAATATATGACTTCCTCCATCTTCCAAGAGTGTGTTTATGTAGTGTAGTGTGATATGTATTTTGTGTTATGTGTGTTTGTTTATATTTGTTTTTTGGAAAAATGATAAAAATTTATTTTAAAAAAACAAAAAATCTAGATGCAGATGTCTCAACTCCCTGTGCAAAAGACACAAAATGTCACCAGGATGCCACAGCACCATCTGTTTTTCATCCAAATGGCTGAGGGTTTCAGATGAGTTCCCAGTCATTTTACCTGCCCTTGCAAGTTCAGCAAATTCTACCCAAAGCTTTTCGGCACCTTTTGCTAACAGGCAGAAGGGGGGGGGAGGAGTCTGGGAATGTCTGTTAATGCCAACTATGGCTTTCATTAAACACTTTGTCAGCTTTTGTTCTAACACAACTTTTCACCAACAGCACACAAAAGGAACCAAGAGCCTTGAACAATCAAAATCTTGCCTCTGGCTAATCTGTCGAAAGATAGCTGCCTAGTCCGCAGCTTGTTGAATAGGCACCCCGCCCGAACCCAAAAAAACCTCTGCAGATGCTTCAGATCCGTGAAAACAGAGCACAGTGCACACATGGCTGGGTCTGAATGGAGAAAAGAAAGTCACTGAGTCGCTTAGGAAGGGGTAGCGCATAGTGGAAAACCAACAAGGATCTTTTTCCGATTTAAAAAAAAACAGCTTTTCAATTCAGCCACAGCTGAATCTCAACCTATTAAATCTGCTTATAGGTTCTAAGACAGCTGATGAATTCCACGGCCCCTCCCTGAACTGCGGGGTGCAATAAAAACCAAAAAGCAAGAGGACACAGGGACAGCTTCTACAATACCTTTTCAAAGTCAGCACATCATTGCTAATTCGCGAAGTCCCAGGGCAGGGTTTCCAAAACTTTTTTGACTGGTGGTTCCCTAGACACACTGGGCCATTGGCTGTGGCTCCCCATTAGGATTACAATCCTATACATTGTATAAGGCAGTGGTTCCTAAATTGGTGATTTGCAACCCACCAGCCAGGGAAGCACTTCTTTCGGGCCCCTTTAGGGGTGGGATGGAGCAATGGCAGTGATGGATTGAGCCACTGCTGAGGTCAGAAGGGTTTTTTTTTAAACTCGCAGGCATTCATGCTGGTCTCCGGGGGATGCAAAGAATCCCACAGATGCCTCTGCAGTGCTCCCCAAGCCTCCAATTCACCCCCCCTAGTAATGCCACTGGATATCTCATCACAATGGCACCCTCCTCTACTCAGAAATTCGAGATGCGTCAAAAGCACTACTGTACAGCTAAGAGAGACACATGCTACTTGTACTTAATGTGCTATTGGTTAATTGCAGCAAATAAAGTGAAAAAATGCTGGCTCTGTTAATCTGCATTGCCTAAAGGAAATGTTTTTTATACACACACTGATAGCTGGCAACGAGGATATGAAACATCCTCTATTCATTATTGACAACATGAATAAAAGAATGCCACAGTGTCACAAAGAAAAGGGGGCTGATAAGAAAGGGGTGTCTGGAATCTGATCACAGACTTCTAAAGAAAAAAGATTTGGATAGGCAATTAAATGAAGGGCCCATCTGCAGTGCTGAACTTGTCATCTCAACAGGTGCATCAATTCAGCTTGCACTGAAGATCTTTGTGAGGTTACAAAGTGTTGAGCTGAGGCCTCGGATGCAATGATTCAGATCTCCACTCTGCAGGAAACCCAATGAGTATCCTAGGTTTGGGTGCCGCCTTGGGTGCCCTTCGGGGAGAAAGGCGGAATACAAATCAAATCAAATCAAATCAAATCAATAGGTTTGAGTTCCTCTCAAACAACATTTAAACTAGACACAAGGCAGGATTCAATGTAAATTTACTCAGAAGTCCCACTGACTTCAGTGGGGCTGGCTCCAACTTTTTCCCAAAGAAATGTGCACAGGTTTAACTGTCTTAACTAACTTAAGAAACTGTGTAGTTTCACAAAGAAACTGTAATACTGGGGGACTAGTGGCCCAATCCTATCCAACTTTTCAACTCTGATGCAATCATGCCAACAGGGTGTGTGCTGCGTCCTATGGCGCAGGAGTAACCATGGAGGCCTCCTCAAAGTAAAGGAACATTTTTGCCCCTACCACAGGGCTGCACTGTGACTGCATGGTGCTGAAAAGTTTGATAGGATTAGGTCCTAGGTTATCTTAAGGACAGACCCTTAAGGATTAGGTCCTAGGTTATCTTCTCTTATGAGCCTGTCCAGGCCCTTACATTAGCCTCAAAGGTCCTGCTCTCTGGCCCACCATTAATAGAAATCCACTTGGAATGTACCAAAGTTGGGATCTTTTCAGTGGCAGCACCCCAATTGTGCAATTTCCTTCCCAGGAAGGAATTTTCTACTGTTGTTTTCCCTGCTATTGCCATTGCTTGACTCCGTTACTCTATTTCAGTCAGGACCCACATTTTAGAATGAGAATCTGTCACCGGAAGTGATGTCATAACTGGAAGTATCATCATCAAGCAGGAAAATTTTTGACAATCCTAGGCTGCAGTCCTACCCAGGAGAAAGTCCCATTTACTATCATTGTTAAAAAGCATATATATAATAACCTGTTAAAAGTGCAGATCTGCAAAATTTCCCCAAATGCAGTCACATACCTTGGTAGCATCAAGTCTAATATATTCAAAATAAAATATTTTAAAAAATGGGGACCCACCTGAAATTGGTTCACGACCCACCTGGTGGGTCCCAACCACAGTTTGAGAAACACTGCTCTATTTGATTGCTGTTATTTTAATGGGGTTTTTTTTTTTGTTTGTTTGATTGCTTTCTTATTTGCCCTGTTTATTATTGGAGAAGCTGGTCTGTTGTTCACAAGCAAGAAGCAAAGCAAAAGTGTGTCACATGAAATAAATAAATGCTTTTAGGGAGAAAGACACTCCTGGTGCAGTAAACCAGTTGTTAATAAAAGCAACCGGACTCAGTCTAAACAACCTAATATTCAATCAAATCCAAAATCTGTCATTTTCAAGGATTCTCAATGTACAATGTTACATTTTCATGGGCAAATGTAATTACTAGGGAGATCTGATTTGCAGGTATACAACCTATTTTAGCGCTGGAGAGATTACTCACTGTCAACATCACCTATAATAGATATTGAACTCTATGGGCTCAACCTCATATTCTGTAGACACAAGTCAGTATGAATTAATCACCCCAGGCCAAGGGAGCAGATGTCCAGTAGCAGTTTATTATGGGAAGAATGAACAGTTCTAGGAATTGGCTGGAGCAGATAGGAAGATATTCTGGAGAAGCAAACCATGAAACATACACACACACACCCCTCTTTTATTTTGGAAGGGCTGTTCCACTAGCCTAAAGGGCCCAGATTGCCCACTGTTGCATCATAATAAGTGATGCAGGCTAAAGAGAGAAGGAGGGGATTGAACTTTTTTTTTTGTACTGTATGAACACCAAAGCAGCTCTGACTTCAGTATTCTCCAAGCTCAACGTGACCTCTTACTCTTGAGGAAAAATACACGTGAGAAAAATCGAGATAAAGTCATCGGTTTCTGTAAATAAACTTACTACACAACGGATCGTTTAATCATTATCAACACTGTAATCTGTGGCAAGTCAGAGTGCAGGCACCTTCTTCCCATCTGGCTGTGCAATGACAAGGACTCTATTTTGATCCTGGCCAATCCCTCTTCCAGTCACTGATCAGGGATCAGTCCTGCCCACTTCTGTGAAAGCAGAACTGCCAGACAATCAATCGTGCCTCTTTTAAAAAGCAGGCACAGTACTTCAAAGTTTATTCATCTTTCCGAGAGCCTCTCTTTCTCTCTTCGTTCTCATTATTAAAAAATACAGGATGGTGCAACCTGTCCCCCAACCACATTATTGGGACCTGGAAAGCTCACAAAAGGAACATTTTATATGTTAAAATCAGTATGTTTTATTTTAAAAGATATTTATTAACAGAATTTTGCAAAAGCACTACCCTGAGGTTTTACAACAACAGATACATTAGAGCAGTGTTTCTCAACCAGTGGTATGGGTACCACCAGTGATACTTGAGGTGGAGTGGTACGCACAGGACCCCTGGACCCCTGCTGCCCAGCAATGAGACCAGGAACACAACACAACAACAAAGAGCAGGAGGAGGCCCGGCTCAGCAGGCAGAGCTCCAAAGCATGCTTCTTCATGCTCAGAACAGTTCTTCCCTCCATCCTGAGCCTCTTACTGGTGTTGTCATGTTGCATCTGGCTCCCAATGATGTCATTGGCAGGTACTTCAGGTGGCACTTCAAATAGGTGGACCACGTTAAGTGGTTCACCAGAGGTCAAACCTTGAGAAACACTGCACTAGAGAGATTTCCAGCCTGCCTGACATAATCTCCAGAAGCCCTCTCTCAGGTGTTCAGAAGGGGGTCCTTCTCAGTGGTTGTGCTCCAATTATGAAACTCCATTGTAATGGGCAATCACTTATTGAGACCACACTTCCTTTACAGCACCACGGATGGATGGAGAGAAGGACCCACAGACAGATGGATACAAATAGAAGTTCTTATTTTGAATTTAACTTGCTACAGTGTATGGAGTTTCATGTCCAGCTTTGGATCCAGACCAACATCTGGGTCCACTCTGTGCAGCAGTAATGTTGGGATAATATAATGACACTCTCTACATGGGGCTGCCCTTGAAGGCAGTTCAGAAACTACAACTAGGGCAGAATGCAGCAGCTGGTGTGGTTACTGGAGAATGGCACCTTACCACTTGAACTGAGTCACACTGAAAGTTTCAATTAGCTTCACCCACATTCCCATTAGAAAAATCACATTGTGGAGAGTGGGTGGAGGTTCTCCCAAGACTGAAGAGAAGTAGCGTGTGGCGTAGCTTTTGCTGAAGGAAAGGTTTATCAGTGGCTTTTGTGGAGAAGAGAAAAATTGTGATAAGGGCGAAACATAACGAATGAAGAATGCATCATTTGAAACATCACAAGCTGGTGAGGATAATAAATATCTGCCTCAATGCACGAGATGGTGTTGCTGTAGTACATATGCAGCCTAAATCCTGCTCTGCCTTGGGATTGCACCCATATCATAAAACGCAAAATGTTAGAGCTGGTACTTTGGAGGTCATCTAGGCCAACCTCCTACTTGGTATATGTGACTACAGCATGCCTGGCAAATCACCATCTGGCCTCTGCTTGAAAACCTCCAATGAGGGAGACTCTGCAAACTGTATAAGACAAAATAGATCAGTATCAGACACTTTTCAAAGTTAGCAAATTCTTCCTCAAACCTAGCCTAAAACCTACTTCCCTGTACAGTAGTTTTAACTGCCCTTTGAGCCTACTGAGATCAGCTTTCCTGAAATCCACAGTACATGTCTGACTACACTTAGGTTTCTTTTTCCTTGATACCAAGAATTCCAAGATGACATGCTCACTTTCGCTCAAAGTCCCTGCTAACTTTCACTTCCTCAACCAATTCCTCTCTGCTGGTAGGGATTCAATGCAGGGAAGTCCATGACCTGGCCCATTTAACAACAACAACAAAAAAGCCTCCACTTCCTGTCCAAGAATGTCACACATTCCCAGTTCCTGTATGACTTGTAGCTACTATTCTACAGGACTGCCACCCACGACTGTTTCTCCTCAAGCTGTGACAGTCATAATATAGAATAGACAGCTGGTGTAGCAGAGTGGCTAAAGGCGCAATCCTAGCTTGCCCTTGGGCTGGCCCAAATCCCTTGTGCCGGCCCAGGAGAGTCACAAACTTGCTGTAAAGCACGTTTGCGCCTCCTCTAGAGTCAGCTGGGCTGCCACTGGGACACGTGCCGGCCTGCAGAGGCTGAATCCAGCCTCTGTGCCAACTTCATGGGGGAGCCTTGCGTCAGCTGAGCTTGGTGGACACAAGGCTCTGAGATGGGTGGGAAGGAGGTGGGGAAGAGTCGGGAGGGAGGTGTTCCAGGGTGGGGGGAGGGCACGTGAAGGACGGTCCCAGGGGCAGGTGGGCGGAGAGTGGGAGATGGGGCTGGGACCCTGCAGATATGCGGATCCTAGCCCCATTCCGGACTGATGCCACCTCCAGAGGTGATGCGAGTCTGAGGAGACCCATTGGGGCTGCAGTGGCTTACCCGGGTTAAGGGGAAGAGTTTCCCCTTACCTCTGGTTGAGCCACTTTGGGCCCCTATCTTGTGCTGGATTCAGCACTGGCCTCCTGGTCTGTCTGTTCCAGCACAAGATAGGATTGTGCTGCACGAGGCTGAGCTACAAGTCAGGACTTCCTTCTGTCACGTAAGAGGTCAATCCACACGGTGTACAAGAACACTTATTCACCTTGTGGGGTTGTCGTAAGTATCCCATTAAGATAATACATGAATGGTGCTTTGGACACTCAGAAAGTGCTACAAAATGCCTAATATTCCACATGACTTCAAGAGTTGCATGGTATAAAGTTTGCATTTCAGTCATTAAAAATAAAAATACACCACAGACAGTGTGTGTATGTGTGTCAGCCCAATCCTAACCAACTTTCCAGCACCTATGGAGCCACTGTGCAGCCCCAAGGTAAGGGAACAAACATTTTCTTACCCTGAAGTGGTCTCCATGACTGTCCCCCCCTCCCTCCACCAGAGAATGCAGAAACTGTCCTGTCTGCACAGCTACATCAGCACTGGAAAGTTGGTTAGGACTGGGCTCTATCCACGCAATATGCTTGCTTGTACCTTCTCTTTAAAAGCAACTTCCTTGCGATTGTGAACAGCATTTTGATGGCCCAATATTTTTGCTGAGGTTTTTTTTCCCTACCCCCTTCCAAAAAAAGAAACAGCCCAGACCTGAAACTGGCTATTTGAAATGGAGGTGTACAGTTTCTACAGTCGTATGCTTGTCTCCATCTAACAAATCAATGGACAATAATAATTTAAGTCCCAGTCATGGTAGGATTTTATTACTAATAAAGCACCAGGCAATTTAATGGATCCTGAAAAGGGCAACTGAAAGGAAGCTAACTTCATTTTTCCTCCCCCTAGAAAGATGTAGGTAAAAATGATAAAAATGGAATGCTTAATGAATAGATAATGTTACATTTGGAAAGAATTACAGCAAAATACATACAAATACATCTTTAATTATCTGTTCTTTACCTTCAGGGTAAAGAATGCTAAAATTGTGAACATGCCTTTCTCCCTTTTGCTATGTTGCCAAATGGAACAACTATATTTTTTCCCCACTTTACTTCTATAGAAGTTTTTTTAAATGCATATATGAATACAACTAGAATTAAATAAATAAACATTGTTTGAAAGATTTATATACCATCTTTCTCCTATCGAGTTTAAGAAGGCTCACAACTAAATTTTTAAAAAACCACCAAAAATGTATTCCAAGGCCAACTCAAGAAGAAAAACAGCAGCAAAACACAATGGGGAAAAAAGAAGAGAACAAGCAGGAAGTGGCAAAAAAAAAAGTCAAGAAAGGTTTACAAAAACCTGCTGAAGTTTGTTTTTAAAAAAAAAAAAAAAAAAGTATTTGGCTTCTCCCCAAAAGATTGGTTCAGAGTGAGCTGGCTGCACCTCACGGGTTAAAGGAGGGGAGACGGACATTTTGCACGTTCCCAAAAACCTCACCTCAGGCAGAAGACCCACAAGAGTTTGCCTCAGACATGAAGACTTGTATGGAAGCAGACAGTACTTCATGTGCCTTGGCCCCAAGCCATTTATCAGTGTCTGCACTAACTTCTGGCTTCCATCTTGGGAGCCGGGTAACAACAGCCTAAATGCAACACAAATAAGAAAATGTTTCTTTAACCAAAGTGCAATTGATCTGTGGAACTCCTTGCCACAGGGCAGGGTGACAGCACCTGACTCAGATGCCTTTAAAAGCGGATTGGAGAGATTTATTGAGGAAAAATTCATCACAGATTACAAGCCATGAGGGGAAAAGCAATCTCTGGTTCCAGAAGTAGGCAGTCTCTGTATGTGAGGAAATACAGGATACAGGCATCTTGTTGTCTTGTATGCTTCCTGAGGCATATGGTGGGCCATCTAGTCTAGAAGCTGGACTGGATGGGCCTTTGGCCTGAGGCAGCAGGGCTCTTCTTATGTCATTGTGACAGGACTAGACTGGGGGCTCCCCATTAATCCTATAATTCTATACATTGCGTATACATTGTGTACATCTACACGCAATCCTATACATTGTACAGGGCAGTGGGTTTTTTTACAAGGATTCTGGGGCTTCCTTGGCTGGTTTCCATGGCTCCCCAGGAGAGCCACAGCTCACGGTTTGAGAAGCACTGCCCTATGGCTGTTACCCTTCATCGGATCAAATGCTGGCAGCTGCTGCCTTACAGGCTCCTGCTCAAGCAGCAGGCAACATGCCTTGTAGCTCACAAAATTTTTTTTAACTCAACTTGTTTCAAGCTGTATGAAAACTCATCTACTCCTTAAATATCTTTAATGCTAATAGAAATTGTGATATAAAATAAGCTGCATCTTCTGCTGGGGAAAAAAAAGAGCAAGAGATGATGTTTAATAACAGATATAAGCTAACAATGATGTAGCACCAATGGGAACACAAGGCAGGCTTGAAACATAAAATGCTCCCCAGTCATAATCTCTCCCCTTCATCAACCCTTTAACATTTCGTTTTGGCCCAACAAACATACAGGGCTTTTCTTTTACTTTTCTATCATAAACAGATTCATATATAATACTTACAACATCCATTAGAATATCACAAACAGAACAAAACTGGTACAACATCAGAATAATTGGAAAAAAACCATATATAGTTGCTTATTTCCCCCACCCCAAAAGTTCAGAAACAAAGAACCGTCCTGTAAGCATGTGCTTGCCACATCTCTATAATTTCCTCTGATGCTTTCTCCATTGTTGCCAGCCCCCACAGCCTCAATAAACAGGCCTTCACATTTGGTACATCCAAATTCTTCTGTATGTTAGCAATGCAAATTCCTGCAGCTGGAAAGACATTCCTTATCGACTTTTGATTCAAAACTGGAACTGAATCATGAATAGATTTGACAGCAATACTTCTGGGGCATCTAACTGATTAAAGTCCTGCCATTAAATCGATTATTTTCACTATTTCCTGCCAATAAGCTTTCTATTGGGGGGAACCCCACCGCATATGGATATTCAGTCAATTCTCCGTATCCTCTGAGGTCAGGTTCCTGAAAAACCCAGCTGATACAGAAACTGTCGTTACTGAGTCATTAATCCTATAGAATTCATAGGGTTAGATTGCATGGACCCTATAAGCTACACACTATATAAGGTATAAAAGGATGACCTACTATCATATTCATTTCTAGTCATATTCATTTCTTTCCTCCCTCTTCCTGGATGGCTCAAGTGAGCTAATAAGAGTGTAAGAATAAAAACAAGTTACCATTTTTAAAAAAGTGCACCCTAGAAAGTAGTTCTCAACTTTTAACACCGGGACCCACTTTCTAGAATGAGAATCTGGCAGGATCCCCCAGAAGTGATGTCATGACAGGAAGTGACATCATCAAGCAGGAAAAATTTTTAACACTCCTAGGCTGCAATCCTACCAGCACTTACCCAGGAGTAAGTCCCATTTACTATCATTGTTAAAACCATATACATAGTAGCCTGTTAAAAGTACAGATCTGTAACATTTCCCCAAATGTAGTCACTTATCATAGCAGCATCAAATCTAATATATTAAAATAAAATATTAAATGAATGGGGACCCACCTGAAATGGATTCATGACCCACCTAGTGGGACCCACCACAGTTTGAGAAACACTGTCCTAGAAGTTACAGCAGTTCCAGAAGTTGTAGCCAGAGCCAGCTATGACACGGCAAAGCATTCTGGGACTTCTACCAGCTGCTACAAGTCGTCCTGGGGCACTGCCAGAAGTTGACTAGTTGCAAAATAGCTTCAGGATGACTGCAGATAGCTTCAGAAGGGCAGGGATAGCTTGAAAATGGCTGCCACATATACAGAATGGCCCTGTGAACAGCTTGAAAATGGCTGTGGATACCTTCAGAATGGCCACGAACGCAGCAGATAGCAGAGAACAGTAAGCGGATGGCATAGCGGTAAGTGGGTGGCATGGCAGTAAGTAATTTTTGTGTTCTCATGGATAAGTGGATCTGTGGGGACTGACTGGACGTTCTTCACTTGGCACATCCCCTTCAAACATAAACTGGTACTGAATCAATTCGTATACGTCACCCTCCATGGAGTAAATACCATCTGGTACCACGACTCTGAGCGAAAATTTCCAGATGAGGATTAGCCTTAATCAAAACCTCCTGCCCATCCATCACACATTTAAACCCATTCCAATACTCTGGACATAATAGCATCTCTAATCCTCAAACTCACAAGTTTTATTATGTACCTTGGTTTATTCTACCTTTACGCATAAACTAACCTTTACGCTCACTCTACAGCACATGTTTTCTGAAAATTAGTCTGCCAACTGTGGTTTTAAATATTTTAGTACCCCTTTTTCTTGTTCTTTCAGAAGTATTCAAAACTTCAGATTATTTTTCATTGTTTCAGCGTCAACTAGTTCTATCTTCTTAACTGGTTTATCTCCAAACTTTGTTCTCTGTTTTTTACATGGAAGAATTTCTATGGTTTTCATGTCCTGCTGAATTCCTTTCTCCAATTTTTCTTCCATCTCCAAGTATTGGTTCACCGTTATTATTGTTTTATATTATTATTTCCCCTCATAATGAAGTGACATGAAACAGTCCACATGTAAAGTAAAAGATAATGAAGGCCAGCAAGGACCTAATATGACCGTCTGTCCCTCCTACCCTGATGTTGGCAACCTTCAGTCTCGAAAGACTATGGTATCGCGCTCTGAAAGGTGGTTCTGGAACAGCATCTAGTGTGGCTGAAAAGGCCGATTCGGGAGTGACAATCCCTTCCACACCGGGAGCAAGTGCAGCCTGTCCCTGATCTGTCTCCCTGGCTATGGGCCTTCCTTCTTTGCCTCAGACTGTTGGCCAAGTGTCTCCTACCCCCCTAACCAAACAAACAGCAAGTCCTAATAAAGAACATCAGTAAAGCAGCTACCACGTTTTCCAGACTCACAAAGAGAGTCTGGTCCAACAAGAAGCTGACGGAACATACCAAGATCCAGGTCTACAGAGCTTGCGTCCTGAGTACACTTCTGTACTGCAGCGAGTCATGGACTCTTCGCTCACAACAGGAGAGGAAACTGAGCGCTTTCCACATGCGCTGCCTCCGACGCATCCTCGGCATCACCTGGCAGGACAAAGTTCCAAACAACACAGTCCTGGAACGTGCTGGAATCCCTAGCATGTATTCACTGCTGAAACAGAGACGCCTGCGTTGGCTTGGTCATGTCGTGAGAATGGATGATGGCCGGATCCCAAAGGATCTCCTCTATGGAGAACTCGTGCAAGGAAAGCGCCCTACAGGTAGACCACAGCTGCGATACAAGGACATCTGCAAGAGGGATCTGAAGGCCTTAGGGATGGACCTCAACAAGTGGGAAACCCTGGCCTCTGAGCGGCCCGCTTGGAGGCAGGCTGTGCAGCATGGCCTTTCCCAGTTTGAAGAGACACTTTGCCAACAGTCTGAGGCTAAGAGGCAAAGAAGGAAGGCCCATAGCCAGGGAGACAGACCAGGGACAGACTGCACTTGCTCCCGGTGTGGAAGGGATTGTCACTCCCGGATTGGCCTTTTCAGCCACACTAGACGCTGTGCCAGAACCACCTTTCAGAGCGCGATACCATAGTCTTTCGAGACTGAAGGTTGCCAGTATTACTAAAGAACAACAAACCAAACAAGGAACGAGAAGTAATGGAAGCTTCTTAAGAGGTGACCAATCAGACCATGTCTGGCTTCTGGCACAAGCAACAAAAAGTCCAAACAAGGAATAATAAGTAATAAAGGTTTGCTGAAGTATATGCCTCTCCCACCCAAACAAATAGAAGGTCCAACCAAGGAGAAAGAACTAGATACTTCTCAGAAGTTGAATCAACAGTTTATCTTTTGTTTCGTGTCCAAAACAAAAAAATATTAAGTAGCAAGCAAATAAGAACAGGAGATAATTTAAAATGACCGGTGACACTCTTTGTGAATGGTGACACGCTCAGTCCCCAAAGAAAAAATAAGCAGTACCAAGAATTTCTTAAAAGGTTAAAGTAAAGCTACATTCTTTCCATTCAATTTCACTTGTTGGATTTCAAGATCTCTTCTTATATCAGAAGACAAGAAAAGCCTCAATGATCCCCAATGAAGATCCATAACCGGTCCCATTCCAGAGAAGGGCCTCAGCAAAGAGGTCTTTTGTGTGTGGCCACTTGACTTGCACAAGTACTGGTGCTGCCTACGTTGCTCAGCATTCTTTTTATCTCTCCCAGCCATGTGAAGATTGCAGCATTCAGGAGCCTTCCTACTCCCTATCCACATTCCTTCACCTGACTGCTCTATTCCTCACTATAATGTTACCTTGCGGGAGAGGGAGGTAGACTGATGAACCCAGCATTTGCTGCTTCAGGGAGGCAGCAAGCCACAGCCGTACTTCGCATTTTTTGCTACTTTCAAGTTACTGCAAGAAGAAAAATTGGCAGCTTGCTGGTGTAAAAATAAATCATCAAGCTAAAACAGGATTCATTTTGCCGGATCCGAAGTGGAATAGTACTTGAAAACCTAAAACAGAATGCAAGGGCTCCCCACGTACACACACGCACCCTTTTCTATATTAAGTCAGCCATTTATTTTTAAAAAATCAAGACCGATATAAAAATATAGATATACCTAGATATACCGTGAGGAATCTAGACACCTGCGTGTGGGTGTATGTATCGCAAGCATAAATTAGTTAACAGATAGTTTGTCTTTGCAGCTGTTCTCTGATATCTGATCAGAACTGGGAAGTTTAAAATAAAAACCAGCAAGATGTTAGCGCCCAGATTTTATGGAGGATAACCATGGCACAGAATTGTAGTACTGTGTGGGAAAATAATTTGGGAATTGTAGACAGGATCTCTTTTGAAGTCCCTTCTAACACATCTCTTTCTGAACAAAGATTGATATATAAATTGTGTAACTCTTGGCATGAGCTATATATTGCAAACTGAGGGAGAAATGTACATGCACACACATGTTGGATGTTGTTGGCATCCTTCAGTCTCGGAAGACTATGGTACTGCGCTCTGAATAGTGGTTCCGGAACAGTGTCCTCTCCAGTGTGCGAAGCCTAGGTAAGGTAGATATGGAGGATAGACTGTTACCCATGCAGCAAATCCCCCCTCTCATCACTAAAATGGTCCAATGGAAAGGCAGAAGCCAGTATGGTTGGTTCCAGCGGCGTCGCAGGAGTTGCCAGAACGTGACTATGTTCAGCCATGAACTGCCTTAGGGACTCTGGCTCCTGCCTCCAGGTTGACTCCATAACTGAGTGTAGCCACAAGGCAGTGGAGGTTTGGGATTAGAGTTTTCCTTCTCTCAGATGAGCTGCCTTCCCAGGCTAACGAGTCCCATCTACCTGGTGGCTGTTTAGTCACCTCTTACGACAAGTACAGCCAAACTGAGGGCCTATTCTTATCCCCAGCCCCCAGGGGATCATGTTGGATGAGAGATTGGCAAAAGACTGTCCCAGTCCTGATTATATATGTATAAAGTCTCCATGGGGGGGGGGGGAGAGAGAGAGAGAGAGAAAAAGAGAACCAGTTCTGACTTTATCCTAAAGAACCTGAATTCCCAATGAAATGAATAGGACTTAAGTCAGTTACGACTAACTTGTCTCACTGATTTCAATGGTAGTCAGTCTTGACTAAATTTCTCAGGAATCAACCCTACAGATCTGAGCAATGCAGCTGTGTTTACCATCACATTTAGCATGCCACACTTTAATAAATATACAGGATCCCAAGAGGTAGAGCAGCAAACTAATGAACTACCCAGGACTCTTCCTCAACAAGCAAAGAAGTCAAAAACCTGGCACTCAGTCAAGACCATTTTCTGAGGGTCTGAACAAACCACATCTTGAAAAAACATTCTATAACTGAGACCAACAAGCAAGTACAGCTGTAGTAACATCTTTCATCAACCTATTTTAATGTTCAGTGGACATCTTTTTTTTCAACTTCCTGCACTCACACAAAGCCAGTGACAATAAAAATAAATTAATAACTGCCTGTTAAACCATGCGTACGGGAAGACAAAAAAATTGAGGACACTTTCCAACAGTTGGGGCTGGGTGGAGCTGAAGATCATGAGAAGAGATGTGTCAAGATGTGAGATAAGGAGGTGAAAGGACAAGGAGGGATTTTGTGGCAGGGAGGAGGAGATTATGCTGAATTTGGAAAAAACCACTGTGGCTGTCACATGATCAGAGTGACTAAGCAAATGAAGTATTTTGAAAGTAAAGTGCTGTACTGAGGTGAAGGACCAAGGTGAGCCAACCCCTCAGTTTTATACATTTTCTAAGCCAGTTGAAACACACATTTAGCACCAGGACCTACTTTCTAGAATGAGAATCTGTCAGGACCCACTAGAAGTGATGTCATGGCCAGATGTGACATCAACAAGCAGGAAAATTTGTAAAAATCCTAGGCTGCGATCCTACTCACACTTACCCAGGAGTAAGTCCCATTAACTATCATTGTTATTCACAGTAGCTTGTTAGAAGTACAGGTCTGTAACATTTCCCCAAATGCAGTCACATACCATGGGAGCATCAAGTCTAATATATTAAAAATAAAATATTGAAATGAATGGGGACCCACCCAAAATTGGTTCACGACCCACCTAGTGGGTCCCGACCCAGAGTTTGAGAAACACTGCTCTAAGCAATAATAAACTTTTTTTCTAGAATACGATAAAAACACTGAAAATATATTACCACCAACTTAAATAGATATTTCTATTTCTAAAAAATTTTTAAAGCAAAAAAAAAAAAAAAAATCGCCCAAACACACCACATATATTACCCAAACAAACGGCTTATTTTAACAGTTCTCCAGAGAACTATGCTGCTATGCTAAAGGGAAAAAAACACTTGGCGTCAAAGTCTTCTCAAATTAATAGCCACAAAGAAAAATGCCACTGCCTCAGCAATGAAAAGAGATGTAAGCAGCCCATTAAGCAAACACACACACAATGGTAACTTGGCTCCCAAATTACACTGGCAAAACAAATTCACCCTTGAGGTGCCATAAACTCCTCAGCTTAGGAGGCAGACAGCATTCTATGAAGGGACTCTCATCTGGTAATAAAGACTTCGGCCAAATTGATACAGAAATACATCTTCCCTCAACCAGGTGTACCATGTACCACACACCTTAACAACCACTCCTCTCCTGTAACCTCCTAACATATCCACCCACACGCTCTAAGTGACTAGCCAAAATATGCCATCTTCCCCTCCCAGGGAATGCCTAGGCATCCAGAAGAAGGTCACAAATATAGCTGGGCTTCTGAGGGGTCCCCCAAAAAACCCTTGCAGTTTGTATCACGTTCAAAACTTCCATGACAGCTTCCCTGCCTCCACAAAGTCTTAGAGTCACGTTGAGATATGCGCACTAACTTAGGGAAAGGGAAGTTGGATCACGAAAGCAGCCTGTGCCAAAGAAAATACATTTTATTTCCCGGGGTATCTTACAGAACACTAGGCCTGCCAAACTCTCTGGTGTCAATATTGATCTAGAACTGTGCAATCCGAATTGCACAAAAAAGTGGGGTGTGGTTTACATTGTTGGGCTTCTCCCACCCTTTCCTCGCATCAAGATCTTCATTTCTTCTGTTTGAATAAGTTGCCATTGCATTGCAAAGGCATGACCACAGGTTTATTTACAGTTTGAATGCATTTCCTTCTTTCTCAGCTGGAAGGCAAATATTTCCCAGGGTTCAAATATTAAGAGTCAGCCAGATGGCTTTAGCCTCTGCTGCCATTTTCCCTCCTTGGCATCCCATCTCACCCATAGAACCTGACACATTTGTGAAAGGATGGGCAGTCGGGAACCTGGCAAATGAGGCGGGTCATGTCAAGCATGACAGGTCATAATGAAATTTGGCGGGGGAGCAGGGTTGGACTCCAGACATACCAACAAGAGATTTCCTAACTGGACACACACTCCTGCCCTTCGATTTCCAAATCCTTCTCCATTCCTGGGAAGAATGACTTGCTCAACCCCCTATGTTACTGCGTGAGTCATTGTTTTGGGTGCGCCTCCTGATGGGAAGGATGCAGGGCCATTGCAGAGTGACTCATGAAAACAGGCACCAAGCAGCCTTCTCTGAAGATGGGCTCTTTCAGTGCTCAAGAAACTTTGCAGATGTTGCATTTATTTACTTGCTTCCTGTGGCACAAAGTTTGGAAACGGCATCCTTCACGCAACAGAAGGCAAGCAGCCGATTTGCCTTGAATCGCAAGCCGGAAATGAAATGTCAATATAGGCCTCTATAAAAGCCAGCCTTGTTAATTAGAACTAGTTCCTTTCTTTTCTTTTTTTTTTCCCTTTTCATTTTGTCATTTCCAGGACCAGGGATATTCATTCAGGCCAAAGTAAGCTGGCAGCCTCTAAATGAGCAAACAACCCGTCCCTGATAAAGGACTTCATTTTACTTGAAACAATGAACCAAAGAGCCTGGAACTTCTCCTCTTGTGCCCCATTCATTGCCACCAAATGTGCACACTGGAGAAGTTTCTGGCAGCATGAACTCATTGATCTGTACATGTTATAGGTTTTAGCTGCCATGAGAACACATGGAAATGTCCAAGCAGGTCTATCTAAGTGGTTATACATTAACCATTATATTAACACCTTTAGAATGGGTTTATGAACTTTTGCTGTATTCTTGTGCGATATTCATTTCTACCACAACTGCATCACTAATCTTCATTCAAACAATACTCTTGCTCAAAATGCATAGCTTGCCATATTCCCAACCCAACTTTTTTATTTTTTCACCCAAAAAAAAAAAAAAAAACACCCCCAAAACACGGGCTTCTCTACATAGTCCTTTAAAAGAAGCAATCAACTAGTGTACCACGGGAATTTGGAGCACAGTGGTTGAAAACACCGAAAAACTCTTCCGGGTTCTGTGACTGTTTTTAGGGCAACTAAAGCTGGTAGAGGACAGGCAATTTGTTACTGCAGAAAGTTGACTTAGAAACAGTGACAGAGAACTCAGAAGGATCTTAAGGAAGCTGGAAGTGACATCCCAAGAGGCCAAGACCATAGAAATCAATGTGCTAGCAGAAGAAAAACATAGAAAATTGCTGTGCTAACATATGAACCATGATGGGAAAAAAGCATTTTCTGTTGTAGCTGCTCACTTGCATTCACGGCACCGTCCTGATTCCATTCTAGTTATAAACTGTCTTGAAGTGGATACTGTGCAGATGTTCAGCTAATACAGTGATTTTCAACCCTTTTTCGTCAAGGTACTGAAATTGTCAAGGCATATCATCAGTTCTTTTTTGAAACTGACAAGGCACACCATGCTTTTGGTGGGGGGCTCACATCCCCCAATGATCCTACCAATAAATGACGCTCCCTCAAACTTCCACAGCACACCTGCAGACCATTCGTGGCACACTGGTGTGCCACGGCACAGTGGCGGTGACAAATGGCTGTGTTAGCAAGGTCAACATTGAAGGAAGGCATAGCAGCTAGTAAGGCATGGAAAGGAATGCTGTACACTACCTTTTGAAGAAAGTCAGGAGTATCACTCCAAAAGGTACTTTTCACCATTCTAGGGTTATTACTAGAAGCCTGTGTTCCTTGTTCACTATAAAAGCATGAAACTTAGTACCATAACACATTGAATAGTGTGGGGAATACATTCTCCAAAGCTTGAGCATTGTGCAAAATAGAGCTATTAGAGAATCTGTTGATTCAACTGGCAGGAAGTGGGTGCCAGTTGGCTAGAATGCACTCTTCCTGTTAGCGGGAATGGTTGGTCAATCATGTTGGGAGAAATCACTATAACAAACCAGCACCAATGGAAGCAGCATTATGGAAGGTGTAACTGCATATGGTATGGCTGAGAACCTCAGCTGAGCCAAGACCACAGTGCTGGTTCTATTGTGCATGCACTGGTTCTATTGTGCAATGCACTGATTTTTCAACTCATTTGTTTTGCATCAGAGAAGGAATTTTTAAAAAATCAAAAGAAGCCAAATCTTGCTTGAATAAGACCAAGAGAATACTGTATTCCCTTTGACATGATTATTGTAGAGATCAAAGAAGTCATGAGATGGAAGGCAAGACACACACCTATATGGGTACGCATAGTTCCCGCAGATGGGCAGGCTCCACAATAAAAGTCCTGTGACTAAAGCTTAGGACAGTGGTTCTCAAACTTTTAAGCCCAGAACTCACTTTTTAGAATGATAATCTGTCGGGACCCACCAGAAGTGATGTCATTAACCTGGAAGTGATATCATGGCCAGAAGTAACATAATCAAGCAGGAAAATTTTTTAACAATCCTAGGTGGCAATCCTATCCACACTTACCCAGGAGTAAGCCCCATTGATTATCATTGCTAAAAGGATATACACTATAGCCTGTTAAAAAAGTACAACTCTCCCAAATGCAGTCACATACCATGTTGGCATCAAGTCTAGTATACTAAAAACAAAATATTGAAATGAACGGGGACCCACCTGAAATCGGCTCATGACCCACCTAGTGGGTCCCGACCCATAGTTTCAGAAAAAGTGGCTTAGAAGGTTCTGAACAAAGCTCTATGGAGGTTCAGATGCCTGCACACAGACCACAATGGCAATCACTATTTCAGCTGTTGCTGGAGCACTTATCTCCACATCTTTTCCTTAATATTAAAAATGGCCAACACAGCCTTGGGGGCCCCATCTGTGCCACAGCAAAAAAAGCTGTAGGTCCTCCTAATGACCGAATCCTACCATTCAATCTGTGAACTGCATTTCAGCTCAAAATGATCAGGTTGTTAAATTTACTATCAGTTAAATCAACCCCTTGGAAGTGGTAGTATAAATGTACCTTTCCTGGTTCATGTTTGAACTAAAATCCCAGGGCCAAAGTCTTGGCTATAGGAAAACACTTTTAGATTCAAACTACGGGCATATTTCAGTACATCAACCAAGAGCTCACATAGGAGTTCTGCAATTACAATGTTGAATCAGTTAAAGTTGAATCTCTACAAACAAAGTAACCCACCAGATGTATTTGTATTAGCCATAGGAAACATACAAGGTGCCACCTGTCATGCTACAGATAAATGACAGACATACTGTTTTCCTGCCACCCACAGTATACTCAGAAGGGCAGGCTCAGCATCACGGATGCATTCTGCAGTTCTTAGCTAGCACCCAGCTGGCCGCAGTAACAGCAGACTAATTTCAAAGGAGCTCTGAAAACTGAAAGTAACACCTCTGCTTCCTCATCTCATTATATGTCACAGGACAGGAACAAACAGACTTCCAATTCCAATTAGTTATCTCAATCCAGTGCCCATACCTCAACTGCTGGGCAGTCACCAATCCGTCATCGTCCCCCCACTCCCTCCTTGCCTCCACACGGCACAGACAGACAGCAGGCCCTTCACACCTCCCTACTGTAAAGCTGTCCAGAGCCATTACCCTGCTTCAGCTTAGATGGGCCTGAGAACACACAGCAGTCTAATTTATAGCTGGTGCAGCCACAACAGCAACAGCAGACTGGCCCCTGGGGGCAGAGGTGGTGGGGAGGCAGGGGGGAGGGAACCTGAAGCGGCAGCAAAAAAAAATATGGCAGGACAGAGAGCACAAGTAGGCATGTACACTTTGCTTGCTGAGCTAAAAGAACGTTGGCTGGCTGGGTGTAAATAAGAAGTGCCTTGTCTGTTCCGAAACATTCTGCTGTGATCTTAAGCTATCCCACAGAATCCATTCCCAACACGTGTGTCAAATTAGGTAAAGATGAAAGAATTGCCATAGGGATCCTTAGGGACACTTCATTCATTACATTTTGGGGGGTTACTATAAATGTACACATACAAACAGTAAGTGTGAACTTGGCAAATATGTGTATTATACAAGAAAACGCCCATGGGAGTTATGGCTGGCCTCTGGTTCCTGTTGAGGATATGGGTGGAACTGACATCTTGGCAGAAAACCTGGGAGCCAACTGTATCCTTTGAGAATCAAAAAAAAGCACGCCTCTCCTGTGGATAACCCTCCTGAAGAACCTAAGATCTCAGTGGATCCAACATCTGCCACCTCGATCCCTGAATCCACTTCCATCCACTCTTTCATCATCCCAGCGACCCCGGGAACAACATTAGCACTAGATAAAGTTGAAGCTCCAGGAATGATGAAGAAATGATGAACTTCCCAAGAATTCACCTTGGATGGCCCACTTGGGAGGAGAGGAACTATGTCCAACTACAGGTCTTGGATCATGGCCCAGCAAGAGCAAGGAACGGACAGGGCTTTCCGTTCCCTTCAAAAGTACATAGGCTCTTGCTAGAGCAACTGTTCAAACTGTACCACAGCTCTCTTTGGTAATGGTTCCCAGTTCTCTGCTTCAGTTTTCACTCCTGTTATTGGTCCAGGCTTCAGCCTCTTTGCCCGGCTCCTTCCTGTACTCAGTCTCCATAATGTAGTTCAGCCTCTGCAATGGCTCTGGCCACAACCCTTGACCTGGGCTCCACAACTAAGCCTCAGGCAACTGAAGCTGCCTCCCTCTGCAGGCACATAGCTTTCATAAGAACATAAGAAGAGTCCTGCTGCATCAGGCCAAAGGCCCATCTAGTGGACCTTCCTATATCTCACAGTGGCCCACCAGATGCCTCAGGGAACACACAGGACAAAAAAATACCTGCGTCCTGTTGCCACTCTAGCATTCTGAGGTAGCCTACTTCTGAAATCAAGAGGTTGCACATACCCATCATGGCTTGTAACCTATGATGAACTTTTCCTCCAGAAACTTGTCCAATCCCCTTTTAAAGGCATCTAGGTCAGATGCCATCACCACATCCTGTGGCAAGAAGTTCCACAGACTAATTACATGCTGGGTAAAGAAATATTTTCTGTTGTCTGTCCTAATTCTCTCAGCACTCAATTTTAGTGAATGTCCCCATATTTTTTTCATATTTATGCAAGAAAACACGAGAGCCAAGACCTGAATGTTTTGTATGTTACATTAAAACATACACCCACACACACTATTGTGGGCCCGTAGATCGGTAAATGTTTATGGCACCATAGTGACAATGCAACAAACCATTCTGGCAGTCCTTCCCTTCACATCTTGCCTAATACAAGGCAGTTACCACATTATGAGGATAAAATCTGCCATAAGAAAGGAGATACAATTTTTCAGTTTACATAAAACTTATTGAACTGCTGGCATTTTCAATATTATATTGCAGTAGGAGGATCCAGACACAGAAGATTCAAGGAACATCACACATCTGGTACCCTCTACAGAAGTAAATTCCACATCGCTGACAGAACCATGTCAGCCATGGACAAAATCCGAAGTTGAAAGTCAACCCGTCAGCACACTGAACCGGCTACACTATCAGTCTTCAAAATTAACATATGCTATTAATTCACACAATAAGAAAGAAAATACTCTGAAGTGGACAGTCTACATGGGAGGTTAAAAAAAGGAATCTGCTCAAGCCTACTGAAGTCTGAAAAGTCTAAATCCCTCTTAAAAAGTCATGCTCAATGGGAGCTTAAGAACAATATAATTTTTAAAGGTATGCTTTAAGCACTAGCCCAGAACTAAGAAACGGAGGTTCAGTCACATATTAGGACAAAGTTATGTCCATATTGGGTAACAGATACTCCAGTTATGTTACATAGATGGATTTATATTAAGGCATTTGGTAGATATTTCAGGCTGATTCTGGTCTACCTTATAATTCTGGGAAGGCCTCTGAAAAGGAATCCTGCCTGCATATTACAGCAATACAATAAAAATACCTCAAGGTGATCGAATCCAGATGTACCAGGTACAAGTGCTTGCAGTTTAAAGAGATATTGCACTTGTCTGAGCCTAACTGTGGCACCGACATGATTTGCACACATGTCTTATTTCACGGGTATGCCAAACACTGCAGCCGGATCACTGTGGAGTTGGCGAACTAATGGAAGAGGGAAAAGGTTGTATTCTAGAACCGGCTGATCTGCTGAGCTGTAATTTACCAGGGGAAAAGCCAAGGCATCAAAGAGGGCCATGTCACTCCACTTGTGCAATAAACTCCTTTCACCAACATCACTTCACACTTTGCAGAGTGCAAAGTTCACAATGCTGACATTGTTGGGTCTCCCACTAGCTGGTTCTTGGCAACCATCGGCTCTGCTTGGCTGTTCATTAATACGCAATCAGTACATTAACGGCTTTGTTCTATAGCCCTACACAGGGTGAGCTTTTTTTTTCCAAAAAAAAAAAAACCCTTCTGACCTCACTGGTGGAGTTCTTCTGTATGTGAGACAAAGGACACTTTTTCCAGTTTTATAGCCACAAGTAAACCATAAAATTGTAGGTAGTTGCACATATCACTTATACCAAACCTGTACCAAAAAAAAAAATCTATTTCCAATGCTTACTCCAACCAGCACCCCAAAGCAGTAGTTCCCAGACTTTTTAGCATGGGAGCCCACTTTTTAAAATGAAACTCTATCGGGACATATCTAGGTTCACAAGACTGGGGAAAAAAATCTAGAAAGAAATAATATTTTTATTTTCAAGTAATAATAATAAGCAGAAAAAAAGATGCTCATACACTTATCTCCCTGTATTTACACAGGCTTGCAAACTGCAGGAGCTGAACTCTTTGAAAGGCAATTAGCAGTTACCTGATTTTTGAACAGCCTCAGGACTTGAGGCAGTTATCTGATCTTTCCATCACTCATGTTTCCATTGGAGACTCTGCTCCCTGACCCACCAAAAATTGTGTCGCGAACCACCATTGGGTCCAGACCCACAACTTGGGAACCACTGCCCCAAAGATTTCTATAGCAGCACTCAACTGAACATTACAAGCAATTATGCCCCATGCTATGTGCAGCTCTAACCAATGTTATAGGAATCCTTGCCTGGGAAGCAAGGGAAATTGCTGTGATTCTGTGACACTGCCATCCTGCAAGTTCATGGATGAAAGCAGGTTAAGCTGCAAAATGGCCAATTTCAAGCCCTTCTTGTGACCTTTTTAGAGCAGTGGTTCCCAAACTGTGGGTTGGGACCCACTGGTGGGTCGTGACCAGATTTTTGGTGGGTTGCCAAAGAGTGATGGAAAAATCAAATAACTAACTGCCTCAAATACTGAGGCTATTCCAAAAATCAGATACTGTATCTGCTAATTACCACATAAAGAGCTCAGCTCCTGCAGTTTGCAAGCATGCGTAAATACAGGGAGATAAATGTTTGAGGGTCTTTTCTCTGGTTATATATACGAGTATATGAGAAAGCACAATCCTGTGCATGTTTACACTGAAGCAAGTCTCACTTTGTTCAATAATATCCATATCCAGGCGTAACATTTTGGTAGTGGTTTCTGAGCATGCAGACTGCTTCACATGTTAAGGACTACATCAAAATAACTATGTAAAGCCAGCAATAGTATATTCTTCCTCTTGGAAAGGGGGAAGAGAGGCAGAGATTTATCTATGGCAAACAAGTGAGTTCATTGCATAGGTAAGATTTGAACAGGGAAGTCCTGACACACAGCCCTGTTTTCCAGTCACTATGCAACATCAACTCTATGGTATGGTATAAGCTAGTGTTCCTAGGTTTGCAGACTTAGTGGATTATTTTTCCTGCTCACTCATGACCGCTTGCAACTCCTTGCTGGCCTCCACTGCACAAAAGTATTAAGAACCATCTCTTTGAAAAACACCCTGATCTCTTAAATATCCGGAGCTGTGAATGAGGAGATTATATCAGGTCAGGAAGCTAAACCTACATGTGCAGTACAGGAACAGACAACCGGCAATGCTGAAAACTCATAAGAATCCTTTGTATTTATACAGTGAAGAGAATTTAGCTCCAAACAGGGACAATGGGTTCACTCTTTGCTCAAAACAGTTATCAAATATAAGCCACTAACCACATTATATAGCAAGGAAAGCTGGGACGGAAAGATGCATAGTTAATGGTCACACTCAATGGTTGGAGGGCTTCATGTAACTTGTGCATCAATTACACAAGAGCAGTCAGACCTGACTACTATTGTATCTTGACAGATGCTGAAATATATTCAGCTGATGAGTTACTTATTCTATGGTAGGGCTATTCTGAAACTGGTCCATCCAAACGCAATAGAAGAACACAGTATCAGCACTTGAAGAATCAACTATGCAGTACAGAAATCATTAGATTCCCCCCAAAATTAATGTGGGTGTCTTTGAACGTGCTTTCCTTTTTCAGTTCCATTAGCATTGCTGGAAATACAACATGATACGAACATCCCCAGTGTATCAGTTCATCTAGTCCAGCTTCCTGTATTTCAGTGGCCCACCAAATGCCCCAGGGAGCACACAACAAAAGACCTGCATCCTGGTGCCCTCCCTTGTATCTGGCATTCTGACATAGCCCATTTCTAAAATCTGGAGGTTGCACATACACAACATGGCTTGTAACCCATGATGGATTTTTCCTCCAGAAATTTGTCCAATCCCTTTTTAAAGGCATCTAGGCAAGATGCCATCACCACATCCTGTGGCAAGGAGTTCCACAGACCAACTACATGCTGAGTAAAGAAATTTTTCTTTCGTCTGTCCTAAATCTCCCAACACTCAATTTTAGTGGATGATCAAACTTCCCTTTATAACTCAAAGCCAGAAACTTCATGTTTTGTTTTTTGGGTTTCAAATCCTATCTAACTTTCCAGCGCCAATGCAGTTGCAATGCAGCCCCAAGCCCCACATGTTCCCTTACCTTGAGGAGGCCTCTGTGACTGTCTCACCAACGCAGGATACAGTGCATGCCCCATTATTACAGCTGCATCAACACTGGAAAGATGGATAGGATTGGGCCCTTGGTTGTGTTTCTAAAGGATCACCAGAAAACCAAAATAGCCTATAATCTTGGGGAAACCAGAGGGAACACATTGATCATAGGAAACTGCCTTATACAGAGTCAGATCTTTCTTCTGCCTAGCCCAGTCTACAATGATTGGAGGTGGCTCTCCCAGGATCTTTCCTTGACCTAATTGGAGATAACCAGGAATTGAACCTGTGATCTTCTGCATGCAAAGCATGTTATCCATCACCAAGTTAAAATCCTGAACTAAGGTTTGCCATCTCTCAGCTTATTATAATGTTTTGCTCTCACACAGAACCAAAACTGCAAATAAGCCTCTAACTGTAAGCCTCTCTTTGAGGGCGTGCATGCATGTGTGCCTGCAACGAGATGTTTAAAATATGAGATTTCTAACTCTGCAAACGGTTACCAGATGTAAAGAAATTTGTAAATGATTCATCTATCATGATGATGAGTGTGTATAGACAATGCAATCTGGGCGAAGGCAAATTTCAGAGAGTATCTCCTTTTTGAGACGGGGAAGGGGGAGGGGGGGAGGAGAGCCAGCGCCGGGCTGATTGGTTCAGCTGAGCAAACGTTTGTTTTCAATTATATTTCAGATTCCTCTAACAATAACTGTGTGGAGTCTGGCACTGGCTCATCACAGCTTTTGAAGTGGTTCTCAACTTTTAACAGAAAGGGAAGAGCACAGGCAGAGGGGAGTCAATCACTAATTTCAGCTTTCAAGTCTCAACTTTTTCCACCAAACAAACATCAGAACAGAATTTGGACTTCTCATCTGAAGATGTAAACATAAAATTGGGGGGGGGGAGGATTTTTTTAAATTTAATTTTTTAAGTATATAACCAGGTTCAGATCACAGGACGAGGCTGTTCTCCTTGAAATTTTGAGAGGGCTACCAGAATATGGTATATTGGCAGAAGGTGAATTGTAACCCACAGTCTTCCGAGCAGGGGAAAATGGTGTCTCAAAGCTATCCTGAGGCCATGAGAAGTGAAAACTAGCTCACCCTCATTCATTTTCATTCACTGGTGCAAACAGGATCAACACGTGTCCAAGCAGATACAATTCAGGAATTGCTTTAACTAGGAGTTGGAAGGAGAGGGAAAAAGAAATCAAATCTAGTGTGCAAAAGTACTAGAAAGCTAGCAATAGCAAATGGTTCTGGATCACATTAACCACTGTGGAAAGCAAACACAGAGCCTAGTGATCCCCATGCAATTCGTCCAATACCTATCATGACTCAATCAATCGCAGCATGGTCTGAAGGCATGGGATACAGCAACCGGTGGAAGCTAAGCAGCTTTAGACCTGAATAGGAGACCCCGGAAACCGTATATTACCATTTACTGGTTTTTGTATTTTTTTGCTTTTGTAAACCACTTTGTGAATGACTTTCTGTTAAAAAGTGGTATAATAATAATAATAATAATAATAATAATAATAATAATAATAATAATAATAATAATATACTGCCCAAGGTCCACGCTGAACAGTTCCGTGCGGAACGGTTGGACACAATACAACATTTCCCCCCCTTCCTTTGCTTCACCACCAAAGTTGTGAGGAACATAACCATTATTCCCATTGCACAAATTACCAAGTGGGAGTCACAAGCCCATATTTATGGCCCTTTCAAGTGTGGGAGCTGTGGTTCTCACTGACAGTGATGAGCTGTTACCACAAGTGGAAGCAACTGTGTGACGGCCAACGGCATATGGAAGACTGTGAAAGCACTGAGCATTTGCCTGTCATTAACAGGAACTCTAAGGCACTGACCAAGCACGCAGCCACCCAAGGAATCCCTTGCTGAAGTGAAATGTGAACTTTTGCTGGCTAGGTCTCAATCCAGCACTCCAATTCATGGTTTGAGTCCAATCCTCCAAATCAGTTCAGGAAGCTTGAAGAAGCCTCAGGTCTAGGAAGGAGTATTCTCAGAAACCTCAGGCATTGCCAGGCAAAGCAAGATCTCTCCATAAGAAGGAACACTTGCACTATGGGCAAAAGTAAACCAAGCCATTTCTCTGAAATGCCTTCAAAGCAAGTCTAACATTAAGTATATATAGGAAGAAAAAAAATCAAGGTGGATTATTTTCTGTTTAGCAAAAAGGACTTCACAAGCAGCTGAAATCCAAATATCGCCCCCAAAAAACCACATTTTTCCAGCCGGGTTTCTCTACCACACCAGGAAAACCTTGTGTGCCTAGCAAGGCTGGTGGGCTTGGCATGGAGAGGCGAGACTGAAGTGGATTAATATGTACTTGCCTTCCAAATTTTCACTTTCATGGTTCATGTTTTTCAACCAATTCCACCAAAA
This sequence comes from Tiliqua scincoides, assembly GCF_035046505.1. Classification (NCBI taxonomy): domain Eukaryota; kingdom Metazoa; phylum Chordata; class Lepidosauria; order Squamata; family Scincidae; genus Tiliqua; species Tiliqua scincoides. Next base: position 239,963,831 of record NC_089822.1, on the reverse strand, counting down.
GAGAGCTTTATATGTGCTGGAGTATGTTTTTCTTTTATTTCAACTGCTCTCATTAGTTCAATATAAGGATCGGCTTTCTTCCTGACATGTATTCAAGATCACAGTCTTGTATTCTGGGTTAACTCAGTAACTATCAACTCCTGGTTCCATATTTGCATTAACTGAAAGAACTTTCTAAAAGTATCAGGCTTTCCTTCTCACTATACTAACAACAGCTCCAATCCTGAAAAGCAAGACAACAACTTGCCCCACCAAATAAAGAGAAGGCAAAGATGTCTCGGTAACTGAGAATTTAAAAAAAAATTTGTTACGGTTCTTAAAATAGATGCTGCACTCAGTCATAAGATCAAATCATGGTTTCTCATTATGTCTGAATATACACCAGTATACAAAACCACAGTTTGTGAGGGGCTGGCAAGCAGGACATCAAGCTATAGTTTGAACCTGTTTTGCACATACCAGTTTGCACTAATTGCGCTTTGCTGCTATGTCTGAATTCACAGTTCATTGACAAACCATAGTTAGGGCAATGGCTCTGCCTCAAGAGACTGCAGCATCATGGACATGGAAGTGGAATGCCAAAGCTGAGTGCTGACAGAAAATGAAAACGCACAATCAGTTCTAAACCATGGTTTGCCTGTTGTATACTTGAAAGTTCAAACCACAATGTGGATTCTTAACTCTGGCTAGAGCAAAATATGGTTTGGCATGAGGTCCAAAATGAGTCAATGGGTGATTGCATTAGAGGAAGGTATGGCACTGCTTGTGTTCTCCAGAGGTTCTTCATTCCCCCCCCCCCCCCACTCCTGCAAAAGGAAATAGATTGTTCATTTTTAAAAGTTCATAAAACTTCTGAGAGAAAAGGAGCCGCTCAGTATTACACTTCAAGCAGTGGTCAAGAGACATTTGGGATGCTCACAGAACTGTATTCCACACAATACTCAAAACTATGAGACACACTTGAGCTCAGGTGGGGAAAGATACTGAATTTTTCCCCCAAAACATATTGCTGATTTGAGAGCTGGGAAAATTTTCATTTATCCCACTCTAGGGAACAGACATTCCTGAAACAACCGAGCTTCAGCTGCACATTTATGGTGCAATAAAGAAATTATTTGGAAAGGCTATATCATATCAGTTCAAATCCCCAATTGACCCACAAATATGCACTGAAAGGATGAGAAAAATCCCCACTTTTACCTATTACAGCAATTGCAGGTGTGACAGTGTGATTAAAGAGTTTGAACACTGCGATCAAGACTTAATCTCAAGTCTGCAGCCGGTTCCTAGCCCTGGAACTGCTGAGGTGAAATAGTATTCAAGAAGAGAAGAAGCTTTGCATGGGCAGGTGCTTTGGGTCTGAACATCAGCTTTTGGGGCCTGGAAATGTGTGCATATGCTCCCCTACAAAACCCAAGAAATGATCGTGTTTCATTCACCTTGACCTGAAACATCTAAATTTGGTCTGCAGCCCTGCATAGGAACAGGAAGTGTAGTTCTGTACATGATGTGACTTTGAAAGATGAGATATAATTGCTCTGTAGTAAAAGCTGAAAGGGAGGGAACTTTTCTATTCTTGGTTTTGAAGTTGTTCTCTGTGGACCAAGATCTAACCAGAAATGCGCTGTGCAGCTCTTCCAAAACCAACATATTACATGATGAGGGTAGTCATGTTCCTGCATTACAGCTGACATGCTCCAGTGGCCACAAAGCCACCCAAACAAATGGAAGCAAATGAATTCTACAGTGGAAGTCTGGAAAAACAAACAAATCCCACACAAGATGAGGGAAGGAAATGTTCAGAGCAGACCATCACATTTACCAAGCAGCATGCCGGAACATGTGTGAAGGCCATTTACAAATTAACTTTTTTCCCCTTTTCAAAATCCTCAATTCCACAAACAGTCTTGGCTCATGACATCACTAACCCTTCAGCTGGTTTTTCTGGAGAAGGAACATTGCAAATGAAGCTGTCTAATATTCAAGAAAAATCCATGTTTTGGGTTGCGTCTAGAAGGATACAGATTTGCATCTGAAAGGGAAAAACTTGCAAGAGAGATGTGCAAGTCCAAGAGTCACTCATCTTTCCTCTCCTCCCATGCTGAGTTACTGAAGTCACATTCAGTGTTGACGGTACTATAGGAATTCTGGGTAATATCACTGCTACAGACAAAAGGGCAACTTCCCAAAACATGGCCATCAGAAACTGCTTCACGCTACCGTTTCTAGTTATGCAATTTTTGCAGCCATTATCATATCAGTGACTAAGACATAGTCACAACACACTGGTTGAGGCCACAATCCTATACATAAGTGAAGTGTTTCTCAAACTGTGTGTCGGGACCCACTAGGTGGGTCGCGAGCCAATTTCAGGAGGGTCCCCATTCATTTCAATATTTTATTTTTAATATATTACACTTGATGTAATATGGTATGTGACTGCATTTGGGGAAATGTTACAGATCTGTTCTTCTATTGTGTATATGATACATTGGATAGGATCGAATCCCATAGGAGTAAACGGGACTTACTCCTAGGTAGGATTGCATCCTAGGATTGTTAAAACTCTTCTTGCTTAATGATGTCACTTCCAGTATGACATCACTTCCAGTGGGTCCTGACAGATTCTCATTCTAAAAAGTGGGTCCCGGTACTAAAGTGTGAGAACAACTGCTAGACATACTCCTCTCCAAATAAGTCCCATTGAGTTCAACAGGGATTATTTCTGAAAAGTTATAAACAGGATTCAGTAGTCCAAACAATATAGCACTTTATTATTATGAATAGTATCCTGATTTTCAACTACAACAAAAGTTCACAAAAACCGCTTACACAGAAAGGACCACTCACTCTGAACATTCAAAAGTGTCATGACTAGTATTATTCAGTATAATTTATGTGCACACAGCTGGCAAGGTCAAAGGTCATTAAGGACTCACAGACTATAACATACAGGGGCATGGAAAGTATGTTTCTGGGCTTCAAATCAGGAGCAAGCAGGTAGGTTGACTAGAATCTACGGGAAGATCTCGGAGTAAACTAGCAAGAGTTTCTGACAACAGCAAGTAAAAATATGCATACAGAACCACATACGCAACTTTTATGGTCAAAAGCTTTTGCAGTGCTTCCTCTCTTCCTTACCTCCAAGTTTCTTTTGTAGACAATGTCTTCCTCCAATAGGCCCTACACAATTTCAGTCACAACCATATGCTACATTGCTATTTATCTGCATTACCAGATCAGGGCTACAATCCTATGCACACTTTCCTGGGAGTAAGGCCAACTGAACATTATGGGCCTTACTTGAACGTTATGGGCATAGGATTGTACCCCAAGTCCCATTCTGTTAAACTATAGACTCCCAAGAATTCCTAACCTTCAGGCTCTGTAGAAAAGCACATCCTTCTAGTTATCACTTCCTTCACCAATCAGGCTCCATCTCCTTTTCCTGCTGAGGTTCCATTTTCTCAGTTTTGTGGTCAGAACAAAAGCAGGTTTGCATTTTGAACCATCACCTTCTTGAACACCTTGAGATCTGTTCAAAGCCTCATGAGGGACGTCAGTGCAAAGAACCAGGAAGCAACGGTGAGACAAGCTGTTCCCCACTGCTGAACGTTACTCCAAGACCTTCCTCTCTGTGTTGAGTAGAAACCGCCAATATAATTTTCAAGTTGACCTATCACTGTCAAGGCAAAACACTTGTTCATTTTTGAAAGGGAGGCGAATGATTATCACAATGTTCCCAGGATACTGCAACACCTACTTCATTAGGCTGGGTCAGTAGCTACACACCATACTAACAAAGAACAGTAATTGCAACGGGGGAACTAAAATGTGGAAGTGATTAATAAGAACATTTCCAAAGCGTCAGAAGACTAGAAGATTCAGGAAGCCATCCAGGAAGCAATTGAAAAAGTTATTAGACAAAGGAACTGTTACACTGCACTTCCACAGATTCAGAGGGTAGTGTCTGTGGGCTGCATTCCTTTTCTCAAGTTACATATATATCCCTTCAATTAATTCACCTTCAATTAGTCCAGTGGTCTGCGTTTCTTGCTTTATTTAAATTTTGAGAAATCTTATGAGAAGACCTACCTCCACCTCACAGCTGCTTTTAAGTAAAAATGAAAATATCAGATCTGTTCAACATGGCCCTTGCATTTGTCTGTTTTCGTCCCTTATTTCTCTTCCCACCCCAAAAAAGTCACAATGTTTTGCCTCTTACTTCGTACAAGAGGTAATGAAGCCATTTACTTATGGCCCTATTCTTTGCCATGGTGGCACCTAGAAATGGCCACGGCTTTAGGAATGTTGCTACTTCAGAGGATCACAGAACTTCAAGTGAACTTTACCCAACAGCCAGGAAGTGATTTTCTACCTGCTAACTTGGACAGAGAAGTGACAAGTGCACGTACCAAGGAATTAAACTGATTTAATTAACAAAGATCAGAGGGCATTTGTCACCATAGAAATATGATGCCAGTACAAATGCCAAGACATGTCCTTGACACATGTGCTTTTGTATTGTACCCATTATATTGATTTATGCCATAGTTTTCTATACATAAAAAATTGTGCTTTCTCATATACGAGGGTCGCCCAGAAAGTAATGCACCACATTTTTTTTCTTCAACAATTATTTATTGAACACAATGAAACTTACACACAAGAAAGAATGAGGCTGGGTTGAGAGGCCCAGTACTTGTTAGAGGGGAGAAATGAGTGCCGCTCATCAAATGTAGCAAAATATATATTTAAGGCACTGTCGAGGCGTAAATTCCTCTGTATTTCCTTGCCTGATGAATGATTGGTGGCTGCCCTGAATGTTTTAATTTTGTTTTCTTGTTGGATTGTTTATGCCAATAAAGGTGAAATGAATGAATGAATGAAAAATGCCAAGATATTATATTTTTGATAGATATTCATGGGTGCTGGTTTGGATTCCTTGGTTCATGTTGTCTAAAACAGCACAAGCTTCAGTTGCACATTTGCTATCTCTGAGTAGCTTGAAGGAAGGGCTTTGCTAGCAAACAAAATTACCGTAAGTGCTCAAAGAGAAAAACAAGCACCAACCTGGGTACATAATGTTTCTGAACTACTAAAAAAAAAAAAGAGAGATCTGTGTTTCTTATTTATTGTCACACATAATCCAAGATCATCCCAAGGAAATTTGCAATTTTTACCCCCAGAAATTTTAAAATGTATTTTTTAAGAAAACATTTTCTGGTATCAGTAGAGAGCATCCCTTCCTAGTTTAAAGACTGTCCAGATATGAATACCACAAACACATGCCTGGCCTCAAAAGAGAGAGAGAGAGGGAGACCTTGGCAAACATTTCAAAGAATGTTATACATGGTTTGTTTAAATTTTCAGAAATTGAGACAATTCTTCCTGTACAGCCAGAACAAACGAAATACCGGTACCAGCTGAGTCAAAACCAATGGCTTTTAAGGATGCAGGAGACAGTGTACTATGTTATACAGCATAGTATTCATATTGCTTCAAGCAGTGTTTGAAACGAGACCAGCTCTCTTACACAATTCCAAAGGAATAACAGAGAAATAAACACGATCCAAATCATTTGAGGAAGCACTGATCAAAGTTTGTGGCCTGAAACATAACTGTAAACTCAGTGCAACAAGAAATGCCCTCCAGCTGTTAAAGCAGGTGGGGGGAAACTTGTCCGGTTCCCCGCCTGCATGACGTGGTGAGCAGCTATTGGTCTGGGGATGGGGCAAGCTGGGGCGTAGTTTAATGGCTGGCGCCCAGGCTTGCCCAGCCTCTGTTCCTCAGCAGCAGTGGAAGGAGCAGAAGGGAGCTGCAGCGTTGAGGCTACCAGGGACCAGCATGGCAGGCCAGAGGGGCTGCGGAGGGGAATCTGGTGCCAGGGATAGGTAGCAGCTTCCCTGTGGTGGCACCCACAGTGTGTTCCTGTTCAGCATTGTTTATCCCTCCTTCATTGTTCATCCTTCCACGTGGTGTTTCTTTCAGCCTTCTCCTACTGGGCGGCCGCCCCGCCTTCTCCTCCTCCTCAGTTTCTCTGGTGTTTCCTTCAGCAAAGGCTCAGAGCAGCACCATCAATTCTAGTTGGGGGGGGAAGGGGGCTGCCCACCTTCCTGCACCTTCACCTGCCTTCACTCCGAGGCTCAGAGCAGCGCTCTGATTTCTAGCTGGGGGGAAAGCGGGACTGCCCACCTTCCTTCACCTTCACCTTTCACTTGTTGGAGCAGGGAAGGCAACTGAGCTCCATGCCTGAGCCTTGCAGTGTCTGGCAAGAAGGGAGAATGGCTTCCAGGAGAGCATCAGCAAGCACCCCACACACACACACACACACCACTTTTTGCTCTTGAGGGCTCGGACAAGCCTCCCCCTTTGCCTTTCAGCCCCCCTCTCCCCCTTTCTTTTCTCTATTACTTGGGGACAGGCGATGGGAGGCAGCTTGGAAGGGGCAGCGACTGGTGATAAGGGGTGCACGGGGTTCTGTCTCAAAGCTGTAGCTCAGTGCTTTTCATACTGCTTATAGGCAACCATGCCCAGAGGAATAAGAAAGCACCCTCCAGCCCCTACTCCTCTTTCTTCTTCAGATGAGGAGGAAGATGCTCCCAGGCTGTGGCTGCAGTCTTGTCCACACTTTCCTGGGAGTAAGCCCATGAGTGGACATGCACAGGATTCTACTAGTTGCTCCTGTAGAGGCGCTAGAGAAAGGGAGCATATCGAGGGACTGGACTTGGGGGTGTGGGCAACATTTCAGCTGCTCCCCCACCCAGTTGGATGCCTAATGGGAAGGACAGTGGGGCTAATCTAATGCAGATTCTTTCGTTCAGAATGACAGCCTTGGAGAAGCCAGGTGAGCAGCAGCCTCCAGTTAAACCTCTTTCTGCCCCTGCAGCAGCTGTGAGCCAAGTGAACATCCACAAGCACAGGTTGCACCAGCACACACAGTGCCAGCACTTACAGCTCCAACAGTGTCTGTCCTGGAGAGTCAAGAAGCAACAAACCATGACCAGGCTGTTGTCAGCACCTGCGAGGACCCAGGAACAGAGATGAGGCGAGATCACACAGGTATACAACTCGGCCTGGCTCTGGGCAAAGGATGACCGGGAAATGAACAAGCCCCAAAATACCCAGCCTGCACCAGGAGTTGCAGAACCAACGCTCACTGCATCAACGGGTGAAAGCAGATAGGGGAATAGCACGGCGGGGGTCAGAGGCCGGGTTGAGAGGGATGGAGGCAGTTTGCCGGCTGCAGCACTGGCACTGCCCCCCCCCCCAATGCAATATTGGCTGGGATAGGGATTTCCACCAATGACGCAAAAATCTCTCACCCCCACATTCAGTACCAGGTCCAGAGCAACCAGCTGTTGCGAATCAAAGAACAGGGGCACCTTTGCGGGGGTCTGCAGTGACCACTGCCCTCCCTTTCAAAAGGTTCTCCTCAGTTTCTGGCATCCCCTATGAGCTTACTCCTTACGGCTAGTATTCTTATGGTGTCTTCTACCAGGCCCACAACTGATCCGCAAATGGAAAATGGACAAGAATTGGAACAATTGGATTATATATGCTGCTGTGGTTATACTGATGTAGCCAGCCAAGGTGGCCACATTATTCAATATTTAACACATTTAGAATGTTGAAGGAATATATAGGTATACCTGGGCTTGCTTTGGTTTAACTCTTTAGATTGCAAGCATCGCATTTTCCTGCCCTCGCTTGGTGCACCCCCCAGGATGAACCTGGGGTCCAGATCATGATCCCGACTTAGGCTAATTTGGACAATCAACCCAGGAGTGGGCATTCAATTTCAAGGAATGTATCAGCCCAGGCCGCAGGCGCAACTGGGGAGTGATGGGTCGACCCTTATGCTCCTGCTACTGGTTTGTTTTGATAGGAAAATGTAGCAGGGCAGACTTCACCTTCTCCCACTCATGAGTCCAGTGTAACAGCAAGCATGCAGTCTCTACACTCCAAACCATCAAGATTCGGACAGGGACAGAGGCTGTAGGCAGGCCAGGGTTGGAAGGGTGGAGAATTCCCCTCCCAGACAACGACCCACCCTGATTCATATCACCTGCATTGGTGGACACTTGCAGGGCTACTCTGACAAAGAATTTGCACGCTACTATTGCAACTTAGACAAGGGTTGTAGGATTCCCGTACTTCCTCCCCTTGGCCCACCTGACCAGATGGAGGGTCTGCTTACCACCCTTACCTTTCTGGAAATCTAGCTTGCCACTGAAGGCGAGTGCTGTTGTCCTTGGTGGTAATTAGGCAGGTAGGGCCTGCTTAAAGCAGGAACCTGGGTTCATTAGGTTCCTTAGGGACTTGCAGGTGTTTGTCAGGCAGTTAAGAACATAAGAACAGCCCCACTGGATCAGGCCATAGGCCCATCTAGTCCAGCTTCCTGGATCTCACAGCGGCCCACCAAATGCCCCAGGGAGCACACCAGATAACAAGAGACCTCATCCTGGTGCCCTCCCTTGCATCTGGCCTTTTGACAAAGCCCATTTCTAAAATCAGGAGGTTGCGCATACACATCATGGCTTGTACCCCGTAACGGATTTTTCCTCCAGAAACTTGTCCAATCCCCTTTTAAAGGCATCCAGGCCAGACACCATCACCACATCCTGTGGCAAGGAGTTCCACAGACCAACCACACGCTGAGTAAAGAAATATTTTCTCTTGTCTGTTCTAACTTTTCCAACACTCAATTTTAGTGGATGTCCCCTGGTTCTGGTGTTATGTGAAGTTACTCTGCTTGCAGGGTAATAGCCCCAGTAGCGCTATTCTTTCGGAGGTTACAAGCCGCGTAAGGGGGTGGGAAAACCCCATTGTTGTCTGTGTGTACCTTGGGAGATGTGGGAGGACATGTGCACCTGGCTGCAGTTCCTGGAATTTTGTAATAGAGGTATCCTTGTGGCGGGCAGGGCAGCAGCTTTAAGCAGAGCTGCAGGCCATTCCTACATAACTAGTAGCTAGGGGTTTAGCATTTATTTCGGGGGCAAGTGGTGCTCTGTTTCATGGCCCAATGCATAGGAACACCAGAGATCTGACCTGCGGAACAGTTCCCAATGATGGTGGTGCACACCTGTGGGCAGAGGAAATTTAACAAGCCTCAGTGCATTTACTGCATGGCAACCAGGCAGTAGAGTTGGTTGTCAACCAGTAAACCTTTAAACCACCACATGCTAGGTGATTAGAGTGTCATCTTGCAGTGCTTACAGCTGATTTGACCTTTTTAGAGCTTCTCCCCATCTTGGTTGTTGTTCACCTCCAAGGGTTAGAGTTTAAGGACTCCACAGTGCAATTTTGGTGCGATAATCTGGCAGTAGTTCACGTTATAAATCAGCAAACCTCCCGGTCCCCAGGAGTCATGCATTTAGTATGCACCTTTGTACTACAACGCCTATGTCTTAACATGCTATTTGTGGCTAGGCATGTTCTGGGCTTGGCTAATGGGATAGCCGATGCTCTCTCTCTCGTTTCCAGGAGGAGTGTTTTCGCCAGTTGGCACCCTGCGCGAGAGAAGAGCCGGACCCCAAGCCCCAGTAGTTGTGGAACCTTGGTTGCGAGACGCCAACAGGGCAGTGAATGCTTCCCTGGCCCTAAGAACCTAGGCAAGTTATAAAAGGAGACTAGGCAAGTTTTTCGGGGCATTCTGCCCTGGTGAAGTTTTTGGCACAAAGTAGGTGGGATGCCTCTGAGCGTGCCCTACAGTTCATGGATGTGCACTGGACCCAGACTGGCGTGAGGCTCAGGCGGTCGAAGACAGACCAGGTTGGTCATGAACAGTGGGTCCAACTGAATGGGGCAGGGAACTCCCCAGCTTGCCTGGTCACAGAGCTGCGTGAATATGTGGCTCGAAGAGGCATGTCCGATGGGCCGCTCTTTGTGCACAAGGAGCACCGTTGTGTTGAGAGTGGGGCCGACGTAGCACAGGAGGCACACAAAGATGTCAGTGATGGTTCCCCAATGGGGCAGAGGAGGCTGGGGCCACTGGCAAGGTTCCAGTTCCTGGCTGTGGTGAGGAAGTGTTGGGATGGTCTTGGCCAGGACTCAGCCAAGTTTGACCTTCATTCATTTAGAAAGGGAGCAGCAACAGCTGCTGCTGGCATGGGTTGGGATAGCGGGGAGAGCAAAAGAATAGGTAGGTGGAGATCTCGGGCATTTAAGAGCTACATGCGCCCCAAGGCAGGTGGGTCACCTTTTTATTATCACCTGATTTCATGTTTACTTACATTGTTTTGTATTTCCTTCTTTAATTGTTAGGTTTGGGCCTTTCCCTGCCAGCGAGGGCACTAATTTGTGGCCACTTCACTGTCTTCTGGGCTCACAAGCAAGCTCTCAAGAGTGAATTCGGATCTCAGCTGGGCCTGGGAGCACAGGTTTCAGTGCAGAGGGCCACCAGAAGAGGGATGAAGTGGGGGCAGTTACTGCCCATGGTGTGTGAGTGTATACAGGGAGCTCCTCCTCCCCGGGTGCTTCTCATACACATTGGCGGTAATGACCTTTGCCTGAGGACAGGGCTGTCCTTGAGGCAGCAGGCGGCAGAAGACCTGGCCACACTGAGAAGCTGGATGCCTGGTCTGATCATCTGCGCTGGGTTTGGAGGTGTACTACAAGCCCGGCTGGAGTTAATAGAACCAGAAGGAAGGTGAATGCGCACCTGGGGAAGGAAGTGTCAGCAGCTGGCGGCCTGGTGCTTTGCCACCCAGATACAGTGAACTCTCTGCCGCACCTTTACAGGGGAGATGGCATGCATCTCTCAGAGGTTGAGAACCATATCTTTCTGTCAGACTTGCGACGGATCCTGCAAGGACAGATGAAAAGGGACAGTGACTCTTCCCCTGTGAAATGTAAGAGGAGCACCACTTGAAAAGTGGCATACTTGTAACAGTATTAGGGGAATTCCAAAAGTTGCTTGTGACATGATGCTTATGTTGTGTGTGAAGAGAAAGAGAAAGCCAAATTCCACCAGGCTAACGCAGCACCTTGCATAAGACTGAACTTCCCTTTGGATCCAGGCCACAGCTTGCTGCTCATACATTTCTCATTCAGTGGGGCAGGGAGTGCTCCACAACACAAATACTTGTGTAGGCAGCAGAATGTACAAGCAGGTCCAACAGAAAGTTATCTGCCTATTACAGGCACCTATTTTGTACCTTGCCTATTACAGCAAGGGGTACACGGTTCAGATGCGTAGGCTGAGAACTCAATTCACGAGACCACAACAAAGGGGAAAGGCTCCTTACACAGCCGGGAGACAGCCTTGCTGCCTGGACCAAAGGGAGTTAAGTATTTCACACATTCTTCAAGCAGCCTACCCGTCTCAACAAGCAGAGCTTCCTTGCCAGGTTCACAATACTGTAGAGCCCACCTTGCTCTTTTGCTTGCATTTGTTTTTTAAGCCAGGGCAGTTAACACACCCGGAGTGCTCTTTGCAGCTAAATGGCTTAAATATACACCAGGGACTATTCTACAATCTCCAAAGGGACAACAGACAGAGACACAAGGAAGCTGTAATAAGTTGACATTGCTCACACACCTGAGTAGATTCCATCATTTGCTTACATGGAGACAAGAGTCCGGTCATTTAAAACTGAAGCTGTGGAAGACAAACCAGCTCTCTCTGGTTCAGAGCCTGTCTGTGCTACATGCTAAATTCCACCCAGTTCCAAATTTTTGTCTATTTTCCCTTTACTAGCCAATGAAACCAGAATCTCTCTCTCTCTCTCTCACACACACACACACACACACACACACACACACACACACACACACGACGGGTGAAGCAGCCGTGTTTGGACAACTGGAAGACATTTAAGGGGTTATATTTCACAGGGCCTCCAACCAGGCAAGTTTCCTATGATATCCATTTTATTACCCCTGATAGCATTTGCAGACCAGCAGCTCTCTAATCCGTTATGCCTTCCCCTGTCTCTTCTCCCCAGCTGGAAAACAAGAGGGGTAAATCTGACTGTCAGTGCAACTGCCACCCTGGGATGCCAAACAAGTAAGGGAAAAGACAATCTTCAATAAACAGGCATAGTCACACCAGCGGACACGTATATTTTGTGTACTACTCAGACATGTACATCAATTCAAATAAGCCGGCACGTTAAAGAAAAGCCTCAGTAAAGGACAATAAGCTTTAACATGTACCACAGGGCACAAGCCTCACCAGGTCTACTCAGAAGTAAGTCCTATTTTGTTCAAAGGGGCTTACTCTCAGGAAAGTGTGATTAGGATTGCAGTTACAAGCATCTACACAAGCCAAGTTCTCTCTTTTAACTTCTCTAAAAGCTATTTACTTTTAGCTTTTTACTTCTCTTTTTACTTCTGTTTTTTACTTCTCTAAAAGCTATTTACTTTTAGCTTCTTCTCTTTTTACTTCTGTTTTTTACTTCTCTAAAAGCTACTTACTTTTAGCTTTTTACTTCTCTTTTTACTTCTGTTTTTTACTTCTCTAAAAGCTATTTACTTTTAGCTTCTTCTCTTTTTACTTCTGTTTTTTACTTCTCTAAAAGCTATTTACTTTTAGCTTCTTCTCTTTTTACTTCTGTTTTTACCTCTCTAAAAGCTACTTACTTTTAGCTTCTTACTTCTCTTTTTACTTCTGTTTTTTACTTCTCTAAAAGCTACTTACTTTTAGCTTCTTACTTCTCTTTTTACTTCTGTTTTTTACTTCTCTAAAAGCTACTTACTTTTAGCTTCTTACTTCTCTTTTTACTTCTGTTTTTTACTTCTCTAAAAGCTACTTACTTTTAGCTTCTTACTTCTCTTTTTACTTCTGTTTTTTACTTCTCTAAAAGCTATTGCAGTTTTAAAAAATAAAGTACGGTGTGTGTATATATATATATAAAAGGCAATGTTAAATGTTGTTTACATGTCCACATTAAGTTAATCATCAATGCACATATCAATGAATCCATCATTTTAGACTACCCCCTCTCCCCCAACTTCTCATACATTACTTTCCCTTTAGTTAAGAAGTTGTCAAACGGGCACATTGCAATGCGATGTCCTTTGCCTGTACCACTTTAAGGGGAGGGGAGGTGAGAATGCAGCAACACGATCCCCAGGATCGTGCCACTGTCAGGGAGGAGGGGCTGTCTTTCATTTGCAGCAGTAGGCTCCCAGGGATGCAGGGAGCCCTGTGCAAGCCTCTACAGGGCTCCCTGATGCACAGAGAATGAAAAATAGAATGATCGCGACCCCCTTCCGGTTTCGTGATCACAAACTGGAAGTGGATCACGATCATTATTCTCACATTCTCCGTGCATTGGGGAACCCTGCGAAGGCTTCCGTGGGGCTCCTCACACCCATAGGAACCTGCTGCTGTGATGCGTAAGTGAAAGCCCCTGCTCCCCTGTCAGCAGCACAATCCTGGGGATTGTGTCACTCCATTCCCCCCTCCCCCACAAGAACTTACCCTGTGAGTTTTACTCTCAAGAAGTTTGAGAAACCCTGCTTTAGTTTATTAAGAACATAAGAAGAGCCATGCTGGATCAGGCCCAGGGCCCACCTAGTCCAGCTTCCTGTAGATCACAGCGGCCCAGGGAGCGCAAGGAGTGCACAAAACAAGATACTTGCATCTCGCTGCCACTCCCCTGCATCTGGCATTCTATTTACCCTCACACCCCTCCCCAATGAAGACACCAGACTACAACTTGGGCTTAACTTGGTCCATTCATTGGGAACTATTCTTCAATGTGCCTGTACATGGTAGCAACTACAACAAAGCACACTATCATAAATGTCTTTTTTTTTAATCACTCACAACTTAAAAACACACTAACCACAGTAGAAAAACATAACACACTGGTTAGCACACTAACACCGGTTAGTGACAATGGATCAGCTTATTCCCATCACTAAACCGAACGCTTCTTTGCTATATGATAGACAAGCATTACAATTTTCCTGCATTTGAGCTGAAGTAGTTCATTCAAAACAAAGCTCATTCACTGGTCCCGTATTGTATGGTGTACAATATTCACCATATGCAATTTCCACTGTATAAACAACTCCATTTAAAAGTGTGGGTTGAACTTTTCCCAAGGCAAATGTTACTGTACTTTGGGTGCAATCCTACACATATGCCTACTGAACACAAAGGGACTTCCTTCTGAGTAGCTAAACATCACTCTGTTAACCTAGGATTATAATTCCCAATTCCTGCAAATTTGTGATTTGATCTGCTTTCTAATGAGGCGCTCTGCCTAAGCAAAAGGTGCATAGGCACATATCTGTATCAAATAGCGCCAATATGGACTGGCTAGTTGATACAATCCAGTCTACAGGCAAAACGCTCCAAGTGTTTTAGCGCCAAACAATAGCTAGGAGCAACTGTCATGCACTTTAAATTCACAGCCTCTCACTTCAAAAGGCGACCTCCTAACCCTCACACTCTTCCTAGCTGTCGAGGCTGCACAAATCCACCCCCTTCCCAAAGACAGTCCAGGGTGGAGATTCCAAGCTGCCTGAGCACAAGAGCCCCAGGAGACAAATACTCTAGCATGCATCTCAATCAAGTCCCCACAGAGCTGTGGAGGTGCTGGCAAGAGGGGTGACAGTTCAGAAAGTCCCAGTGGATTCACACGGTCAAAGTTTTCACACAGAGATTGCAATTATTGCATTTACAGTTTCATTGTCAACCAAGAGTTCTTGTCAGTACACGACATCCATGCTTTGTTACTCATGACTCTAACATTCCTATCCTCTCTATGTTGTTTAAATCTTACTTTGCTGTCTTCCCTACCGTCAACATTTAGACACCTCCTTCCTTAGGTTATTCTGTGAAGACATAAGTACTCTGTTGGTGCAGAAACAGGTCAACTTACGAACAAGCTCATCACTCACCTGCACTATGGAATCTGCTCCCTGAAGAACAGTAAGAGAGAAGAGGTGGATAACAGCTGCTAAACAAGTGGTAGGCCCCGAGACTTTCAGTCATAGACTTGATACACTCAGTAGCCACAACACTATTGGTACTGTGAATAAGAGGTGTGGAAGTACATAACCAAGTATTCCGTTAACCAAAAAGGTGGTCAAACACCACTGCTGGGAAACAGCACCATAACTGCTATGCCTGTGGTACAATAGCAAAAATAGAGGTCAAATTATACATGATGCAGGAGATCTATGTTCAGATTGTCCCACTAACAGCAGCTGTAAAAGCAGGGGGTGATTGGGACTGGGATCATTGTGCTGAGTGAGGATTTTAACCCTTCCCTACTTGTACCACTCTCCAATTTAAAATCATTCCTGCTTTCTGTCCCCAAAACTTTTACTAGCCAAGAAAGGGAATCCATACAGGTGCCTGCAAGTTTTCCACAACACACTTAAAAGAAGCTTTGACAGTGGGATTCAAGACTCGGAAACTGCTTGGTTCTGATCACAGTTCGGATCCAAATTCCCTCCTCACTCACATGGCTGCTTTTAGCGAAAGCAAATCCAAACTCCTACTCACATATCCTTTGACCCTAGTATCTAACCCTATAAACTGGGAAGTCCCCACAAGCAACGCTTTCAATTGCTTGTGGGGACTGATAATCCTCTGCTTTACAGCATACCAAGCAAACTTTCAACTGAAGATAAAGCTCATCTTGTTCATAACCATAAGAGGACATCGATTGTGGGTCCTCCAAAGCTAGACAAAGCTACCTAAGAAAGAGAATTGCAACAGACTTACATTCTCTCTGGTAGCTCATTCCAAAAGTTGGTGGTGTAGACAGAGCTTACAGAAAACTAGGAGTGCTTTTCTATAGCTAGATAAAAATGACCCTGGTGCTAAATCAACCCTGGTATCAGACCCTGGTGTTACAAAAATGTATTTTTTTTCTTTAGATGTTTATAGCCTACATCTAGTCCAGCTTCCTGTATCTCACAGCGGCCCCACCAAATGCCCTAGGGAGCACACCAGATAACAAGAGACCTGCGTCCTGGTGCCCTCCCTTGCATCTGGCATTCTGACATAACCCATTTCTAAAATCAGGAGGTTGCGCATACACATCATGGCTTGTACCCCGTAATGGATTTTTCATCTAGAAAAATCCTGGACTCAAAAGTGAAGAAGAGAGAAGCACACTAAAACAACAGCCTACTAAAAGAACAGCCTTCAACCTTTCTAAACTTAGGACTCACCTTTAACCCAGTCTTGCAAATAAATGCACCAAAGGTAACCAGCCTGCTAAAAAAATTTTAATAATCCATTTGCCTACCTATATCAATTATTCAGAAATATCTATTCTCATATATATCTATAGCCTTTCAGCCCAGTTTCTTACCCAGTGCCAATACAGGTGGGCCGAATGGTCCATGCTGTATCATTTGTTCCCTTACCCTGTACAGAAACCTTGCCTACCCAATAGGGCTACTCAGATCTGCCGGAGAAGCCCCATGTTTAGGGGATCTTTCACATTTTCTCCACTCATCAAGGAGCCCTTGGAATTCTCATTCACCAAGGGAGCAATGGATCTTTGTTAGAGGGCTATTAGCACCATAAAAAAATAAATAAATAAAAACTACAATTCCCACGTTTCTTTGGGGGAAGCCACAAAAGCCTCTTCAGCTTTGTACAGCAGGTATGTTGAAGGCTATTTGCTAGAACCTCAAGCCTTGCTGCAGAGATAAAATATAGTGCCTCAGTATTCAACACTTATTGATTTTCTTCTTAACAGTTTGGAGCATTTCCAGATACAGAAATTAGCAGATTTACAAGAACAAATACATTATGAAATGCTTTTGCATGTGTGAGAACTATTCATTTGTCAGCTGCCTACAGAGAAGGTTGTTTTCCTATCCTGGGAATGTTTTCTTCACCCCTACTGCTCCTCCCCACAACTCTCTATCTCCCAAGACCATTCATCCTCCAACTTTCAAATGTCACTCTTTGTAAATGGTTCTGAATATTAACACAAGCTATTGAGCTTTGGCTTCCTTTGTATGTGGCCCTTGCGTTTCAAATTGCAAACACTGTGGGGAGGAAAAGCCAAGTGTGATTGAAACCCACAGTTTTTCAAGAGGAAGGGAGACCCCTGAGGTTTTCACTCTGGGACCCTGAAGTCCTTCAGTTTGAAAGGCACTGCAGAAAGCATCCCCAGGAGCTTTACAGAGAGCATCACAATTAAGTCATAACTACATTGCTGATAATTCTATCGAGAAGCATGCTGGCACTCTAGCAGGGCCGTTCAAAGTCATCTGTATTCCATCTGGTTGTACAGGCTGGTCCTGGATCCTAAGATCTGGGTAAAGTCTACAGCAAAAGATCTACAGCAAAAGTCTCATTAAAGCATGATATCTGGGGAACAGCAAAGGCAAACCAAAGCATGCCAAAACCTGTGAATAGATCTGAACAAAGACGGAAAAGCCCTCATGTACCCAAATGAGAAGCAAGACTGCTAATTAAAACAAAAATTGCTGTTTCAGCACACGGTGGTGTCATCGGAGGACAGGAAGAGAGAGGTTTAAGACCTAATGTTAGAAAACTCATTTTAACAAGGAGAATTTAAATCCAATTTCATGCAAGATGAACAAAATGCAGGTGTACTCAGACATGGTGCAGAATGAATGGCCCAACTGCCATAAAGCCATGCATACACACACAGGCATGCACCGCCTACTAACTGTTCGCTTAACAACAGACTGCATATATGACAATGGTCAAAGCACAATAAAGATGCTCTGAATCAGGCAATCACATCTTCCACAGCCTGCGGCAGAGTGTCTGTTTATACAACAGAGAGGGCTCTTAATGCAAAGAAGAGGCAATCTATCTCCAGCAGCCTATGCAGCCAGCTAGTGCCTGGAACAGAGTGTCTGCTTACACAACACAGGCAACAGATTGGTCTGAATATTCACTTAACGACTTAACCACATAACAACGGGGATAGGAGAACATATCCCCGTCTTTAAGTGGTGCACAGCTGTATTCTGAATGAAAATGGAAGACAAGTTCCAAAAATATTTCACTTTCTGGTGGACAGAGCAATGTAAGGGTCAACCCAATGTGCAGCAGCAATGAAGAAGGCCAGTTCTGTGCTTGGGATCATGAGAAAAGGTATTGAGAACAAAATGGCTAATATTATAATGCCATTGTACAAACCAATGGTAAGGCCACACCTGAAGTATCCAGTTCTGGTCGCCACATCTCAAAAACGATATCATGGAAATGGAAAAGGTGCAGAAGAAAGTAACCAAAGTGATTACTGGGATAGAGCATCTCCCTTATGAGGAAAGGCTACAGCATTTGGGGCTCTTCAGTCTAGAAAAGAGGGGCCTGAAGGGGGACATGATTGAGATATACAAAATTATGCAAGGGATGGATAGAGTAGATAGAGAGATGCCATCTCTCTATGTCCATCTCACATAACACCAGAACAAGGGGATAGCCACTAAAATTGAGTGTTGGGAGAGTTAGGACAGACAAAAGAAAATATTTCTTTACCCATCGTGCATTTAGTCTGTGGAACTCCTTGCCACAGGAACTGATGATGGCATCTCGCCTAGATGCATTTAAGAGGGAACTGGACAAATTTCAGGAGGAAAAGTCCATTATGGGTTACAAGTCATGACAGGTATATGTATGTTCCTGATTTTGGAAGTAGGCTACCTCAGATGCAAGGGGTGGGCACAAGGACGCGGGTTGTGTCTTGCATCGTGTGTGCTCCCTGAAGCACTTGGTGGGCCACTGTGAGATACAGGAAGCTGGACTAGATGGGCCTATGGCCTGAGCCAGTGGGGCTGTTCTTATGTTCTTAAACTACAATTCCCAGGAGGCCTTGCAGGTCTCTTGTTATCTGGTGTGCTTCATGGGGCATTTGGTGGGCCACTGTGAGATACAGGAAGCTGGACTAGATGGGCCTATGGCCTGATCCAGTGGGGCTGTTCTTATGTTCTTAAACTACAATTCCCAGGAGGCCTTGCAGGTCTCTTGTTATCTGGTGTGCTTCATGGGGCATTTGGTGGGCCACTGTGAGATACAGGAAGCTGGACTAGATGGACCTATGGCCTTATTCAGCAGGGCTCTTCTTATGTTCTCAGATTCCCTCCCACTCTTCGCAGTTCCTGGCAGATGTCAACAAGTGTCACAAATTATCACTAGACATCTTGGATAAAATCCTAGTTGTGTACTGAGAACTAAATTAAACATGGAAGGACAATTAAAGGGAATCATATAAGACATAATAATATGGAATAGCTTTTGAATTATATACAACACACAAAATTATTTTTAAAGAGGGGGCTTTTGCAAAGATGATTACAATACAACAAAATCTTGATGTTACTATTTTAAAGATACACTCAATAAAGCATCACAGCTGTATGTACTTTACAAGGTGTGGATACAAAAGTGATATATGTAACATGCACAACTTGGCTACCACTTACTTTACTTATCTGCATTTTCATTCAAATACTCCTGACATGTATACCTATTATTATGTATGCTATTGAGCCATAGCCACACACTTAAACTGTAATCTAAACCAGGCATGCCAAGAACAATATAACTTACACTGCTACTGATGTGTTCTTGTTTAATTAAACTCTATGCCTGAAAGTTCTGCAACTTCAGATTCTCAGTTTTCACAAGGATCCTTCAGAAAATAGAGGCTTAGCAGAAGTTTCTAATTGTTTCTCAATACTTTTCTGTTTCCCAATTTAGACTGCTGTAGTACTTGCAAATCCTGGCCTGTTTCTAACTACACTGCCAGGACACAAGATATCAGAGGAAGGTAAGGAGTAGACTAAGACTTCTGGGTTTCTCAAAATTAAGATTGAAGCACCTTCTTCAACTGGTCAGTGCTTAGCACAATGTTCATACCCGATTCTCTAAATCTAGGGGCAATAACTGCTCAAGATTTTCCCCAATGTAACTAAGGCAGAACTAGGAGACAGTTGTACTAGCAGTTCTCAGTCTCTTCTAAGGCTCTGGGGGAAATTAAAAGTCCCTGAATTCAGGGGAGAAAGAATCCTCTGAAAAACAGAGTTCCTCCAATGAACCAATAGCAGCCCTAGTCCATTTTATGAGAGCCAGCCCATAACTCACGCAGTAACCCCACTGCACAAATTCAGACACCGTTAACGTCTCACTTTTATTCATATGGGAGCCATTCACACAAAACGGTTCCCTACGCAAAAGATCAAGTCGTGAAGTCATGCAGACTTTACTGCCTCAGAAGGCAGTGGGTGAATGGACCCTCTCTAAGGCTTAAGAAGACATTCAAGGAAGAAGCAGGTCCAGTTGAACTCAGCGGGGCTCCTTTCTGAGTTAACATGCCGAGGGCCATTACGCAAGTCACTCGGTTTAAAAAGCCAACACAGAAGTTGTTCAGCTCATGGGACTTTCTGGTTCCTTCCAACTAGAAGGAGCATAAACGAGGAAGAATGTGTGGCAATTGCATCCAAAGGGAACAGACCAGGATATGGTAGATATAGGAGGTGGCACAGTAGCTTCAGAGAGAGCTTACTCTCTCGGTATTACTGCTAAAATTAAAGAGGCGGGAAATGATTTCAGTAGGAAGCATGGACAAGAATAGAGGGGGAACAGAAATCCTTATGCTCTCCTCAGTCCTGCTGAGCTACACAACAATCCGCTCTTTGGAGATTACAGCTCATTCTCCGTTCCATTCCATTTGTTCGGCGATACTGAATAGGATTTAGGGGTATGAAGCCATAATTGCTAACCCTGAGTGAGCTGCCTTCACCCCCTCCCACAAGCACCACACCAGAAGATGGACACGGGCACACTCCTTTTATTAACTGTCCCCAAAAATGTTTATTTCCAAAAGCGGAGCAGGTCATGCACAAGGCTAGGCATTCACAAAGCATTGAATCATCAGCTTTGTCTTCTTCCTATTAATTTAAATGGCCACTGTGCTTTTTATATGAAGACTGAAAGGATGCCAAGCTTAGATTGCAAAACCAAAAAACCAATCTGTGACCAGAAAGACTAAAGTTAGTGGATGTTTTATGGGTTGCCATACAGTGCTTAAATCTGAGTCCACTTTATTCCACTTTTCTATAGACAAGGCATCAGAGCTCTTAACTTATTACAGTTTTATCCTGTCCTTCTTCCTCCAAGGAGCTCAGGGTAGCATACACAGTCCATCTGCCCCCAATTTATCCCCACATAACCTTGCAAGTTAGGTTGAGCAAGTTGCTTTCTCTCTCTCATTCAACCTAAGGTGACCCAGTGAGCTACACGGCTGGAGGTGGATTTGAATCCTTGGCTCCTTAGGCCCAGTTCTACCCTCTAGCCCAGTGGTTCTCAAACCTTTCGCACTAGGACCCACTTTTGAGAATGTCAGGACCCACCAAAAGTGATGTCATGACTGGAAGTGACATCATCAAGCGGGCAAATTTCTAACAATCCTGGGCTGCAAATTTTAACACACTTACCCAGGAATAAGTCCCATTCACTATCATTGTTAAAAGCATATATAGAGTATCCTGTTAAAAGTACAAATCTGTAACATTTTCCCCAAGTGCAGTCAGATACCATGGGAGCATCAAGTCTAATATATTAAAAATAAAATATTGAAATGAATGGGGACGCACCTGAAATTGGCTCGCCTATTGAATTGAACCTAGTGGGTCCCTACCCACAGTTTGAGAAACACTGCTCTAGCCACTACACCACATGACTCTGTGCACGACTATGACCTGCACAGAGACCAGAACTGGTTCGTAAACACCTTCTGCATGCTCTCACACCAATTTCAAAAGGTATTTGGTCCAGGAGGAGAACATCTCTGCCGGTCAAAAATAAAAGAATCCACCTTAACATGGGTAAAAACCCTGTTATGAATTCCACAGAACAGGGAATCCAAAATTGACAAGTAGCCAATGTTTGAATGGACCAACAAGTTGTTCCCGGAATAGACATGTAGAAACGAACACAGTCACACCAGTATGCATGCCTCTGGAGACAGGCAAGGGCACATGAACACTTCAAGGGTACAACTTCTTCATATCTCCCACAGTTCTTCAACTTCTCACAGGAAAAACTCTCCAACAGACTCTGCTGGCCAGTGAAGATCCAGGAGGAAGAACTTGTGCAATCTGACCCGATGCCTATAGACTGAAGAGTCATTCCAGTTCTATGGGAATTGCTTCTCAGTGCGCAAAGAACTGCAGTAAAAGATGGCCAGGCTGGATCTGGCCAGGTCCATGCCTTGTCCCTGGGAGCAGTCCTCCATATGCCCTGGCAGAGTTGTCAAGTGGAGCACAGCGAAGATGGCCACCTTTCTTGAAGGTGTCTGTCTCCACTACCTGGCTAACAGATTTATATAGCCTCTGAACATGGAGGTTCCATTCCTAGGTATCATAGCTAACAGTAGTTGACACCCCTCCATGAATTTCTTTAACCTTTGTACTGTATTTAGAGGGCACAATCTAACCATCAATAAATTCATTGCAAATAATGTATCTTGGCTGTGATGGTTCCCACTCATCTATTTATATTGAGTTTTAAGGGAATACATCACTACCAACTGGACATACAAAGAAGGCAAAAGGAATAGAGAGTTTATGGTTGTTGTTTTTTTAAAGGGGGGGGCTGAATCTGAACTTGCCAGTTTGATGCTCTCCACACTTTGCACCTGGCATTTGCAAGCATTCCGTTTCCTATGTTCTGCCATCAAGTTTTATACCACGGATAATGTTCTAATGTAAATCATGCTTCAGACATTTTATATCTTTTGATGTCTGTTCTGGCTTCAAAGGAAGGCATCAAGAAAGAAAAGGGGGGGTTAGCCCCAAATTGCTCAGTCAGAGGTTTAGATTCTCTACTGCCTACCAAACACAAATGAACACAGAGAGAGAGAGAGAAAGAGAGAACAGTCATCCCTTTTCCCCAACCACACACAATGATGCTTAATTCTGTGTGCAGTTAATGACACAGAAGATAGTTAAAAGTCAAATTTTCTTATGTAACTACTGTTATCCATTGTACATTATACAGCAAAAGCACAAGATCATTTCACATGGGCCAAGGAGTCTGTCTTGTTTTAAAATCATATTAAAATTAAAACTTTATATTAAAACTTTTAATATTAAAATATTAAAATTTTAAATAATATTTTTCTGTACATACTACCCAGAAGTGAAAGAACATTTTTCAAATCAATAAATCAGATCATCAAATCAATCCTTTATTTTTTTCAAATCAATAAATATTTTAAATATAGTTCTTTTAAAAATCCTTTCAGCACTGAAGGAGATCCTGGTAACAACCACAACAAGAAAGAAAGTTCTTAAGACACGATGGTAACACAGAAAGTGTTTGTATTTACAAAACATTAAAACTACAAATTCATTCTGCAGCTGTTACAAGCCTGCAAAGAATATTTCTTTAAAGTAATCTTTCAGTGAACAAGATTTTTTCCCCTTTTGTATATCTCTGCCAGTATAGGAAATTTTATATTGCAGGTATCTCAGATTATCTGCCCTGACCATAAGGTATAGGGTGGGTTAAAAATGCAGCAAGTAAACAATGTCTATCTAAAAGTCACAGCAAGAAGACTTTTCTGTATTGTTAGGTTCTTAGCATGATACCTTGCCCCTATTCAATTGTTCAAGGGGACCAAATACAAACATTGCTCCCTTCTCCACCCACACCATCATTCCAATGAGCTGTGCACCTCTTCACTTTACATGAGGACTAACAGCACTGAGGGTCAATGAAACAATTACATTTACTGCTTTAAAACACAAACACACACTTTCCTGGGGTTCCTTAAAATATATCATGGTCCATTTCCATTAATCTATCTTGCCAAAAGCTAGAGCTATGGGCTGCTAGTATACCACTTAAGTACAGAAATAGACACAAGGTTCAACATCCCAAGATTCAAAACCATCATTTAAAATGGCAAGTTTCTAGTCCTCATGATTGCAAAAATGGACTTAAAATATAGAGAGAGGTGAGAAATACCTAATGAACTCTCAGAAGTCGGGAAGAATCGAGTATAACTTTCATTGCACAGCTGGGGAGAAATCAGTGACTTACAAAGGCATTTTGCAATCTCGTGACAAGAACAAATTACAAAACAAATACTGTATATATGTGCTTGCCTAAAGACTCAGTATTAAAATTTTGTTTGAATTTTTTTTTTATGTGCAAGTTAAACAAAGTCCTGCCTATAGTGTGGGAGAATTTTCTACCTTCTATTTAGGGCCTGTTCTGACTTAATGCTTCATACTCCAAACATAGAATAAATGCACATGAGTGAAAACATCCTCTTGGAACGCTTATGCCATACAATGTCTTCAGTGACAATCCTGAACACTTGAATTTGGTTTAATATTCACATGGTCCTTAAACATTACAGAAGTGGCTAACTGACAGAAGGGGTCAAAGCCCCCAACTCAAAGATCAGGCCCACTGCTTTGCCTGCAAACAATACTCTTTATCAGCTTAACCTCAGAGAGCAGTGGCAAATATAGAAAATACGTATACATAGTAACTTGTAATAACATTATTTCTTTTCCTCTCCTCTTTTTAAGGTATCACGTTCTAGAACACTGTTTGGTGGTACTTGAGCAGGTGTCTGATGGTACACACAGAACTCCAGCCCTCTGCTGCCTGGCAGCAAGACCAGCAATGCAATGCAACAAGCAGCAGTAGGAGGCTTGGCTTGGTGGGCAGAACCCCAGGGGGTGCTTTTCGCAAGCTCAGAAAAGCCCTCCCATCTGCCCTGAGCCTCTTACTGGTGTTTGTTACGTTGTGTCTGGCCTTCCAATCTGGAAGTAACTCACAATGACATCATCACCAATTGTGTCTGGTGGTACTTCCAGTACTTGGGCCATGTGAAGTGGTTCAGTGGGGGACCAATTTTGAATAACTGTCCTGGAAAAATGAGCTCATTGTAAAATCCATCTCAGGGTCACAAAGCCTAAATGTCATATACTTGGAAAGCTCCAACAGCTTGTAACTCAGCCTAGTGAGTCTTGTTAGGATAATGTGAGATACTGGACAAAAGTTTTTGCATCTGAGTATCACAGTGGACAGAGACCAAGTTCTTTACTCTGGAAAGTATTAACAAGAAGATAGTCATAGATAGCTCAGACTCACTTCTGTAAGGAAATAAAAACTTAAAGACAGGCAGCATTTAAAGCTTCATACGTGCTCAGTCATTCAAGTGCTTCCTCTTTATGCTGTAGTACACTTCAGATGTGTAAGCAACTTTTAAATATTTTCATATTTTTAATCAGTTTAGTTAAAAAGACACACACACACAGGGAAAAAAATCCCTGCCCAGGGCTAACAAACTTTCCATCGTCTTCCAGTTTGTTCTACCCTCAAGAAAGAAGTGTAGTCATTTTTTTCATTTTGTATGAGCCAACCTGTTGATAAAAATCCATATCAAGAAGGACACAAGGTTGAGGTCAGAGATTCAAGTATATCTATGGATTTGTTAAATGCACAAATGCAACTTGGTCACTTCTAGCATGCATACTAGAGTATCTCCCTTGTGTGTTCAAATGCAAATCCATTTTGCAACAGCATTCTATAGAGCAGTGATTTTCAACCTTTTTCATCTCACAGCACACTGACAAGGCACTAAAATAGTCAAGGCACACCACCAGGTTTTTGACAATTGACAAGGCACACCATGCTGCCAGTGGGGACTCACATCTCCCATTGGCCCTATTGATAAATGACCTTCCCCCAAATTCCTGTGGCACACCTGTGGACCACTTGTGGCACACCAGTGTGCCATGGCACAGTGGCTGAAAATGGCTGCTATAGAGTATAATCCATAAAATTAGTTGACAGCTAATTTCCTTGAATTCTCAAATGGGCAACACCCCCTAAATTCACTATTAGTAGTGGAGAAACTCAGGAGCAACTTATACAGCCACAGGTACAAAGTAAGAGAAAAAGCCAAACACCAGATACCTTTTTCTATCAATCACAAACATAAGTCATACATATTATAATAAAAGACAAGAAAAAGCAGGTTTCAGTGGCATCCTGAAAACTTAACTTAAGCCATTTCTGCCAGATGTTGCATATACACAACAGAGACGAAATGTGTACATCTGTGGGTCGGGCAAAAATGGGTAAAGTAACAATAACTTTTTTTCTTCCCCATGGCATACAGCCACTTTGACAAATGCATGGAATGGTCTAGAAAGTTTCTATACTAACTTCATGCACTTGATGTATTGGATAGTGCCCTACAAAAATCTTGTGACTCAATAAATGAGTTAATCTACAAGGTGCTACAAACCTGTTTTCCTACAACAGGTTAGCACAGCTACGCTCGTGAAAGTTCCAGAAGAGTAAACAGAGGGGTTACAACTTGACCAGACACACAGTAAGGGAACTATTATAACAGACACTAACTGGAGACCAATATAGGAGTTAGTATGAATATAGTGTAGGTATCTAGATATACAGATATATACAAAATGTCCTTCATGTATAACAAGCGCTTATAACAGTTGTGAAGTCTGATCGAATAGAACACTTGTGACAAGATTTCAAGCTACTAGCAACATATTGTTGGTATTATTAACTACAGTCTAAATGCAGTCAACATATACAAAGAGCAATTAAATGTCACTGATACATGCTCTTCTACAACACAAAACCATTCACTGCCTCTAAACAATTCAACCTTTTTAAATGGTGCCCATGGAAGATGACTAAGAACAGTGCAGGTTTCCAGGCAGGCAATATTTTACCAAAGCGAAAAAGGCTCATTGAGCAGATTAGAAGAATTAGCTAGTGATCAGCAAATGATCACATTTGTACTTTATACAGTTAAAAAAAATAAACTTGACAACATGCAGATCTGCCCTAAGAATATGTTCCTCAGTGAACTTTGTGAACATACAGCCATATGGGTAGAAGGACAACATGCCAGGCTGCTACGTGACTGAAAAGCACAGTGATAAACAAGCTTGAGACACGGATATAATTATTGCATTGATAAAGAAATTATACTCCAGAGAGTAGCAGTTAAATCATGATGCCACAAGCCTGAATTAAGCATGCACACTGTGACACACCGATCAACGAGGAGGGTAAGAATCAGATGACATAAACTCAGTCTTCCCCTCCCCTCCATGCTCTCATGTAAAGGGAATTTGCCCGACACTGCACAGTGGTTTAAATAAAATGCTACCATGAAGTCAACAGCAACCTGAGGCTGCAATCTAGGCAGTTACTAGAAAGCAAATCCCACTGAAATCAGCCGGGTTTACCTCCAAGTAAAGGATTGCACAGATTACACTGCAGCAAGCCTAGGCTACTATTCAACAACTTCAGTTAGGGGCAGGGGTGTGAATAGGCCAGCCACCACTTTCTTTACCAGCAATGCCTAAGGATTCCTTGTGCTTGATTTTTTTTCACAGTGGTAAAAACTGTTATTGTTTTTTCTCTGTTATTCCAGATCTTCAGTTGTACAATGGCACATGCCACCTGGGACTATTTGCCTCACATATATGCATATGTTTAGGCTGCTCTGCAAGGTGGTGGCCAAGCTAAAGTCCAGATCCTCCTCCCTAGCTT
Organism: Tiliqua scincoides; assembly: GCF_035046505.1. Classification (NCBI taxonomy): domain Eukaryota; kingdom Metazoa; phylum Chordata; class Lepidosauria; order Squamata; family Scincidae; genus Tiliqua; species Tiliqua scincoides. The sequence goes on along the minus strand of NC_089822.1, from coordinate 239,936,305 downwards.
GCAGCAATGTTACATCCTATATTTAAATATGCTCCATTCTGTTCCACTAATGCTAACATTAAACTGTTTCCTTGAACTGCTCTGACATCTTTAAGTAGAATACCACACTCGACTTGTATATTAACTCAGGCAGCTCTACACTAAAAGCCTTTTGCCTCTACTTCAACCAGCAGACACCACCTACTTAAACAATGAAATGCAGTATGGGAGAAATAAGTTTTCCAGGTACACATAATAAAGAACCTAACTTCTGACAACCCCAGGAGGCAATACAAAAACTTCAAGCTTTATGAATAGCACCTATTCACAGATAATCTTCAATATCCTTCCACTTTCTGAAAGTGTGAAGGTATTATCAGGTTTCACACCCTAAAATAAACTCAGAAGCAGATTTACTCAGAAGAAAGTGCTACTGGAGTCAATGGAAAAGAATTCCACCTAAGAGAAATTATGAGAATCTGGATGCGAGGGTTAGTGAATATCTAGGTGTCGGGCACCAAGCACAGGTTCTTTAATCCATATTTGAACATTTTAATTGCAAGTTAAGTGGTTAACCATAAAGTTCATGAGTTTCAATTTTGCAAATGCTGCATCAAATTAAGCATTTTTTAATCAATGAACATGAGAATCTCACCAAAGTGTTCTAACAGATAACAAGGGCCTAGTGTGCAGCAACCAGGGAGGACACATTTGGCCTACATCTGCGAACCATCTGCATTTTTTTTCCTCCTAAAATTCATCTACTTAGTTTTCCCCACCAGAGCGTAGTTATTAATTCCTTAAAAACATAAGGAAGTGGGTCAAACAAGAACTAAGGCTATTCTTTGTCCTGAAGAGGCAAAAACAGCAAGCTTTTATTCACAGCCCCTCCAACTTTCACCACTGAATTAGGGGTGAAACATGAGATATGTAATCTCATGCAGAGCTGCAAAAAAAAGTTATAGGAACTAGCTCTAAATATCTGTAGATAAACAAAGACAATTTTTTGAAACCTGTTATCTCAAATACAACAGACAACAAAGCTTCTGTTTACACAGTGTTTGATATATAACAGCCAACATATACCATGCAAGGATCTGCATTATTTTTATAAAACTTGTCAAGCGAGTGGTAATTTCCAAGTCTTGGGCATCCTCGACAGCATGTGGTCTTTCAGCGATCTAATCATGGTTTTTTCACTCATCAGAGAGTGAGACTATAAAATTAATGTCTTCCACATTCCACTCTCATGACAAGTTTTTTTCTTCTTATTTTGAACTGCTTTCCAGGCCTGATAAGGTAACACAGAAATGAGTTATGGAAACCTTCAGCCTGTCAACCAACTTCAAAATACAGTACTGGACTTCACTCAACCACTGATCTGATTTTGAAGGTCCAGCTGCCTCCCAGACTACAAACATTACTAAACCTGAATCAAGCTGGGTTGTAGGACCATGGTCAAGGGATACAGGATCTTTCAGGAGACAGGTATACAAATTAATACAATGAAGGATAAATAATTGTGCCTGGCTTTTTACAGATGTACATACATTCAAACAACTTTCGCACAAGTATCCAATAGATTCAATTTTGCCAAAAACTTCAAATGTACACAAAATAGTTTATAGATATAGTTTATAGTGCCCAAAGAAGTGAATCTATTTAGAAGGAATGCAGATCCCACTACAAAAATTAGCAAAATTATCCTACAACACCCCCCCCCCAAAAAAAACCAAAGACAACCCTCTAATGACCAAGGTTGGATGCTTCCCCTTTAAAAGGCTGAGTCCTACAATTCTGCAGAACATCTTTCAACTACAAGGGGTATGAGCAGCCTCTATTCCCACTGGGATCTTTCCACAAGGATATGAGAACTCTCTACCCCCAAAGGGATCTGGCCGAGTTAGTTGCCCAGCAACTGGCTACAACTAGATCCCTCAATGAAGGAAAACTGAACATTACAGTCATCACACACACTGCCAAAGAAGAAGAAAAAAGGTACATTTTTGGTGAGCCTTCAAGGAAAGCTTAAAAAAAATAAACAATACAAACAATGATAAACAAGAAAGTGATAGGAAAGTATTAAAAAAAAAAGGACACACTCACTAAACCACAGAAAAGTAGTTAAAAAGGGGGAAGCAAAGTACTGTATACCTGCAAACTGTAGGTCCAGGACCCACCCGTGGGTCGTGAGTAACCCAATTTTTGGTGGTTTGCAAAACTGACAGGGCAGATTAGGCTATGTGCATCAAGAGTTAAACAAGCTGCTATGGGGGGGGGGGAGTCTGCTTCCCAATCTCCATCACAGCCATATGTCTTGGCATTTCTAAATCAGGCAGCAGCCTCCAGGGGCTCTAAAAAGTTTGAGAACCACTGCTGTGTACAGATCAGACTTACACATAGACTGCCCAGGTGGGCAGTTCCTTAGGGATGTCCTCAAGCCCCCGCTTGCTGCAGTCCAGGAGATCCCCACTGCAGGCACAGCTGGTGTTGCAGAGCTGAAACTCCAGGCAGGAGCTGGATCCCACCAAGGTTTGGAAGATCAAGAGGGAAGTCCAAAAGGAGAGAGCCAAGGGGGAAGACCCCAACTTTCCCCATTCCAGCAGCGCCATTTTGTATCCTGGATGGGAAATAGGGGCCAAAAACAGGCGCAGAAGAGGCGGGTGGTAATCCTAAGCGTGGTTTTATGTCCCAGTCCCAAGTGCTGCAGCTCGGATCTCTTCACGCCAAAGAGTCAGGCCTCCAGCAGCACTCCTTTGGTTACACCATTGCAGCCCAGGAGAGGCTACACAGTATCTCCTTCCAAAGTTTCTCAGGGAGACCGATCTGGAGTTCGGTGGTGTTGTGGCGGTGCTCGTTTGCGGAGAAAGCAAGCCCCAGAGCTGTGGCTCCTCCAGAGAGCGGGGAGTGAAAGTGCCACAAGAAGGAAGGACGGACACACACAAAGGCAAGCTTTTAAGAGGAGACCCTCAAGCTCTTGGCATCAGCTCCCACTTAAAAGTCTTCCTCCTCCTCCTCGGGGGTGATCACCACTCGCATGATGGAATGAAGTCAAAGGTCTGGGAGCTGCAGTGGGGAGGAGAAAGTCCCTTCTCCGGGCAGAGGATCGCCTCGGGGAGGAATCAGTGGTGGAGTGGAAAGTTCTTTCTCCCTCCTGCTTGAAGATCGCGCCCGAGGAAGTCTCAGCAGGGCTGCAAGGGTCCAGCAGCAGGCGGTGGTGACTGCATCTCAGGCTCTCTCCTCCTCCTCCCGGGGCTCAGACACCTTTTTTCCCCCCAGCACGGCGCTTTATCTCCGCCTCCGCAAGTTTGCCCCCTTGCTTCCCCTGTGGCCCCCTCCAGCAGCAACACCTCCCACCACTCCCGCCTACCCTGGGCTGATGCGCCCAGTCCTAGTGCCCAGCCAAGCCGGCTGCAGCGATCGCGATCGCCACCGCCAGCCAGGACCGTCTCCCCCTTTCCCCGTCCGCAAAACCACTTTCCAGTCTCCCCCCCCCCCCCGTCGCTTTCCCAACTCAAACCCACGTTGGATACATTGCAACATGTTCCATTCCCCTTCCGCTGCGCCCATTGGCCGCCCCGCGTTCTACGGCGCGCCCGCGCGCTTCCCGATTGGCCCGCCAGCCTCCCTCATTTGGATACACAACGTTCCATTGAGGTCGGCGGACCGTCAATCAAGAGGGCGAGAGAGTCCCACCTCCCTTTCCCACCCAAGGTGTGAAAGCAGGAGGCTCCCCCGCTCCCAAGCAGCGCTTCTTAAAGGGGACGCCCGTGCACGCGCCTGGAGGATGCTCGCCCCAGCTCTCACACTTCTCAATGCACGTTTGCGGGGGGTGGGGTGTAACACCCCTTCGGAGAACCGTAAAGCTCCCCCATATGGCAGTTGGAGCACTGTCTTTAAGTTTCAGTGAGTCCAAGCCTGTGCATGTCTACTCAGAAGTAAGTCTCATTATAGTCAATGGCGCTTACTTCCAGGTAAGTGTGGCTAGGATTGCAGCCTGTGAGCCCAAGCCTATGCATGTCTACTCAGAAGTAAATCTCATTATAATCAATGGGGCTTACTTCCATGTAAGCCATTTAGTTATTTGATTTTTCTCTGTAAACCACTTTGTGAACTTTTAGTTGAAAAGCGGTATATAAATACTGTTAATAATTAATAATGTAAGTGTGGATAGGATTGCAACCTCTGAGCCGGATCCTATGCATGTCTACTCAGAAGTAAGTCTCATTATAGACATCCATGTTGGCATCCTTCAGTCTTGGAAGACTATGGTATCACACTGTGAATGGTGGTTCTGGAACAGAGTGTCCTCTCCAGTGCGCGAAGCCTGGTAAAGTAGGTATGGAGGATAGGCTGTTACCCATGCAGCAAATCCCCCCTCTTCACATTGCTGAAATGGTCCAATGGAAAGGCAGAAGCCAGTATGGTTGGTTCCAGCAGCATTGCAGGAGTTGCCAGCAGGTGACTGTATACAGCCACAAACTGCCTCAGGGACTCCGGCTCCTGATTTTGCCTCAAGGTTTTCTCCTGAAGCCTTTTCCATAACTGGATATAGCCACAAGGCATTATAGTCAATGCCTTATATGCATTATAAGTCATTATAATGCATTATAGTCAATGTGGCTTACTTTCAGGTAAGTGTGGATAGGATTGCAGCCTGTGAACCCAATCCTATGCATGTCTACTCAGAAGTAAGTCATAAGAACATAAAAACAGCCCCAGTGGATCAGGCCATAGGCCCATTTAGTCCAGCTTCCTGTATCTCACAGCGGCCCACCAAATGCCCCAGGGAGCACATGGAAGCTCCTTGTGCCCTCTCTTGCATCTGACATAGCCCATTTCTAAAATCAGGAGGTTGCACATACACATCATGGCTTGTAACCCGCAATGGATTTTTCCTCCAGAAACTTGTCCAATCCCCTTTTAAAGGCATACAGGCCACATCCTGTGGCAAAGAGTTCCACAGACCAACCACACGCTGAGTAAAGAAATATTTTCTTTTGTCTGTCCTAACCCTCCCAACACTCAATTTTAGTGGATGTCCCCTGGTTCTGGTGTTATGTGAGCGTGTAAAGAGCATCTCTCTATCCACTTTATCCTTCCCATGCATAATTTTGTATGTCTCAATCATGTCCCCCCTCAGATGCCTCTTTTCTAGGCTGAAGAGGCCCAAACACCGTAGCCTTTCCTCATAAGGAAGGTGCCCCAGCCCAGCAATCATCTTAGTTGCCCTCTTTTGCACCTGTTCCATTTCCACTATGTCGTTTTTGAGATGTGTCAACCAGAACTGGACACAATACTCCAGGTGTGGCCTTACCATCGATTTGTACAACGGCATTATAATATTAGCTGTTTTGTTCTCAATACCTTTTCTAATGATCCCAAACAAAGAATTTGCCTTCTTCACTGCTGCCGCATATTGCGTTGACACTTTCATCGACTTGTCCACCACATCACCAAGATCTCTCTCCTGATCTGTCACAGACAGCTCAGAACCCATTAGCCTATAAGTGAAGTTTTGATTTTTTGCCCCAATGTGCATGACCTTACACTTACTGACATTGAAGCGCATCTGCCATTTTGCTGCCCATTCTGCCAGTTTGGAGAGATTCTTCTGGAGCTCCTCACAATCACTTCTGGTCTTCACCACTCGGAAAAGTTTGGTGTCATCTGCAAACTTAGCCACCTCACTGCTCACCCCTGTCTCCAGGTCATTTATGAAGCGGTTGAAAAGCACAGGTCCCAGGACAGATCCTTGGGGCACACCGCTTTTCACCTCTCTCCATTTTGAAAATTGCCCATTGACACCCACTCTCTGCTTCCTGGTCTTCAACCAGGTCTCAATCCAGGAGAGGACCTGCCCTCTAATTCTCTGACTGTGGAGTTTTTTCAGTAGCCTTTGGTGAGGGACAGTGTTGAACGCCTTCTGAAAGTCCAGAGAGATAATGCCCACAGGTTCTCCCACATCCACATGCCTGTTGACCTTTTCAAAGAATTCTATAAGGTTTGTGAGGCAAGACTTACCCTTACAGAAGCCATGCTGATTCTCCCTCAGCAAGGCCTGTTTGTCTATGTGTCTTGAGAGTCTTTCTTTGATGAGGCATTCCACCATCTTACCTGGAATAGAGGTTAGACTAACCGGCCTATAGTTTCCCGGGTCCCCCCTCTTTCCGTTTTTAAAGATGGGCATGACATTTGCTATCCTCCAATCCTCTGGCACCATGGCCATTTTGAGGGACAAGTTGCATATTTTAGTCAAGAGATCAGCAACTTCATTCTTCAATTCCTTAATAACTCTTGGGTGGATGCCATCAGGACCCGGTGACTTATTGATCCTTTATTTATCAATGAGGTCTGAAACATCTTCTCTTTCAACCTCTATCTGACTTAATTCCTTGGTCAGGAGGGGCCATTCTGGCAGCGGTATCTGCCCTATGCAAAGAACTCATTCAATTTCTCTGCTATCTCTAAGTCTCCTTTTATTTCCCCTTTCCCTCCCTCACCATCCAGAGGGCCAACCACTTCTCTGGCGGATTTCCTGCTTCTAACATATTTGAAGAAGCTTTTATTATTCCCCTTAAAGCTGCTGGCCACGTGTTCCTCATAGTCTCTCTTGGCCTCCCGTATCACCTTCTTACATTTCCTTTTTATTCTCCTCATTTATTTATTTGTTTGTTTGTTTATAGTCAATGCGGTTTGCTCCCAGGTAAGTGTGGATAGGAATGCAGCCTGTGAGCCCAACCCTATGCATGTGTACTCAGAAGTAAGTCTCATTATGGTCAATGGGGCTTACTCCCAGGAAAGTGGATAGGATTGCAGCCAGAATCTGATACTAACAGTGGGTTTCCAAGCACTAGCAAAGTGCAGGGAGTGGGAGTGCCTGCTGCAGAATGGAAGGTTCCGCCAGGAATTGCCTAACCTGAGCCAATAAGTGGGGAGGTGGGAGCCTTGCACCAGTAGGGAGCTATCTTGGGCCTGCCTGGTGGTATTGCAAGGAATCACTCTACCCCAGTGTTTCTCAGCCAGTGGTACTTGTACCACAGGTGGTACATGAGGTGGTGTCTGTTGGTACTCGTGGGACCTCCCCCCCCCGGGACCCCTGCACCTCGCAGCAAGACCAGCAATGTGATATGACAAGCAGCAAGGTAGGAGGCTGAGCTAGGCAGGCAGAGCTCCAGCACGCACTTTTTTGCGTGCTTGAAGAAGCCCTTCCATCTGCCCCGAGCCTCTTACTGGTTGCTTGTCATGTTGCAACAAGCCACCTAATGCAGAAGTAACTGGTGATGACATCATTGTCGGTTACTTCCGATGGCACTTCCAATAGGTTGACAGTGCAAAGAGCTGCGGTGCCTGAGGTGGGACATGACTGAGACGTTCAAAATTATGCACGGAATGGATAGGGTGGATCGAGGGATGTTCTTCTTCCTCTCACACAACACCAGAACCAGGAGACATCCACTAAACTTGAGTGTTGGGAGAGTTAGAACAAACAGAAAATATTTCTTTACCCTGCATGTAATTAGGCTGTGGAACTCCTTGCCACAAGATATGGTGATGGCATCTGGCCTAGATGCCTTTAAAAGGGAACTGGACAGATTTCTAGAAGAAAAGTCCATCACGGGTTACAAACCGTGGTGGATAAAAAGAATTGATAAAAAATTATAAACAAAAACAACAAATTTATTTCAGTATAAACTTGGAAAGTGTGGTGAGGTAGGGCATCTGTCTCAGCCCTGCTGTTCTCCCCTCATTATATACAATATTGGGGTGTGCCTTTTCCAATTTATCAGGTGTGCCTATGCTAACTGGGCAAAGAGGCACTTTTCAGGTGGTGCTTGTCTTATATTTATTTTCTACATCTTTTCAGATTGGGGCTCTTTTGGGATTGATGATCATTTATTTATTTGATTTTCTCTGTAAACCACTTTGAACTTTTTGTTGAAAAGCGGTATATAAATATTCTGAATAATAATAATTGCCTACCATGCAGTGCTGTCGTAAGAACAACTGGATAATGTGCGGGGCAAACTTTGAACACTCTTGGATGCAATTAATATGCTGTTACCTTAAAAATTACACCTTAATCAAAGAAGTTTGGAGAGAAAGGGTTATGAGTCCTACATAGATGTAGATGGGGGAGCTTTTGCATAATTCGTGGCTCACCTTATAATTTTTTTTTCACTCTGGTTGTAGTCTATCTAGTCTCTCTACATGTCCAGGAGCAGTGCTCCCTCCCCTGGACTTGATGATTCGAGCCCCCTCCCCGGAGAGTGAGTCACCCCCCCATGCACAACCTCCAAGCCCACTACAGAGGTCACCTGAGTGACCTGGCAACATATCAACAGGTCTGCCACCATCACCAGTGCCAGAACTGTAGCCACTGAACAATGTCATTATGAATGGCAGATCAGAGGGAAACACAGTGTAGTGACATCGGAACTAAGACTACGTTTTATTTACTGTTTGATATGCTGCTGGTTTAACCATAATGGTTCTGAAAGTAGTTCACCATAATAATAAAACATTGATTAAGGATACTGTTGGTTAACAATTAATTTAAATCCAAGACAGGCAGCTTGCAGCAAAACAGCAAATGGCTAATAAGCAAAATGAGGCAGCATCAAGGCTTCAGGGTTGTCAGATGAAATCTAACAGGAATGACCCAAATGAAATTACTGTACTTCCAAAAGAAAAGGAAGCTGGGGGCTAGCCTGACTTAAGGGGTGCATTAATTCCATAGCTAGAGGCTACCACTGAAAAGTCTGCGCACCAAATGCATGGTAATCTCAACTCTCAGACTGATTGGTCACACAGCAGGAAGTGATGGATGGAACTTATTGTCTGTGAGGGGGCGCTCAACACTGTATGTTTTGGGGGAGATCTCAGCACTTGACTGTTGAGGCCAGTAGAAAAATGAGTTGTATTCAGTGAGATGTGGATTATGCTTATGTACCATTTAAGGAGAAGAAAACATCCCTTGTGTATTCCAATATGTGTTGGGCTCTGTGCCTGAAAGTATGCATGCATTGGATACAAACAATAGACATCAGATCAGTCTAAAGCACCATCTGGAGGAAAGAAAGCTTTCCTTTCATTTGCCAATACACGTTTGATCTTGACAAGCACTTACTCACAGGCTGCAACCTTTTACCCACAGATAGTCCCAGTGAAATTACAATTAGGTTATACAGTATATTAACTTTTCACACCAGGCTCTGTGTCACGTTGCTGTGGTGTCCTTACTCTCATTTCTTTACCAATCCTTATCTTTAGACATAATTTTAAAAAACATGATGGGCTTCTAAAGAAGGGACATGGTTGCTAGCAGATCAGCAGTTGTTGGTGTGTGGCTAGATAACTCTCTTGAATTTTAACCCCAAAGGCTAGGAGACAAGTTTCAGATCAGGTTAGAGCTACTGCCTTCTTCCCTAACAGAATCTCTATACCCTCAATAGCTGCCTGACAGGCAGAAACTTAACAGTTGCAGCTGTTCCCTGGCACAAGAGTGCACTGACTGGGAGGACGGCACCTGTTCAATTTCTGTCTGTTATGGAGTTCTAAAAGGCACAGCACCATTCAGTGATGGCAAAAGTAAAACACCCTACTCTCTATGCTATGCTTGATGATATGGCACATGAATGCTCTCACATTTCAATCCAATATCTCAAATTAAAGGTATACCTGTGGGTGAATAGACAAACATTTACAAAATGTTGATTTATATCTTTGTGACTGTATCTATGTAGGGAGCTAGTCTGTAACGGGGAGGAGAGATTTGCTGTCCTCCCACTACTGATAGGAAATGTGAGAAAGCAAGGGTATAATAATGCTCTCCTTCCCGTGTGGGTCAACACTGCCACTCCCAGCATGGCTGTATGAAGTATGGACACTGGGGTAAGTTACCATTTGGAACATCTGAAAGTCAAAAGTAGGGAAATTAGGTCCAACGAAAGCATTGCAAAATAGTAAGTGAAGGTGGTAGAGTTCATACTCATCAGCCCTTAGCTATTAGTTGTATCACACAATCCCCATTAGCCATTGTCCTCGTTCTGTCCTCCTCAGGAGAGTTCTAAGGCTCATTCACCAACTGCTGGGTCCCATCTCCAATCTGAGAATCACCAACACTACTTTTGTCTCCTTCCATCTAACTTAACGTCTTTGAAAAGGCAGATTATTATTAACAGTTATTATTAAAAGTATTTCTATACCGCTTTTCAACTAAAAGTTCACAAAGTGGTTTACAGAGAAAAATCAAATAACTAAATGGCTCCCTGTCCCAAAAGGGCTCACAATCTAAAAAGATGCAAAAAGAATACCTGCAGACAGCCACCAGAACAGACAGTGCTGGGGTGAGATGGGCCAGTTACTCTCCCCCTGCTAAAAAAAAAAGGAGCACCCACTTGAAAAAGTGCCTCTTACCCAATTAGCAGGGGTTATTGGGTCCACACATGATGTCAAAATTTGCTAACAGCACCATTTAGTGAAACACTGAAACTCCTGTGGTCTTATTGGCACTGAAACCACTGAAATCTTCAGTGGTTTGCTTGCCATGTATTGGGTAGAGCCCAAAGTTAGAAACCTCTTCATATTGCATTGAAGGAAGTGGGCCTTGGCAAGTCACCCAGTCGAATATGAAGTAACGTCTACTCTTCATACCTACTTATGCAAGTTTGCCTAACCTGACAACAATGGGAGCTCATTTATTTTTAGCATGCTTTGGGAGAATAAAGACACCAGTGAGTTGAAGGGGTTTACTTCTGACAGGGGAGACTGACAGCTCAGGGCCAATACAGCGTAGACATCTCTCTAATTGAGATGTGTCAGTACCGCACTAGCACTACCACACTAGCAAGCTCAGAGGCTGGATATGTGCAAAGTCAAGTGACTCTTTTTCCACCTCGAAGTCTTGGCAACCAGTCAAGCAATCTGTCTTTGGTACTAGTGTTCTACCTATGGGCCACACACAGTGGAGGACGCTTGCAAGCCAAAACTAACAGCAAGTTTTCTGGGATTTTTGCCTTTGCACCATGTGAAAGTCACGGCACCACCTGCATTACTAACCTGTCAGCATCGAGACCGTTTAATTGGCTGCCTAGTCCTCACTTATGGTTTGGCCTCCATTACCTTGGATGGTCCCCCTCCCTCTGCTGCGGGTTTCTCAGGGGGCTTGGCTGGCAGCTTTTGCTTGTGTACTCAGGGTCTCACATTGACCATATTATTTAGGATCAGGAAGGAATTTTCCTCCTTCAGAATATATTGGCTGTCACACATGACTTTTCCAGAGAAGCCAGGGAGGTCCAGTGGAAATAGCTTTAGCTTTGGATTCAAGTTGCAGCGCAGCCATTAATTCAGTAAGTAGCTGTGGAGAAGACTCTCTTCCTCCCCGCTTCCCTGTACTCCTACGTCTTCAAACTGGGAATAACCATGTGCCACCAGCACATTGTACTTTTAGAACAAAATAAGAGACAATGGCTCACTTTGCTCATTCACTGCTCAATATGTAAACCAGTTAAGGGCCCGATCCTGTTTGATGAGTGTCAGTCCACCACCGGCATGCACGGTCGCAAACGTACGGTAAAGCATGCTTGCGGCAATCACGGATGGCCCAGCGCTGGCGTAGACTTGGTGCGAGCCCCTGCTAGGCTGGTGCTGGTTGAAGGTTGGCCCGCTACCGCCTGGAGCTCCGTGCAAAGCGCCTGGTGGCAGAGAGGTGAATGGAGCATGGGGGGAGGCATTCTGGGGTAGGGGGAGGGCGGGGGAAAGCATGGTGGGGGGAGGGAGTAGGGCAGGAGCAGCACATTCACAAGGGGGCCACTGTAATGCCAAAGTGGTGCACAAAAGTAGCGAGTAGCCCCATTGCGGGGTTTCTTACATTACTTGGGGGAAGGGGATGAATGTCCCCTTCCCCTGAGAAGACGTCAGGAGCCACTGGTATCCCAGTGTCCATATGACTGCAGTAGCCATTTTGGCGCCACTGCAGCCCTGGGCATGAGGTAGCTCAGGACTGGGCTGTTAGAAAGAAGGGGGGAAAAAAATAGAAAATGGAGTTTCCCAAACTTCTTATAACTCAGGCATGCTTTTTGTTTGCAGTGCTTTAAGATTGGAAACACCCTTCCGTCTTACATGCCAAAAAGGTTCACATGGAGAGTGTGAAAGTGTAAGAAAAATCTACCCTTCATTTTTCTGTGTAAGGGCCCAGTCCCTTCTAACTTTCCAGGGCCGGCGCAGTTACAGTGCAGCCCTGAGGAGAGGGAACACATGTTGATTGACCTGGAGGAGGCCTCTGTGACTGCCCCCCTACCGCAGGATGCAGCGCATGCCCCGTCGGCACGGGTGCACCAGCACTGGAAAGTTGGATATAATTGGGCCCTAAGTGGCCTCCTTGTGCAGCAGAATGAGGTGGCAAAGTGGATTGTACCACATCTGGCTGTAGGTGGAGGGAAATCACATTTTTGAGTGCTTAAGAACTCCCTTTACATGGAAGAACAACACATTAGGCCACAGGCTAGGCTAGTGGTGTATATCCCCCCTCCCCCCATCTGCTTGATTTTTTATTTGCAGGGAATTTATTCTATGGCAAAATTTTCAAAAATGGTTTTCCCCATCTGTGGTCTGACGAACCACATCATAACTTTTCCTCCTTGTTCTGCTTCAAATACTGTATAGACCGTATTGTTCTGCTTGTTCTGCTTCAAATACTGTATAGACCGTAGACTGTATGAATCATAGTTCTTTTTTTTTTTTCTGAGCATGTCTCCCAATTTGCACGGAGGCAAACCCAGAGCTGCAACTCATTCAGAGACAGAGCTGTAACTCTGAGGGCAGGTATGGAGATGTTTGGCTAAACAGAAACACATCTTCTAAAAACTAAAAAACAGCTACCTGAGAGGGGAGATCCCTGACTAGAACTACAACGCAGAAGAAAGGGGAGGCTAACCTTCCCCCTTACATCATTTTCCTTTTGAAAATTCTGTGCCCCCAAGGTGTGGTTTGAAGCCAATAGCTGCTCACTTCAGGCTGTGATTTTCAATGGGGAAAAAACGGAAAGGTGAAAAAGTTGATTTTCTCCTCCTTGTGCACCATGGGTCCAATCAGGATCTCACACACATACAGTACTTCTTTTGTGTGTGTGTGTGTGTGTGTGTGTGTGTGTGTGTGAGAGAGAGAGAGAGAGAGAGAGAGAGACTTTTAACCTTGTAACACCCCTTAAATGTACTTAATTCTGTTGCATCACTGCATCTGGAGTGATTGAATGATTCACAGCGCAATCCTAACTGCACGTTAAGCGGGCACAAGTCCCTTGCACTAGCCTAGGAGGGTCGCAAACATGTCATATAGCACATTTGCGCCTCCTCAGGACGAAGCTGCGTCAGTACACGGAGGTGCGCTGCAGCACGGAGGCTGCATCCAGCCTCAGTGGCAGCTTCCCCCTGTTGTTGTGTTGTCCGAGCTTGGCCCACGAAGGGGTCTGGGGGTGCGGGGAGGGGGCAAGGGGAAGGCGTTCCAGGGTGGGGGGAGGTTGGACAGAGGGCGGTCCCGGGGCGGGCAGGGGGAGTGGGAGACGGGGCTCGGACCTGGCACTTATACCAGATCGCAACCCCATTCCCCAAGCAGCGTGAAACAACTTCAAGTCACTTCGCTCTCTCGGACTTACGCCACCTCCTGAGGTGGTTCAAATCCGAGGAGACCCATAGGGGCTGCAGTGGCTTACTCGGAGGAAAGGGGAAGAGTTTCCTCTTACCTCTGGCTGAGCCACTTTGGGCACCTATCCTGCAGTGCATACAGTGCAAGCCTCTTGGCTTGCCTGTTCAAGCGCAAGGTAGGATTGTGTCCTCAGTCTCACCCCAATACAGAAACACAACAGAATAATTTTTCTCTAGCAGAGATTGATTAGGCAAGGTCAGAACAGTGAATCAGACAAAGATGCAGCGGGCAGCCTCCTGTACAGAGGAGCATTATGGCCACGCAGGAGCCCTCAAGTGTTTAATTTCTCATGGCATACTTACAATTGTTCCTTAGTGTAAACCCCTGAATATAGTTAGGAATTACTGTCCTATCATTGTAAACCAATTCTCTGCCACTGTCCTCATTGGGCCCATTGTACATTAATTGTAGTAAATCCACAAAACTAAGTTGTGGTTATGCTAGAAGATGCATGTCCTTCTCTGTCCTGGGCCACCTTCTTCCTCAACACTTCTCCCATCACTTTTGCTCCTCTCTTCACTGTGACCATGTTTGCCCAGGTACGTGAGAGCCATTCTCCCACCTACACAAGAGAACGTATAAACTCCCTACCACATGGGTCCCTTCCCGCAGAACTGGCACTGCCCTTGGAAAGGGGAATGCTGTTTCCTTGGGAAGGATTGGTCCTGAATTGGTTGGGACATTCCCAATTGCACTGGACTTGCTCCTGGAAAAGTCCTAAACTGTTTGGGACCAGGATATGGAAAGGACCACCACCACTCATTTTGTTCTGCCCCATCCCCTACAGTCAGCCAAAGAGGCCATTTTGAGGCTTCCACCTCTGACTGATGCCCAGCTGATGAGAACTTGGGAAAGAGCCAAGCAGTGCCCAGATTCGAGAACTTTCTGTCCAAGGAGGTGCATCCCCCCCGTTTGTGTTTTGACCAACACAGATAAGTAGCTCTCGTGGGAGATTGTTTGAAGGGCACCTTACTATTTTGTAGGCTTACATATTGTACTGTTGCTGCCAGCTCTGTGCTTGACTTCCAGGCTCTCTCCATGCCAGTCCATTGCCAGAAATGAACCAGTGCAATGTGGGATAGTGAACGGAGTGTTGGACTTGACCTTGACATAACTGGTCCATTAGTTCCATCATCAATTTCGGAATATGCCAACTTTGACTCAGCAACAAAAGCTCATTTCTCTAGCCCAGCCTCTGAAGATTGTGGTACAGCATGTAGATCTTCCTCTCTTCATCCCAGATGTCTGGATTCTGTTCCCACGACACATGACCCAATAAATAAATAAATAGATAAATAAAGGATGCTTCTTTGCCTCAATGCATTGCACTGGCAGCCTTACCCACAAACCACTTAAGACAAATTACTTGGATTTTGGCTGCTTTAGTGCCACGGAAATCAACGGAATGAAACTGGCTGCAATCCAAAGACTGTGGTGTGCCAAATGTAACTCCTATAAAGATGTCTGACTTTGAAAACTTCATTTCTGCACTGTCAACGCTCCATGTCACACCCAAATGCTGACAGTACTAAGGAAAAACGCTTTACAGTTTTGTTCTAAAAGCACCTATGTCTGCTAAAACTAACATTTGCTGGCTCCTTAAATGAACTTCTAATGTTTTTTATTATTATTATTATTATTATTTGCTTAGAGCTATCTCAGATGCAAATGTGTATTTGGCTACAATCTGGCTCACAGCTAGCCTGCTCGAATCCCATCACTGAGTCCCTGCAAGTCAAGCTGCCCAACTGCATGACGGATTGCAACTTTTTGCGGCCCCTTCCAAGTTTTTAATAGTCTCAGTGCTGTTTCTGAACATTCAAAACAAAGTTTTCATTTCACTCCATGTTTCATCAGCTTTAACCCATTTCTGCCCAGGCCACAGGTGTACACATTTGATCCCTGTTGCATATATACAACTTTGGGCAGAAGTGACGTAAACAAAATCTAATAGCAGAAAGAAATTTGAAGCGTTGTTTTATTTTTTAAGAGGATGTCAGTTCTTTCTTTTTATTAGAATGTTCCTAATGCTCACCAGCCTTACTCATCTGCTTCATTCTCCAGGTAGGGTCTCTTAAAATCTGCTGCAAAATTATCCAAAGCTGCGGTGATCGTATTGACCGTCTCCTTAAATCTCTACCGTGGCTCCCTGCTGCATCAGCAGCATTCACCTATTTCTTGATTTAACAGCCAAATCAAGAAGAAGCTCAAATCAAGAAGAAGCTGAAAGTGCTCTGAATGTGCTTTGAGATCGTTTTTTCATCAATGTGGCTGTCGCTGAGTCACAGAATTAAAGCCACTATGCTACAGCCACTTGACTGGCAGCTCCATCACTGCCACCTTCCTCCTCTCCCTCTTGGAGAAAGAAGCCATCTACAGAGGGGAGGAGACTTGGGCTGTGGGTTGCTTTCTTTTCCAGTAGTGGAAGGAGGGAGCAGCAATATCAAGGAGGCAGGCAAGCAAGCCAACATCTTGCTATGGTATAAGCCTACAGCACCCGGTATTCCAAGGTGGTCTCCCATCCAAGTACTAACCAGGCCTGACCCTGCTTAGCTTCCAAGATCAGACAAGATCGGGCATGTGTAGGGTAACAGTTGCTGCATTGTGTGGAGGGAACTGCTTTGCTCATACTTGCACTGCTGCCTCCTGCTGGCGGGAGTGGGGAAAGACACCCCACAGTTGCAAACTTCTTATATCTTGAGCATGCCTGGGTTGTGGGGTGATTCATTCCACTGGAGGAGGCGGCAGTAGCAGCAATGCAGCAGCCTATCAAGGGACTGCAATATAGCAGCTTTGATCTGCTCCTGATCTGCTCCAGATGTACATGAAAAAGTGATCTGAAAGTGCATCTTTCTCCGTCTCTCCATGCGTCATATCCCCTGACACATCTTTGGCTATCCTTAATCATGGATTATGGAAATGGATTATCCGTAATCCATTTCTGTGCAAGCTAATTCGTCACTGATTCCCTTGGGGACTGTTGCAAAGGAGGAACTAAAACCCACAACCCCTGGGGAGCCTCCAAAACAATTTTTGACAGCTATTCATGGCTAAGAAATGCGCAGCCCAATCCTGAGCTCCCGTGGCACGCAGCTGCAGCGGCACAAAAAACGGCTTCCGCCATATCCTGCACGCCAATAGCAGTCACGGGCAGCACCTCAGGAGAAGGGAACTTTCATTTCCTTCTCCCGGGGAAGGGAAGTAGCCCCGCAACGGGGCTACTCGATTCACCGCTGACCAAAAGGTTGACAATGAAGTAAGAGCATTTGTGTTAGGCGCCGAGTCCCACACGAACACTCTCTGCTCCACCGGACCCATCTCCCTCCCTCCCCCGGCATACCTCCCGCCCACCCTCACCTTGCCCCCCTGTCATGCCTCCTCCCCGCCCCCACTTATCTTACCACTGCTCGGTGGTCTGTGCAATCGTCAAGCAGCGGAGGCCGGGCACTGCCGGGCACTGGCCACTGCTGGGTTAGAACGGGCACTCGCCCGGCGGTAAGCCTCGCAAATGTGCCTTACAGCACGTTTGCGACAGTGCGCGCCGGTGGTAAGCCGGCGTGTCGAACCCAGGAATGGGATTCGAACCCTCTGAATTGGGAACAAGGCCGTTCCCACAAGATCAATTAAACTCTTGCTTCTGCGACAAAATTTGATAATATCAGATAGTCTTTGGCAAGTCATTGTCCCTCAGCCTCAGTCCCCGCCTACAATATTTGAATGACTAACTTTACAGGGTTATTGTAAAGATCAAGGAGAATAAAACAGGTGAAATGCTTTGACTATTCAAAATTTGCTCTGTACGTACTAGAAGTCACTGTGGAAAACTGAATACTGTATTGTGATGGACTTAGACAGGACCTAGGATTAAATTCTTTCTCATCCATGAAGGATGAAATGAACTTTAAAAATAAATACTTATTATTTTGGATGAAAGTTAGGGCACAATCCAGCCCTTCACTTAGACTTGTGCCAGCCCAGGAGGGTCACAAACATGCTGTAAGGCATATTTGTGGCTCCTTGGGAGTCGGCTAGGCCATCTTGTCTGTTCCAGCGCAGGATATGATTGCACCTTAAGGTGTTTTCAGCATTCATTCATGCTCCAATTAGAAGTTAAAGTGGTCACTTGCTGCAACTGTTCTCCTCATGGGCCAACAGTTCCATGCAATATATGCTTTCTTCTGTGGATCCTCAAATAACCTACTCTGGATTCTAGAGGCATTTTTAAAAAAAATTGCTTTGACACAAAGTTACTTCCATTTCAGCAAAGAGCAGCATTGGCATTTGAAGGAACTTCTCAAAACTGGATGAACGTTTTCATTCCTCTCAGTGGTTTAGCTAATGATTTCGTAGCCTGGTGCCAACCTCAGAATGATGCCTTGGAAGTGATGTCACAACCGGAAGTGATGTCATGCCCAGGCTTTTAAAAGTGAAAACTGGGGAAACCCCTGCCTCCTCAACCCATAAGCTCACCACCCACTTGCTCTGCCACCTCCCCCCCAGCCAGTGGCATAGCTTATCTGTACCGGGGTCAAAGAAGATTTTGTAGCCCTACCACAAACAAAATTAAATTTAATTAATTAAATAAATAAAAAGTGTGCCCCTTATTGGTTAGAGGCATTGTGCTGGGGTGAAGAGGAACAGTTATTCTCCCCCTGCGAAATATAAGAGTAGCACCACTTGAAAGTGCCTTTTTACCCAGTTATGATACATGGAAATGAGAGCTTGCATATATTTACACCATATTGATTTCATACTGTATTATAATAACATCTCATTGGCTCTCAGAACAATCAGTCTCACTGGTCAATTTTGAGTTAAGCAAATTCACTTTTTGTTCCATAAAGCAGTTGTGTTTTCATTTTCTGGTTTATTGTCCATAACGTTTTATAGAATACAGATATTCCAAAGAGGTTTGTTTCATTGCATTCTGCATTAAATTACCTTTCCAGTGATATATATCATGATGGTATTATTCGTACATACCAATTTTTTCTTGAGACTTTTCGGCGAGGCCTGAAGACATTTTTGTTTAAAGAAGCCTTCTGAGTGCATGGCCTTTTAAAACATCTTTTCTGTATCTTTTAGTATTTTTACAGGCCTGATTCCTCTGATTTGCTACATTTTGCTCTTTTTATCTGACTTTTTATCTGACTATGGTTTTTATGGGTATATGTTAATGTGTTTTTAATATGTTTTTATTTGTGGTTAAATTATGTTTTTAATCTGTTTTTAATATGTTGTGAGCCGCCCTGGGTCCCTTTGGGGAGAAGGGTGGGATATAAATAAAGTTGTTTATTATTATTATTATTATTATTATTATTATTATTATTATTATTATTATTATTATTCTCCAGTGTTGGCCACTAGTGTCAAGAACAGTTTGTTGCCCCCTAAAGCTTGTTGCCAGGCACGACTGCTACCCCCTGCACCCCCTTAGCTATGCCACTGATTCATCTAAAGCCTTTAAGAGAAACTTCTCAGAAACCTGAAAAAAAAAAATCATTCGTTATTAGAATACATGAAATCAAAATAGATTCCAAAGCCATTACCTTTTATTTTGCCAATCATCTGAAGAATTCAGTGACACTGGATACAAAAATTGCATGTCCTTTGATTACGGGGAAGGAGAAAACAAACTGAGGCAACCTGCCTACTGAAAGTAGAGATAAACACTAGAACATCAAGCAGCAAGGGCAGCAGCGGGCAGATTCCTCAATTCGACCTAAGCCACATAAGGGTGTAGTGGGATGGAGCATGGCTTACAAACATTTCCAAATCCATTCCAGAAGCACTTGGGAGTTGAACACACCAGGGTGGAAGATGGTTCCATGCTGGGAACAATCCCAAAGCCTGTATCTTTTGATGAGACTTTGTACAGTTCCCATTAAAACAAATGGAGAGGGCGCAGTCGCTTCTCTTGGAGGTTCGCACCCAGAGTCTTTTGCTAGGCTTGGATTCACTTCAGAAAACATGGAGCATGAAAGATAATTGCAGACCAGGCTCGCTCGCAGAACCTGTCAAGCTATAATTAACATGCTACAATTATTCTAATAGCCTCACTTGGGTTTCTGTGTGTTTTAATTGGAGAGCAATTTGCCAATAGAGAATTAAGCAGTCATTCATATTTTCTATCTGTTACACAGACAAAACACCACTCTGGTAGTTAATGATGCATCTCAATCTCACTTATAAGAGCAAAAGAACGGTTGGCACCTACTATGAGCCTCACTAAACAAGGCTGAAATCCTTGTTTATGCACTAAGCTGGGAGCAAGTCCCATTGAATTCAAGGGGCTTACTTCTGAGTAGATGTGCCTAGGATTGTGCTGTAAATCTCTATAGGAGACTTGATCATAAAAGCACAAATGCATCTTATCCTAACAAATCTGTATTTACTTTTAAACTGAAAACCCTGGACCCTAGAACGTCTTGCATGCTTAGAAGGTAATTTCATATCCATGCATTTTCAGGTCTATCAGTGCTTACTTGGACTAGATTCACCATAGCTCAATCCTCTTTTCAGTATCAGGCTCAGTCCTAGAACATAAGTCCAAGCCATGCTAAATCAGACCTCAAGTCCTGGGATCCTGCTCTTCAGCAGTGGCCAAAGAGATGCTTCCAGGCAATTGCTGACCTTCCATCATGTATGATGGGGCAAATGTCCTGGGTGCGAGCCTGTAGGACCTCTCGGAGGCTCTGAGACTCCCTCTCTGAGGTTCCCGAGGGTATCGGAACCTGTGCTTCTGGCTTGGGTCGCTTGAGACTCCGTGAGCCTCAGTGAGTGTGTGTGTGTGTGGGGGGGGGCTGGATTTCTGCACAGGGAGGTGCCAACAGCCCATAGGGGGCTGCTATTGCGGACGCTTGCCCTGGGGCACGGGGCTAGGGAGGTCTGCCACTTTCCAGGAAGCAAACAAACAGAGCATGAGGCATGAGGTCTTTCCTGCAGTTGCAACTGGTGTTCGGAGGTGTAATCCCTGGAGGTTCCATCTAACAATCATGACAAATAGGCATTAGCAGAGCTATCCTCCAAGAAGTTCTTCAATGCCCTTTTAAAGCCATCTAAGCAAGTGGGCACCCCTGCATCTTGTGCTTCCTCTTCTCTGTGCTGAATCTATTGCTGATCAACATCTAATATAGTGACAAGTGCTTGGGTCATGTGAAGGGAACCAGTTTGATATATGGCAGTGGTTTCCAAACAGTGAGCCTTGGCTCTCCAGGGAGCCATGGAAACCAGCCGGGGGGGGGGGGGGATGGAATCCTCATGAAAAACCTGCCGGCTTATACAACATATAGGATTGTAGCCCTAATGGGGAGCTGTGGCCAGTGGTCTAGTAGGATAAGGGAGCCACCAGTCGAAAAAGTCTGGGAGCCACAGGATATAAGGGCTCAAGTGTTGAGGTTGGAGGAGGAAGCTTTCGGTTCAAATCCTTGCTGAGTCAAGAAGGTCACTCCGTTATCCGAAGTAGGGAGTGCAAGTCACCCTTGCCATAGAAATTCACCTGCAGAAAATCAGCTCCAGATGTCTCAAGCAACCAAACCAAACCACATGCTAAACTGCTGAAAGAGCAGAAGAGGCATCTGGCTATTTCAGAACATTAAGCATGGCTCAGCATTTTTCCACTCGTATCCCTGTCAATGTGGGTGGTATGAGAATCACTGGGGAGCTGCTTAGGAAACCTGTCATAACGCTCTAAAGAGAGATCTAGACTTTGCTAGTTAAATGTTCACGATGGCTTCTTCTGGGCTTCCATCAAACTTTGCCTCATGACTACAGGAAAAGGCACTCTGGCGGTAAAAGTTACTCACCTCAAGTGCTAGGTGTTTTATGAAGACATCATTTGCACAGCTCAAGTATAATTATACTTCAAAGTTTATAGCGGGTGTCAGTTTAATTGTTTTCACTTCTGGGCTGAGGTGCAAGCTTTGAACATCCTGGCATTAGATGCAGTCATGAATGACAGATCAAGCACAAAGCCTGAATTTAGAATTTACAGCCAGATTCTATCCTGGGTTGGCCCATAGCAGGCATGGTGCTGACTCAGCCTCCGTGGCATGCTGTAGGCCAGCCAGGCCAGGCAGTGATGAAGAAGTAAGTAAAAAACTTTACTTAAGTAATCTTTTTTACTTATCTACTCCACCTTCTATGGCCCTACTGATTTAAGCCAGCTGTTTGGCTTAAATCTGAGTGGGTCCAGGGGGTGTGCTGAGGTGAGGACAGGGGCATAGGATATCAGCAGGGCTCCTGCCACTGATATCCAGCCCCTCTCCAACTTACTTGCTGCAGTGGGGACTGGATGGTCCATGGGGTGCACCTGGGGCTGCCTGCCATTTGCACTGGTTGCCCATGCACCATTGTTGTGATCCCCATGCAGCTCAAAGCCTGAATAGGATTGGGCCATCCGAGCAATAGCCAGATAGGATTGGGCCATTTGAGCATCTGCTACCTACAGCCGGGGTGCCCAAACCCCCGCCCTGAGGCCACTTGCGGCCCTCGAGGCCTCTCAATGCGGCCCTCAGGGAGCCCCCAGTCTTCAATGAGCCTCTGGCCCTCCGGAGATTTGTTGGAGTCCACAATAGCCCGACGCAACTGCTATCAGCGTGATGGCAACTGTCTGACCTCTTGCATGAGCTGTGGAATGAGGGCTCCCTCCACCGCTTGTTGTTTCATGCCTGTGATGTAGTAGCGGCCGCAAAGGAAAGGCCAGCCTTGCTTTGTGCAAGGCCTTTTATAGGCCTTGAGCTATTGCAAGACCTTCATTCATTCATATAAGTTCATCTTTAATATATTCACTTATGCAAACTTATGTAAATTTATTCAAATTTTAAATGTAAATTAATTCTTTTTTTTCCCCGGCCCCCGACACAGTGTCAGAGAGACAATGTGGCCCTCCTGCCAAAAACTTTGGACACCCCTGACCTACAGAATTGAGGTTGCCTGTTCAGAGTAAAGGATGACATCCTCCAAGGGAAAGCTACCGAGTGACATTTGCAGATATGTTCAGAGGCAGTGTGAGCCATTGTATGCAGGGTTGGTCCATCCATGATGCCAACTGAAGTAACTGCCTCAAGCAGCAGATTGGTGGGGGCCTATTTTGGTGATGTCTGCCCAACCAGAGGAAAAGGGGTGGGGGGGATTTACAAAAGATTGGATTGGTGGAGGAGGTAAGATACAGGAGGTAAGATACAGCATGCACCATTGCAGCCAGATTCAGCCTTCCTGTCTCCTCCCCACCCCCTGATTCCTCCCCCCTCCACACAGAAACACGCCCGTTCCTCCCACTCCTTCCGTCTTTCCCACTGCCCCCCCATGCCTTACCTGGCACCAGTGAATAGTATCCTTGCCACCAGTGAATGAACATGGCCACCAGAGACTGCATTGGCGGCCTCAATGAGCTCGCTGGCAATGTCAGCAAGCAAGACAATGTCACATGCCAAATTCAGGCGCCTCGACCTTGATCCTGATGTTTCTGCCCATGGCACCAATCCAAAAGGATTGGGCTGTAACTTGATAGAATTCACTTACAGAGGACGGAGCATGTCCACCAGTTTAGATGACTTTTTAAAGGGATTAGGTACCTTCTTAGAAGAGAGCCCTATTAATAGTGATGATGATGGGCAGCCCAATCCTGAGCTGCCCAGCGCGTGAGGTTGCCATGGTGCTGAAAATGGCTGCTGCAGCATCCTAAGCACATCTGGCAGCCATCAGTGGCTTCCTGGGGGAAGGGGACTTTCATCCTCTTCCCCCAGGTAAGGGAAGTAGTCCTGCAATGGGGCTACTCGATTCTGCGGCAGCCCTTGAGCAGGTGCAGAATCAAGGAGTCCTACACAGCCCAACACGGGGCTCTGGATCCGGTGGAGCTGAGCTCTGCCATTCTCGCTTCCTTCTTCCCTGCTCCCTCCCCTGCCGTGCCTCCTTCCCACCCTCTCCCCATTTCCCTCCGCCCAGGAATGCCTCCCCCTCCCCCCCACACCCCCACTCACCTCTCCGCTGCCTAGTGGTCCAGGTGACCACTGGGCAGCAGATCGCAGGCTTACCACTGGAGCTGGCCCAGCATGGGCTTGCGCTGGGCTAGCTTCAGTGTTTGGCCCACGTAAGGCTCGCAAATGTGCCTTACAGGATGTTTGTGACAGTGTGTACTGGTGGTAGGCTGGTGTGCCGGGTTCTGGACGGGGCCCTAAATAGGACCTCCATATTAGAAAGTAGAATGCACTTCTGAATATCATTAGATGCCTGGGAAGTACAATGAACTGCTGCCTTCATTGCCTGGTCATAGGCTTCTTGAAGAAATCAGCCTGGGGCCACTCTTGGAACAAGATGCTAGAATGGATGATCCATCACAGCCTTTTAACAATATTATTTCATATATAATGTTTATGCTGGCATTGTGTAGTCATGGGTTTGCCAATGCCATTGTACTTTCAGGTTCTGATCCCGCAAGGTCTTGCAAGTTCTGGTGCCATCAATTATTACTTGGTTCAGGTGGCCAATAACTCTCAGGATTAGGCATGGTATGGAATAACTAAAAGGCTAAATTAAACTCTAAACCGGAGACTCGATCAATAAAACAAGGCAGCGTCTTAAGCGGCGGAAGCAGCAGCAGCCCAATATATTCACTTAATGCGCCAGTGACAAGGTTCTGTGCCCAGGAGTTGGCATCCAAGACAGTTACTTATATTTGCCTCTTGCTTTGTTTAAGACAATCCACTTTTAATTTGGCACACGGTAATCACATAATGTACAGCATGTAGTGGAACTGCTTCCAGATTGCATTATTTGACCAGCTTGCAAGTTTCTTTTCAGTTTTCTGCTGAGGACATCAATAGGCAACTTCATTCTTGCTTTTAGTAATTTTTCTAGTGTACAAGAAGTCACAATGCCCAGAAGAGGTGATGATGATGATGATGATGATTTTGACAGTGTGTTGAAGGGGGGTATGGGGACATATCGGACAATCCTTTGGAGTGTTTGTAATTGTGAAAAGGTTAGGAAGCCCTGTCCTAATGCATAAAGTGGGCTGGACCTGGGGTTTGGGGAAAACCCTCCACTCCATGAATGGAGATTTCCATTCTGCCTCTGCGCCACGTGTATTCCCAGTAGAACAGGGAACAGGGATGCTCTGGTCAGTCGTATCTGCCAGATGTTCTTCTGAGAGGCCGGGCAACAGACATGACCCCCTGTGCCCAGATCTACTGGGAATACACATGGTGCGGAGGTGGAACGTAAGCTTGAGTCTGTATGGAGATTGGTTTTTTGGTGGATGGTGGTCGTGAGTTTGGTTACCACAAACATCAAGCATTGAACCCAATCCCCTCCCCTATCGGATGGTGTGTCAGTTGCTTCCTCTGCCACTCTCTTCTTCCTGTGCCCTGGATTTGAACATGTAGTACAGGATGGAGCAGAAAAGGAAGTGGGGAGGAGATCAGAGTGGTGGACTAGAGTGTATTTAAAAGAATCTGGGGCATGAAAGGCAGTGGACAAGTGGTGGAGGTGGGGAGGCATGCAGAAATGGCTATCCTCAGGCCAGACCACCACTGGAGGCAGTCACTAAGCTTCATGGACAGACTGACCCTGTGTTTGTGACTGAAACAGTCATAGGACTTTAAGACTATTTGTGCAAACAAATGTGCACACCTGCACAGCTATAATTCTAGAAAATATCATTGAATTGCAGCAGTTGAACACATTGCATGCCTCACAGTCTGAAGACAGGATGAAACTATTAGCAGCGTTTGTGAAAGTGACTGTAGTTAGAAGCTCTCAACTCCTGTAGGACTCAGCATGGAGATAACACGCTCAAGAGAGATGCTGCTGCTTAGCTTACAGCTCTCTTTCTTTCCTCTTCCCTCATTTTGCTTCTCCCTCCACTTCCTTTGTGGGAACAACAGATGAGTAAATGACTTTCTCCCCCACACTGCACCTGCACAGCTCAACTCTCTGGTGCGGAGGAATGGATTTATTTTGAGGAACTGGAAGAGCTGCCCAATTAGCTGTCCCTATGCAATTGCTTGCAGCATCAGGTGTCCAATGCACAGCCTGTTCCCTCCTGCACTTGCACAATAGTTCAACTTGAGTGGAACCTACACCAGATCCTATTCCCCCCTTCCTGGCCTGTATCCACCCCTGAGTCTTCTCAGACTCAGGTCAGCTAAAAAGCTGGTGTAGATCTGAGGAAACCCATTGGGGACCACACAGCCTACAGGGAGGAAAGTAAAAATGTTCTTTACTGACCTCTGCTAGGCTGTTTGGTGCCCTGCCGGCCCATAGCACGCAGCACAGTTCCATCAGCGGTGCTGCATGCTCTGGGCCAGCAGGGGATAGGATTGGGTTGTTAATCTTGTATAGGGCTTAGACACCATCAGCCACCAATTCTGCTTTTTTTGGTGCCTCTTTATTTTTGCCTATTTTTTTTGGGGGGGGGGGGGATGCCTCTCTCAAAAATTATCAATTGTTTTTACATAGCTATGGCAGGGGTGGTGCATCCCTCCATGCTGCCCGAACCTGCCACGTTCTGCTTGTGTGAACACGCACACAACCCCTCCCATAAAGGGCTGGCAGGAGAACAAGCAAGCATGCTTCCATCCCTTTTTCTTACGAAGTGAGTGCCACGCAGTCTCCTCAGTCTGCAGCCTCTTCCTCTTGTGTCTGAAATTGTAGTTGGCAAACCTTCAGTCTCGAAAGACTATGGTATCGCGCTCTGGATGGTGGTTCTGGCACAGCGTCTAGTGTGGCTGAAAAGGCCAATTCGGGAGTGACAGTCCCTTCCACACTGGGAGCAAGTGCAGTCTGTCCCTGGTCTGTCTCCCTGGCTATGGGCCTTCCTTCTTTGCCTCTTTGCCTCAGTCTGTTGGCCAAGTGTCTCTTCAAACTGGGAAAGTCCATGCTGCACAGCCTGCCTCCAAGCGGGCCGCTCAGAGGCCAGGGTTTCCCACCTGTTGAGGTCCGAAACCCATCATCCACTGCTTGTGCTCATTATAAACCCAAGAGGGGCAGAGTGGGGAGGCTGCATGCAACAATCTTTGCAAGTACAGAGAGGAGGTGGGTGGGGTGCACAGGGCCCATGAGAGGGTGTGCAGGGGGTACATTGTACCTGGGCCTGGGATCAAAAAGGAGGCCTGGGACCCAAAGGAAGGGAGCTGGAAATTTTCTGGGATCTCAAGAAAAAGTTGACATATAATGTGTTAAGACTAGCATTCACATTTTGTGTTTTAAATGTCATAATTTGTAGAAATTATGAGTCAATGGAGAAGGGGCCCAAAAGAAACTTTTAATGGCCTCCCCCCAGAGAAAACTTTTTACGATGCAGGTATAGTTTCCGCAGCAAGCAGCTGTCCGGCTGCACTCTCCACCTATCTCTCAAGGCCAGAGTGTAGGCACTTCCAGGAACAAAGACGACACACGGCAGAAGTCCTCCACCAAACGTCTCTTTACTATGTACAATATATGCAGCAACAGTCCAGATAGCGCACAATTCACGGATCACACTGACGTAGCCTTCGGCACAAACTCCACTCTGCATCTCCCACAACCCAGCTTGCCCTGGCCGGAGTATATACTTGTCACAGCCAATCAGAGTGAACTAGAAAGTGCTTAGTCACTCTGATGGCACGTGGGGTGACATACCAGGTGACAGTCACCTGGTATGCATCACCAGATGTTGCATCATCTCTTCCCATGATGCTGTGCGCAGTCAGGCCAAGGCTTCAGGGCCTGATACTATCCAGCCTGCAAATTACCTGCAGGCCCGGGGATGAACCCTTAACAAAACTCCTCTCATAGGCTCTGGGGCTGAGGATCACCTGTCCTTTTCTATTTGATGTGTCATAAGCACCAAGTAGACAAGGAGAAGTGATTTGGAACCACAGCAGCTTCCCCCCCCCCCAGCAGCATTTGAGGGAGAAGGAAGCTGCCACTGCTGTCATTCTCGTCTGACTTGCTCCCAACATTTTGGATTGGAGCACCCAGTGGATGTGCAGGCTGGAGAGGGCAGTGGACAGATAACTGGAGGACTCATCAGTTTGCCACCCATCCAAGGGTGCCATTCCATGCACACATTTCAGATGGTCTCATGCTTGGGCTGCCCTTGGGCTATGGAGTCCTTGAGTAAGCCCAGTGAAACTACAGCATTAGCCAAAAGAACTGTGCCACTGAACTCGGAATGCCTTGAAATACTGAGTTTTCACACAAATTGCCAATTTTTTTACCATGAAAAGCTGCATCAAAAAGGCAGCTTTCTACATGAAAATTTTTTAAAAATCACAAAAGTTCAGCTTATCATTAGTCTTTGACCCAAAGCAGAGAGGATGTTTAATCCATCGTTGCTCTTCCAAGTTCTCAAACTCGTTTCTTATAGGAGTTATCAAGAGGGCCAGTTTGTTTTCTTGATAGGGTTCTCCCCCCCCCCCCCCGTATATATTTTAATGAAGAGATAAAACATACAGCAGTGGAAATAAATGAACAAGGCAGTTATGTGTGCGAAAGGTCTTGGACCCTAAAGCTATTGATTTCAACATCGGAGACAGGTGAGTACAAGCAGCAGCTGGGAGTGTGACAATCCCATTTGGATAGAATCCCAGCTTTCTCTGCGGTTTTAATTATTGTTTTCCAGGTGTGAGAGACTCTTCATCTCTGCCAAATCCAATCAAAGTTGCGGCTTGGGAGTCAGCAGGAAAGGAAATTGAAGGACACCAGCTGTATGTATAGCTTTTACTTTTACAAATTTCCGGGTTTGGTTGATTTAAAAAACAACAATTGTGTTTCTTGTCCTCAGTGATGTACTCACTGTCCTCCAAATCCAGGAATACCTGTGCCAGCTGATATCTTTCCTGCAGGCAGTGATGGGCTCAGGTGGGGAGGCTGCATGTAACACGGGAGGTACAGCCAGGTGACTCAGTGCAACTGGAAGCTGGCACTGCTGACAGCTTTCATGAAAAGGAGAGGAGCTGAGATCATATGAGATTGGGGGAACAAGTGCAACAACATGCCTGATGGCTGTGAGATGCACAGTTGGAACCAGCCCAATGTAAAGCCTGAATAGATATGGCTATGAAGGAGTGTTTTGATCACACACAACACAGTTGACTGGGAGAGGCTGGAGAGAGGGGTGCAGAGTGCGCTGTTTAGTGATCTAGGTCACAGTGGGAAGGGGGCGGGTAGGCAGGCAACTCGTGGGACACTGCTCTTTTTTCATTGCAGTTGTGGACAACTTTGAAAATACAAAAATACGAAGGCTCCACTATCAGGGAACCAAGGTATTGGTGTCCGACCTGACAGCTTCTTGCCTTTTGACTTTTTTGTCAGCTGTGATCCCTTGGAACCCCAAGTTCTTTGCTCGTGACATAATGCATGCTTCTTTATTGCACACATGTGTTATAATAATAACTCTTTACTTGCGTAGAAGATCCCCGACTTACATAAGGCTTGACTTACATAATTTCGAACTTACACACAGGCTCTACTTGTGCACATAATTTCAAACTCACGCACCGTATTCCGTAGGTCATAAGAATAATACACGGTCACCCATTTTCTCTTTGCACAGCTCTTTCCCCACTAATCCCAAACCTCTCCATGGAGTTATGCATGTACAGAAAGATATGTGACTTACCTTAGGGTGGCTGTTGTTGGACTCTTCCCTCACAACAGGAGAGGAAACTGAATGCTTTCCACATGCGCTGCCTCCGACGCATCCTCGGCATCACCTGGCAGGACAAAGTTCCAAACAAGACAGTCCTGGAACGAGCTGGAATCCCTAGCATGTATGCACTGCTGAAACAGAGACGCCTGCGTTGGCTCGGTCATGTCGTGAGAATGGATGATGGGCGGATCCCAAAGGATCTCCCCTATGGAGAACTCGTGCAAGGAAAGCGCCCTACAGGTAGACCACAGCTGCGATACAAGGACATCTGCAAGAGGGATTTGAAGGCCTTAGGAGTGGACCTCAACAGGTGGGAAACCCTGGCCTCTGAGCGGCCCGCTTGGAGGCAGGCTGTGCAGCATGGCCTTTCCCAGTTTGAAGAGACACATGCCCAGCAGTCTGAGGCAAAGAGGCAAAGAAGGAAGGCCCATAGCCAGGGAGAAAGACCAGGGACAGACTGCACTTGCTCCCGGTGTGGAAGGGACTGTCACTCCCGAATTGGCCTTTTCAGCCACACTAGATGCTGTTCCAGAACCACCTTTCAGAGCGCAATACCAGAGTCTTTCGAGACTGAAGGTTGCCAACACAGGTGGCTGGAATGGAATCCTTGTGAAAGACAGGGAGTGCCTGTAATATGCACCCCTATGCCTATAATTCCCACCTAGAACAGCTATATTCTGCCCCCGCTCTTTTAAATTGCTTCTCAAAACCTGTTCCATGAAGCCTTTGGCTTTGAAGCTCTATAAAGTTCAAGGCACACTGATGATAATGATGATATGCACCGTGTGACAAGGGATAGCAGATGCAACAAGAGCATCCACAGTTACTATAAAGAGCTGGGTATAGTAAAGACTTGTAAAGTAAGCTTATAAGGAATTGCAGCTTTTGTTATTTATTATGCTTACACCCCACCTTTCTTCCATCTTGGAAGTCAAGGCAGTGGCGTAGCTAATGAACGTGTGGCCTGGTGCAGAGCTCAAAATGATGCCCCAGAAGTGATGTCACAAGCAGCTTTTTAAGAAGTGCAAATTGGGGGGAAACTTGCCTCCCCCCCCAGCAGTTCACCACCCACTTGATCTGCCACCTTGTTGCCAACACTGCTCCTCCACATGTGCACATGTGACCTACGTGTGTCATGCGCACATAACTAAAATTGGGGACATTAGCAAGCAAGAGGTCAGATCTAGCAGTGTGGCAAGGTTTGGGATCGTTGACATGGATGAACAGTGCAACCAATTTCAAAGTGCCTCAGAGTTAGGCTAACAGTAACCACAAGACAGAGCTTTACAAAGAAGATAATGAGTTTATTAAAGAAATAATCTTTGGGGGGAAGAGAGTGAAAGAAAGAGAGAGAGATTTAAAAGGGGGGGGCAATCACATATCCTATTTTGCTGGTTTGCTTGAGTGTGAAGTCCTTCTTGAGCAACAAGGCAGGGCTGCAAAGTTCCCAGGTTCTTCCACAGTGAAATGCCAGGCTGTACTCCTCCACTGCCTCTGGAGTGAAGAAAACTCTCTCTTCCTGTGTCTTGGGCCTTGTGTCTTGTTCTTGTGTCTTGCCTGTCTCTGTGTTGCCTTGTTCTTCCTCGTGTCTTCTCTTGCTCTTGCTCTGTGTTGACTAGTTCCGTTCTTGTTCTGTGTCTTGATGTTGCTCTGCCCTTGTGTCTTGTCCTTCCTTCTGTCTTGTTCTGTGTCTAATCTTGCCTAGTCCTTCCAAATCTGCTTCCAGAGCAGGGAAGTTATAGGACTTTTCACAAAGGAAACAAAGGAATATCTGCAGGGCAAAGGAGTTTGGAGAGCTTCTTGAGTGATGCATTTGGGCTTCCTGGCCTTGATTGAGTTCAGAGAAGAGCTTGATGGCCCACCCAGGAAGTTTCTTCTGAACAATGGTGTGTGTTATCTCAGGAAGGACTTCTTGGTAGAGTCTGAAAAGAAACTACTCATTTGGGCAATTGTAATTCAGTTTAACATTCAGGCAGGACTTGTTCTTGCTAGCTATCCTTTGTCAGACCTCAAGCACCCAGATTTAATCAACCATAGAGGGGGCCTTTCCTTGGGAGCCAGCAAAATCTCAACCCTTTTTACTTCAGGGAGGCCTGCCTGACTCTAAAACCAAGATGGAGTCAGTTTAAACTAGGCATGTGTTTGGGGAAAGAGGGTGTTTGTAACAACCTCCTCCCAGCCAGTGACATAGCTAAGGCATATCTATATGCTACCTGGGATCAAAGAAGATTATGTAGCTCCCCCAATGACAAAATCAAATTTAATTAAGTAAATAAATAAAATGTGTGTCCCTTATTGGTTAGAGACACTGTGCTGGAGTAAAGAGGGACAGTTATTCTCTCCATGCTAAATATAAGTGGAGCCCCACTTGAAAAAGTGCCTCTTTACCAGTTAGCAGGAGTAGCTGTATTATGATACATGGAAATGAGAGATGATTCATATTAACACCTTATTGGTTCCACACGGTGTCATAATACCATCTCATTGGCTCTCAGAACAATCAGTCTCATAGGTCAGTTTTGAGTTAAAGAAATTCACTTTTTGTTCCATAAGACAGCTGTGTTTTTGTTTTCTGGTTAATTGGCCATAACTTTTGATAGAATACATACATTCCAATGAGGTTTGTTTCATTGCATTCTGCATTAAATTTCAATGATATAAAACATGATGGTGTTATTTGTACATACAAAATTTTTTCACAATTTTGGCCACTAGTGTCAAGCTCAGCTTGTTGTCCCCTAAAGCTTGTTGCCCAATGTGACTGCTACCCCCTGCACCTCCCTTAGCTACGCCACTGAGTCAAGGCAGTACGGGAGGGGCTCTCAAGTGGTCACCTATCAAGACACTAAAGAGGCCAAAAGAAAGAGGAGTGCTCCTTGGAGATTTACAATGGCCCTGATGAGGCCCCTCTGTGTGCCTTCAGCTAAGAAAGGGGGATGCAGTGACCAGCTTTTGTAAGACCTACCTTCAGCAAGCAATTTTTGCTTCTGGAGTACTTCCCATTGTTCTTCATGCAATGGAGCGAGGGGAGGTCAAATGTTGACCCATGTTGCAAAACAGGGATGTCTGAGAGAATGCTTGAAATGTTTTTCCTGCATAGACGTCTGCTTACCCTCCTGTGTATGTGTTTAAACATCTGGTTTCCATTTGATTTGAACAGATGTGTTTCCACTTTCAAAGCATGTCCTGTGCATTCTTTCCTTAAATGAATACTAACAAAGGTTTAAAGGTGTCTCGCCTTTTCATTCATCATTTAATCATCAGGCATAAAAAAAAATGTCTCATGTTCGTTTGTTTGGGCTTCTAGGTTGCCCAGTCCCCTAAACGCAAAAACACCACCATTTATAAGTCTCATAATGCTTTCAAAACAGGCTCAATTTGAGTTCTGTAGTTTCAGGGCATCACAAACCTCACCTAAGGTTTTTTTATTACTATTTTATTTATTTTTTACTAAACTTAAGCTAAGCAGGGTTAGGCCTGGTTAGTACTTGGATGGGACACCGCCAAGGAATACCAGGTGCTATAGGCTTATACCATAGTCTTTTGAGACTGAAGGTTGCCAACCAGCATGTGCGTGAAATAATGGCTGCAACTTCCAATATATATTATATTATTATGCCCAGTACCTATAAGTGAAATCAATGGTTCTCAAATTTTTTTAGCACTGGGACCCACTGTTTAGAATGACAAGCTTTTAGAACCCACAGGAAATGATGTCATTAAACTGGAAGTTATGTCATGACTGGAAGTGACATCATCAAGGAGGAAAATTTTTAACGCCGTGCATATGACAAAATCAAATCAAATCTAGTAAGTAAATAAATTAAAAGTTTACAATAAGTATAAGTTTAAAAAGTTATTTAAAATACAGAAGAACCCCCTGAACCCTCCCAAGCAGTTGTTGATCTTTTTTTTAAAAAATTCCCCAAGCCTCCCAAAGGCTGCAATCCAGTCAACACTTACCCGGGAGTAAGCTCCATTAACTGTTATTGTTAAAAGCATATACATATACACATGCCTGTTAAAAGTACAAATTGGTAACATTTCCCCAAATGCAATCACATACCATGGTAGCATCAAGTCTAATATATTAAAAATAAAATGCACATTGAAGTGAATGGGGACCCACCTGAAATTGGCTCAGGACCCACCTAGTGAGTCCCGACCCACGGTTTGAGAAACACTAAACTAAACGATGTTCCTTATTTCAGAAAGACCATATGCCATTACTTTCCATAGATAGAGGAGGTACTGTGTCTCAAAAATATAAATCACATTGGTCATTTTTAGCTGTCAAAAAATGTTTGAATAGTATTCTGTTGAATAGTGCAGGCAGAGTATTTTGGTATGAAAATCTAAGATAGCTTAATATTAACTTGTTATCATTTCTTTGCTGGTTTGGAATATTCAGGACAAAGCAGAGACTGGTGCAATCCTAAAATAGCTAAATGCTTGGCTCACTTTCAGCTTACATTGAGTCCAATCCTATGCTTGTCTACTCAGAAGTAAATCCTATTAAAGTCAATGGGGCTTACTCCCAGGAAAGTGCAGATAGGATTGTAGCCATTGTCTTTAGTTATGGTCACTGCTAAGTTATTGAGATGAAGAATCTGTAGCCTGCCAACACTATCTTTGTGTGACAGGTTGTGAGTATGTGTGAATCCAAGTTCTGCCAAATTGCCTGAACTCCATAGTAATCTCGTGAAATGTGTTGCTACAAAGCACTGTTTCTAAGCAATGCAATAGGCACAATGCAGGGATCTCCTGTTACAATGAATGGGATCCGAAGCCCAGTCATGGGCAGACATGGTCACCCAATGGTCATCTGAATGGGGAAACATATAGTTGATTTGTGCCAGCATTGGCAACACTTGAAAATAAACAACAAGGGTTCCACCAGTGGCGTTCCCGGGGGGGTCCATGGGTACAAATGATCCTGGGTGTTACAGCTGGGGGGGCACCACCACCACCCCAGCTGTGCCACCCCAAGGGCTGACCATGCCCACTGTCACGCCCCAGATGTGTTCTGAAGTGTCTGTGGCCTTTGTGGCCCTCAGAAGGCCTTCTAAGGCCACCAGAGGGTCTTTAAACCTCACTTTGGTTTTCTAGCAAAAGCAGGAAATGGTGTTTAAAGTCCCTTAGAAGGCCTTCTGCGGACCAGGAAAGCTGTGGCCCTCAGAACACCTCCACAGTGGGTGCAGGGGCCAGCACCTCCAAGTGGGGTGGAAGAACCTCTGGAAGTGTGCCCCTAGGTGCCGTAGTGGCCAGGTCAACCACTGGACTCCACAGCTCTTTTCTGAGTTACTAAACAGGCAGGTACAGCCTACAGTTTCTCATTTTTGGGGTATGGAAACAGAGTGGGGGGACAATTCAGGCTGTGACAATTCAGGCCTTCTAGCACTCTTTATTAGTATTTTCTGGATTGGGGGTACATTGATTTTCAAGCCAAGCATTTGGCTTGAAAAGAGCCGTGGGTCTTGTGTAGGCTTTATCAGTCCTACAGTGCAAGCCACATGATTACCAATAGGCAGAAAGAGAAACTTTCAGTGCTGGCAGAATTGGTGCTCCTGACTGCTGCCCCACCTCAGAATTATAGGGTCCAGGAGAAGCACAAGGCTTGTCAACTTGCGGCCAAGTCCTTGTCCAGCCATCAGTTAACTGGGAAAGTACAAAAAACGCTTAAGCTTCTCTCACCGTGTGTAAAACCAGGAAACAAAGCAAACTCGCTTTTTCAGATAATGAGAACAAATAAGGTCCTCATTAGAATTTTGCAGGATAAAAGTGGACTGTATTAACATGGTAGGAATGTACGGCACTGAACCTTCCCAGTCTATGAAACAACTCTGAGTTTCATAGGCAATGGGCAATGAGGCAATGGGGCAATTAATCATCTTCCATTTGTAACATGTCTGCAAATGCTTACCAAGGATAGCTTCTTTCAGAGGCTGCAGCAGAGGAACGCAAACAAAACTTCAAAGGTATTATGGCCTCCTGTAACTCTGCAGATGAACCAAGTTTTTTGGTGAAGACACAATATCCCCCCACCCACCCACCGGGCTACAATGGTTATATCTGAAAGCACTAACTATTGATAAACTTGTAAGAAGTATATGACTGTCTCCTTGGAACTGAGATGCAATCATGTCTGCTTTAGATACTTTGGATAATTGAGCTGGGGGCAGGGCGGGTTACTCACAATTTTTTTTCACAACTCCTCCAACTTTTGCTGGAGTGAACTCATGTAGTTCAATTTGTGTCATATGCCCAGGAAGCAAGATGAAGAGGAAGCCAAAAGAGGTGCAGAGGACAGCTGGCATTTGTCTTTGAGGTGTCTGTTGCTCTGCCTGAGCCTCAACAAGGATGCGGGGAGTCCAAAGGCTGGCCACAGCCCAATGTGGTGTGCGATGTGATGACATCATCCACTGCTAGTGGGTGAGAAGCAGTGACATGTGGTGGGGTCCAATGCTGGAGAGGCATAGCACATGAAGCTCCAGGGTGACATCACACTGCAAGGCATTCTGGCGGCTCCATGAAAGCCCCAGCACTTGCACAGTCACAGACCTATTAGAAGTACCACCAGAGGTAACTGGCGATGGTGCCAGCACCAGTAATTTCTAGATTGGAAGACCAGATGCATCGCAACAAACATGGGTAAGAGGCTCAGGGCGAATAGGAGCACTTTTTTGAGCATGTGAAAAGTGCACAGTGGACCTCCTGCTAATGCTTGTCACATTGCACTGCTGGTCTCACTGCCAAGCGGCAGGGGTCTGGGCGTCCTGTGCATACCACTGGACATCACCTCAAGGGCCACTGGTGGTATGAGTACCACTGATTGAGAAACATCGCCCTATGGCAAAGGAGTACTCAGCCTCTAAATCAGAAATAAGATGAAATGAAACTTCAAGCGGAGCTCATGACATAGCACAGGAATGGGGTGGGGAGGAATCGAGATGTTGTGTCACTACTGATATCACAGGAGCCACCCAGCAGGTGTCCACAACACCTGATTCTATGCTGCAATCACTGTTCAGCTTGACAGTGTGGGAAAGCAATTGTGTTGCTTTGAGTGTAGTGATTAAATATTGTAGCTTGGGTCTTGGGAAACTGTGGCATCCCTGCAAAAGAAGCATCTCCTGACACTTCTGGAAGACATCTGGATCCCTTGTGACTTATGATTAACACCTGTACATGTATTGCATGGAAATATTATTATTATTATTATTATTATTATTATTATTATTATTATTATTATTATTATTATTATTATTCTATATCTGGGATAGCCTAATGTGTTTAGTCCCACTCAGCTCTGACATCAATGTCAGTTGGGAAATGGAGATTTGCAGAACTTGGACTCAGTTAATGAAATGAATGATATTCTGGGATGTATGTAGTTCTGCTCTATTCAGTGCACTGGTTGAAAATAGGGCTGCCAGTATGTCCACTCCCAATCCATTGTCCAACTTTTCCCGCACAGAGCCTCCTATCTCTTGTAGCACTTCATAATACAATCGCTTGGTGTGGGTAGTCCTAGAAACCTGCATGATCTAAGGGTGTGCAACGTGGCTTTGGAAGCATAGCACGGATTAGTATCACTCTAATATCACAGGCCTGCAAATTTGAGGGTTTGAAAAACGCTTTCTTTTCAAAATTTCTGCTGGTTTTATATGAATTTGGGGCACTGGTTCTAAAAATGGCATCAGTTTTGCCCTATGTCTAGTTTTGGAGATACAGCGTAGACTTGTTAGTGAATGGTTCAAGCAGCTTCCTTGTGAGGGAAGGAGCCCATTGCATAGGCTTTCTCACGAGGAAGCTGCTTGATCCATTCACTAATGAGGCTATACTGTATCTCTGAAACTAGATGCGATAGGGCAAAACTGATGCCATTTTTGGTTTTAGCACCCCAAGTATACCCAGGAATAGGTCTAACCTTTTGGACAGCAAAATATGTGTTGGCTTGTGTCATCAGTTCAGATGCTGTGGTATCACAGACTAGCAGCAGCCTGCATTGTGAGTGGGAGGGAAAGTGAGCAGAAACAGTTGGCCCAGCATCTGGCCTCCACCCCACTGCCACCAAGTTGGTGTTCTTTTTAAGTCCGCCTCCACTCAAGAGGTCTTCACAGTAATCTCCACCAGTTGCTCAGAAATAGCAGAAGTTTTGAGCATGCTGAGAAGAAAGCACTTTAGGATCTGATTGGACAGCAGGTTACCACTTTTTCTACTTGTTTGCTCAACATTTCCTCACTGTCTTTCGACTGTTGATCAATGGCCAGTGACTTTGATAGAGCATGTCATGATGTTGAGAAGGTCGACATGAAAGGGGCAGCAGAGCTTGTGAGAGAGAGAGAGAGTGTGTGTGTTGGTTGGTGGTGGTTGCTGGGATTCAAGAGGCTGCAATGCCAGGAGGAAGAGGCAAGGCAGCTTCCGATTTCTCTAAGAAAACAATGAACTTAAGAGTTTGATGCGGAACAGAGCAGATTCCATAGGAGTGGCAGTCTAGGGAAAGCATTCCGGAAGTGAGATCTAGTCTGGGACTGCACCGGAGGACACACTGAGATGGCTTGGCTGCCAACATTACCTTTCTTGGTTCCCCCTTCAGGCTTGCAGAGCAGAGTCCTTCAAGACCATTTTTCAACTCTCTTGATAACTGAAAACCCCCAGGCCTTGTATGTGCTAGTTTTTAAAACCATGGCTAAGGGCCAGTTAGACGCACACATAATCCATATTTGGCCTGTATTGTCTGCATTAGAAACAGCTGAGAATGTCAGTAGGCCTGATGGTGCTCTGCTGGATATTTTATTGGCTCAAAGTCGACAGCATTTTCCTGCTAAAACTCAATCCACAGAATAACTCTTTGTGGACAGAACACAGCCGAATTAAGCTTGGTGGGCACTCATGAGCACTAGTCAGGGGAAAGGCTCTTGGGGTATAATGGCTTCCTCATTTCTATTTCAGCAGCAGCTAAATAGCTAACCCAAAGTCCAACAGCATTAAGCTGCTTCTGTCTTTGTGAAGCACTTTTGGGCAACGTTCCAGGAAGCAGAAATGAAGTTGAGCTGGAAGGAATGACAAGAGTTTTGAATGGGGTGTACGGTTGCCAGATTTGAACCCATCGATCCTGCAAGAAACTGTCGAGGAGATGGGTGTTACACCTCCCTATCCCTTTGACTGCCCTTTGCTCCTGTAGTTGACACGACATCAGTTTTGTTGTGTGCTGTGGGCAAAATAGGATGGGTGGAAGGAATGGAGCAGGAGAAACAACTGTTTCTGGGACAAACAGAACCTCCAAGTACAATCATGCAACCCTAGTCCAGAGGGAGATTAATGCATGGAGATTAGAGATATGAAGTATGAGAAAATACCATCTAGAGCAGAGATGGCCCGCAAAAGCTCTTTATTTAGCCCTCATGATAATTGGACTCTCCTAGCTCTGTCCTTTCAGCAGTGCTGTTTTGTTGAGGGTCTGGGAGAAAGAGATGGAAGGAAGCCTCAAAAGGCAAGGAATGCTATGGGGGAAGATGCAGACCAAGAGGGGTGAGAGAGTAAGATGCTGCTGAGGTGCTGGCAGACTCAGTTATTATGCAGACTGCCCTTTCGACCGCATCACCTCTACTGAGGCATCACTTCACAGAGCATCTCGCAACTGCTGAGCTGCGAAGCGACACCTTGGTTGAAGTGGCACTGCGGAAAGGGCGGCCCGCATGATAATTGAGCTTTGCCGTATCTTGAAAATATGACTGAGGTTTGCATATTTTCTGTCATTTGCAGCGAGAGATGAGAACAAGGTGACAATGGTCTGCTGCTACCTCCCTGCACCCCAATCCTATTACCCACCAGCAGTGCCAATGCAGCTGCACCATGGAAGAATGTGCTATGGGAGCATTGCCCTATGGGAGGGTGATGAAGAGGTCTCTTGGAGATAATGGAATTTTTGTTCTTTTACCTCCCAGGAGGCCCCCCCGATGGGTCTCCTCAGACCTAGGCCAGCTACAGTCCGAGAAGAGTAAGGAGGCTGCACAGGCCGAATTTTGGGGATAGGATTTGACATCTGCATTTGCTGCCGAGATCCACACCCTCTGACCAGCTCCCAGCAACACCCCCACACTGGCCTACCTTCTCTGGTGCAGTCCACCAACTTCAGCAGTGCCCCTCTGATGCTGCCGCTAAAGTGATGGTGGCTCAGAATGGTCCATCGACAGCGCACTGTGTTGCTGTTTGGCGACAACATGCATAGCACCACAAAATCACCCCTACAATAAAAGTAAGCTTATTGCACCTTCACCACCCACCTCCCTCTTCCTTCCCCACTGTACCACTGAGCTGTGCCACTGGCTGCTGCACAGGGTCCCAGCACATTTCCCCCATGTGTGCATGTTAATACATGTCCGAAAAGTGCAGCTGGTAATGTTGCCTTCATAAAGATCATTTCAGTGGACTGAAGGGTTCATCTTCCCAATGGAAAGAAGACATAGAGTTGACATATTGCAGCCTGAAGATCTGCTTCTCCTCCCACCCTGTCCTGTTGACCACCCTCTCCTCTAAAATTCTGCAATGATCAGGATTCCACCTACACCATACAGCAGGCAAAGGAGGACGGTAGATGACAGAAGTGGGGAAAGTGTTGGAGGAAATTAAAAATAGTTTCCTCTTTGGGGGGGGGAAGTAGCGTAGCTTAAGCAGCAGACCCTCCCCCCCCGGTGGGTATCACCCCAGGGAACCTCCTCACCTGGCTGATCAATAAAAAAGACAAAGAGGCAATGGCTTGTTAAAGTTGCAAAAAGAAGTTATTTACTTACAGTTCCATTGAGTGTATATTTACAGCATCTGATTAGGATCAGAGGTTCAGCTATTACTTAGAGATAGCAAGGCCATAGAGCTGCCTTGCCCTGCATGCCTTGTGCTCAAGATGGCCTGGGTATCAGAGCCCTGGTGTGCACATCTTGACAGGTCGGTGGTCAGAGGACAGGAGGAAGTGCTCAGAGGAGAAGGGAAGGATAAAGGGTTAGGGCCACACCCCACAAGAATCACAGCGAGAGCAGGTAGAAAGGTCAGATTCACTGGGCCATAGCTTGACTCCTTCTGGATAGCATCCTGCCCTCTCTGGACAGCAGACGGAGTTGCACCAACTCCAACAGAAAGGCCTACGCAGACAATTTAAAAGTTCAGCTCAAATCTCTGGGTCACAACCGGTAGCCTTAATGGACATGCTGGCTGTGGTGTGTATTGAGAAGACCACACATGAGAAGAGACAGGCTTGGGTTCGAATCTGCCAGCATTTGGAGCAATGCGCTCCTTCCCAAAAAGACTAACTCTCAACAAGTGCAGCTTGTTGGGGGAACCAGCTGTGTTTTGCTAGTTCATCATCCTGTAGTTTGAAATGCTTGTGCTCATTTTGCCGGCTGTTCTTTCTGAAGCTGCCCGGTTGCTTTCCAGGGTCCTTGAAGTGGTTTCCCCAGCTATTTGAACTCCACTGATGGCTGATGGCAATGCCTTATTATTGCCTGAGAAGCAGCAGAATCCTCTGTTTTCTGTGCAGAGGAGTCCTACCTCCTCCCAACACATGCAGAAAGCCACTGCAGAAACTGGAACCAGATTTCCAAAGAAGGAGGGGTAGGAGGGAGAAAGAAAACTGACACTTTAAAGCTTGCCATTCTGAAGTGTGAAGACGTGAGCAGGGTCCATTTCAGAACACTGCTTCATCCTTTCCCCACAACGTGATTCATTTGCTCCAATCCATCACTGAATTATCATGCCTGCCCGCCAACTCTTTCAAAGACAAGGATGCATCTGCTTTGGCCATTCAGTTGCTGAGAACTAAAAGGGGAGGACACCCAAGAAGAATGTGTCGCCTGTTCCATTAGTGTCAGCGAATGTATCTGGAAGAAAGAGGAGAGATTGAGAAGAACTTGGTTAACTAGCAGTGCTCAGAGGAAGGGCCTGTACCCGTGGAGAATTCCAAGGCTCTTGGGAAAACTAGCGGGAGAGCACATTTGCCAAGGAAAGGCCTAGTAAATTCAAGGAGTCACACTCGTAGACTCTGTTCCAGGGCACATTACTGGTGGCAAGACCTGCTAGTGCATCCCTGGAAATAAATTAGTTCAATCACGATGACTGCTCTTGCATCCAAGGAACAGACAGTCACCACAAAACAGAACACAGAAGATGGCTTTCTTGTTTGGTGTTAAAAGCACATAGATATTTTACCCTCTCCCTCTCCATTTAATTTTTTTTTCCAGGTTTTGTTAAGAATGATGGGTCTGGGATGGTGTTTTGTATTTTTCTTCTTTCTATTGTCATTCTTTGTACTATACATATAAAATATTGTATGCGTTGCATTGCATTGCATCCATCACTCCATCACATTTTTATACCACCCTTCCTTCAAGGAGCTCAGGGTGGTGTCCGTGGTTCCTCCCCTCCTTTAATCCTCACAACCACCCTGTGAAGGTAGGTGAGATTGAGAGATAGTACCTGGCCCAGGGTCACTTACAGAGCTTCATAGCTGAGCGGGGATTTGAACCTGGATCTTCCACGTCTTATCATCTTATATGGTCTTATATGTATCATCATACTTACAACCTGCCTGTTACTTCCAATGTTGCAGTGCTGGCTGGGGCTCCTGTAGCAAAACCCTGCGTTGGCCCCTTCCCCCAAGCACCTTCCTGTTTGCTTTCTAGAGATTTTTTTCCCCTAACATGACATAAAAACAGAATTTTGGAAGGTTCTTAGGAAGTCATCTCATCCAACCCACTTCTCAGTAAAGTTGTCCATCTACACGCTGCTTGAAACCACCCACACCCCAGTGAGGGAGAACCCACTACGACACAAGGCAGACTGTTCGAGGGCAGTACAGCTCTTACAGTTAAGACATTCTTCCTCATGTCTTGCTTAAATCTACTTCCTTATAATTTCAACCCATTGGTTCTAGTCTTGCTGTCAGGGGCCACAGAGGGTAATTCCTCCCCTTTTTCTGCATGATAGCCATCTTCAAGTTATGTGAAGGACTATCATCTCTCTCTTTAGCCTTCTTTTCTCTAAGCCAGGGTGTCCAAAGTTTTTGGAAGGAGGGCCACATCATCTGACACTGTGTCGGGGGCCGGGGAAAAAAATAAATAATTTACTTTTAAAATTTGAATAAATTTACATGTGTTTACATAAATGACTATATTAAAGATGAATGATTGAAGTTCTTGAAATAGCTCAAGTCCTGTAAAAGGCCTTGCACAAAGCAAGGCCGGCCTTTCCTTTGCTGCCGCTACTGCATCACAGAGTGAAACAGCAAGCAGTGGAGGAAGCCCTCATCCTACAGCTCATGCGAGAGGTCAAACAGTCGCCCTCATGCTGAGAGCAGATGCATCGGGCCAGTGTGGGCTCCAACAAATCTCCAGAGGGCCAGAGGCTCATTGGAGACTGGGGGCTCCCTGAGGGCCGCATTGAGAGACCTCAAGGGCCGCAAGTGGCCCCAGGGCCAGGGTTTGGGCACCCCTGCTCTAACCTAAACATACCAAGCTCTTTCCAGCATTCCATAAATCTGGGCTGTGTTTGGTGATTTACAGGCCTTTTACTGGCTCCTGAACAGCTGCATTGCCTTCACTGGTAGGTGGGCTTTGCTGTTCTACCAGTATCTCAGAGACCAACGTGAACATTGCTTTCATTACATCACAATGACATGTGAGGAAATATTTTTTTCTTGAATTTAGGAAGGTTCACTCTAACAAAGTTTGTGATTGCCTGGGGTGAAGGAAAGGAAAGTGATCTGGCAGTTTTCTAATATCTGAGGCTGCTTTATGATGATGGAGATGAAGGATGATGAAGAATGAACCTTTGTCAGATCCTTTGCTGGACAATAACAATGTAGGCTGGGATATTATTAGCAAAATAGATAAATACAGAAATAAATCTTACATCAAGAACTGTTAATAACTAGAACTAGTCACTTAGGTTAGGTTTTCTCTACTTCTTTGTCAGAAACCGGATAGCACCTGTCAAGGATGGCTTATCTGTGAGGAATCTTGTGATAGTATCAATGATGCTAAAGCAGTGTTTCTGAAGCATCTGGTATGCAAGCAAAATGGAGCCCTCTTTACTTTTATATTCCACAGATTGTGAAAGAGCCTAAAACCTCTCAGCACCTGTGGAAAAAGGCCACATGCTGCCCCACTCCGTGTGATGGTTCATCCACCACCACTACTACTCGACCCCCCTTCCATTCCTTGAATTCCAAAACTAAGAGGGGAATGAAGTGGATGAAGACATTTGGAGGAGAAAATAGTTGTGTGCTAGAACATCAGAGACACACACCAGTCTCCTCTCCACACTTCCTCTTCTACTCTGTACCTTTCTTCTTTTTCTCATCCAAGGAGGTGAGGTGCCCATGCCAATTAACTACCTGAGGCAACCACTTTATCCAGCCTCATGGACAGGCTGGCTCTGACGAGTGAGAATCACCCACCCTCAAAGGAGCCCGTCCCTTGTTTTTCTGTGAACCACAGCCCCCCCCACCCCCGATTTGGAAGGAAGCTAACTGTTCATTGATACATGCAATAGTAGTTATAAGAATGGATAATTCTGAATGATCCAGTCACACTTGATAAAGAAAAACCCTCTGATTGAGACTGATTGGAAGGAGGCAAGGCTAGAGAAAGAGATGCAGATGGCAGATTCCTCTCTTATGGCTGATCTGAGTTCATCAGAGCCTGCAATTATTTAGTTAATTGATTTCTCATGGCACTATTGACAGAGTCCCATTGAGTCCAGTGGGGCTTACTCTTCACTCCACAGTAAGTTTTTATAGGACTGCAGTTGACATCTCAAATGCAGGATGAACACTTCTATGAAAATAATGTTATGGAAAAATTCTCTACCCAAAACCAGGCATGATTATCAGTACATTTCAACTTTTCCTCCTAACTTACAGCGCAATTCTATGCGTGTCTACTTAGAAGTATATCCCATTGTGTTCACTGGGGCTTGCTCCCAGGAAAGTTGTGTATAGGATTGTCGCTTTAGAGTGTGTTGTTGCCCAAGTTAAAGAATTGCTATGGGATATGGCCTGTTTGTCCTCTTTCCTCCCTTTACTGGGAGTTAGGACTTCAAAGGGCACACATGACTTCTGACTGGGTGTGTTAAGTTTATAATTTTATTGGCTTTTGATAACATGGAGTGCTTTGTGCTTTCTTGAAGGCTGTTGCCCTTATGTTTGGCAAA
This sequence comes from Tiliqua scincoides, assembly GCF_035046505.1. Taxonomy (NCBI): domain Eukaryota; kingdom Metazoa; phylum Chordata; class Lepidosauria; order Squamata; family Scincidae; genus Tiliqua; species Tiliqua scincoides. Next base: position 239,891,781 of record NC_089822.1, on the reverse strand, counting down.
GCTCCTCTCTCCACATCCTTGCATGGAAGGCAGATGGGTACAGCAACATAACTGTGAAAAGATCTGCGGGGGTTTCAAAGTCTGTGGCTAAAGTCTATCACCATGGAGGGAATCCTTTAATGGAGCTGAAGAACATAAAGAGCAGGATACAGCTGTCTAGGACACAGACTTCCAAGATCTAAAACAAATATTCTAACTGGACCAGTACAGTGATTGGCTCATATTATTATTCATGAACTACTACTGTTAGTGAACTTTGGGGACAATACTATGAAGGTTACACACAATTAGCAAAGAGATTGTAAAGTGTGCTGATGGCTCTTAGGATGCATGTTACTCGTTCCTCCTATCCAGAAGACTCCTGGGCTCCTACAATATATGATAAAGTTATGTCATTAGCATCGTATGTTAGGGCATGATGGTTGCTTTTAACAACTGTTTTATACTGCTGGTTTTATTGCTACTGGACTTGTTGTTTTATTACTTATTTTATTATTGTATTTTATAATTTTATGTATTTTATGACTTTTAAGTGTTGTTGGCTACCTTGGGTGCCCTTTGGGGAGAAAGGCAGATTACAAATCCAATAAATAATAATAATAATAGACACCCCAAACAGGTTGCCTTCTATAGGAAGAAGTTCCCTCTATAGGAACTGAGGCTTTTGTGGTCAGAATACATAGAGTGGAAAATTCTTCCTACAGGCTTCTGGACCACAGTCATCAAGTTTAGCTCTTCTTAATGTTTTATCCTCTACTCTGCAGGGCGTTGTCAGATGACTAAAACACAACACCTGAAACCCCAGGGGCAACCCCCAAGTTGTACACATTCCATTAAATACAGACAAAAACACAAATTACCCCAGTTAGAAAATCACTAAAGCATTAAGCCTGGGTAAATTCAAGTTAAAATCTGGCTTCTAATCAAGGCCACTCCCATCTGAATACAGAGGAAAGAGGAGGGTGTTTATAACTAAAACTTTCCTGAACCAGGAAGTCTCAGCTGATCAGTTCGCTGATTGCTTTTCTGCTGACTACAATTAAACAATCAACCACCTGTTCCATCTACCTGCTGTCCAGTTCCATTCTTATTAAAGGCTCGTAGTCCTCCTCCTTGAGCTATACTGGACCTTAAGATGCTGCTGTTTTAGAGCAGGGGTGTCCAAACTTTTTGGCAGGAGGGCCACATCATCTCTCTGACACTCTGGTACAGGTCCAAGTAGACTCATTGTAGCAGTGGAGACATATCCCTGGGCAAGGGAACACGTTTCCTTAGCTGGAAGAGACCTCTAGGACTGCCTTCCCGCCTTGAAGCATGTAGTGTGCACTGTGGTGGCATGGCTGCATCAGCAGGATAGTTTAGATAGATTTGGACTGCTAGAAATAGAAGTTATTGCCAGGCTTCTCTCCATTGATATCTGTTGCTCATCAGCCAGGCTCACAATAATTCAGCAGCTTTCCATAATGGCAAAAAAGTTAAGATGTGTGGGTTCTAACAGGGTACCATTATCCCATATGGAGATATTATTTAAAAGGTTAAGCCAGATAGTGTCTCTCTCTCTCTTCAGTACCTGTAACTCAAGGTGCTTCCCTTAGCCATGTATTAAGCAGCAGGTGAAGGGCTTTCTTATAGCTTTTGGAGTATACTTCCTAACAGTCACTCCTTCTTCCAGGGTTCTTATATCAGTGCTTCCCCAATTCCTCTTGTCCTTTATCTTGGTGGGCTAACTAGGTTATACTTGACCGTGGGAGATGGCGTTGGATGTAACCTTAGAAGAAGAGTAATTGGCAGGATATCTGGTCTTCTATGGCTAACCTGTCCATCTGTTCCAAAATCAATGGAGCTCAATATAATATCCATTGCAGGTGGTGTGTGAATCCAGCCAAGCTTCATTTAATACTCTCAAATTATAGTTCACTGTATTGAAAGGGATATGGCTAAATTGGCTCCTATTCCCAGCTTTGGTGAGAATATTCTGTTGTTCAGTAATTTTGGGACTCAGTTACTGATTTTTGTCAGCAGATGCTACATGTTGATTCCAAGGCCATGCTTCTATGTCTCTTTTTTTTCTCCCCCTAAACAATGCTAGCTATCTCCAGGGTCACTGCTGCAACACCTTGATACAGCTGCTAAGATTTGTATGGCTAGGTTGTGGGAAACCATTCAACACACCAGAAATCAATGAGTGGAGAAGATTTGAATAGGTATGATTATGAACAAGCACAACACAACACACTGGGCAGACAAGAAACTAGACTCTGAAAACCAATGGTCACCCTCCTCCTGGTGACACTGGTGTTTTACCTCCTTTACTTAGCTCTATGTAGCATTCAGGCCTTGGTTTCCACCTTGCCTGATTTACCTTCCCCTCCTGGCCAAACAGCTTAGGGTTATCTACAGAGCATTGGCCTCTCCATCGCGAGCGTGTGACTTGCTGTTTCTCGGGCACCTGTGTTCTACAAAACACTCCCTTGTCATTGAGAGCCTGGTATTCTTTGTTCATGGCTTCCTGCCATTTTACTCTTTCACTTTGGGGTAGTTTCAACATTCAACAGAGGGTAGACTCTGAAAACCAATACTGTGGCAATCTGGTTCTATTTTATATTTTATAATGAAAGTCTTAAGAACATAAGAAGAGCCCCACGGGATGAGGCCAAGGACCCATCTAGTCCAGCTTCCTACATCTCACAGTGGCCCACCAGATGCTTTAGGAAGCACTCAAGACAACATGATACCTATATCCTGTTGCCATTCCCTTGCATCTGCCGTTCAGAGATAGGCTACCTCTGAAATCCAGAGGTTATGTATACCCATCATGGCTTATAAACTGTGATGGATTTTTCCTCCATAAATCTCTCCAATCCCCTTTTAAAAACATCTAGGCCAGACACCATCACCACATCCTGTTGCAAGGAGTTCCACAGATTAATTACTTGCTGGGTAAAAAAAAAAAATTATTTTGTCTTCTGCAGGCGAGTGTGTACCTCCTAAGGACACATGAATGTATTTATAACTTGGAAAGTTCTTGCTATTTTCCTATGCTTTTATTTATTCCCCATCATTTGTTTGATCTTTGAACATTAATTTCAAAGATGTTTTCATACTGAAGTAACTTAACAGCCCCCCCAAAACCCCTTTTGCTATTATTACGCAGTTATTTTTGCATTTGTTACTTTCCCATGTTTAGGGGTGTGTATGTGTATGTTTTCATTTTGTAATCTTTTGTCTTTCTTTTAAAAAATTAATTTGTTCCATAAAGTTCATGTTAAAAAAGGGAGGTGGGTTGTAAGTGGAAACACACAATCAAACCTTCACACCACCAACTTCTGCAGAAAAATACTTCCATTCAATAAGCTGTGGAAATGTTCTGAAGGGTGTCTTAATAGTACTCATGTAGAACTCTAAAGCAGTGTTTCTCAAACTGTGGGTTGGGACCCACTAAGTGGGTTGCAAGCCAATTTCAGGTGGGTCCCCATTCATTTCAATATTTTATTTTTAATATATTTGACTTGATGCTCCCATGGCATGTGACTGTATCTGGGGAAATGTTACAGATCTGTACTTTTAACAGGCTACCCTGTATATGCTTTTAACAATGACAGTCAATGGGACTTACTCCTGGGTATGTGTCGGTACGATTGTTAAAAATTTTTCCTGCTTGATGATGTCACTTCTGGTCATGACATCACTTTCCATGGGTCCTGACAGATTCTCATTCTAAAAAGTGGGTCCCAGTGCTAAAAGTTTAAGAACCAGTGCTTGAGGGCAATGTTCCTCAAACTAGAGAATTGTGATGCTCCAGCCTGAGAGCCTTGGCCTCTGCCCCCTTAAGTGGCGGGGAAAGAGATCCCTAGGATCGTGTCACTGTAGGGGCAGGGGGGCTTTTAAAAAACACAGGAGGGGTCAGGAGGGTGCAGGGAGCCCTGCGGAGTGCTCTGCAGTGCTTCCCACAGCTCGTAAAAAGTGAAAGTAGCCATTGCTACCCACTTCCAGTTACATGATCACAACCCGAAAGTGGGTTGCGATGGCTACTTCCACTTTTTACAAGCTGCAGGAAGCCCTGCAGAGTGCTCTGCAGTTCTCCCTGTACCTGCTGGACCCTGTCAACAGATAAAATGTGTTTTTAAAAAGCCCCCCTGCCCCAGCATCTGTGCGATTCTGGGGGTTGTGTCGCTGCCCCTGCAAAGACTTGTCTAGGGAGGTTTACACCTGAGAAATTTGAGAATCCCTACTTTGGGGTATCATACATACGTACATATTTATATACCACCTTTCTCTGTTTTTACACAGCATTCAAGGCAATTTACATCGGCAGGCTACTTTAAACCACCATTTTTCAATTTGCTTTTTACAATATGCTTTGTGGAAAAGACTTGCAGAACCCTCAGCTTACCAGATGTTCCCTTCCCAGTATGGTTATCTCGTTTGGCTGCATGTGATCAAGCTTCAGCTGGCAACTGTATATCAAGCCCAGACAGGTCCTGTTCTCTGTTCTTTGCCGATGACCTTTTCACCTACACTCTCATTTCAGTGGCTCATCAACTTAGCAGTGATTTCATCCTGCCACAATGGGTAACAGCAGCTTATCAGCCTGGCATCCATCTCCCATCCAGAAACGAGACCATGATTGTTCCTTCTCAGTATCCCAGGCAAGCAGAGCAGCTCAGCCAGAGTCAGGTCACACCTCCTGCATTAGAGAACAAATCTGTGTTCATGGAACAACAGAAAGAAGGTCAAATTCACGACCAAGCAGCTGTGGAAAACCAAAGCTGTCAAGGGAGGCCATTGCAAGGAACTATTTGCCCCCACTACTGGACAGGTACAACCCTTGAAAGCAAATTATTTCAGATGCTTCAATGTAATTCAGTTTGGATGAAGCTCAGGTCTTACAAAAAAGGATTTGCAATCGGCGTCTTGCTTGGCATTGTCCTTTGACTTTTAAACACTGAAATCTTGAATAAACGGAGCCTGCATAATACGATCTTTGTTTGAAATTCAGTTGTAAGCTGACGGTGAGCTGCGACTTTAATAACAAACACCAACTGTTTTGACATTTTTACCTTTTCCAAGTATTTATGCAAGCACAAATATTTTGTTTTAAGCACTGCGGCTTACAGTTAACACAGAACAGTTCACTTTTGAAAAATATGGTCCTCCCCCCCCCCCTTTTCTTTGGGAGATATTGTTTAATGAAAAGGTTAATTGTGTTTTACAAGGTTGCGTGTCTGAAATGGATAAAGAAAAGACCTGCCTGCTCGTTTTGGTCTTGGAATGAAGTGAGGCAGAATGTTCCGGGCTCGTGCCAATTCTGTCTCTTGCAAGCACACTTTTAGTCACAATTTGGCCTTCCTTTCTGGGGTGCCAAAAAGAGAACCTTTTCAAATAGAATATAAATATTGCTGGAAATGGTTTGGAATTAGTGGGCCTAATGCGTGTGCATGCGTGTGTGTTTAAAGAGAAATGCTTCCCTAGAAAGTCATGTACATTGTCTGAGAAACGCGGAGGTTCAGAGAGACAACCTCCCGCTTTCTTCACAGTGATACTGAGAGAAACCAGGAACCACGCTGGACGTGGCAATCAGGCCCCATCACCTCACTCCTTCCTCATGCAGTCCGTTTAAACAAATCGGGATGAACAGAATATGCTGGGAGGAACACACTGAATCTACTGGAGAGCCAAACTTAGTTAGAAGATAGTTCGAAGCTCTCTAGGCCAGTGATTCTCAAACTTTTTAGAGGTCCTAGAGGCTGCTGCCTGATTTATAACTGCCAAGGGTTGTGGTTATAATGGTGATGGGGAAGCAGTGCTCCCCCACAACAGCAGGTTGTTTAACCTTTAAAGGCACATAGCCTAATCTGCCCTGTCAGTTTTGTGAACTGGCCAAACCACAGGGTCACAGCCCATTGGTGGGTCCCAGCCCCACAGTTTGAGAACTGCTTCTCTAGAGTCTAGAATGACTGACATAGCGGAACTCAGTTTGAATGTACCGTGGGACATTATATTGAAATTATTTTTAAATAAATAAATAAACAAACTCAAATAAAAACTAACTTGAGGTTTAAAAAACAGTCCAGCCTAAGAGAACTGAATTAGGAGGGTAAGAACCTAGGAAGGGCCCATTCCCAGCCAGCCAGGGCAATTTAGCATAGTCATTGTCCTTTAGGAGGTGATAAGAGCCCCATTAGACAAATCGGAGCACCCCATTCAGGAGCCTGCAGAGTAGATTAGGCCCATCAGCAGCCTTTTGTTTTCCTAATCTTTTGTAATCTCACCTGGGAAGACCAGCCCCCTTTCAATCAGCAAGGAGGGGGGAGGAGCTAGCTAGGGGTATAAAGCTAGCGCCTGCCACCAGCGTGTGAGCCCTCTGCAGAAGCGCACATGGCCTCTGGGAAACCAAGTGCCTTGGGAACTAAGTGCCAGGTAAGGCACTGTGAGTTTAGCCTCTGTGTGAGTTTAGCAGCCATTGGGGAACAGTGATCATACTGCGATCCGTTTCGACATGCATGTTGGGGGAAGAATACTGGGCAAATCTCTCACAGAAACCCTTGACTTACGATGGGCAGACTTCCCTCAAATGAGGAGGTTGGTTAGAAGGATGTTAAAAGGAAAGGTAAAAAGAGTCCAATCTCTCCAGAGTGCATGGAGGCTGCTTAAAACAACAGTAATAGAGGCCCAGCTAAAGTGTATACCGCAAAGGAAGAAGAGCTCCACTAAGTCCAGGAGGGTGGCTAACTAGCCAAGTTAGAGAGGCCAAAAAGGGCAAGGAAGCTTCCTTACATAAATGTAAATCTTCCCCTAATGAGGAGAACAACAAGGAACATAAACTGTGGCAAAAGAATTGTAAGAAGGTGATACGGGAGGCCAAGAGAGACTATGAGGAACGCATGGCCAGCAACATTAAGGGGAACAATAAAAGCTTCTTCAAATAAGTTAGAAGCAGGAAACCCGCCAGAGAAGTAGTTGGCCCTCTGGATGGTGAGGGAGGGAAAGGGGAGATAAAAGGAGACTTAGAGATGACAGAGAAATTAAATGAGTTCTTTGCATCTGTCTTCACGGCAGAAGACCTCGGGCCGATACCGCTGCCCGAACGGCCCCTCCTGACCAAGGAATTAAGTCAGATAGAGGTGAAAAGAGAAGATGTTTCAGGCCTCATTGATAAATAAAAGATCAATAAGTCACCGGGTCCTGATGGCATCCACCCAAGAGTTATTAAGGAATTGAAGAATGAAGTTGCTGATCTCTTGACTAAAATATGCAACTTGTCCCTCAGAATGAAAATGGTGCCAGAAGATTGGAGGATAGCAAATGTCACTTTTTTATTAAAAATTAAAATATCAATTTTTAAAAGGGGAAGGAGGGGGGAACCGGGAAACTATAGGCCGGTTAGCCTAACATCTATACCAGGTAAGGTGGTGGAATGCCTCATCAAAGATAGAATCTCAAAACAGATAGACGAACAAGCCTTGCTGAGAGAGAATCAGCATGGCTTCTGTAAGGGTAAGTCTTGCCTCATGAACCTTATAGAATTCTTTGAAAAGGTCAACAGGCATGTGGATGTGGGAGAACCCGTGGACATTATATATCTGGACTTTCAGAAGGCGTTTGACACGGTCCCTCACCAAAGGCTACTGTGAAAAACTCCACAGTCAGGGAATTAGAGGGCAAGTCCTCTCATGGACTGAGAACTGGTTAAAGACCAGGAAACAGAGAGTGGGTGTCAATGGAAATTTTCACCATGGAGAAAGGTGAAAAGCAGTGTGCCCCAAGGATCTGTCCTGGGGCCGGTGCTTTTCAACCAATTCATAAATGACCTGGAGACAGGGGTGAGCAGTGAGGTGGCTAAGTTTGCTGATGACACCAAACTTTTCCAAGTGGTGAAGACCAGAAGTGATTGTGAGGAGCTCCAGATGAATCTCTCCAAACTGGCAGAATGGGCAGAAAAACGGCAGATGCGTTTCAATGTAAGTAAGTGTAAAGTCATGCACATTGGCGCAAAAAATCAAAACTTTAGATATAGGCTGATGGGTTCTGAGCTGTCTGTGACAGATCAGGAGAGAGATCTTGGGGTGGTGGTGGACAGGTCGATGAAAGTGTCAACGCAATGTGCGGTGGCAGTGAAAAAGGCCAATTCTTTGCTTGGGATCATTAGAAAAGGTACTGAGAACAAAATGGCTAATGTTGTAATGCCATTGTACAAATCTATGGTAAGGCCACACCTTGAGTATTGCGTCCAGTTCTGGTTGCTGCATCTCAAAAAGGACATAGTGGAAATGGAAAAGATGCAAAAGAGAGCGACTAAGATGATTACGGGGCTGAGGCACCTTTCTTATGAGGAAAGGCTATGATGTTTGGGCCTCTTCAACCTAGAGAAGAGGTGCCTGAGGGGAGAGATGGTTGAGACATACAAAATTATGCATGGGAAGGATAAAGTGGATAGAGAGATGCTCTTTACACTCTCACATAACACCAGAACCAGGGGACATCCACTAAAATTGAGTGTTGGGAGGGTTAGGACAGACAAAAGAAAATAAGGCTATGGGCTATGTCAGAATGCCAGATGCAAGGGAGGGCACCAGGATGAGGTCTCTTGTTATTTGGTGTGCTCCCTGGGGCATTTGGTGGGCCGCTGTGAGATACAGGAAGCTGGACAAATGGGCCTATGGCCTGATCCAGTGGGGCTATTCTTATGTTCTTATGACATACATTCACCCCTAAGGCCTAGTTTGCCCTGAATTCTAAACATCTTGTAAAGCTAGACTAACACCCTGACATGTATTGTAGTTTTCTGATTAGAAGGATTTTTTTTTAATAGAGGATAGAGGGCACACTCCTATGCACACTTTCCTGGGAGAAAGCCCTATTGAACACAGTGGGACTTATATCTGAGTAGAGATGCATAAGATAATGCCCTCAGTCATGTGTGCCACACCTATAATAGTTCAGCCCGGACACAGGTTCACCACTGCAAGGAGAATTAGGCTGCACAAAGAAAGGCATAGGGACATTTGGCTAATTAAACCCCTTCCTGGGCATGCCTCAGTCAGACACTCAGCCAGAGACCTGAACTAATGGCCAACCCAGAATGATGTCTTCAGAATGCAGTCCCACAGTGAACCTGACTGATAGCCAGAAAAGAAGAGGGATTTGACCAGTTCCTGCCATTTGAGGATACCAGCCACAACAATGGGGAACCCTCACAACACCATGAGGCCATACATAATGTTACACCAAAAGGCCATACAAAACTCCCTCGCTTGAGCTTCTAGGGCACTCCTGTTCCCAACACTACATATTGCTATTGCCTGAACAGAAACTGACCTTCATGCAAGATACCACTGCCAAAACTGTATCCCTAGGAAGGAGTGGGGCTAACAGCAACCCATATGGATTCATATTTTTAGGTTTGCCATATACTATGACTTGCTCAGAGACTTCAGGGTTGAATTAGATATAAGCTACCAAGTAAGTAACACTTTTTGGTTTAATTCAATAGGACCTTTATTTAATCCCCTTTTACATGGGTCAGACTATTGCTAATAAAATCAAGTATATTAGCACTAATAGTACTAGCAATTAATTTTAATGATCTAGAAAGGTAGATGAGACTCGTTAGCCTGGGAAGGCAGCTCATCTGAGAGAAGGAAAACTCTGATCCCAAACCTCCACTGCCTTGTGGCTACATCCAGTTATGGAAAAGGCTTCAGGAGTCAACCTCGAGGCAAAATCCGGAGCCGGAGTCCCTGAGGCAGTTCATGGCTGAACACAGTCACATTCTGGCAACTCCTGTGACGCCGCTGGAACCAAACGTATTGGCCTCTGCCTTTCCATTAGACCATTTTAGCGACGTGGAGAGGGGGGATTTGCTGCATGGGTAACAGTCTATCCTCCATATCTACATTACCCAGGCTTCGCGCACTGGAGAGGACACTCTGTTCCAGAATCACTATTCAGAGCGCGATACCATAGTCTGGTATGACTTAAGGCTAAAGGATGCCAACAAGCAAGAAAGAATCAAACGGATAATGTAAGGGTCAATAATAGAAGGCTATCATTTAATTAATGAAAGGAGTTGCAGTTCTGGCAGAAGAAGAATAAAAAGAACAGCAAGACTCAGAAAGAGCAGAAATTTGGTTGGTTGTTCAAAGAAACCTAATAAAACAGATTACAGTATTTCAAAAGGCATGCAAGTGTTTAGAAGGAAAACTCAAGTTTTTCAAGATCACACCAAAGAGCAAAGTGTGGGAAGGGAATTTGCACTGAATGGAGTCTGCAGATGGTGGGAAGGGGGTAGGTGGCCCAGCCAATTGTGAATCAAAGCTTTTACATACCATATCATTTCTTGCTTTCCTCACGCTATAGCTGATCATAACCTTCACCCTCACCCTTCCCAGCTCTCGTTCTGCCAAAAGAATAGGCCTATTGTCTTGACTTCTGCCTCCATGTCTTTGATTTTGGTTCTTGACGCGCAAATAACACAGTGTAACAAAATTTTAAAAACTTTGTGTATATTTGAGGATTTTGATGTGTATTAATTTTGGTGCAAGGATTTAAAAAATGCCGCTATATTCGGCATAGCTTCAATAGTTATGCTACTCCAAAATCTATACACTTATATAATACAACGTGTATTACAATGCATTAAGAACAGGATTAATAGAAACACGAAAATAGTTATCGGAAAGTTTAGATGATACAAAAAATTGTCATCAGCAATTTGTCATCACCCTTTGCAATCAGCAACTGTTACCCTGCACATGCCCGATCTCGTCTGATCTTGGAAGCTAAGCAGGGTCATGCCTGGTTAGTACTTGGATGGGAGACTGCCTGGGAATACTGGGTGCTGTATGTTTATACCATAGTCTTTCAAGACTGAAGGTTGCCAACCATTTGCAATCAGCACTTCGGAACATTAAAAATTCAATTTAAACAATATTTGTGTTATGTAGTGTAATCCTTAGAGCATAAAAATACAAACACAACATTCATTTATGCACCTATGAAACTTATATAGCATCTTCCCCAAAACAAATGACTGAAACTCTGTTGAGGTTAGAACAACCGTGACACGAGAGTGAAGCAGCTAAAGAAATGAAACTCGTCCCTTAAAAATAACACAAGCGGTAAGAACACAGTAGCAGCAGAGGCTGTAGCTCACATATAGCCCACCTCAGTGACTATCAAAGCCCACAAGACAAAACCAGGCTATGGGCTCAATCCAAATGGCTGCTTAGGCCGTAAGGCACTTTTGCGCCAGGCAAAACGAGGCAGGCCGGAGCATGGACATGCGCCAGCCTCCAGTAACTTTGCTCTTGCCTACCTCAGCCAGCATGAGGGTTCGGGGAGGGTGGGGGAGGATGGACTGGAGGCATTGCAGGATGGGGAGAGGGCAGGCGGATTGCTGGGAGCACTGGGCCCAATAGAGGGGTGGGACCGGGATCTGGCACTTATGCCAGATCCTGATCCCCTCCCGAGTGGCCCGGCCTTACACTAGACTGCTCAGATCTGTGCCAACTCTTTAGTAGCCCCATTGGTATAGCTGCCAAGCGACATGGGGTAAGGGGAATGAATTCCCCTTACTCTGAGTTGTGCTGCAACCCAGCCCTGCTTTGGATGCAGTGAAGGCCAGCTGGCCTGCCTGCTGCAGGGTAGGTTAGGATTGGGCTGCCCATCTCTTTAAAGCTTGATTGAAAAGAAAAAAAAAACCCCCACAGAATTCTACCATGCTTTGAAAAATATAAGCTCTTATATGTAGATTTGACAAGGTGTGATGATCAAGAAGAGGGGACTCTGGATCCAGCATACTCCTTCTGATTCACTCTTTTTCTGGAATGAAATGCCACCACTTTGGCTAAAACTAGACAGAGGGGAGGTTACTTTGCAAATCCTCCCTCCGAGATATATGGTAATATCCCCAGATTCTCAGGGGTCCCCCCCCCCCCAAAAATGCAGTGAAGTAGAATTGGTGATCATGGTGATGAGGCAATGTGGTCTCCACTAAGGCCAGGCAGGTTAAAGATCAAAATAGGAGGAAAGCTTGTTAAAAACAAGGATGGCAGACAAAAGTAAAAGGTAGTAAAAAAACAGGCATATGTAGCAGACTTAGGTGATGGATGACCTTAAAGTGTCTTATAATGCAATGGCACTTACTGTAGGCATTACAAATAAACAGATATCTGATGCAACTTCCAGAAATTGTCGTGCAGTCCTATGCATGTTCACTCTGAAATAAGTCCAATAGTACACAATAGGCTTACTGTCAGTAAATCATTTACAGCTCAATCCTATCTAGGATTGGGCTGGCACATGCAGGGCTTTACAACAGTGGAACTCAGCTGTTGTAAGATGGCTGCCAAAGGAGCACAGAGTGCTCCAATGGTGGCCATTGTTTGCCCGTATGTGTGGTTTCACGTGACCATAGGGGGTTCTGGAGCAGAACCCCCATGGATACAGGGGTACACCTGTATTCGCAGTGGGCCATCGTCCGTCATACTGGGGAGGTGAAACAGGCAGATATCCAGAAATGACCGTGAACTGCAGATCCTTTTCAAAATCAACTTTCTCTTCTGCTCATATTAGGTTTCCAGCCCAGGTACAGAAATTCTTGCAACAGTTGGTGGGCGCCAGGAAAAAAAGCTGAATTATATAAGGAGTGTTTCTTAAATTGATATCTTTGGTGAAAAATTATGGGTATAGCTGCACAGCATCTAACGAGTGATGAGTTTAGCCTTTCAGCTCAGACAGATTTTACAATCCTGCTTTAAAGTACGTTACTGTTTTGCATCATTTTCTGTATAACCACATTTGAGCATTGGAAACTCTGAATGCCTTATTCCAACTGGAAAAAAAAAAATCCCTTCCGTCTAATAGGATTCAAATGTACTGGGGCTCCTCCAAGACCAGTGAAGTCTTGGGGGTGGGGGAGCAGATGTGGCCTATCTATTTAGCAGCTTTGTCTGGAATAGCAAAGGGGATCAAGCAGATTATGCAGTCATTGGCTTCGCTGGTGTATCCTGACCTTCCTTTTTTAAAGGAAGGCCTATTTTTTAAAGGAAGGCCTATTTTTAAAAAGGGAAAGAGGGGGGACCCGGGAAACTATAGGCCGGACAGCCTAACATCCATACCGGGTAAGATGGTGGAATGCCTCATCAAAGATAGGATCTCAAAACACATAGACAAACAGGCCTTGCTGAGGGAGAGTCAGCATGGCTTCTGTGAGGGTAAGTCTTGCCTCACGAACCTTATAGAATTCTTTGAAAAGGTCAACAGGCATGTGGATGTGGGAGAACCCGTGGACATTATATATCTGGACTTTCAGAAGGCGTTTGACACGGTCCCTCACCAAAGGCTACTGAAAAAACTACACAGTCAGGGAATTAGAGGACAGGTCCTCTCATGGATTGAGAACTGGTTGGAGGCCAGGAAGCAGAGAGTGGGTGTCAATGGGCAATTTTCACCATGGAGAGAGGTGAAAAGCGGTGTGCCCCAAGGATCTGTCCTGGGACCGGTGCTTTTCAACCTCTTCATAAATGACCTGGAGACAGGGTTGAGCAGTGAGGTGGCAAAGTTTGCAGACGACACCAAACTTTTCCGAGTGGTGAAGACCAGAAGTGATTGTGAGGAGCTCCAGAAGGATCTCTCCAGACTGGCAGAATGGGCAGCAAAATGGCAGATGCGCTTCAATGTCAGTAAGTGTAAAGTCATGCACATTGGGGCAAAAAATCAAAACTTCACATATAGGCTGATGGGTTCTGAGCTGTCTGTGACAGATCAGGAGAGAGATCTTGGGGTGGTGGTGGACAGGTCGATGAAAGTATCGACCCAATGTGCGGCGGCAGTGAAGAAGGCCAATTCTATGCTTGGGATCATTAGGAAGGGTATTGAGAACAAAATGGCTAGTATTATAATGCCATTGTACAAATCTATGGTAAGGCCACACCTGGAGTATTGTGTCCAGTTCTGGTCGCCACATCTCAAAAAACACATAGTGGAAATGGAAAAGGTGCAAAAGAGAGCGACTAAGATGATTACTGGGCTGGGGCACCTTCCTTATGAGGAAAGGCTATGATGTTTGGGCCTCTTCAGCCTAGAAAAGAGACGCCTGAGGGGGGACATGATTGAGACATACAAAATTATGCAGGGGATGGACAGAGTGGATAGGGAGATGCTCTTTACACTCTCACATAATACCAGAACCAGGGGACATCCACTAAAATTGAGTGTTGGGCGGGTTAGGTCAGACAAAAGAAAATATTTCTTTACTCAGTGTGTGGTCGGTCTGTGGAACTCCTTGCCACAGGATGTGGTGCTGGCATCTAGCCTAGATGCCCTTAAAAAGGGATTGGACAAGTTTCTGGAGGAAAAATCCATTACGGGGTACAAGCCATGATGTGTATGCGCAACCTCCTGATTTTAGAAATGGGTTATGTCAGAATGCCAGATGCAAGGGAGGGCACCAGGATGAGGTCTCTTGTTATCTGGTGTGCTCCCTGGGGCATTTGGTGGGCCGCTGTGAGATACAGGAAGCTGGACTAGATGGGACTATGGCCTGATCCAGTGGGGCTGTTCTTATGTTCCTTGGTGCTGTAATTATTTTCTTATCTTTTAGGAATGCCTGTAAATGATACCAATATTTCCAAACCCTCCCCCCCCCCCAATATTAAACCACCTGAAAAAACTAATTATGACCACTTTGAAGAGTTCTAATTTAAGTCTCTTATTTGAACAACAATTTTCTCTTCTGGGCCATTCCCATTTTATAAATAATGGCTGACAAGATGCCAATTGTTTGTGGAGTGTGTGTGTGTGTGTGTGTGTGTGTGTGTGTGTGTTTAAAGTCCAGCAGTTTTGCAATAGTAGGTAAAGGCTTGCAGCTGAATTTACAAAGGTTGGTCACCCAGATGAAATAATTAAGATTCTAGGACATTTCTCCTTTTTTTGTAAGGGGAAAAAATTCCCTTCAAATAGCAGCTATCATTACAAATAATTGAGAGATGTTTTTATTAGGCTGAGTTCAAAGAAATGTGACAATTAAAGCAAAGGAAGTGGGGATGATCTTTTTGAACAGAAACAACTCACAAATATTTGTTCGGCAGTGGGTGAGAAGTCTTGCAGAATACTGCCAAGAATTTCTGTACCTGGGCTAGATTACTCTTTGTTATTTACAGGGCAATCCTATGTACGTCGACTCGAAGGTAAACCCCATTAAAGTCAATGGGACTTCCTCCTGGGAAGATTTTTTTTAACCTATCCTGATTGTTCCAGATGTCTATGTAGAGAAATAGGTATGAAATTTAACTAATTCAATACTCAAAATTTTTAGATTTAATAATCTGTCAAAATAGTGAATAGGTTTGATAAGATTTGAACTCAAAATTTTTAGATTTAATAATCTGTCAAAATAGTGAATAGATTTGATAAGATTTGAACATGAGAATGTGAGGCTACAGTCTTCCACAGAATTTCACAGAAACTGACGTTTTCTAGCAAGGAAGGCTCATAATGATGGGATAACTAATCAACCACCAACAAACTCATCTTTCTTGTCGACTGTAGAAAGTGATATACACATCTGAGGGATGTAGCTGCTGCTGAGGCATCATATACATCAACAGATGGGAAAGGTAATTGGGAGTTGGAAATACAAATGTCCATGTCAAAGGAAGGCCTCATGGAACTGCTTGACAGGAAGAGGGCAATACTTATTTTATAATATGGATGTGTGTGCCAAGAAGATACCCACAAACCCCTCTCTTGCCCCTCCCCCCTGCATCCCGTTTGTCGCTCCACTACTCCCTCTTTGCCGATGATGCAGCTGTCACTACCCACTCTGCCAAAGATCTCCAGCAGCTCATGGATCGTTTTAGCAAGGCCTGCCAAGATTTTGGACTGACCATCAGCCTGAAGAAAACACAGGTCATGGTTCAGGATGTGGACTCACCTCCCTGCGTTACAATCTCTGCACATGAACTGGAGGTTGTCCATGACTTTGTGTACCTTGGCTCAACGATCTCCGACACTCTTTCTCTTGGCTGCTGCTGATGACGACAACTGCTTCTAAGCCATACAGATTTGCTAACTAGTAGAGCTCTTGGACCACAGGTATTAGGCGTTACAGGACTTAAACTAGGAGTCAAGGGAGTGAGGACCCACTATCAGGACCCACCTAGCTTTATAAGTCTAAAAAAGAAAAAAAAATCATCTTACCTGCTTAAGACTTTCTATCCTTGGGGGGGGGGGGGATGGCTGCCTTCTGGAGCATTTGTTGAGCTCCACTTTCATCAGATTAGGACCATTCTGGTGGCCTTGCATTCCTCTTTGCCTGACCTTCAACATAAGCCAAGGCACGTTTGCTTACCTGTGAGTAAACATGAACATGTAGTTTAGTTTCAATTTCCACAGGGCTCAATACATTTGTCTGCTTGGAAGGAGGGACTTCCTTCTCAAGGCTCCGCAGCTTATGTTGAAGCACAGGATATGGCGGCAGACTCTGCTGTTGTCTCTGCCCTCCTTTTGGGCCTGACCCTCCCTCTGCCTTTCCCAGCCTAGTTCCATCTCCTTCAAGCCTCTTCTCTGCCCTGAGAAGCCTCACTGCTGAGCAGTGGTGTTACCTACTCCCAGCTGCTTCTTGGCAAGGTCTTTTTGGCATAGAGGCTCAGCGCTGGAACTCCTTGTTCTCCGGATGCCTCAAATGTGCTTTACTTGTACCGTCAGCACTGGAGAGCTCAGGATTGGGCTCTAAGTTTACCTGTATGCTTGCATGGACTGTTATGATATGTGCTATTGTGGGAAGAGCCTAGTGGAAATTCTGGGATTTTGTACACGAGCAGAGTTGTTTGAGCCTGTTCTGAGAATGTACAGAGTGCTTGGCTAAAGTAGGCCCTTGTACTTGGTTGTTTGGTTCAGCTGAATTCTTGAAAATACCCGTGTGTTTGTGTTAAAGAGGAAGTGGTGTCGCAGACACAAGCTTTGAATGCAGAAGTAATTTTGCAGAACTTTTGCAGTTAAAAAGAAAACAGGAAACTGCTAGCTTAACTACAACAGGCAGGTGGTTAAAAGAGAACAGGGACTTTTTGCAAGCATGCTATTAGCCAATGCAGGGAGATGGGACTTTTTGCAGTTAGTAAGATTTCACATTTTTAAAGTGCCATATATGGTAGAGCATGCAGCGCAGAATTTGAGTAGTGGGGTATGTAGGCAGAGACAAAGCCTCACGTGATATGCTGTTTGCCAATCAGGAACAGAATAGAAAATTTATTTGTCATTGTACCTGTGTACACAAGTACAACAAAATTAGGTGCTTTCGCAAGGTAAAACAAGACAAGACAAAACAAAACAACAATACTACAAGGTCAGGCAGACTACATATACAATCACCACGTTGCTAACGCTTTGCAATTTGCCAATCAGAAATCTGACCAATGCTTTACAATGAAAGTTCTGTATATCAACTCACAGCCCCGAGAAATTGGGTGTCACAGACTTTGGAAGCTATTCCTCTGTGACCAGCAGCCAGCTAAGAATAAAAGCTTGTTTTCCTTGACCTCCTGGTGTCTGCCTTTATCCTTGCTCAACCTGCAACACTATTAGTAAATAATTTTTCTTGGTTTGTTAGAAGAAACTACTAAGAGGACATTCCTATCATAAGAACATAAGAACAGCCCCACTGGATCAGGCCATAGGCCCATCTAGTCCAGCTTCCTGTATCTCACAGCAGCCCACCAAATGCCCCAGGGAGCACACCAGATAACAAGAGACCTCATCCTGGTGCCCTCCTTTGCATCTGGCATTCTGACATCGCCCATTTCTAAAATCAGGAGGTTGCGCATACGCATCATGGCTTGTACCCCGTAATGGATTTTCCTCCAGAAACTTGTCCATTCCCCTTTTAAAGGCGTCCAGGTCAGATGCCATCACCACATCCTGTGGCAAGGAGTTTCACAGACCAACCACACGCTGAGTAAAGAAATATTTTCTCTTGTCTGTTCTAACTCTCCCAACACTCAATTTTAGTGGATGTCCCCTGGTTCTGGTGTTATGTAGAGTGTAAAGAGCTTCTCTCTATCCACTCTGTCCATCCCCTGCATAATTCTGTATGCCTCAATCATGTCCCCCCTCAGGTGCCTCTTTTCTAGGCTGAAGAGGCCCAAACGCCGTAGCCTTTCCTCATAAGGAAGGTGCCCCAGCCCTGTAATCATCTTAGTTGCTGTCTTTTGCACCTATTCAACTTTCCAGCACTGATGCAGCTGCAATGCAGCCCCAAAGTAAGGCAACAAATGTTCCCTTTCCTTTAGGAGGTCTCTGTGACTGCCTCCCCACCACAGGATGCGGCACACGCCCCTTTGGCACAGCTGTACCAGCCATGGAAAATTGGATAGGATTGGACCCTAAGGCAGGCTACAAATGGGTCACAGATCTCAGCCTGATTGTTGGTGGGTCCTGAAGCTGAAATTGACAAGCAGACAGCTGAGAAGGAAAATGCATGGAGCCCTACAAAAAGTGAAACTGGGCCACATTGCACAATGACTCCTGAGTGGGTGACCGTCCCTTAGTCCATTGCAAAGGGCAGGCTGAGAGGAACTTAAATTGAACTGGGCACTGGCTAGGGCTGAAAATTTTACTGATTTTTTCTTTGGGGGGGGGGGCTGTTAAGGTTGTTTCAGGAAGGCTACAGAGAGAATTCACTTGGTGGAAAAGGGCTGTCTTCTCCATCTCGTCTCCCTTTAATTATTTGTTTTACTTTAATTTAATTATTTATAATTATTTAATTTACTTGATGATGTTACTTCTGACCATGACATCACTTGCACTGGATCCTGGACAGATTGTCATTCTAAAAAAAATGACTAAAAAGTTTGAGAACTGTACTAAGGCATCTCTACGTGCCCCGAGGACAGCAAGAAAAGTGTTGATTTTTCAAGTGCATTAATCCTCATCATTAATGGGGACACCTGAGTATTACTTTTTTGTGACTTCAGAATTTAACCAGGAACAGATTTGACTGGGCAAATTTAGGTGGTCGCTTAAGAGAAAATGCTGTCTGCCGTCATCTCGGTCCCTTTTCTAGGCCTGCTCCTTTCTCTGGGCCATACTTCCCTGCCCAGTGCCTCTCTGCTCCCGCCTTCCCCACACCCTCCCAATGCCCTGAAAAGGCATTAAGCTGGTTGGCAACCTTCAGTCTTGAAAGACTACAGCACCTGGTATTCCCAGGCAGTCTCCCATCCAAGTACTAACCAGGCCTGACCCTGCTTAGCTTCCAAGATCAGATGAGATTGGGCATGTGCAGGGTAACAGGCCAGCAGAGAAACTTCCTGCCTGATGCTCCCGTAGTGGGCCCTCCCAGTGCTGAGGACCAGTGCCAACTGCCGCTGGCTTCAGAGCCAGCCCAGCGTAGCATAGGGCCCTTAGGCTTTCCAAAAACTCAGACATGCATGAAAGAAGCACCACCATTTCTTGTCCACATGCGTGCTCCTCATTTCCAAGTTCCTATGCTGTTTGTGTCCATTCTTCACATCAGCCGTTTCCATCCTGAAATCTATCTGGTCTTTTCCTGCTTATCAGCGGGCAGACTTGTTGGATACACGAAAGAGGGACTAATGGAAATGATCTGAGGATGGTGAGGAACGACAACTGTTTTGCCACAGAATGCAGAGGTCCACCCATCCCTGTGCAAGTCTCAGTCACAGTGCGCTAGATGGCTGTCAGTGTCATGCGCTGAAAGCAATTTGGCAACATAAAAAACCTTTGTTGAGGACTGTGACTGGGCTCCAAGGCAGAAGTGCATATGCAGCAATTCAGCAATCCATGCAGAACACCATGCCTTTCCCCTTACTGATTGCCTCATGGATCAAAGTGCGCCCTAGGCATTCTGTGTCTGCGGTAGCAGTTACACAGTTCAGCCTCTTTTGGTTCTTTGCATATATCTCTGGATGGTGGACTCAGTGTGGAAGCTATTAGGGCTAGCCCGAGACCTCAAGGGACCTGAAGCAGCATATCAAATGTTACCCCCATTTCCTGGTGGTATGCTAGACTCTACTTCTCCCTCTCCCTGGATTGGAAAGGTGAAGAAGGGAATGGAAAGGTAGAGGAAGTATGGCTGAAAGGACAATGATGGGCTGAAGTGTCAAGATGCTCTAGCTCACCACTCTCCTCTCTACTTCACCTCCCACGCTTCCTTTCCCAAACCAGGAAGAAGTAATGGAGGTGGTCCATTTGCACCGCTGCCCAACTTGCTGCCTGAGGTGACTACTGTATAGCCCAATCCTATGCTGCCACAGGGCCCAGTGGACCAGTGGCACTGAAATGGCCACCACTGTATCCTGTGGGTCCAGGGCAGCCGCCAGAATCTCCTTGGGGTAACATTTGTTACCTTACCATAGGTAAAGCTTCGGTGTAACCAATGGGTCTCCTTGGAGCTGTGTCTGCTATCTTGCTGGTGCAGAACCGAGGGCCTCCAGGCTTGGATGGAGGCCTAGGATACGGCAGCAAAGTCTGCTGCACCTCAACCCCCCTCCCAGGTCCATCCCTCCCTCTAAGCCACCCTCTGCCCACCCAGGTGTGCCCTCCCCACGCCCTCCCTACACCCCTCACACCCTCCCCATGCCCTGGAAAGCCGCTCTGCTGGTCAGCGGAGAAACTTACCACCGGATGCTCCTGCAACAGGTCCTCCTAGCAAAGAGGCCCGGCAACAATTACTGCTGGCCTCAGAGCCAGCCTAGAATAGAATAGGGCCCTTAGGCAGCATCATGGACGAGTCATCTCTGGAGCCTCTCTAACACTAAATCAGGTCATCTAGTTCCGTCTTGACTGGGAATGACTCCTCAATATTTCAAGCAAGGGTCTTCCCTAGTCTTTACTCCTATCAAAGATCCTTTAACCAGAGAGAACAAACCCCAGATCTTGTGGTTGCAAAGCAGTAGTTCTGGTACTGAACTGTGACCCACCCCAGCAATCAGCTTCTAGAAATCTAGATAAGCCCTTGGCATGGTTAATTATCTTGTTTCTGCCAAATTATGTAACAAAGCCAACTCTCCAGTTCAATGTGAAGTAGTCATGCATATTGACTCTAGAAAGTTCAGTCTATCTTTAAAATGTTCAGAGTGTTGGGGTGTTTTTTTCTGTTTGCTTTTGTGGTGATGTTCTCATAACTCAATTGTCTGACATTACTAACAGTGAAAGGGTGCGAGAGGATATCTGTAGAGGTACTGTATGTCCCACAAGGTGCAAACTGCTTCATAGTCTTCTGGGATGGATCAGCTGAAAGACAACATTGAACATTCACCCCACCCTAATCCTTAGGTTGAAAAACAGCTTTCACCTCTTCAGTGTTTGCATTCCTTCCTCCAACTCCCAGGTCCACCCCTTATGACATGTGTGCTATTTGCAGAGGCTGTTTTTCCAAACCAGGTGGTCAGAAGTAAAAATGCCAGAAGATCTGCCTTTTGTAACAGTGCTAGCAGCTTGTTAAAATTAGTCACCCTGAGCTGCAGGACATCTGCGTTGTCAGATGTCCAAGGCACTATCAGTCCTGCACATGAAAGTAAGCCTCCATATTCCATTTCCCAGATGGGAAAGCTACAAGAAGTAAGTCCTGTTTTTCTGTGTCAGATAGGCAGAAGTCTTTCCTTCCTTCAAGTGCCTACCCTTTTCTTTCACTTCCTCTCTTGGATACTAAGTTCCCAGTTAGGTTTAAATCTCATGCTAGCTGGTGGAATATTTTTTCGTCTTAAAATTTTCAAGCAAATCCTCAATTCAATAAGAGTTAGAACCCAGAGCAGTACAGGTGGACAGCCCAATCCTATCCACACTTTCCTGGGAGTAAGCCCCATTAACTCAAATGGGACTGACTTCTGAGTAGGCATGCATAGGATTGGGCTGTGAGTCTCATTATTCTTGAGGGTTTCATTCCCAGAACTCGCTTGGATGGCAAAATAAAGCAAATCAATTTAAAAAACAATGTCCCTTCACTCAGTGATTTAAAAACAGCCTTGCTGACCTTTGTCATGTAAGACAGAGTCATTAGGCAGACCATCCATCAATTCTGGACTCTTCTGAAGACAATCCTGGAGTCTCTCTCCAGGCGCTTAGAAAGGCTTCACTCCGAGCCAGCAACCCCTCCCTTCACCCAGAGTGCAAAAATTGCATTAAAGCAAATCCATTTAAGAAACAATGTCCCTTTGCTAGGGGCATTTAAAAAGCACCTTGCTGACCTTTGTGAAGTAAGATGGAGTCATTAAGCAGACAATCCATCAATCACTTAGTTGAAAAGGGCTGGATTCCTATCAAAGATCCTTTAACCAGAGAGAACAAACTCCAGATCTGCACTTGTGTAACTGCTGTCTCAGACACAGTGTGCCTAATGCACACGTTTGTGTGTAAGCATCCATGTGGCAATCGGTAAGAGGAGGCTTGCACTATATCCAGCGCAAGATAGGGCTGCAAAGTGGCACAGCCGATGAACCAATGCAATCCCAATGGGTCTCCTCGGACTTGTGCCACCTCCTGAGGTGGGGCAAGTCTGAGGAGAGTGCACTGCTTGGGTATGGTGGCTAGGATCCGGCATAACAGCCAGATCCCAGCCCCACCTGCCCGCCCTCCCCCTGCCCTGGAATACCTTCCTCCGGCCTCCTCCCCGCCCTCCACAGAGCCTTGCGTCAGCCGAGCTTGGCAGCTGTAAGGCTCTCTCCCTCTGTTGGCGCAGAGGTTGAATTCAGCCTCTGTGGGCTGGCTCAAGGGCGAGTCAGGATTATGCCCTTCGTTTCATTTTCCATAGGGCTCAATACATTTGACAGCTTGAAGGGAGGGTCTTCCTTCTCAAGGCTCTATGGCCAGGGAGGAAGCGCAGAATATGGCAGCAGGCTCTGCCGTCATCCCTGCCCCTACTTCTGGGCCTTATCCTTCCTCTACCCTCCTCAGCCCAGTTCCAACGCAAGGCTTCCTCCCTCCATTGGCGCAGAGGTTGAATTCAGCCTCTGCAGGCCGGCCCAAAGGGCAAGTCAGGATTATGCCCTTAGTTTAACTTTCCATAGGGCTCAATACAGTTGAGAACTTGGAGTGAAGTTTTCTAAGTGCCTGGAGGGAGACTGATGGATTGGCTGCTTAATGACTCCAACTTACATCACAAAGGTCACTAAGTAGCTTTTTAAACGTCCCTAGCAAAGGGGCATTGTTTTTTAAATGATTTGCTTTAATGTGATTTTTGCCATCCACCTGAATTCTGGGAACAGGACCCTAATGAATAATGAGATTCAACCCGTACTATGCTATTTTAATAAAGGGACCTGAGGACCTGTGTTTTTTTGGTATCAGTGGGGAGCCTCAGAATTACAGTCAGAAACTCCTCTAAGCTTTACCCCCAACTTATCTGACAGAGTAGAAAAGTCCATGATTTTTGGCTCAAAACTTGCCCTTGACTTATCTGTGAGATCAACACAGTTATCTGGCATAGGGGTTAATTTTAGGGACAAGTTACATATTTTTTGTTAGAAGACCCGCAATTTCACATTTGAATTCTTTAAGAACTCTTGGGTGGATGCCATCCAGACCTGGCTGGAGATTGCCCCTGAAACTTTATTGGAGGATCATACCTATATTTTGGAAACTAATCAATTGATAAACTTCATGGACCAACATTTAAAAACAAAACACCCTCAGCCAATAGATCTCCTTCCTTCACCCCTTTCAGAACCAGCCATCGCCTGTTTGTTACAAAAGTGGCCAATTAAAGGTCATCTGCAGATTGCAGTGAAGTCATCATGCAACAGCATAAAAAGGCAGCTTTATCTAAGTCACATGTGGAGAGGGTAGTGATTGGAAATTAAGTTATGCCTATATGTTGTGCACTTTGGAGGCATCACTTGGAGTACCGTTTTGGAGGGGTGTCAGATGGAATGTCCAACATTCTCCAGTATAAGGGGACATGAACAGAGAACCTTTGTCCTCAGGTTCATCCCCTTGTCTGCTCTCACACGCAGTGTGTCATGCCCTTCTACATGCTAGGTCTCTTGAATGCCATGCTTTCTTTAGGAATTTGGATGTAAATGTGAAAATTCTCTGCCACACAATAAAAGTGGCATGCCTTTGCCCTTTAGAACATCAGTCTTCCCTTGTGAATAAAGCCTGGAGTTCTTTGGCTTTTTCCATATGGAACAATTGATCCCTTCACTTAATTTGCCAAGAGTAATCAGTTATTTCTGCCAGCAATAAATTTTAACTCCCTTTAAAAAAAAAAAAATCAAGAGGAAGGGAAGAAAGCAAAGCCATAAAAGTAGGATGGCTATAAAGTATGCAGCTGTCAGAACAGTGATGGTTGATGTGTTTTAGCACTGGGAGGGGGGGGCAAGCACCAAAATGAGCTTCCAAGCCATTTTCACCTGTTGGTTTCTCAGGCCCTGGGGTTCCGCTCTGAGAAGAGGTCATTTTTCAGTCGATTCTTCTGCTGCCTTAAGCGTCACTGTGTATCCTGTCCATTTTGAACCTCATGACTGTTTTGGGCTCTTAATGCAGAATGATAGTAATGATAGCAGAATATCCCAGGAACCAATGGATCAAACTCTGTTTTCAGTGGGTTCAGATCAGCATGTAATTTGCCTGCAATTCTCTCCTGAGAAATCATGTCAGAATTATAATAGCTTTTTTATTGTCAGGTTGTATAAATAGCAGAATTTTGACAAGTGTGCTAAGAAAGCACAGTATCTGGTATAGGTCATAGAATTTAGCAACGTGTTAATATCAGCTTTGATTTTTTATTTTATTTTTTCAAAATTGGGTTTCTAATCCTTAAGGCTGTGAAGGTTGCCTAAGAAGTATGCAACACTTTAAAGTGTGTAACACTTAAAAAAATCACACAGCTGTTTTACTATCACAAAGTCCTAGTCTTTTCTTATTTTATTTATTTTTCACATTTCTTTACCGCCCTTCCTCCAAGGAGCACAGGGTAATGTACATAGCTCTTTCCCTCCTTTTGATGAGGTTGAGAGACAGTGTTTGGTCCAAGGTCACCCGGGAAACTTCATGGCTGTGCAGGGGATTTGAACCTGGACCCTTCCAGGTCTAAGGTCAACTCTCAAACCATCCTGGCTCTTGTACCTTTACTGTCCAGGAAAGTCTGTGCCTAGAGCTGTGATGATGGCTCACCACATAGGGCAGCAGCGCACAGATGTGCGGGGTCTTATTAAAAAGGAGCGCATGCAATCTTGAATGGTTTGGTCAGGAAAATGTGAACAGAGCAGGGAACACTCTTCCCCCTGTCGCGTCGCCCCACATCCACCACGTAAAGAGCTCTTTCTGTCCTAGAAGCAAGACAAATGAAAATTCTAGCATATTCTCATGTGCTTCTGTAAGCTCCTGTCCCAAACCATAGATTCCCTTCTGCATCTACCAAACAGATGACTGCCTAGTGAGGCTACTTAGTATGCACTTTCTCCAACAGGAGAAACAGAAAGCAGCATCTGTTCAGTCCCAAGTTTGTAGACTGCCACTGTGTGTCCAGATCCATGGACTGCAGCCTTTCTGTATGTGGAAATGTGGGTGACGGAGATGAAGATGTGGGTGTGGATTGATTTTTGCCCTTCCTCAACAGCCCCATGGCCAGTCAGGTAGTTCCATGCCTAGAAACCATTATCCATCCTCTGCTAGTGTCATGTCATTCATGAGTCCAATACAGGCCTGAAGAGTTCAGAAGTGTGCCACAGCCTTCTGAAAAGCCCCAAGAAAAATAATCTGTCCGTTTGTTCATGGGAATGCAGGCTCAGGTACAGGAATAATATAGCCAACCAGGTGCAGCCGAAAGCCACATGTGTTGCACTTGCTGAGAATGAAAACCTGCCCATAATACAAGTAAGCTAACAGTCAAGGATATTTATTTTTCACATTTTTATATTGCATGTCATCAAAGAAGCTCAGAGTGGTGTACATAGTTCCTCCCCTCCTCTTGTCCTCACAACAACCCTGCGAGGTAGATAAAGCTGAGAGAGACTGACTGGCCTTGGAGAGAGACTCCAAGGTCACCCAGGAGGCTTCATGACTGAGTGGGGATTCAAACCTGGATCTTCCAGTGTCCAAACTCACAGTGTCCAAATTCTTTTTCACAGTTTTCCTGATTTTTCTTCCACAATTCGTAGCAATTCTATATTTTAAAGCACGGGTTCTCTCAACAGTGAAAATAAACCCAATTCTTTTGTTTCTTTTATACTATTTGAAGTTAATGGCTGCAAATGGAGATTTCTCTAATCTCAAGGAAGGGCTGGGTCCTTCTGAGAAGAAAAGGCTTGATAGAAACATTATTTTGGCTTACAAAGGAACATTTATCAACTTGGGTTTCCTTCAGTGCTACCGATATCTGACAAGGTGGGTGGGGATCTGTAACATGAAAGCCTTATCAAAAGGAAAGACAACTTAGGTTTGGGGTTAAATCTAAAGCACACTGAGCAGAAGATAAAAGCGCTGATTCATTTCAACCAGCATCACGCTAGGCAAAATGGCTTGCGTTTTCCAAGGGCAAACTGGAGAAAGGCATCATTTGGTCATATGTTTTTTCTAACTTCAGTCTTGAACTGTTGTTTATAGCTCAGAACAAACAATGCAGAGGCGAGTCAGAATCATGAACGTGGAAGCATTCTCACACCCAAAAGAAATGTGTGTCGACCAATATATATCAAGGCCAAAAGGGCAGCGCTCACGGCTGGCTCATCTGTGAGGCCAAATGGGCAGCCCAATCCTGAGCTGCTCAGTGCTCAGGGCTGCAGCAGCGCCAAAAATGGCTACCGCTGCATCTTGCGCACTCAGCGGGCAATGCCGGTGGCTCCTTGGGAGAAGGAGACTTTCGTCCCCTTCCCTCAGATAAGGCAAGTAGCAATGGGGCTACTCGATTCTACGGCAACCCAAGGGTCAGTGTAGCATTGAGCCTCCGTCTCGGGTGGGCGGCAGACACAGAGGCTCAGGATTCATTGGAGCTTTGCTCCACCAGTCCCGCCTCCCTCCTGCCCCACTCCCTCCCCCAGCACACCTCCCCCTCCCCCTCTCCCCGCCCTCTCCCCCACTCCAGAATGCCTACTCCCTGCCTTCCCCTACACCCCCACCTACCTCTTCACTGCCCGGTGGTCTGTACGACTGCAGAGCAGCGGAGCACCGGTGCTCCACCGGCGCTGAGAGCCGCAAACAACAGTGCGCGCTGGCAGTGGCCAGCATGCACTGCATAGGATTGGGCCTTAAGGCAGTTGCCTCAGGTGGTAGTTGTCTCCACTTCTGTCTGCCTGCCTCCACCATTCCTCCTCCTCTAGATCCTCCCTAGATCCAAAAAGGGGGAGGGGAAGGGAGCAGACAGAGCATCTTTGGTGCTCCAACCCACTGCCATCCTCTCTACTGCGCTGCCCTATTTGCTCCATTCCTCTTCAAATTTGAGGGAGAGGAGAGGAGATGGTGGCAGACCTTGCAGTACTGGTGACACTTAGCATGACATCTCAGATTCTGGGGGATCAGGCCAGTGATGTAGCTGGGCTGGCTGGGGCCCAAGGTGGGGTGACACGATGACACCGTCATGTCGCCATTGTGTCATGGAGTAACCCCTCCCCAAGTCAGCACGACCTCCCCCTGCCCAGAATGGCTCAGTTTTGGGATGTTCAGGAGGGCTCATTTCCGTTCTGCAGCAAGCTCTGCACACACCCTGTGGGTGCTGTGGGGTGGGGGGCAGCTCACCCCCCCTTGCACTGGGCTCGCTACACTGCTGTATCAGGCAAAAAATGGGGAAAAGAACAGGCAGCCACAGGGCTGAATCTGGAGGCAATGGCACACCCTGGATCCTATCCCCTCCAGCAGCAGGCCTCCCCTCCACTTTCCTGGGTGAAATCACTGGCACAGATCCAAGGAGACCCACTGTGGAGCATGAGGCTTATGGAGGGGAAAGGGAATTTAAAGCCTCCCGATCTGCCCCCTGCGGCTGCACCTGTGGGGGAGAGAGGATAAGACTGGTCTGTGAAAGTGCATATTATGAAGCAGCTCAGCCGTGTAGAACGTCGCTCTCTTCAGACAAATTATCAATAAATTATCTATTTGAACAAGCGTATATTCAAGCACCATTAGAAGCGTTGCTATGCAGAAGGGCCTTCAAAAATACAGAAGCTAAAAATAGCTTAACCAAAAAATAGCTAAATTAGCTAATTCTCGGAGTTACTAGAAGTTGGATCCCTCCCCCCATGTTTTCAGATAAGATTTTTTTTTTCCTAATAAGTAAGTTAAAAACAAAATAACAGGTTGTGATCCTATATACCTTTGGTTTAGTTTCCTTTGAAATCTGTAGGACTGACTTCTGAGTAAGAATACATAGGTTTGAGCTGTAAGGTAATCTCTGCAATTTGAAATATTACTCGCTCAAGGGAGAGATGGGAGAGGATCAAGAGATCCTCACCAATCTACAATAGATTTTACTATCAAACCAAGGACAGACTCTTTTAAAAGACATTGGTTTAGGGAACTTGCCAGTGAAAGGGGAGTTGAGACATGGATAAGGTTACTGATTTGGCTTTCATATCTAACGGCCCAATCCTAACTAATAGTTATCACAGCAGTGCAGAGGCCGGGAAATGGGGGTGATAGTGGAGAGCCAAGTTTTTCATCCACCACCAAGGGTGCTATTCAAAACTTTCCAGAATGTTCTGTTAGCTACAGATGGGGAAACTTGCAGGCATAAAAATGATGCCCTCCATGGCTAATAACATCTCTGGGGGGTATTTAAGTGCTGGAACCAGTATGGGTGAAATGAGTTAGAACCCCACTGCACCCTCCACACACCGTGTCCAAATTGGGGCCTCCATAGTTGTGTTTACAGGACGAAAATGACAGTGGAAGGTTCTATGGCAAAACTGTGACATAAGATATAATTCAGTCCTCAGTCCTCTGTATTGCAATAGTTGGGAAACACGGAGGGAGGGGGGTCAGCACTATAAAATGCATCTATGGCAGAAGTGGAACCCAGACCTTTTGCATTCAAGGCCAAACCTTCATCTACTGGGCCACTTAACTGAACATTTTATAGATAAAACTGGTGAAATGCACTTTATTAAGTGACCATTTGATTTTTTTCAGAAACCAAGCCCCTGGTGCCTCCTTTTTTCTACCAGATCAGCAAAAGGACAGTGCTGTCTTTATCTCATGGACAGGACAAGGGGAAAATCTACATGGTGTCTCGTCATGCAGGGATTCCATGATCCAAGTCATTCTGTTATATGCTGCTGTTGTTAGGACAACAAACTAAAATGATGACTGGACTAGAAGTAAGGTGAAATAAGCAGTTTGTCTGCACTTTTGTGTAATGGGTAGTGAAATATATAACCATAACGCCATGTGGATTGATTCCATTTTATTCCATTGCATGGCTCATCTCAGATGAATGTATAAATATAGATGTGTGTGTGTATGTAAAATACAGAATGTCCACCACGTGCAGTCTTAAAAAAGCAGAAAGCTTACACATTCCAGTTGCTAAATGATGCAACATCCAGGTGGGTATTTAATGGGCCATGGCAAATCTGGAATGACACTGCAGACACCATAAATAATTCCCTTAAACAGATAGAACAGACCCCTTTTTATGAAAAGCTGTTACCAGCTTTCTTCAGGTGGTAGCCATATCCTTGTGTTGTATTTTTAGTGTTTCCAAAAGACATGCATGTGTGGCTGGATTTGGCAAAAAAAAAAGGCAAATCTGGACCATGCCAGACTTGAAAGATAATGCAGAACAATTTATTTGAAGAACCGATGGAAAGCCTTGCTGGATCAGACCAGGTTTTATCCATGCCAATGTTCAGTTTCAAAAAGTGGCCAGCCAGATGCACTTCTAGAGGCTCACAAATAAGAAAATGGACATAAAGGAAATGACTTTCCCAAGTTGTTGCCCCTGGAATGTGGTAGTTCATATTGTTGTCCCTGAAATGTGGTATTTCTAAGGTATACTGCTTTGGTACACGGAGGTTTCAATTATGTCTCATGACAAATGGCCATTGTATGACCAATCACCCATAAATTTCAGTGCAGTCCGATCCATGCTTACTTAGAAGTAAGTTATATATTGTCTTCAGTGGATCTTACTTGTAGGTAAGTGCGCATAGGATTGAAGCCTGCCTAATCCTCTTTTAAAACAGTCTCAGTTTGTGACCCACACTGCACCTTGTGGCAGTTACTTTCCATAAGTTGTCAGGTCAGCAGGGGAGGATAGCCCTTGCTTTCCCGATAACAGAGTGGCACAGGAGCGTAGGGAGACAGCACAAGAAGCAGGCGATCCCAAACAGAGCCAAAGAAGCAGACACAGGCTTGTTTGTTGCAGAAGCATGTATTGGTAAAAGGAGCAGGTAGAACAGTAGTCAGTCATACGGTCTAGAAGTCAGGGATACAGTAGGTCACAGTCATGAGAAGGTAGTCCAAATCAGTACACAAACCAGCAGCATGACACACAGAAATTCCACCACAACAACCCACATCTGGAGTCTGTGTTTGCCCCCATATATACCGGGGCCAGCCAATCAGAGTAGGGCGACCTCATAGTCACAAGACAGTCTTGTGACCCACTCTGATTGGCTGTCCAGTGGTGCATTGCACCATTCCTCCATAGCCTACGTGACTCAGCACTCATCTCTCCCCAAGTCACGTGACTCCCACCTGCAGCAGGTGCAGTTGATTGCATCAGCTCTGCTGCTTTGCTGATTGCTTCACACCAGGCCCAGATATCAGGGCCTCCTGCCACATCCTGGCTAATAACAGTCTCAAGCCTGGGATGCCAAAAACCTGACAGTGTGTTATGCAAAGAAACACTTCTTTTGTTCGTTCTTTCTGAGGCTCTGATCCAGCACACTTGCTTAATATGTTAATATGTACATAATGCAAAGCACATGATTCTTTGTGCAGAAGACTATGGCTCCAGTGGAGAGATCCGCAAGAATTAAGAAGGTGTGAGCAATTGGATCTGTTAGACATGAGAGAGTTACCAACTACAGCAGCCTTTTGCATGAGTAGTGGAGGAAAAACTTTGACAGCTCAATCCTATCCCCCATTTCCAGCCTTCATAAATGCAATCTATACCATGGATAGAGTGGCAATCTGTATCATGGATAAAGTTGATAGAGGGATATTCTTTTTCCTCTCACACAACACCAGAGCCAGGGGACATCCACTAAAATTGAGTGTTGGAAAAGTTAGGACAGACAAAAGAAAATATTTCTTTACCCAGTGTGTAATTAGTCCATGGAACTACTTGCCACAGGATGTGGTGATGGCATCTGGCTTGGATACCTGTGGGGTATGTGAAATTTCTGAAGGAAAAATGCATCGCAGGTTACAAGCCATGATGTGTATGTGCAACCTTCGGATTTTAGAAGTAGGCTACCTCAAAATGGCAGATGCAAGGGAGGGCACCAGGATGCAGGTCTCTTGTTGTCTTGTGTGCTTCCTGAGGCATCTGGTGGGCCACTGTGGGATACAGGAAGCTGGACTAGATGGGCCTTTGGCCTGATCCAGTGGGGCTCTTCTTATGTTCTTATGTACCATCACCATGTACTTTCAGACCGCCACCAGAGATGACAAGGAGGCCCCATGCATAGAGACAGGGCAAAGAAGGCCTGCTGATATAAGTGAGTCAGCAGGGTGGGAGACTGGGCTGGAGGAGGGCATAATCGGGATGCACAGGGGAAGGGCGGGAGGCATGCCGGAGGTAGAAGGGAGTGGAAGAGGGTGTTATCCGCTGCAGGCAACTTGCTCCAGATGCTATCCCCTTCCTTACCTCTGAACATGCTCCCTTTCCTCAGACTTGCACCAGCATGTAGGCTCAAGACTTCCTCAGGCCCATTGGTGATCAGGAGGCTTATGGGGAGGTAAGGGAAAATATTTTCCTGTTCGGTCCCCGTGTCCCAATCACCATAGCATGCAGTACAGCCTGTTTTGGAGCAACTGCGTGCTATAACAGGGAAAACCATAGGATTGGATTAGTGTGTCATGTACAGATTGCGTTTGCTGGATCATGATTTTAGACAGGGTAGCCACTGACGGGATTTTCATGTTATCTTCATTTTAACTAAATGTTTTATTAATAAGTGAGTAAAATTAGGTTGTTTTTCTTGGTGGTGTGTATGTGTGTAAACCTCTCTATAGCCATTTTCTCCTCACCATGAAGGATTGGCCCAGTCATGAGGCAAGATGACGCAGGCTGCTTCAGGTAGTGGTTGGGTACAAGTGACACACTGTACTGATCAGCCACCTTGCCTTGGCCCTATTTGCCCTGCCTATCTTCTTCATCTTGGGCTCTGCCACTCTGTTTGGAAACAGAGTGGCAGAGCTGGCCGGAATAAGGAAGCTGAGAAAAGTTCTGCCCCCATAAAGGAAGTCCCCCCCCCCCCACAGAATAGAGCACCAGAGCCAGAATGGGGGAGAGAAATGGTGGGAAGGGACAGTGGATGGGTGAGCTGGGGGGGGGGGCTGCCTCCAGGTAAGATTATGGTCATCAGGCTGGAGAAAGAGGTTGCTTTCACCACTGGGGTTCCTGCCATTGTCTCACCACTGGCACCTGCTGTTGCCACCATCACTATGGGTTTCCACTGCCACTGCCTTCTCCACCAGTTCCTTCAAACTGGCCAGGGAGAAAGGGATTCTGACTAAGTCAGAGGAGGTGATAGCAGCAGTGTTGGAAAGCTATCCAACAGACCACAAAAAATGGGAGGGTTGAGTTTAACTGTGGCCTCAGGTGTGGCCCTTACCTGGGTCAGGTCCAACACCAGTGTTTTAGCTTTTCTTTGTAGCTTCTCATACAGGGGTGAGAAAAGCTGTATCTGCTGAACCTCCTTAAGGAACAGGAGTCTCAAGTTCCTATGCATCTGCCTAGCCTATTCTGTGATGACAGAAACGTTTAGAACATTCTGAGGAGATTTTTTTTAATGGGAAGTCATTTTCTGAGCTGAAGTTTTGGAAAATACCTCAAATCAAGTGCTTTTGAAATCAACAACCTGACTTCTAGAGAATAAGCTGAGGAATGGGGCGTCATTTAACCTTCATACAAAATGTCTTTGTGTAGACATGTGTGCACATAACAAACACATCTTGGTATCAATAAAGGTTTTGGAAAACCATAAGAGCAAAGTCCGCCACCTCCATCCTTGATGGTTTTCTTAAAAGGTCTTTGTTGAAAGACTTTTCTGCAAAGGCTTCTGAAAATGAGTGCACAATATATTGACATGTTGGCTCTTATTCATATTTTTATTGGCACTCTGAGAGCAAGCTTTAGGAAGCTTGACTTTTCCTTTATGAAAGCCATGTTGACTTTCCTCTTCCAAATCATGTTTACCTATTGACTAATACGGTAATCCTGTTCTTACTATAGTTCTTTGACTAACTGAACTTGCCAACTGAATCCTTCCATGCAAAATCTTTATGAAAACACTTCCGCCTTGTAGACTGGTGTAGAACTTCCTCCAGGTCTGGGCTGGATCCATCCTTGAGCAAGTGTTCTCAACCTGCATTAGCCTATCTAGGCCATGCCTATACCACATAAATCAGTTTGGTCTTCATGGTTCCCTCTCAACAAACCCAGGAACAGGAATTCTGTGAAGTAGCTGGGAGAGACCTGTGACTGAAAGACAATTTCAAAGCCTGTTTAGGAAGACATCACTCTGCTTCATGGCCCACCGAAGTGCTGGTTTGGATATTTGATTGTCCAGATGTATCCCATACATCAGTTTCTATATGTTTATCATCTTGGCTTCTCGCCTCTTGCATGAAGGAATTCAGGACTTTTCCTATAATCGCATGGAGGTGATGTTCATCCAGTTCTGATATTGACTAATATTGGCATGCTGATATTTTGGATCTGTTCAAGCAGGAACCCAAGTTGTTACTTCTTTTCTCTGTAACTACCAATGCTGTGTGCAAGTCCCTAACCCCAAGTCTCAAGTCACGTCTCAAGTCTCTATCCTCAAGTCTCTACCCTCCTTGCTCAAATTCTTGAGTCAAGTTGTGACACAAGTCTCTGAGACATATTTGACAGAAAAAGGGAGGTGGTGGTGATGTATGTGTGTGTGTGGGGAGAAGTTGTAAACACCCCCCTGATGGCAGGCACTTCTGGATGCCTCCTTCCCTCAGCCCAGTTGCTCAGTGGCAATCAAAGCACTGCAGGCAGCCTAGACCCACTGTGCTGCAGCACAATTACCTGGGCAAGGTGGCAGGCACTTCTTGCCTTCAGGATCACTCAGAAGGTGGTGCTATGTGGAAGTGCTGGTAAAGTAAGTTAGCAAGAAAACTCTCTCTCTCTCTCTCTCTCTCTCTCTCTCTCTCTCACACACACACACACACACACACACACACACATGAACACACAGAGTGGCTTGGCCCCAAAATTGCTTCAAGTCTCAAGTCACTGCCTCTTGGTCCCAAGTCAAGTCCTAGTCAGTGATTGACAGGACTTGGGAGTGAGTCACAGGACTTGAGTCTAAATCACTGCGATCTACAATACAGTTTTGGGTGAAGGTACTCAGACTGATGGGTGATTGAATAAATGATGTGTCAATCATGTGTCAATCATGTGTTGGGAAGGGGTGCAAGAAATGGCAAAAAGGACCTTTGCAGCTGTTACACAGGCAGTACAGTGTAGACAGAAGCAAAACAGCCAAAAGAGGAGTGAACTTTCAATTACAACTGTTGTTGTACATCAGGGTGGCGAAGAGGTCATACTCTAGAGTTCCTCTAAAATTATTAATCCTTCAAAATCCTCCAGCAAAGTTAATCTGGTCCAATTATCACGTCCACCCTCCCTACTGATGCTAGCTAAGCCAAAACTTGACTCACCCCACTGTTGACCTAGTTACTCTTTGTTAGACGCATGACATGAGAGACCTTCATTGGCCATCCAAAGCTTTGCTTCCTAGAAACTCCAATCCCAGGCCAAATGCTAATAGCCAAGCCCCAGGATGACACCCTGCTATGTGCAGCTGCACGACCTAACGCACAGTCTATTACAAATGTTTCTATCCTATCATGTAATGATGACCTCTCTACTGACCTTCCAGGACTAGAGCGGTTTCTGGCACTGGAAAGGGAGTCTGTGGCTGCACGGGCTATTCTTGCCTTGCTGACATCAACGGGGCTTCGTTACAGTAATGTGCAAAGAGACACTGAATTTGTACTTTGGGTTCAGCTCAAGGACAGCCTGTTTGCTAGCCTACATACAAAACCTGCATGTCTCACTCGTGTTCATGGGAAAAAGATTGCATGCATTCATATCCAGGCAAACACAAATATATATCTTCTGAGGCCAACTTGGAACAGCTGACATTTGGTTCATTCAAGACAGTGCCTGCCACTGGCAGATTTCATACACAGTTTTATTTCAAAAATATTGAACTTTCAAAAATAATGATGGGTTGCCCAAATAAAAAGGGGTGCCTGGGAGGGGGGGGGTTGTTCAAATAATACAACTAAGAAATCAATTAAAGTTTGCAGACCTAATTCACAGCATTATACTGTATTGGCAACCTCCAGTCTCGAAAGACTCTGGTATCGCGCTCTGAAAGGTGGTTCTGGCACAGCGTCTAGTGTGGCTGAAAAGGCCAATCTGGGAGTGACAATCCCTTCCACACCGGGAGCAAGTGCAGTCTGTCCCTGGTCTGTCTCCCTGGCTATGGGCCTTCCTTCTTTGCCTCTTAGCCTCAGACTGTTGGCCAAGTGTCTCTTCAAACTGGGAAAGGCCATGCTGCACAGCCTGTCTCCAAGCGGGCCGCTCAGAGGCCAGGGTTTCCCACTTGTTGAGGTCCATCCCTAAGGCCTTCAGATCCCTCTTGCAGATGTCCTTGTATCGCAGCTGTGGTCTACCTGTAGGGCGCTTTCCTTGCACGAGTTCTCCATAGAGGAGATCCTTTGGGATCCGGCCATCATCCATTCTCACGACATGACCGAGCCAACGCAGGCGTCTCTGTTTCAGCAGTGCATACATGCTAGGGATTCCAACACGTTCCAGGACTGTGTTGTTTGGAACTTTGTCCTGCCAGGTGATGCCGAGGATGCGTCGGAGGCAGCGCACGTGGAAAGCGTTCAGTTTCCTCTCCTGTTGTGAGCGAAGAGTCCATGACTCGCTGCAGTACAGAAGTGTACTCAGCATTATATACACATTATATACGACAATACACAACAGAAGAAGGCAATCAGCAGGAAGAATGAACTCTAGAACCCCCCCCCCCCCACCAGTGTAGAATAGTGTATTGTCAGATGTACGGCAGAGGTAACAAGGCACAGTCATCTTGTTGTTTTGAGTGCTCAATGAGGCATCTGCTGGGCCACTGTGAGATACAGGAAGCTGGACTAGATGGGTCCTTGTCCTGATCCAGCAGGGCTCTTACTATGTTCTTCTGGCATGTTCTTCTGATCCTCCTGCCTGCTCCTCTATAATGGTGTAGGATTTTTTTTCTTAAGCAGTGATAATAGTCAAATTCATTTGAACTTTCCCCCTGTGTATTACTCGTTAATCCAGCATTTCTCAAGATGTGGGTTGCAACCCACTGGTGGGTCGTGACTCGTTGTGCTGTGGGTTGTGATGCAATACTTGCTGTTGCAATGCCACGCATTACTGGAGGCCATTTCTGGGTTCCACCAGAGGCCATTTCTGGGTTGCGCCAGGCCCAAAACCCATTCCTTTGGCCTTTGCAGGCCTCTGAGTGCCTTGTAGAAACTAGCAGAACCATCTTCTGGTTTGCTTCGGCAAGGCATTCTGGGACCAATGGAGTGGGCCGTGGACCTGGCGCAACCCAGAAGCAGCCTCCAGTGGCACCCAGTAATGCTTTGCAGCAGAATATCAGGCACCACGTCGCAACTCAGAGGACAAGGTGGGTTGAGGCAGTGCAAAGTTTGAGAATAAAATGAGTAGTGCTGGACTAGGTCAAAGTACATCTTGTGCAGTTTTTATTCTCTATTAGTGGCTGCCTATACGACTCTGGGAGGTTT
The DNA here is from genome assembly GCF_035046505.1 of Tiliqua scincoides. NCBI lineage: Eukaryota > Metazoa > Chordata > Lepidosauria > Squamata > Scincidae > Tiliqua > Tiliqua scincoides. The sequence continues at coordinate 239,854,821 of NC_089822.1, read as the reverse complement.
AGAAGAGTGGGTAGGATGACAACAGCCCTCCCCTCCTTTTTATCCCCTCTGCCTGATATTTAGCAATTCTACATCTTTGGTACTGAAGTCATGTTAGATGTGTTCAAACCCTAGTGAGACAGTCAGCCTGGTCCAGCACTCAAACACACGAGTGCATTTCAGATGTTTTGGAAGACTGAAAAAAGCATGCAGCTGTTGTCTGGGCTGTAGTTTCCACGTGTATGTGATATTCTTATTGACACAGGTGCAGGTGCTCTGCCTATGTTGGCACGGGGCAGCACCAAAGCTCGAATTACGTTCTTTTTGCCACCAACAGTGCAGAGTTCCTGGCTGACTGCCTTAGATTCTGGCCTGGGGGAGGTTCCGATGCGCTGCACAAAATTCACCAGTTGCAGTTGAACCACAATGACTGTCTAAGAAATGAAAGAAAGTTTTCCATTAGTGAATAAGGTTAGGCCTATCGTCCTTGTACATAGGAAACACATAGGAACTTCTACTTGAAGTAGTAGAGGGGGGCCCCTTATCCACAGTTTTACATATCTGCAGATACAGGTGGCCCCCAGCTCTCCAAATGAATTTTATGGGCATTAAAATGTCGCTTCTGGTTTTCAGTTGAAAGTGGCCATTTTGAGGCCCACTGAGGCCGCAGGTGGAAATCTGTGGCCTCATAAGCTCCTCTGGAGGGAAGGGGAGTTGAGATGCCCTCTCCTCCAGAGGGTCCAGGCCGCAGGGAAGGGCATTCGCCCATATCTGCAGTTTTGGCTATCCTCAGGGGGTTCTGGAACGGAACCCCCATGGATAAAGAGGCACACCTGTACACGTGTATTTCACCTGTACACTTGTATGTAAATACACCTGTATTTCATTTCTTCTTTACACTTCATCCTACTTCTGCTGTTCAAGGCAGTTTACAGCACAATGATCAATCCTTCAATTTGGAGAATAAGGCTGCAACCTTGGACCTGATTTATCCATAATCCTAACTAAACTACACTGGCAGAACATGTGTTCTGCTGGCACTGTTGCAAAAACACAGTCCTGGAACATGCTGGAATCCCTAGCATGTATGCACTGCTGAAACAGAGACGCCTGCGTTGGCTCGGTCATGTTGTGAGAATGGATGATGGCCGGATCCCAAAGGATCTCCTCTATGGAGAACTCGTGCAAGGAAAGCGCCCTACAGGTAGACCACAGCTGCGATACAAGGACATCTGCAAGAGGGATCTGAAGGCCTTAGGAGTGGACCTAACAGGTGGGAAACCCTGGCCTCTGAGCGGCCTGCTTGGAGGCAGGCTGTGCAGCATGGCCTTTCCCAGTTTGAAGAGACACTTGGCCAACAGACTGAAGCAAAGAGGCAAAGAAGGAAAGCCCGTAGCCAGGGAGACAGACCAGGGACAGACTGCACTTGCTCCCGGTGTGGAAGGGATTATCACTCCCGAATTGGCCTTTTCAGCCACACTAGACGCTGTTCCAGAACCACCTTTCAGAGCGCGATACCATAGTCTTTCGAGACTGGAGGTTGCCAACAACAACGGTTGCAAAAACACCATAAAGTGCTTTGCAACAGCATTTATAACCAGAACACAGGCACGAAGGCTGGAGCCTTCCTGTGCATGCCAGTAGTCATCGTGAGGTTCGTCAGGCAAGGTAAATTCAGCATAGGTGTGAGGATCGGGAAGGAGACGGGGAAGAGGTGGGTGGATCAGGCCCTGGAGGGGCTTGGGATTTGTGGTGCAGGTGTGTGTCATATCCTTCCTGGGCCTGATCTGCCTGAATGGATCAACTCAGACTTGTGCCAGTGAGATTGCTGGCACAGGTCCATGTTGACCCATTGCAGCTGCTGGAGCTTACCCTGGAGCACAGGACAAATGTCCCCTTACCCCGAGGAGGCTTCCAGCAATTGAAATTCCCCTGCAGGATGCAGTATAGCCCATGCTGGAGTTGCTGCATAGCCGTACGGAGATTTAAGCCCAAATCCTAACCCACTTTCCAGCACTGGCATAGCTGTGCCAATGGGACGTGTGCTGCATCCTGCAGTTGGGTGTCACTCACGGAGGCCTCCTCAAAGTAAGGGAATGTTTGTTCCCTTACCTCGGAGCTGCATTGCCCTTATGCCGGTGCTGGAAAGTGGGTTAACTTTGGGCGGTTAAGATGATTCTCTCTGGTTGTCCCTATATACAATATTCTGTCCACATGTCTGATTTTTGAGATGTCCATTCATGGATTTATTTCAACAATACTAGATTCTTTAATAATACTCCATAGCCTTACGCTTCTGTATGATCTAAGTAGCATGGGTTCCTGCCATTGGATTTTACCAATTTTCTAAGTTCGGCCCAATCCTAACCACACTTTCCTGGGAGTAAGCCCCATTTAATGGGACTTACTTCTGAGTAGCTGTGCATAGGAGTGGGCTCTAAGGGCGCAATCCTAACCCGCTTGCTAGCACTGGCATAGCTGTGCCAGTGGGGCATATGCTGCATCCTGCAGTTGGGGGGCAGGCACAGAGGCTCCTCAAGGCAGGGCAACGTTTGTTCCCTTACCTCAAAGTTGCATTGCCCTTATGTCGATGCTGGAAAGTGAGTTAGGATTGCGCCCTTTGTGAGTTAAGCCAACGGCATCATGAGCGTTACTTGGTGTTCGCAGTCTATCTCTGGGTCTGGGTGCTGCTTCTGACTTCAGTTTTGCAGTCCTCCATCTAAGAAGAAGATGGATGCGATTTAAGGCTACAACCAGTTTTCTGCTTCATCCAAACATTATGAATGCCTTACAATCGTGTTCAAGAAAAATAAACAGGGCTGCGTTGAAAGAGGCTTCAGATTCTGCTTAATGCAAGCTTAAGCAGAGAGCTTTACTGCTGCATTCACATCATTCTTGGTACATGAAGCCGCCTTTCATGCACTAGCTCAGGCCGAAAATACGAGTGAGAATGGACTCCATCCCCACCACACAAAAGAGTGCTTTTGCGTTACTGTGACTGACTGACTGAGAACAAGGAATGCTCCAATTCCTGACCATATGGCTGTTTTTGACCTCTTTCCAGCACTGAACCCGATGACTCTGGAGGAAACAGAAATCATTCTTTCTTGAGTCTACTCGCCGTCACGCCTTTCATCCCCCAACTGTGGCAAACATCTGGGATGCCAATTCTGGAATCAGACTAGAAAGCAGATATAAAATGGCTTTGAAAACTGTTCACTTCAAACCTTTCCATAAAAGTAATCCTCATAAAAAAAAAAAAAACATTCACTGTCGTACATGGCAGGGGTGATGTTCAGCGAATGTAAGATGACAGCTGATTCCTGCAGGATGTTGGAGATTAAAGCAGGAGACGCATTCTTTTGTGCAGCCACAGGATAGAATATTCTGCTTGGCTGATGGGTTCTTCCTCAATGGTTGACTATACAGGTGCAGGGAGCTCCACACTATTAATGGCCAGGATACAATGCCTGTGCATTAATGAAATAAAGCCTCAGAAACAATGGATATGTCCAAGACTGAGACACTTTTCTCTCCCCCCCCATGCCTTTATCACTTCATGCATTCTCTGTCTCCATTGGCAACCACCTACTGCCATCTTCTTTTTGCTGGGTTTGCATTGTCTCGCCTTATGGCCCAATCCTCATGCATTGCTGTCATCCATTGAAACACCAATACCACCTACCAGTCATAGTCTGGAAGCCTGATGATGGTCATGTGTTGGCCCCATGTCAGATAGACATGTAAAGAACCAACCACTGCAAGCTACTCCCCTCCAATGTTGGTGGCCAGGGAAGTGCTGCTGGGGTGAATCTGGCAGCAGGCACAGGTTCAATGAGCAGCCCTCACTGGGAAGATGCCCCCCAGGTATCCCTTGAATGGGAAGAACCATCAGCAGCTGGCCCCAATAAGCACCCGCTGCAAAGCCATTCCCCACCCCACCCCCCAGCAAGCCCCGAGATTGAGTAACACAGCAACAGTCCCTGCTGCCAATCATGGGGGAGAAGCGCCCAAAACAACACACACAACACAAGGATGCCGTAGCACAACCTGCTGTATAAGTTACTGTGGCATGTTCACCAAAGAGGCTGAAACAGAGAACTGCAAGCAATTCCAGCCCCCGGTGTTCAAGTCCTCTTATGCCACTCACATAAGCATATGCTGCCGAGAGGTACCTTTTTTTACCGCAGCAGACCATGGGAAGAAAGATAGGCTTCCTTGGAAGAGGTCAGGCATGTGGAATAAACACACAAGCCTCTCCGGGGCAAAGGGTTGAGCTGAGTCTGTATAGAGGAGTCTGCCAACTGGATTGGGCATTTGGTGGGCCTCTGTGAGATACAGGAAGCTGGACTTGATGGGCCTATGGCCTGATCCAGTGGGGCTGATCTTATGTTCTTATGGATGGACTCTTTTGCCAGGGAGGAAGGACTGGGACAAGGCACAAGGTAGCCCCAGCAGTACCTATGCAAGCCAGGTATCGGTATCCCCTGTCTCACAGAGACCCAGGCTAGAGAGGTTCAAGCCCAGCCCAGGGGTTTGCTATAACCAACATTTCACCCATCTCTTGCATGACTGACCAGACACACAAGACGAGGACGAGGGTTGTAGCCCACCCTGGCCAGTTCTTAAGGCTGTTCTCTAACCACTCACCCATAGCAATAGACATGCAAAAAGGGGGTATTGAGGGGTATTGAGCATCTTGCAGCACCACCAAGCTGGCCAGGATACTGTCACAGATGGACCAATCAGTGGGGAGCATTGCATGGGCGAATCACAGGTTTGCATGTGACTTGGTCCCAAATCCTAACCAACTTTCTAGCACTGACATAGCCGTGCCAATGGGGCATGGCAGCATCCTGCCGTTGGGTGACAGTCACTGAAACCTCCTCCAGGTAAGGATAATGTTTGTTCCCTTACCTTGCTTCTGGAAAGTTGGTTAAGATTGTGTCCACAGGCTCTCTACGCAGCCCACTCATTTAGCCACATGCACACACACTTTGCCCTTTGCTTCATTGCTGGCTCCTGCCACGCAATAGCTGTGCTGTAGCTGTCATTATGCTGCCCTCTCTCCCAGTGGCATAGCCATTCCGGAATGGTTCCAAAGGGGGGGTGGGGAATGGGTTGCTTGTATGCTGTGCTGTGGCTCTGGGCAAAACCTAGTGCTTTGCACTCTCTCCAGCTATGCCACTACTTGCTCTCTCTCTCTCTCTCTCTCTCTCTCTCTCTCTCTCTCTCTCTCTCTCTCTCTCTCTCTGCTCACCCTCATAGGGAAAGGAATGAAGGAGTAGAGGGGAGGGGTGTAATCACAGTTTTGATTGTTGGCAACCTTCAGTCTCGAAAGACTGGTATCGTGCTCTGAAAGGTGGTTCTGGAACAGCGTCTAGTGTGGTTGAAAACGCCGATTCGGGAGTGACAATCCCTTCCACACTGGGAGCAGGTGCAGTCTGTCCCTGGTCTGTCTCCCTGGCTATAGGCCTTCCTTCTTTGCCTCTTTGCCTCAGTCTGTTGGCCAAGTGTCTCTCCAAACTGGGAAAGGCCATGCTGCACAGCCTGCCTCCAAGCGGGCCGCTCAGAGGCCAGGGTTTCCCACTTGTTGAGGTCCACTCCTAAGGCCTTCAGATCCCTCTTGCAGATGTATCACAGCTGTGGTCTACCTGTAGGGCGCTTTCCTTGCACGAGTTCTCCATAGAGGAGATCCTTTGGGATCCGGCCATCATCCATTCTCACGACATGACTGAGCCAATGCAGGCATCTCTGTTTCAGCAGTGCATACATGCTAGGGATTCCAGCACGTTCCAGGACTGTGTTGTTAGGGAAGGGACTATCTGTGTACGCTTGCCTACCAAACATAGTGGTCAAAATGTGAATTAAGGAAGGGTTGTTGCTTGATGGTAGCTCTACCTTCAACCTATAAGACCATCTTAGGTTGCTATATTAACTTTGCACTAGTTGAGAGCAAGTTGATGAGGCTATCAATCCTCATTGGCAGGGTTAGAGACTGGGCACAGCGGGCCCACGATTTGTTCATGCCTTTGTCTTTCAAAGCAGAAAGGAAGGACATTGGCTTTCAGATTACTGGAGTTCAGCCTGTTTGCAAATGTCTTGTGTATGGGAAGTTTCTGTTGGGCAGGCCACAAAGAAGCCATTGTTTTTGACGTTCTGGTTCAAGTCCGCTGGCCTGAGGTACAAGACCCCACAGAAAGACCAGCCATCGGAGAAAGTAGTTCTGCAGTGCTTACAGGTTTTGGCTACCACTTGGCAAACGCAGTGCAAGAGGAGGCATTCCAAAAGAAAGCACATGGTCCCGTCGTCTTGTGAAAAGAAATACAGAGGGCAGCCACTTTGTTTGCCAGTTGGCACGTTGTAACTTGCTATATAAACAGTCCTGGCCACTACCTCCTTATTTGCTTGTCGGAAAGATACACTTAACTTTTATATACTGAGCACCAGCAACTCTAAAAGGACAGTTTGTTGATACATGCACTCAATGTCTCTATGCCCAGGGCAACCTTTGCAAGGCTGGAAACACAAGGAATATTTTGGTTTCATCAAGTTACTATGAAACCAGGCTACTATGAAACTCAACAAGAGGTTTAATGAGCAACAATTCGTCTGTATTACTGGGCTGTGCTCCCTTGATTTGTGGCTTTTCTATGTCAGTTCTTATATTTTATTAGAAAAATGCCCATCCTTATGATTGTTAGGGGTTATGTGGGCAGAGGATATGGTACTTTTCCAGCGGGTCTATCGCAGTGGGGGCAGGACCACCAAACGAAAGAGAAGCTGAGCAAGTTTTGATTCCACCACAATGTGTGGGTGGTAGACATTTGCCTGCATGGTCACATTTGAGGCTTAGTCTACACATGTAGTAAGATAAGATAACTAAGACAGGTGGACAAGTGTTTGGATAAACTGTGCCACTTCAGGTCACTGGTGGGTGATAACTGTTTTTAATGCTTCTTTGTGTAAAAACAAAGCAAAACAAAACCCAAACATTCTGCAATTTTTTTTTTAAAAAAAGCGAAAAATAATGTTTTCCCTGATGAGCTGCTTTTCCTCTTGCGTGGAAGTTGTTACATGCAGGAGCATCCTCCACCTGCGACCCAAAGTGGTACACAAATATCTCAAGATTCTAACACTTCATTCTTCCGCATGTGTGGAGCAGGCGCATGTTCTGTAGGCCACAGGGCTCATGTTTGATCTCTGGCATTGCCAGTGAATAAGATCTCAGCTTGCAAGTGCTGAGGAAGAGACCTCTGTGGGAGAGCTTGGAGAATCGTGGCTTGTCATAGTATACCTTAGTGGACTGGATAGAGCAGGATAAGGCAGCTTCATTTGTTTCAGAGCCTTGATCATTTTGGTTGCTCCATTTTGTCTTCTTCAAGAGGCATTCCATTTTTTTTAAATAAGAGGCAAAAAAGAACTATACAGCACACGCTTGGCACCAGGCAAGCCTTTCTCAGAAACACTTTCCAAGTACTGGATGTCACCACTGAGAAGGCCCTAACTCCAGTTTTTGTGAAGTTAAAGAAGAGGGATTTCCCTGATCTCTAGAGAAGATAAAATTAGGATAAATAAATAAATAATATATCCTTCATGACTCCTGAAGCCTTTTCCATAACTGAATGTAGCCACAAGGCAGTGGAGGTTTGGGATCAGAGTTTTCCTTTTCTCAGATGAGCTGCCTTCCCAGGCTGACGAGTCCCATCTACCCGGTGGCTGTTTAGTCGCCTCTTACGACAGGTACAGCCAAACTGAGGGCCTATTCTTATCCCCAGCCCCCAGGGGTAAATCAGGAGCCGGAGTCCCTGAGGCAGTTCATGGCTGAACACAGTCACGTTCTGGCAACTCCTGCGACGCCGCTGGAACCAACCGTATTGGCCTCTGCCTTTCCAGTGGACCATTTCAGCGACGTGGAGAGGGGAGATTTGCTGCATGGGTAACAGCCTATCCTCCATACCTACTTTACCCAGGCTTCGCGCACTGGAGAGGACACTCTGTTCCAGAACCACCATTCAGAGCGTGACACCATAGTCTTCTGAGACTGAAGGATACCAACATTATATCCTTCATACATGTATTCAGCTGTATACAACTAGCCCTTTTTTAAGAAAAAAAATAATAATCTGGCTTTGTTAGGGCTCTGTTGGTGCTGCTGGCTTTTAAAAAAATTTCATTGATTTATTGCCATTGTTTTATTTTTATTATTTTCAGCCTCTCTCAAAGTCTTTCAAGTGAAGTGTAGGTATTCAGTTCTTGTAATAAATCAGTGGCTCTCAAACTTACTGAAATCACAATCCACCTTGGTTTCCGGTGCTGCCATTGCAACCTGCCATGGGCCTCAGAAACACCTTTGGATGGAACCCAAAGTTGCATTCACAAAACTGGAAGTGACCCAGAAGTCCCTTCCAGAGGTGCTCTGAGGCCTCTGGAGGTTATCCCGGGCCAGGTGAAACACAGGAGCAGCTCCCGGAGGTGGGTCACAACCCAGAAATGGTCTCCTGATGTGTCCATCTGGCTCCAATTTGGAGCAAGGGTGGGTGAGTTGGCCCAAGTTGTGACCCATCTGGCCCTGGATTGTGACCCACTAAGTGGGTCAAGACCCACAATTTGAGAAGCACTGTAATAAATGAACAACACGGTCTAGATTTGCTTGCCAGGGCTAAACCACCCATATTGATAATAATAATAATAACTAGGTATTTATATACCGCCTTTCTGGTCATCGGATTACTCCTCTGACTTTATTCAAGGCGGTTTACATAGGCAGGCGTTTCAAAATCCCTCAAGGGGATTTTTACAATCATAGAGGTTCTCTCTTTCAAGAACCAACAACATTTCAGAATGGATCTTCCTGGTTTGGTCTCACTTCTGGCCTCCGGTTCTCCCACGCAGGCCGACAAGCAGCTCCATCTCTCACATGGAGGGCAGCCAAGACGCTTCTTGCTCACACCAAGAGCAGGTAGAATCACTCAGCTTGGCTTGTCAGCTGCTTCAAGGTCTCACCATTTTCAGCCGTTCAGGGAGCGGCCGGTGTCCTCGAACTGGCAACCTTCTGATGTTATCTTTGGGCTAACGGAGGCTCTACCCTCTAGACCAGACCTCCTGCCCATATTGCACATATTGCAATATTGATACTTACTGCACATATTGATGTGGAATCTACTTTCAAAACACAGGGGAGAAAAAACCAAACCTGATCCCAATTGGACACCAGTCTTCCAACCTCTGGTTGACCGGTGTGAGCCTTGTCCCATCTCCTAAGTGGCCAAATTGGAGAAGGTGACTTTCAGAATCCCCTGAGGTGTATAGTTTGGTGACTCTACAGTATGCTCCCTGAAGTGTCAGAGCAACTGCTGTAATTAATCATAGACTTCAAGGGATGCTTTGTTTGCCAGTGGACAACAGAATGGGCCCCTGCATGACTACCGCCCAAGCAGTCAAATGGGATTTGGTTGCTCTGTTTGCTCTCCTGTGTTTTAGCTTTTTCATTCTTGGCTCCATATGTTGAAATGCCTCCAGGCCAGAAAAGTATGAAAATCTGTTTGTTTCAAATGCTTGACGTCGTTTTTTTAGGCAAGTCTCCCAGCCCAGGTGTGACTCCTTTGGGGGGAGGTTCCTCCTGCTGTTTGTTTACTGTTCAAACATGGGTCAGAAAACATTCTTACGGCTGACACATTTTTCATATAATCCAAATAGTTTCCCCCTCTCGCCCTCTGGCTATTTTGGCCATATGCTATATTTATTTACTTGTTAGGGTTAGCAAAGGAAGAAAAAAAAATCAAAATTGCTAGAGAAACTAAGATGAGTGATCACTTCTGCAAGTGCCATGTGCATTCTTGACATTCTTTCAAATGCTCGAGCTGCCAGACTTGATGTACGCGGTTCACCTGTCAACGTCTGATGGAAAAGCAAATCTGTCCTGCTGAGGCTTTTTGGTTGCCCCACAGACCTTTCGCCCTTTCCTCCCCTTGAGTTTCCCACTGAGCATCCCAGGCCTTTGAAATATTTCCAGTTAAGGAACCCCTCCAGTCCTGTTTGCAGTTCAGCATTTTAACACCTGTGCTTGACAATGCAGCAGAGGACACTTCTGATTCGCTCTCTTTTCTTTCCCTCCCCCATAAGTGCATAAGAACAGCCCCACTGGATCAGGCCATAGGCCCATCTAGTCCAGCTTCCTGTATCTCACAGCGGCCCACCAAATGCCCCAGGGAGCACACCAGATAACAAGAGACCTGCAAGGCTTTCTGGGAATTGTAGTTAAGAACATAAGAACAGCCCCACTGGATCAGGCCATAGGCCCATCTAGTCCAGCTTCCTGTATCTCACAGCGGCCCACCAAATGCCCCAGGGAGCACACCAGATAACAAGAGACCTGCAAGGCTTTCTGGGAATTGTAGTTAAGAACATAAGAACAGCCCCACTGGATCAGGCCATAGGCCCATCTAGTCCAGCTTCCTGTATCTCACTGCGGCCCACCAAATGCCCCAGGGAGCACACCAGATAACAAGAGACCTGCAAGGCTTTCTGGGAATTGTAGTTAAGAACATAAGAACAGCCCCATTGGATCAGGCCATAGGCCCATCTAGTCCAGCTTCCTGTATCTCACTGCGGCCCACCAAATGCCCCAGGGAGCACACCAGATAACAAGAGACCTGCAAGGCTTTCTGGGAATTGTAGTTAAGAACATAAGAACAGCCCCACTGGATCAGGCCATAGGCCCATCTAGTCCAGCTTCCTGTATCTCACTGCGGCCCACCAAATGCCCCAGATGAATCCCATATTCTTTGAGATTCATCGCCACCAGAAGTCTACTCTTCATCCCCGATAGATTCAAGTTTTTTACATGGTACAACATTTCTACATGGAAATCTTGGAAAGTGCTGGGAAGGACAAGCAAGGCACTGGTAGGCAATCATTCTGCAGGGGAAAAGAATGACATTGATCACCAAACCCAGGAAAAAGCCTAAACTGTCATCAGTTAATAGTATCTAAACCAGTGTTTCTCAAACTGTGAGTTGGGACCCACTAGGTGGGTCATGAGCCAATTTCAGGTGTGTCCCCATTCATTTTAATATTTTATTTTGACTATATTAGACTTGATGCTCCCATGGTATGTGACTGCATTTGGGGAAATGTGACAGATCTGTACTTTTAACAGGCTACTATCTCTATGCTTTTAACAATGATAGTCAATGGGACTTACTCCTGGGTAGGCATGAATAGGTTTGCAGCCTCGGATTGTTAAAAATTTCCCCACTGGATGACGTCACTTCCGGCCATGACATCACTTTCAGATTAATGACATAACTTCTGGTGAGTTCTGACAGATTGTCATTCTAAAAAGTGGGTCCCGGTGCGAAAAAGTTTGAGAACCACTGATTGAAATGCATCCAGATCAGATTACATTACTTCAGCATGCGGGTTTAGCAGCAGTGGCACCTGCTGAATCCTGACCCTTCCTGGACTTAATGTGCCTTCATGGGTCAACATGGACTTGCGCTGGTGATATCGCTGGTGCAGGTCCGAGCTGACCCACCAGGCACACAGGGGCTTACCTCTGGAAAAGGGAACAAATATTCCCTCTCCCCAAGGAGGCCTCTGCAGGCCAAAACCCCCTCACAGAGTTCAGTGGACGCCCTGTTACAGCTGTTACATCACCATGTTAGGAGTTGGATTGGGCTGCGTATCTGAAGTCTGCTTTGGTGCACAGAACTAATTGCAGTGTTCTTTAGAACCTGCCCGTGTTTGCTGTTGTCATCAGCTGATCTATACCTGGTGCACACGCGATCTCTTTCATGGAAGTGCCTAGATCTTAGCTGACAGGAAGCACTACTTAGAATTAGTCATTTCTGCCTCTAATTTGATGTTGACTGATCATGTCCTTTTATATAAACTGTGGCAAAAAGGCTTACGTACAGCTTTGTATCACAGGCATTTTCCAGCAGTCATTCTGAACTAGTTGTGTAATTCTGGACATGCTTAAGGGATGCCCAGTATAGACATCCATCTTTGGCATCCTGTTAATAATTTAATCAGCAAAACCCTTCGCGAACGCATAGAAGGGCTGGTGGAAGCAAACGGTACACTGCAGGTTAACCGCAAAATCTCCAGTATAATACAAAGAGGTGCTTTTGGCTCTTTTGCTCCAAGCTATTCCAAGTGTTACTCAATACAGAATATTATGGGGCACGCCCAAAGCGCCTGACTGTTCCGCAGCTTTGCTAAACAGAAATAACAGACTTTGATTTGAGGCAAATCAAGCCCGTTTGATTTTTATTTTATGTAATTGCATGGCATTTTTTCTTTTTCTTTTTTTTTTCAGGTTTTCCACTGCTTCAGAACAATGTTCTCCCAGCTGCTCATAGCAGAAAACATTTTGAGAAAAGGCACGGCAATCAAAGCAAAGAGAACAACCAAACCATGCCGTCAGACACCACAAACGGAAAAATGAAAGACAGCTGGGCAGCCCGATCCGGGGACTCTGTGATGCAGTGGTGCTGGTACAGCCTCGGAAGCATCCACTACAAGCATTTGTCCCCTTCTCTACGGGGCTACTCAGGCTTGCACCAGCAATCACTGGCACAAGTCCAAGCAGCCCCATGTTGGGAAATCAGGCCCGGGACGGGGGATAGGATACAGCAGTAGCCACTGCCGCCATTCCTGCCCCCTTCCTTGCCGTCCTGCACCCCATTACACCCCTCCCCACCTCCACTCCATCCTCCGTCTGCTCATCCACTGGCCCACGGAGTGCCTACACGCCTCTGTGGGCTCAGGCCTTCAACTGGTGCTAGCAGGCTGGCGCAGGCCTTAGCGCCGGTGCCACGATTGGCCATTTCCGCCTCACTAAGGTTTGCCTTACCCAGTGTGGGAGTCCAGTGTGTCACCTCAATGATGAACCTCCTCCCATGCAGTGGGTGGGGCAGCGCCCTGGGTGGTGGGGTTGGTAGTGTACCATCACCCTGCCCCTGCTAGTTTTTTGGCTATAACTTTTGATAGAGTAGAGATATTTCAACGTGGTTTGTTTCACTGCATTCTGCATGACATTACACCTCAATTGATGCTATTCAATTGAAGATACCAAAATTTTGAAAATTTTGGTGAGTAGTGGTGTCACCCCCCCCCCCATGCATGTCACCTGGTGTGGCCTACACCCCCCTGGTGATGCAACTGCTGCCACAACATGCCTTATGGCACATTTGCGTCAGTGTGCTTGCTATCCCTCCAGTGCAAGGCCAAATAGGATTGCACTGCAAATGACAAAATTCCATTTACAAATTTCTTTTAAGAATTTATTTTAAGAACAATTGATTGTATCCTAACTTCTTCTGTTAAAGTAAGTCACTTCCATTCATACAAGGGAGGATGATTTTTACCAATCTTCCTTTTTTCCTGAAGCCCAGTGTGCGCCCCAAAATTGGCACATGAAGTTGGAGGGACCTCTGAAATAGTTGGAGGGCCCTCAAAATTGGCACATGAAGTCAGAGGGAACCTCTGAAACAGGATTGCATATGAAGTAAGGAAGCAGCACAGCAAAGTGTGGAGATCAGTGAAAATTCTTTCTCTTGAGCAAACAGAAGTGCCTTCTATTTACGGAAAATGTTCGTATATTTTTTGCAATTTGGAGGTAAAGCAAAACAATACACAAGAGGAGATTGCGAAGGAATTATTTTTTTTAAAACAAACTGATCCTCTCCATTTATTCGAGATCAACATCTGAAACATGCCAATGATGGATCAGTCAAATGAAGCCCAGACACAAGTTCCATTTAAAGGCAGGAAATTTGCAGCCTGATCCTAACCATTGTTGCTTGGAAATCCAATGAATTTCAATGAGACCTAATCCGAAAAGTAGTCATGCTTAGATTGAAGCATGACACCGAGCTACGCACAGCAGTCCCTCTGACTGACGTCAGCAATTCCATCCCTTTTGTGGATTGCTCCTTTTGTTCATGGGAGTATAGAGCAGGGAGTATAGAGCAGAGAGAGTAAGAGCCAAACTGGCCTCATAATTTGTCATTCAGCTCAAACTGTAATTATTATTCAGTGCTCAGCATATGGAAGGCATTAGTGGCTTGTGTCTATTTCTAGTGTTTTTAATAAAGATCCATGGTTTTGCAATAATTTATCCAGACTGAGCTGCAAACACGGAGACAGGTAGCATAAATGCGCATTAGCAGAAAGAACTCAAAAAGTTTTTCAGATCTTAAGAGAAAGGGAGCAACATTTGCTCCTGCATAGATAAGACTTAAGAATGACTCCACCAGTAGCTTTCCACATTTTCTTTTGTTTTTGGAAAACAAATAGTGAACCTGCTTGTATTATCGGTGATATTGGATCTATTGGCAAAGGACCTGAAGCTTCACCACGTGGATGCTGTTTTTCTTTCAAAGAGAACAAGCAGACTATGATAAACAATAATTTTCCCTGTAATCTTATTCCTTGAGAAGTCTGGAGCCTTTGATGATGGCTGCCATCTAAGAAGCCCAATGAATATTTAGAAGATTAAATACTTAAAGGTATAACTGTGCAGGCAAAATGAAAACCGAGTTAGAGGGCTGAAGCATGAGCTGATCAGCCGCATTAATCAGTCTGTGGATTTTGTAACAAACAGAGATCTTGCAGGCCCCAGGCGGAAGACTGACACACCCAATTTCCATACTGATATCTTAACTGCAGAAGATTCTTCCTGGTTCAGAAGAGGTCATGCTGCAATCAGTAAGAACCGGACAATGATTTAGAATGCCGTGGCTACAACTGGAATTTTATTTCCTCCACAGATGCTTACTAGTGACAAGTACCAGAAAACAGGGACTGTTCCAGGTAACTGGGGCAGGTGGTGCATATGTGTCAGTCTATTGCTGCAAAAGCAGCCAAGAGTCTGCTGTACCTTAATAAACCATTTCTGCCCAACGTTGCATATACACAACAGGGATCAAATGTGTATATCTGTGGACTGGGCAGAAATGGGTTAAAGACTGCCACTTTTATTGTGAGATAAGCATTCGTAGACTAGAGCAGCGACTTTCAGCCACTGTGCCATAGTGCATATGTATGCCATGACAGACCTGCAGGTGATCCACAAGATTTTGGGGAAGGTCACATTGCTGGCAGTACAGTGTGCCTTGTCTATTGTCCAAAAACCGATGGTGTACCTTGACAGTTTTAGCACCTGGTCAGTGTACCGTGAGATGAAAAAGGTTGAAAATCACTGGACTGGAGTCTACTGGACTAGAATCTACTGGAGTCTACTGGACTAGAGTCTACTGGACTAATCACTGGACTAGATTAGTCTAGTCTGGATTGGACTAGAGTCTACTGGACTAGTCTACTGGAGTCTACTAATCTACTGGACTAGAGTCTACTGGACTAGAGTCTACTGGACTAATCACTGGACTAGATTAGTCTAGTCTGGATTGGACTAGAGTCTACTGGACTAGTCTACTGGAGTCTACTAATCTACTGGACTGGAGTCTACTGGACTAGAGTCTACTGGAGTCTACTGGACTAGAGTCTACTGGACTAATCACTGGACTAGATTAGTCTAGTCAGGATTGGACTAGAGTCTACTGGACTAGTCTACTGGAGTCTACTAATCTACTGGACTAGAGTCTACTGGACTAATCACTGGACTAGAGTCTACCTGGATACGAGGAAAGCATGTTGGAGCCAGATTACTGGGGACCTGGGGAAAAACCTTGCATTTGTCTCCTGCGATGTCCCCCACCTGTCCCATGGTGTATTGGCTGCTACATCTGTGCTCAGCCCTAAGTTCTTTTAAAAATAACAGCCAGACTGTGTCTCCTATGAATCAGGACCATGATGGTTTTGAAATGACTTGAATCCTATTTCCCACAATGGTCCCAATCTGGATCAGGCCCCAACGAAGCTATTATCTTCTAAGGAACAACAATTGTTCCCATTGGCACAGATGCTCACAGATTGATTCAACCACAACCTCTTGGTTGGCACCCATCTGCAAAACCCAGCCAGCACACAACAAACCCGGCATCCACCTCCAGGATATTTATGCGTCAACGCCTGCTTCCCAGTTCAGTCTGAAGGGAGTCGGCTGTCCGGCACCACCCCAATCCCCAGGAAAACAAAAATCCAAAGGAAGGAATTCAAAGAATTTTTTTTCACCTAAGCGTGGGGACGTCTGCATTAGCATGAGCTTGCATGTACTCAGTACAAGTACCAATGGGTAGTATTTAGCACTGGTACGTCTCCGCCACTAAAAAACATTCCACAACCATCTTCAACGGAAACAGCTGGAGAACAGATGGAAACTACTGTGGCTGAATCATCCTCCCCTTCAATCTTGAATGAAATTCAGATCCAGGACAAAGACAGTTTTTATTATCATTTTTTAAAGACAAAACTCTGTCTTTTTAAAATTTATTTTAACGTTTACATAACACGTAGGAAACA
This sequence comes from Tiliqua scincoides, assembly GCF_035046505.1. NCBI lineage: Eukaryota > Metazoa > Chordata > Lepidosauria > Squamata > Scincidae > Tiliqua > Tiliqua scincoides. The sequence goes on along the minus strand of NC_089822.1, from coordinate 239,838,411 downwards.
AGATGTTTGCATATGTAAATGGTTTTCTGATACAGACGCTATCACAACTTTTAGAGAGAAGGAGGAAAGGAAACAAAGCAGATGGTTAGCTGCGCACATCTTTTAAAAGGGTTCTGTGCTATCATTTCAAAGACCAGGGAGAACAGTGGCATCACTAGGGGGGTGTAGGGGTGCGGCCTGCACCAGGTGATGGGTACAAGGGGTACGTGACACTATGACTGGCCACCATGTTTAAATTTTTGAATAATACCATCATGTTTTATATCATTTGGTGCATAATTTCATGCAGAATGCAATGAAACAAGCCATGTCGAAATATCACTATCAAAAGTTATACCCGAAAAACCAGCAGGGATGGGGCAATGGTGTATCAACACTCCTCCCCCCACACTTCCATAATGTATGGAGATGTGCTGCATCCTATGGCAGGGGGACAATTAGATCTCTTCAAGGTTCTCCTGATGCCCTATGGCAGAGATGTCAAACATAAGGCCTGTGGGCCGGATGTGGCCCACAAAAGATCTTTTTCTGGATCTCAGGCTCTCCCAGTACCACCATCAGGTGCTGACCTGCATTGAGGTGTCACTGCTGTAAGGGCAGCCCACATGATAATTGGGCTCTTCCATTTCTTGAAATGATCAAGATTTGCAAATTCTATCTTGTCATTTCCAGCTAATGAGTTGCTAAGTGAGAAAAAAGTGCTTTCCTGGTCATGAACTTATCATCATCATCATCATCATCATCATCATCATCATCATCATCATCATCTCAGTATTTATATACTGCCTTTCTGGTCATCGGATTACTCCTGACTTTATTCAAGGCAGTTTACATAGGCAGGCGTTTCTAAATCCCTCAAGGGGATTTTGACAATCATAGAGGTTCTCTTTTTCAAGAACCAACAACATTTCAGATGGATCTTCCTGGTTTGGTCTCACTTCTGACCTCCTGTTCTCCCACGCAGGCTGACAAGCAGCTCCATCTCTCACATGGAGGGCAGCCAACACGCTTCTTGCTCACACCAAGAGCATCACTCAGCTTGGCTTGTCAGCTGCTTCAAGATCTCGCCATTCTCAGCCGTTCAGGGAGCGGCTGGTGTCCTCGAACTGGCGACCTTCTGATGTTATCTTTGGGCTAATGGAAGCTCTACCCTCTAGACCAGACTTCCTGCCCATTGGCCTGGTCCTGATTATTGGAATCACTTCTTTCTTAATGACATCACTTCCAGCCCCCAGCAGGCATCATGAATGCTATTTGGCCCACTGTATGAAACAAGTTTGTCATCCCTGTGCTATGGGTTTCTTCAAACCTACACCATCTCTATAGCAAGAGAAGAGCAAGCAGGCAATGCTGTCTGAAACAAGGGGGATTGGATTTGGTATGTGTGTGACCCACCCTCTTCCAACCAGGTCCCTGCCTTCTGCACACTCCTTCTGCCTTCCTCCTCCCCACCCTTGCCATGGCCCATACACCTACATAATGGCACCAATTTGATGGCCATGGCAGCGCTCCTCTGATGCTGCAGTGGCTTTGCAGTAGCAGCTTAGAATGCCCCCCCCCCCCAGGAGAGTGCTATATGCCACATTGCAAGGCTATTTATTACCGTGGGACTCTGCCCTGCTGTTTAGAGCAGCCCATAGGACTGGCCTGTTTATTACACTAAAGAACAAATGAAGACAACATAGGAGCTTGCAATCTTGCATCTGAACTGTCCTTGCTGTAAACCACCTCCTCTAGCATCATCTCCTGTTTTGCCAAGGGGCTACAACTGTACTGGTTCTCCAGCAGGACTTCAGGTGCTTATAATCCTCCATGTTCAGGGCAAAGTGGTGAAAATACTGTAGGAATGAATGAAAAACTCACCTTGCAGAGTTAGAATTCACAAACCAATTGGAATTAAAATCCCATGTGGCACCAGTGTGGGCTACACTGCATCCCGTGGTGGAATTCTGGCTGCTGGAGGTCTCCTCGGGATAACAGGACAATTGTCCCCTTGCCCGTGCCCCAGCAGCCACAATAGGTCAACTGAGAGCCGTGCCAGTGATATTGTTGGGGCAAGTCTGAGTTGAGCCGTGTCAGCAGATCAGACCTGAGAAGGAAAAAGCCAGTGCCAGCTTCTCCAATCTCACCCCCTTCCAGGCTCAATGTGTCCCCCACCCCCATCGCCAGCGCCCCCACCCCATCTTGCAGCACTTTTGCAACCGTGCAAAAGCCAGGCACACTGCTGAAACACATATTCTTCCAGCATTTCACTTAGTCAGGATGAGTTGTCATTTTCATGGGCTTTGATGTAATCATGAAAGCTACCAAAAAATATACCAAAAGAAAAAAAAAAGTTAATTTTTTGCTGTACACATATATGGACCATGTTCACCACACCTTTCCAGACTGTTTATGAAACAGTTTGCTGTTTTGGAAACTGTTTTTAGCTACTGTTCCCTGATGGAGGAAAATGTGGGCTAAAAAAATGTTACCCTCTAGTCCTACACTGAACTTCCATTAACATAATCCAGACTTACACCTGAATGTACTACAGTCTGTTGTGGCTGATCTTTCTTGGTTTGTTCAGATACTTTCTCATCAGGAAATTGAACATACCTTTTTAAACACAAGATTTTTTTTTTTAAGTATTAGATGACTTTTTAATTTTATGCAATACATGATTTTTTCTGCTATGGATGGAAAACAAGCCTTCTAAAATGAGCATCATTCAATGGGGCTAAAATTGGACAATTGTTAAGACCCGCTTTGAATTATTCATTTGTTTTCTTTTTTCTGAAGGTCAAAAGAGACTGCAATGGGGCTGGAGAAAGCACATCGATACCATTAAAAATTTAGCTACTATTTGCAGTCAAGTGAAACTCTATGGGACCAGTCCTACAGTTTGCTGTGCCAACAAAGCAAGCGCTTAGGATAGGCTAGCTTAAGTACTGTAGTAGCTTAACAGCATGAGTGCCAACATGCTGTCTGCATTGTAGGCAGATACAGTGGTGCAAAGATTTAGGAACAGGGTGATAAAAGCATACCTGGGAGATTTCGCTTCTAAGACGGGCATAGATTTATTGTTGTTGAGCCTCAGCTTTGGTGCAGTTACACAGCAATGGATGTGTATGTTAACAATATTTTCTATCATAGAATTTAACAACCAGGACAAAACAGGAATTGGATGTCTATAGGGTAGAGCTATGGCTGAGCTGGGGGGTGCCTCCCTCCCAACATGCTGCCTGGGGTCACCTGACCCCCTGGAACCCCCCTAGGTATGCCACTGCAAATATTTTCATATGCATGAAGGTAGGAATTGTATGCGTATGAAGACAGCATCATTCACCTTACTTAAAGCAGCTAGCAGTTCTGTTTGTAATAACCATGAGTTTCCATAACCCCTTGGAAGTTCTCTTTTCCAACAGTGCGTGGAATCTCTTTTACACTCTTAACTTGAACCCCTGGAGAGCAAAGCTCTCTAATCCCCAGGCTGCAGGCAGGATACAGGGTTTAGAAAAAGCACCCCTCCCATGAGTGGTGCTCACCGTTCTGATCCCAGTGCCATGGCAGAACAGTAAGCACCACTCAGGATGGGGAGGGCTTTTTCGAGACACAGCAGATTCCAGTTTGGAGACCTCTGACGGAATAACATAGAAGTTGCTCAGGTTGCCCTTTCTTTCTTTCTTTCTTTCTTTCTTTCTTTCTTTCTTTCTTTCTTTCTTTCTTTCTTTCTTTCTTTCTTTCTTTCTTTCTTTCTTTCTTTCTTTCTTTCTTTCTTTCTTTCTTTCTTAAGGAAATTGAATTCTGCAGAATCTGGCATGCTGATTTAACTGAAAGCCAACGAGCCAAAACATTGTTTAAATGCAAGAGTTTGCTCAAGTGGGGTTTAAGCTCGAGATGAGTCTGATTCTTCATTCAAATATTTAACACCTCAACTTTTACAAGGTTCTCCCCATTCTGAAGTCCAAACTCACATGTAGAAGAAGGATCTGCTTATCCTAAACCAAGATTTTATGTTGTTCAATGCATACAACATTGGGGTTTTGAAATATGTAACAGGGTGACCTGAGTCAATGAAAATGACAGAAATATGCTCCTTGGGAGAGTGAGTTTAGATGTTTAACAGCCTTCTTCCTTTGTGTTACTCTGTTGTTTGTTCACTTTATGCTAAATATCATAACTCAGGACATAGCCCGTCAAGATGTTATCTCACAGAGGCGCCATTAAAATGAATAGAAGCAGCACAAGACTATAGTAGTGAAAATGTTATATATATATATATATATATATATATATATATATATATATATATATATGAGGGGTGCTGTGCAGGGGGTGCGGGCCACACTGGGTGACACGCAAGGAGGTAGTGCTAAAATCATGGTGGTTAGGAGTAACCCCATCATGTTACATACTATTGGATGTGGAATTTCCAGCAGAATGCAATGAAAAAAACCGGAGTGTAATATCTCCTTTTTATCAAATGTTAATGACCAAAAATCGGGAAACAAAAAGTGCATGGAGTCCAATGGAAAGTGAAACCGAGCCACATCACACATTTACTCACATGTAGGCGAACATGCCTTAGTCCGTCAGAAAGGGCAGGTTTAGAGGAATCCAACAACACCAGAATGGTCCTGATCCAATGAATGTAGCCTCCAAAAAACAAGAAGGAGGTCCCTCCCTCCAAGCTGGCGTATGTATTGAGCCCTAAGGAAAGCGAAACTAAGCAACATGGTCATGTTTACTCGCAAGTAAGCAAACGTGCCTTGGCTCCTGGGCAGGTCAGGCAAAGAGAAATGTGATGCCACCAGAATGGTCCTAATTTGATGCAACTGGAGCTCAACAAATGCTCCAGAAGGCAACTCCCCCCCCCCCATAAAAAGAATGAAAAAGAGGCTTGACATAATAAAGTGAATTTTTTTCTGTTTTAGGCTGCAATCCTATCCACACTTTCCTGGGAGTAAGCCCCACTGACTATAATGGGATTTACTTCTGAGCAGACCAGCATAGGATTGGGCTCTCTGACTTGTAAAGCCAGGTGGGTCCTGATAGTGATATGCTTGAAATATAAGAACTTAAATTGAACTGGGTACTGGGTAGGAGTGAAAATCTTACTGATTCTTTTTTTTTGGGGGGGGGGGTGTTATTGCAGGCAGGCTAAAGAGAAAATTCACTTGGTGGAACAGGGCTGGCTTATTTAATTATTTGTTTTACTTTAATTATTTATAATTATTTATTTTAATTTGCTTCATGATAGGTCCTGGACAGATTGTCATTCTAAAAAGTGGGTCCCAGTGCTAAAAGTTTGAGAACTGCTCCAATAAGGTGTCAGTAAGTTGACACCCTGGGGGGGGGGGGAGATCACACCACTAGTGACCAAAATCACTAAAATCACAGTTTGTAAAAATAATACCATCATGTTATATATCAATCAATGTGTAATTTCATGCAGAATGCAATGAAGCAAACTGCATTGAAATATCTTTATTCTATCAAAAGGTACAGCCAAAAAACCAGTGGGGGGCGGGGTGATAGATCACCACGCCCACCACCTGGAGTGTCGCCCTGCCCATTGCATGGTGGTGATGCGCTGGCCCCCCGCACTGGATGACGTGAACCCTAGTGACGCCACTGCCCAGGGGCATGGGTGCAATCTTACAAACAAAATTTTAAGACTTTATTGCAAATGAACCTAGTAAGACAACAGTTCATCATCATGGTCACAATTTAGTAATCAGAGTACATTCCTGCTAGTTCTTGAACTTTCAGTCAATCCCACAGACTCCCAGGTGGTTCCCTAGCTGTCAAACGGTTTACCTGATCTTGGATTCCGTTTCCATCCTGGGCTGGTCTGGGTGGGCAGGTTCGCATACAACAGAGAAGAGCCCGATCAATTGCGCCATAGCATGTTATACCCCTCTATACTTTCCTGTAGTGTCTCCAATCCTTCCTACCTCTTCTGAGCATGAGTAAAGTTCAAGAGGAGTCTACCAGTCTTCCCTTTTTTCTTTCTCTGTGTGCCAGTATCTCTCTCTGTAGTTTCAGTATCTGCTGAGCCAGCTTAACCATTCCTCCATTGTTCGGGAACTGCTGATTGTACATATTTCCATGCAATGTTACCGTACAAGCCCACAAGCCAATGGTCAGCCTGACTAGACTTAGGTCCAACACAACCATAAACCACTCTGTCTTTCCTCTAATACTATTTTGCAATTCCTACACGACTTGTGCAGGAGAAGTTTTCAAATTCTGAGTATGTATTTCAGGCTGCAATTCTATGCATAATTTCTTGGGAGTAAACCTTATTGAACACAATGAGACTTACTTCTGAGTAGGCATGCATAGGCTTGTGCCCTCAGATTGATTTCCCTGCCTTTTTTATACATCTGATGTAGGTCAATAATCTTTTTTCCACCTTAGAATATTAGCCAAAGTGTTCAGACTACTATAGACAGCAGGGAAAGCAATACTGATTTTTTTCCCCTCTCAACCTTCAATCATATAAATACTTATAAAGTTTAGGAACTATTTATTAATGAAAAACTTATAGCTACATGGGACAAATTGGAGATATGAATATCAAGAGTGGATTTTTCAGGGCAGGAACTGAAGTTTCCATTCGTCAAAGGTTTTATCTTATTACAATATTGACACGAGTGCAGTATTTTTCTTTGATTAAGAGGTAGCGTCAGAATGGGCTGATACGAACAAGGAGAGATAAATTATATCTTTTAGAAAGAATCCGCCAAGCGATACACTTTCAAAGAATTCCAAGTTTTGAAACAAAACATCTGAATTTCCAATCACAGTGGGCCCGAACCCTCAGATACGAACTGGCCAAATTGCCAAAAGCACCTTTTTCGTAGTCAGATTTGCGGAGTCTGCTGCTACACTTGCCAGTGCATTTGTGAGATAACAAAGGATGGTTGGGGCTAGAGTTGGCTGAGTTGGGGATAGCTTATTCCTGAAGCACAGGGCGTACTTGAACCTGAGTAGCTGTGGGATAACAAGGGACCACCTTATAACGACCTTTTTCCAATAAGAAAGAAGTTCGTAGGGGAAGCGTATATCCATGGTCTTATGCCAGCCGAAGCTACCTTTAGGATAGTGCTCTTGTTCTGTAAGATGGAATGCCACCCTCCCTGGGAAGCCAACATTACTATATGATTTCTTTAGGGTTGTCCAGATTTTGTTTCAACAGGAAGGCACTTAATCAGGGCCTGGTCCGGAACAAGAAAGAAACCAGCGATTTCTAGAAAAAGAAAATGTGAGGACAGATTAGAGTGTTTTTCCTTTGGTGACAAAGAGGCTGATACTGCACAGATGGAATAGCTCACCAAGGTTTGCTTATGTGAACCTTATGCCTATCTTTTTGCTGAAGTCCATGTTTGCCCACACTTATTATCACTACTTTCCCACTCCAAAGCTAAATAGGTTTTGTCCAGAATATTGTAAAATTGTCCAGATCCTTCTCCTCTTCCTCCTCTTCACACACTCACACACACACACACACACACAGAGTCCAGTCAGTTACATATAAAGAGAAAGAAAAAAAAGAGAAGAGTTTATATGTTAACAAGTCACAGAGTTTTAAGATATGCAGTTCTGTAACATGTCAGTTGCACATATATTACTATTTCAATTGCAAGGAAATTGTTTCATGAGCTGGTGATCTGAATGTGTACAGCTTCCTTAGCTTTTAGAAGGACAACGTAATTCTTTTTTAAAAAAATATATAATTCATACTTAATATGTTAGAGCAGTGATTCTCACACATTTAGCACTGGGACCCACTTTTTAGAATGAGAATCTGTCAGGACCCAACGGAAGTGATGTCATGACCGGAAGTGACATCATCAAGCAGGAAAATTTTTAACAATCCTTGGCTGCTATCCTACCCACATTTACCCAGGAGTAAGTCCCATTGACTATCATTGTTAAAAGAATATACATCATAGCTTGTTAAAAGTACAAGTTGTAACATTTTCCCAAATGCAGTCACATACCATGGGAGCATCAAGTCTAATATATTCAAAATAAAATATTGAAATGAATGGGGAACCACCTGAAATTGGCTTGTGACCCACAGTTTGAGAAACACTATGTTAGAGGCTTGTTCTCTCTCTCTCTCTCTCTCTCTCTCTCTCTCTCTCTCTCTCTCTCTCTCTCTCTCTCGCTCACATACACACACGATTAGAAAACTAAGGGCCCAATCCTATCCAATTTTCCAGTGCCGGTGCTGCTTTGCCTATAGGGTATGTAGTGCTTCCTGTGTTGGGGAGGCAGTTTTGGAGGCCTCCTCAAGATATGGGAACATTCATTCCCTTACCTTGGGGCTGCATTGCGGCTGCCCCGATACTGGAAATTTGGATAGGATTGGGCCCTAAGGCTGCAATCCTAACCTCACTTTCCTGGGAGTAAGTCCCATTGAACACAGTAGGACTTCCTTCTGTGTAGACATGGTTAGGATTGTGCCCTTAAACTCGGAAAGCAAAATAAAATTATGTACTGTATCCAAATCAAGCAAATCTCTGAAACGCACTATCTTGCTTGCGCATTTTTATTTGTCCCCTTCTCTTCTCTGTTCAGAACACTGATAAAGTCCTTTGATATGCAAATCAAGGTAGACTGAAGTCTTTGGCATGACCCTTTAGTCACGATAGCCTGCCATAACTAAGCAGAAGTATGTGTAATTTGAAATAAATCCATGTTCTTTATCTTTCTGTCCCTGTCTCCAATACTTTCCCTTTCTCTGTGGTGCCAGGGATTTTTAGATTGTAAGTTCTTTGGGGCAGGCTGTTGTCCTCTTGTTCTTTGTAAAACACCTTGCACATTGATGGTGCTCTTTACATAATAATACTAACAGTACCAATAATAAATATTCAAAACATGCTACTTTTCCGATACCCAGTTCCTAAAACATTAATCAGTTGGGCATGCCCAGATGGATCAGGAAACATGTGTTCAAAAGGATACTGTGAGGGTAGTTTCTGGTGTTGGATCACAGCCCATCCAGCCCCCACAGTTGTGAGCACAGAGGAGGAGTGGGGCCGCAGGCTCCATGGCCCTGCCCACATAACCTCCTCCAAGTAGGCAATCAGTATGGTCAAAACAAACAGCACTGATTCTCTGATTGGTGAATTGGCTAGTTCAGATGTACAGACAGTTCTTAGGTGCTTTGTGAATTGGGGCCTGCATTTACAGAGGTATGCTATATACAATTGTTATATAGTTATATATAATTGGTCCTAATTCCTTAAGGAGTCTTTGTTTGAAGAAGCATTTTTGTTTCATCTGTTTAGTGTTCTTGACATCAGGACAGTTGTGATGTGGTGTTTTTAATTTACTGGAGTTGCTTCATATAACTCATTGAAGTCTTTGCCTCTCATCTAACCTGGTGATTAATTTTGGCATGTGGAACTCTGTTCACTAGCCTGTGACATGAAGATTTTGTTCTTTGCTGTGTTGTTGATGTTTGCTATGCACTGGTCTCCTTAGAACATTCTAAGTATGCTGTCCTGCGATGATTTCAACATTATGTTCTGTACATAAGCCCTGATGCTTGAAGAAAGAATTTTCTTTTCTTTATGAGTGATGCTGTGGCCAACTTGGACCAAAATTTGGTAGTGCCACTGGGAGCAGGATCAAATTATTCAACCAGCTGCCAGTTGTCCAGAAAGAGGAATGAGCTTGCACCTGGTGACTCTGCATTTGCTCCCTACATGAGTCTAGCATAATTTCTGACACAGCCTACATGCGTATTAGGCCCAAATCCGAACCAACTTTCCAGCATTGACATAGCTGTGCCAATGGGGCATGTGCTGCATCCTGCAGTTGGGTGGCAGTCATGGTGGCCTCCTAAAGTTAAGAAAATGTTTGTTCCCTTTTCTTGGAGCTGCATTACCCTTACTTCGGTGCTGGAAAGTTGGTTAGGATTGCACCCTTAATTGGCCAATCTTACCTAACTCCCCTTGTGGTGATGCAGTGGCGCCCGCTGAATACCATAGGGGAGTTTTGGCCTTGGGAGGCCTTCTTGAAAAGGAACATTTTTTCACTTCCTCAGGGGTAAGCCCCTGCCAGTCTGCTACATTGTTGGCACAAGTCTGTGTTGACCCATGAAGGTGGATCGGGCCCTGGAAGAGATTAGGATTTGGCACCTGCTCCTTTGTGGAGCCAATCCACCCACCCCACCTCGTTGCCTCCCTGTTCTGCCCACCCCACCCCTGTTCTGCCCTCCTCCTGCCCTGTCCTACCTCCCTCACCTTGCTAACTGTGTCAGCAGGCCTTCTCTGGTCCTCCAGCACAAGCAAGGAGGCCACCCTGCCAGCACTCAGGCAACTCATGACTCCACCATAAGGCAGTTTAAAGTGGCAGAACTCTTGTCCCACCAGTGGGGTAGCCCAAAAGGATTGGGCTGTAAGTGTATTCTCTTTCCCTGTGATGAGGAATCCTTGACTAGGCAGGTGCCTGGATTGCACAGAGTCTACATGTGGCTCTGTGCCAGACTACTTATGCAGGTTGTTCGAGACATTATGCACACAGGATGTGTGGAAGCAGTTCCACACATCCTTCCACACACTTCCACACACACACACACACCCCATACTTGCTTTCAGACAAATATCTGAGCAGTGCTATTGAGGAGGTGGTGAAAGTGTTACCATTAATATGTGGTCATTGGTTTTTAGGGTTGTTTTTAACTGGAATTTTAGATCCATCTCTTCTTTGCAGGGGACTCAGGGTGGCTTACAATAAGCAGTTAAAAATAACCCTAAAAACCAACAACAGCCCAACATCAGTGATCAAACAAGAGGAACAAGGAAGCCCTTAAAACGAGATCTTAATCAGATGGAATCAAAGGAAATCAGAGAAGGCCTGTTGGGATACAAACATTAGTTCTCACAATGGAGTTAGTCCTGGGGTGGATGATTGCTGTCACTGGTATAACAATGTGTTAGTCAACTACCCATTGGAGGAGCATTGGAGGGGCAGGAGTTCTGGCTCAGTTGGTAGAGCTGCCGCCTTGTATGCCTGAAGATCTGAGGCTGCCAGTTCGAAACAACCGGAAGTACCCAAGAATTGACAACACGCTGATATACTGATGAGGTGACCCTCAGTGGCAGAGAGGAGTTGCCGTCAAGTGGAGCGTGGGAGGCGAAGGGCAAGAGAGAGGCCAGACCAGGAAGGAATCCAGCTGGAACAAGGAGTTCTATGAAAGACTAGAACTATTCAATTGTAAAAATTCCTACAGGGTTTAGAACAGTCTGCCTATGTAAACCGCCTTGGATTAAAGTCTGAGGAGAAATCTGACGAACAAAGAAAGGTAGTATATAAATACCTGTATAAATAAAGTACCCTATTAATTTGGAGCTCAGAACCATATTTGAGGCCAGATCTTGGCCATTGCGCAATGGAAGAATGTGATGAACCGCTCATTTTTTTCTTTTTCACAGTGGAAAGGAAGGATTTAAATGTCACCCTGATTGATTTATTCCAGCATGCCATGCGCATCCAGTACATATGTTGGCTCTGCCTTTCACACCGAGCTAACACATTGTGTTGTGAATCCCAGTTTTCATTTGTGCTCTGCAGAAATTCTTGGGGATTTTCCTATCCACACTCTTAAAAATGAAACATCTGCTCTGGAGGATATTTTTATCTCAAGGTTGGCAGGACAGGGAAGAACTTCATACTCCTAGCCTGGAATAAATTAGGTATTGAAAAAGAGACTCCGTTTTCTCTTCATTTTAGCAACTTTTCCACAATAAAGGTGGAATATATAAACATGACAGCCATCATAAAAGGTTTTTTTGATGGAGTGGATTTGGGTCGTATTTCTCTCTCTCTTAGGGGCCACAGTACAATCTGGTTCCTTCTGACAAAACTTTGATCTATTTAATCTTGAACCATTTCTCAGAGGAGTAGGAAAACCTGTTTATTAGCTAGAAATATTACTCTGGGTTTTATGCCGAAAGCATGCAACACACCTCACATTTAACAATGTGAAATGGTTACATCCTCTCTTTCCAAAAGTCACCCCATGGTTAGAATTACCCATAAAAGTCCATGCCATTCATTCCCTCCTCGGAGCTTTGGGTTTATATGTTGGTTTTGGAATGTAGAGTTATGGATCAGCCTGTCCTGCTATTCAGAGCTGTTGCTTTGGCCTGGCCACTTGCAATGAATGGGTATTAAAGAGTGTGTAGGTAGGCTTCCTTTCCACTGGAAGGTAGGCAACACTTCCCTGCCAGTATGGGGGTGGTGAAGACGAGTGTGACAGGATGCAAGTCTTTTCTTTTTGATTCTTTTTCTTCAGAGAGGATAGCTGGGATTCACTGAGCACCAGGGACAATAGTTGAGTAGAGGCAGAGACAGAAGAACTGGGAGCCATGAAAAATGTGAGTTCTGAAAGGTGAGCTTGGGTGGTTTTTCATCATGGCAATTGTCACTGTTAAAATGCATGAACTCATTCAGCCCTACCCTACTCTACTCCCCCCTCCGCCTATGCAATGCAGAGACATGAATAGAGTTTGTGCTGCATTTTATGGTGGGGGAGGAAGTTACCAGATGGTCTGTTTTTTACTTACCTTTGTATAAGCCACCTTGCTGCCAATAGGTCTCCTTGGACCTTCGCCAGCTATTTAGCTAGTGTAGGTTTTACAGTTGTTTTAAAATTAGAGAGTAGTGCAGGGGGGCAGGGAATTCGGATTGAGACTGTGGTGCACAGGGAGGGGGCATTTAACCCTTTGCCACTGTGCTTCCTGTGAACATTTTCTTCCCATAGCTAAGAAAACTTTGGAAAACCGGTTTTGTTGGGCGTCGAATATGGTGGGAAAGAGTTCAATAGCTTCCCTCCATTCACTAGAGTCCACATCCTAATTGCATCCCCTCCTGGCTACTATTTAATGTGTCATTTGGTCCTTAATGTTTTTACACTTGGGATTCTCCAGGTGTTTGCTTCTTGACTGTGGAAGGCTCATTGTGACCAAGTTTGATGGCTTCCGTTAGATGGTTATAACTCTGTTGTGTGCTTTGGATTCTGGGAACAGCTCTGTGGAAATTTATAGGCCGTTATTAGCTTCCTCATGTGCAGTCATGTTCCTTCGGAGAAACCGGAGTCTTCCTGCTGTCCGTTTCTTTGTCTTTCCAAGCGCAGATGTTGGTGCTTTGAATTGTTAGCTTGCTGCTGACTGACAAGACCACTAGGGAAAGGCAAGAGGTGAGCAGCTGCAATAATGAAAGTGGTGTGGCATGATGTAATATCTTCCTGTCTGTAGTGTCCTGTTTTCTTTTTCCCAAGGAAATTCCTGGGTTTTGTGGACATGGCTTGTGAATGACTCTTGTCTGCCCTCAATGAGTCCCATGAAGCAGTCTGGCTATAGAGTCTGGCTATAACTTCTTCTTATCTTTGGTTCTCTTTTCTGATGATATTCAAAGATAAAGATTCAATCTGTGAGCATTTACAGGCATACTTTCCATCTCTTTTATCTACAAACCTTTCCCTTGTTTTACACGTCTCACACATTCGCACACAGTTCGTGCTATTCCTTTATCCCACGTCATTTATTCCTTTATAGGTCTGAGATGAGACCTGATCACACGTCTTTTATATTTTTACAATGGTTGTTTCCAGTCATAAGCCTAAGAGACACGCAAAAGCTGTACATGAAAAAGGGCTATTAGCCAGAACTCTGACTGAGGGGGCACTACTAGATTTCTATCTCCATAGACTTCTGTATATTGATTTGTACTGAGGAAGGCTACAGTCATTCCCCCCAAACTCTAACGATTTCTGCGCCAGGAAGTCAAACCGAACCTAAACACAAACCCTCGCACCCCAATTTGTATACGTTTTCTCAGTGAAATGGTAATGAACTTGAACCTAAAATCACTTCGCTGCTTTGAATAGGAGCTGGATTCAAATTCCTATAACACAAACAAAAAAATCAGGCACCCAACTTTTAATTGCATAATTCATATTTTCTTGTGTTTTTTTTTAAAAAAATATTTTGTTTGCAAGTACCATTTAAAAATCAAAAATTCACATTTTTTTAAAAATATATCTTTACATGTGCAACACCCCCCTCCCCATAAAGAGGGGAGTCAGAGACTTGAGTTAACTGTGCTACTTTATTGAAATAACAAGATAATGAACCTGCAGCTGGGAAAAAATCTAAAGGCTCAACCCCCCAGTGTGTAGGCTACTAAACAGGGGGAAACTGTATTTTCCCCCATTAATCATAGGTGAGACCACCCTGCTGCAATCTGTCAAGAGACAGGGTGAACTTATCATGGTCAACCCCAAAGGGTTTAGGCAGCTGGTCTTTGCAGGCCTCTCCCTCGTCAGAAAACAATTGAGGTTGCCTTTAGCCAGTCAAGACTCAGCAAACCAGCAAACATCATCCAAGAGGTACTGGCTCACCGTTTGTCCTTGCGTACTTCAGGATGCACACTGAACCTCCAATTCCTCCCTCCTGGCCTGCACAACACCTGCCACATTGGGGGGGGGGGCTAGTCTAGCACTTAGCACCTCTGCCCCACAAAGTCCCAATAGGCTCCGCAAGCCCTGCTGTTGGTCAGAAAGAAATATATCAGTCCCAACAACAACAACAACAACAAAAATAATAATAAAGGAATACCATAATCTCCAGCCAGAGAAGGCTTGGAATGGACAATGGCTGGATAGAGATACTATCTGTATCTGGATACTGCCTCATCTTGGTCAGCGACTGCTGTCCCCAAATAACAATTAATTTTACATTTAGCCCTGTCTATCTTGAAATATTCTGAGCCCCTCTTCCAAGCCCAATGGGAAAGAAGATCAGACCAGATGATAAAAATCACTGGCATCCATTGCCTAAGAAGAGAGAAATTACTAAGACCCTGAACCCTGAAGGACAAACCTGTCATCTGGCACAGCTTGTACTCCCCCAAATGTATAAGCAAAACCTGTGGAGGTGGGTGCAAATAAAAAAACTCAAACAGAGTGATAATAGCTGGCTCCACTGTATACTTTTCCTGGTGGCCTAGCTGGCCACACTGCCCAGCCCAACTGGTGATGTGGTGAAGCAAACCCTTATCACTAAAAAAAAGTGGGAGCTTGTCCCAAACATATATGATAACAACACCTCACAGACTCCAGCCTGCTCAACCGAGAAGGCACCAGAACTACCCATTGAAGCCTGGAAGACTTCAACATGCTCGACCCCATAGAGTTGCAGCAGTGACTGGTTACTGACAAATGTAGCACTTGAACACAGAGGATCATCAGCCAATCTGTTGGATAGCAGCTGGCTTCACCCCCAAAGCAGCCACCATGGAAGTTGTTCCAGAGGTTCCATAATTATATATTGCATTGTGAGCTAAACAGCGAACTCATTCTGCATGAAATGTATCTGAAATATATCTAAATCTGAAGCCAGTCAGCATCCCATGGAAGAGTTGGAAAAGTAATGATGAACCAAGACCGGAATGGAACCCACCATTTTAAAGGTTGAACCTTTATACTCAATGCCCATGCACTGAGTGTATGTTATAAGTACATCTAAAGCACATCAGACCTCTGCATTTGACACTGTGCTGCTCATAATGGTCTACAGAAAAGCAAAGTAAGAATGGATCCAGTACATCCTGTATTGTGTCTATATACCAATAGTGATGGTGTGTCGATTTAAAGTTCTTTCATGTTACATCCGTCCTGCTGTTCAAGATCCAATTTCGGGTACTCCAATTTCTTCTGCTCCAACCTGTGATAAAACAAGTCTAGAGAGTTGTAAACATACAGGGGTGCACCGCTTAACAACCGTTCGCTTAAGGACAGATCACATATACGACAGTGGTCAAAGCACAGCAAAGAGGCTTTTAATGAGGCAGTCAGGTCTCCCATAGTCTGCATCAGACTGTCAGCTTATACAACAAAGAAGGCTCTTAATGCAAAGAAGAGGCAACTGGTTTCCAGAAGCCAGTGTGCAACAAGCTAGTTTTTGGCAGGGAGTGTCTGTTTACCCAACAAAGGGACTAGATGTTCACTTAATGACCTAATCGCATAACAACGGGGATCGGAAAGCTTATCCCCGTCATTAAATGGCGCACACCTGTATTTCTATAGGAGATGTGCCTGATGGTGCCGGGTGCCATTTTGGACCCACCAACTCACTTTCACAACCGGAACCAGAAGACATTAAGACTGGTTCGTCTTCCTTTGGCTTTGAAAACTAAGCCCATGACTTTGCCTGTGTTCTGGTTAATTTCTCTTTCACTGTAATCATAAATTGCCATTTGTGTTTTCAGTTGAGTGTGCTGACATCCTACTGGTTCCTGGCGATTATTTGACCTTTCACCCCAGTGATCACTGCTTGTTGTGCTTTCCTTCTCTTCCAAACTCTTTGATAAGGGATATTTTCCTCCACTATTGATTGACTTAAATATTTCCAAAGTTATTTTGGATACCTCTCTGTGTGTTTCCAGCAAGCTTTCATTCATTCATTCATTCATTCATTCATTCATTCATTCATTCATTTTTTATTTATTTATAAAAAAGAACATAGAAATCCCAGTTTTGCTTTCCTCAGCTGGCAACTATTTTGTATCGTTCAAAGACCAAGAGAAATATTCTGATCCTTTTTCACACTAGCAATGCACAACTTAGTGTTCAACGAAGATTTTGGCTTCCATTTGTAAAAGGGAGCCCAAACAGTTTCTCCTCCCCTGAGCTGTTTTACAGCTGTGGTGTTTATACAAGGGTGGGAGGAAAGTAAATGACAAAACAGAGGAGAGCAGTAAATGTCATTGGATGGAAGAGCCAGATATGTCCGGCTGGTCTGAGAGAGCAGAGCTCTGCTCAGGATTTACAGCAACAATTACAACATAGACTTTGTGATGCAATAAAAATACGAGAATAATACCAAGACCTACAATAGGGACTTAATCCAAAACTCGTTGGTTGATGAGTTCAGATTAACAGAATGAGGAGACAACTCAAGTACAGACATGCCGTGACCACCATGCAGCTGACAACATTATGGAAATGGAGAGGACATCCTGAAAGCAAAACAAAGGGATGAGACATACAATCATATGAAGAAAAACCTGCCTTCTGTTGCTTTACAAGCAGACTTTTGACTATACTTTGTGTCCAAAGTTGTTACAGTGAGCGGTGCCGCCTTTCAATCCAGCTACATGGAACACTTTTAATATTTCCGCAATGATTTTTAAGGAAGAACATCACACTGTTTTTTAGCTATTCAAGGCTGCAATCCTAAACAAACTTTAATAGGGAGTAAGCCCACTGAACACAGTGGGAGCAACCTCTGGGCATGCATGCGTAAAGATTACACTGCAGGTCATGTTTTCATGAAGACAACAACCAGGTAAGTAACAACAAAATAACAAATCATATTTAACATGTCAAAACTAATACATCAAGCGCCTTAAACCTGAAGGAATCTTCACCTGATCCATGGATACCAAACACTTTCCCTATAGAACAGTGGTTCCCAAATAATGTGCTGCAGCAAACATCCCATGGTGAACTCACTGGGGTGCCATGCAATGTCACCATTAGCCTCTTCTGCTGGCTGTCCCGGGCACCACGCTCTTGGATCAGGCAAGATCTTGCGAGAATCGCATGCGATCTCACACAATCCAAGAGATGGCGGTACCCAGGGGAGCAGGAAAGAAGAGGCCACAGTGAAAGAGGGATGCCATAATCGCAGCACGTTTTGGAACTGCTGCTATAGAAGGTTCTAGATTGCTGCCAAAACCTATTTTGGCTCCAATTCAAATGGACTTCCTGGAAAAGAGAATCCCACAGCATGGAATGTTCCATTACAAAAGCGCAGCTGAAACAGCAAAGATGAATCTAGTACATTTTGCATATTACACATGTGGGGATTCATGGGGCATGCTCACTACGCCATGGTTCACAACACAGGATCAGGGTTCATGACACAAGAATGGCAGGAAAAGAGGAAATGCTGAATGGGGAGGGGGTATATGGGAGCTGCAGTTTTCAGTGCCCCAAGGCACCTGAGACTAAGAGAAGACCTCTCATGAAACTTAAATAACCTTGAGCTGGATCAGGGGTCTCCAAACATTTTGGCCTGAGGTCCGCATCAAATATCTGGCATGGTGTTGAGGGCAGAAAAAAAACTTAAATATAAAATTTATATAAATAAATTAGAGATGGAACTTAGATGAGTGAATAAATGAATGGGTTCATTCATTCAAACTCTCTAGCCCTTAGAACACCCTCCAGATGCAACCTGAGCACAGTTCCAGTCATGTTTGGCCAAGTGGGCCAGAGGGTTTCAGGGGACAAGAGGCTGGCCATGGGCCAGATTGAGGCTGATCGCGGACTGCATCTGGCCCCTGGACCGGGGTTTGGAGACCCATGAGCTGGATGGAGGAAAGGTCTAAGGCAGCTTCTTATGTTCTGAAGTTTCTAGTCCTCATGCTGGAAAAAAATAGATTTCTTTCGATTACAGGGAGGCCTCAACTCAGTGAACAATCACACAAACACAAATCCAGCTTGCATCAGAGAAAGTTATACATGTACAATTTTGCATGTGACTATCACTTTAAAAAACAAACAAACAAACAAACAAGCAAGCAAGCAAAATGAGGAGCTTGAAAATGGCTTCTAATGGTCAGGGGACTGAACCTGCAGAGTTTTCCAACATGTGTGCAGCACTCAAGCTAACAGGGAAGCAAATGAGTAACTCTGACTTTGTTCTTCTGCAAAGGCCTCTGTTGAGAGATGGATAAAGGCTTCCTTTCTTCCCAGTAACTTTACATCTGAAATCCCAATCTGATCTTCGGTTACAGGATATTAGGAGCTTCGTTGTCTCCGAAGTGGAGGAATGCTTTGCAAGTGTGTACTGTTGCTGCTAATCCCATGTATGGTGATCGGTTTGCATTGCAGGTGTCTGATTTTCATTAAAATTGCAGATTGGACTGGATGCTTGATCTGATAACAAAGACATCATTGAAACCATGTGTCTTCCTTCAGAAAGAGTGTGTGGTGTGGGGAGGACAAGACAAAGGATCCTCCAGTACACATCCACTTGTGCATGTAGGCAGTGGAGAATGTGTCTTAATACTTTGGTCATGGGTGAATAAATAGCTTCTAAGGAATGCAAGGCCCCAACCAGCTTACTGCTGCGTTGGGAACAGCACAGAAGAGGAATAAGAGCTTATGCTCGATTTCCAGTCATTGGGGCAAGGAAGATTTGAGTGGGAAGGGCAAATTCTCTAACGCGGCCTCGACATCAATGCACATGGGTAAATATAGGGACTTATGCTGAGAGAGCGACAGTATGGTGCATGGGATAGGATGTTCAGCCACACTACATAAGGCACACACTCAAGATAATCTAACATGAATGTATTGCCCCTTCAAAGTGGTTGGTCACCTTTTGCCTTCATTGTGGGTCATGTAATATGGGGCGATCTGGGATTAAAGTCTTCTGGATGTAATGCAGCAGCATTATGGAGCATGCACTGCATCTTATGCTGGGGGGAGCAACCAGATAGCCTGGGAGAGGGAGAGGCCACCAATGGGTCTCATCAGACCTACACCAGCTATTTAGCAGGCCCAAGTATGAGGAGCCTCAAGAGGCAGGCCAGGGAAGGGGGACAGGATCCTGGTGTGCACAACTGCCACCAAAATTCACCCTTCCCACACTCCAAACTGCCCCCTGCCTGGCCTGCTCCCTGCCTTGTTCTTGCCCTGAACCATCCATGGCCCGACCTCACCGAAAACATACCTGCTCCAATGTGGCCGTGGCATGTTTCATGCATGGGGCCTCTGCCATTCGTACCAAATGTCCTGCAGCACATGACAGCGGTGTGCCTTTTGCAGCACCACACCGGTGCTTATGGAAGCAGATCACGAGATCCACTGATACAGGATTGAACCACACGTCCCGTATTGCTGGGTACATGAGCGTAGGATTGGGCTTTGCCAGAGGCCATACGTAGCGGGAGGTGATTGTTATTCACTAATGGATCAGGTATGAGTTTCTCCTGTAGGATGTGCCTGAACGTGTTTAGTCATGCTGGCGACAGTGTCTTAGTTGAGATGGCTGGGATATGAATTTAATTACAGCAACTGAGAATTTCCCTTGACATGCTGCTGGACCATCACTGTCCATATATTCTTTTGTGCCTGTGGACTTACCTTGGGATGATAATCATGTGGCAGCCCTGTAGGAGAAGTCCAATGGAGTTTTGGCAGGTAAGAGAATTTAGGATTATAGTCCTAACTTGCTTGTCTGGGGATGGATCTTCCTGGTAACTTTTTAAAGCAATGTGTTTATCTTCCCCCCGGGGGGGGGGGGAAGATGAAAGTTGCCCATTCGTTGATGACAGCAGAGAAGTCCATAATTTCAACATAGCTGTGGCTGAGCTGCTGTGTAGCAGCAAAGACAGGAGTTTATGCTCTTTGCCAGTTAGGGTCTTTTCATTTTTAAATTTAGAAATTGATGGTTTTAAAATTTCATGACAAATAGTCCATCGTGCCCATATTGTGGGACAGGGTGGCTAAGAATCAATACAATAGCCCTGCAGTGTAGTGCAATACATTGTGCATGTTGCAGATTAGAAGTAGAACTGAAATCAGCTTGAATTGAGAATGGCTCCCTCTCTTGAGAGTTTTCGGCGAGGCCTGAAAACACTGTTGTGAAAACACTGTTGTTTAAACAAGCCTTCTGATTTCTGGCCTTCTTAACCTTTTTATACATCTTTTAGTTTTACAGGCTTGATTCCTCGGTGATCTGCTCTTTTACTCTTTTAATCTGACTACTATTTTTATGGCCTCCATAGTGTGTTTTTAAATGTTTTTATCTGCTTGTATTAATGTTTTTAAAATCTGTTTTTTTAAATATGTTGTTAGCCGCCCTGGGTCCCGTTAGGGAGAAGGGCGGGATAAAAATAAAGTTTTATTATTATTATTATTATTATTATTATTATTATTATTATTGAATTCTTAGCCAAAAAACTCCCTTCCCCCCAAAAACTCTCCGCCGGTTTGCAACAGGGGTCAATCTACTTAAATTGCCAAACAAAGATATTACTGTAGGCAGGGTAAATTAAATGGAGACAGATCTTCTATAATATAGAATAGCAGAGAGAGTGAGGCTCAGAAAGTGACCTATGGCAAGCAAGCTTCTATTTTCTTCTCTGTTGCAGGGAAGGGCATGTCTGATTTGGAGAGAAAAGGGTCAGTAGAAAGTGTTAGCAGCAAACTGTCTACAGTGAGGAGGAATATAGTAAGGATTTGCTGTACGTAAGAAGGAGGACATATCATGAACTGTACTGGAGCCCATGCAGTGAGTTATGGGGTTACACAGGAGACTCACAGGTCAGTCCTAAACACTGGCCCTGCTGACGCAGTGGCTCCTGAGCTGACTGAGGGTGTTGCAAACATGCTATAAAACATGTTTGTGGCATTCAGAGAGCAAGCAGCGCCAGCGGGGAGGCCCGCACCATCCCACTGATGCTGCATTCAGATGATTGGCCACCGGTGGAGGTGAGTGGAGTGCTGGTTGGTGGAGGGGCAATGGGAAGGTGGAACGGACGCGGGGAGGGGGTATTTCTGAGCAGGGGAGGGCGGAACAGGGTGAATCAGGCTCGGAAGGGGGCAGGATCGGTGGAGCAGGCCTCCACCATATGCTATCCTCCCTCCCAAGCCACATCCTATCCTTTCCCTCCCGAGGAGACCTCCAGCCTGCTCCTGATGAGCACTGGATACAGCAGAGGCCATGTGGCCCTGCCGCGCCACCACTAGCCTGGATTGGGCTATCCAACTTTGTTCATTTTTATTTAGCCTTTGAAATTCAGTTTTGCATTATTACTGTAAGTTGCCTCTTGAGGCCATTGCACAGCCAAAAAAATAAATAAATAAATAAATAACTAAAAGCAAGGTAAAAATCCTGAAAGAAATATAATTCATCTTACAGGCAACCAAAAGACCAGTGGCCCATTTCCTTGCTGCAAAGTAGTCTTGGGGGAAAAAGAGTCATTTAATGTGAAAAAGCAGTGACGGGGATATCGAACCCTCTCCCGGCCAGCACTCACCTTGCACAAATAGCAAATGAATTTTGCAATGTACAAATGAGAGTGCCTGGCTTGGGGTGAACTGGGAAATGGCAACTCTAAATTAGGGGGAAGAAGTGATAATGTTTTTCCCAGCTCATCTGGAGTTTGAATTCCGCTTTGCAAGAGTTGTAGGAATTTCTTGTTCATTGCTGCTTTCTCATCAAGGGAAGTAAAGGAAGATGTATGCTAGAATAATTTGCTAGATCTGTGTCTACTGGATACTAATCCAGTAGGAGAAGGGGGGTGGGAAAGCCTCTTGTCTAGAGACCTGTGGCGCCTGGCTTTCTGGCTGGCGTAAAGAGGTGCCTGCATGTACCTGAACCAGTATCAAATGTGCCCACAGAGGTTTAGGCAACTCATTAAAGAAAGGGAGGAGGGGGGAGGAATAGGGAGGAGATGGAATGGGGACAGATTGAGGCTGAGAAGGGGGCAGTATCTGTAGCACCACCAATGACCAATCCTCCTTCCCAACCTTGATCCCCTTCCCTGGGTCCACTTAGATGTACACCAGCAAGCACTGCTTTGGTATGTGGGGAGTTAAGTATGGTTGGGCTGCCCAGCCCAGTGTTTTACATGGAGTTTCATCTGAACTGAATAAAGCTGGTGACTCTCCAAGGATACAGCATGTCCTAGAGATGCTAGGGAAGTTGTGGAGCATTTTGCTTTCAGCTGATCTAGAACTTCTGGATGCTTGCAAAGGCAGTGAGTCTAGAACCTGGTTGCCTTTCCTTGTGGAATCCTCTGCAACAGAGTGTGTTGGTAGCCACTTGCTTAGGGCTGCAATCCTATTCACACTTACCTGGGAGTAAGTCCCAATTTACTATAATGGTGCTTCCTTCAGAGTAGACATGCATAGAATTGGGCAGTAGGTGACTTAAAAAGTGGTGAGACAAATTCCTGCTGGAGAAGCCCATCGCTGGCTCTTTGTCATGATGGCTATGTGGAACCCCCTTGTCCACTGGCAGAATCACCCTGAATACCAGTTGTTCAGCAAAGTGACCACGGGGGAGAGGTATTACCTTTATACTCTGATAACACAGGCCTACAAAATTGAGGGTCAGAAAATTTTTTCCCAAACTTTATGGTGGTTTGATATGAGTTTGGGGTGCCGATTCCACAAATGGCATCCGTTTTGCCCTATCAAATCTAGTTTTGGAGATATAGTATAGCCTCATTAGTGAATGGTTCAAGTGGCTTCCTCATGAGGAAGCTGCTCGAACCATTCACTAAAGAGGCTATGTTGTGTCTCCAAAACAAGACGTGATAGGGCAAAACGGATGACATTTGTGGAATCGGCACCCCAAATACACCCAGGAATTGGTGTAACGTTTATGGAAGCAAAATGGGTGTTGGCCTGTGTAATTATGGGTTTCCCAAAGGTATCTGGTTGGCTAGTATAAGCAACAGAGTGCTGGATTTTATGGACATTTGATCTGATCCATAGGGATGGTTCTTATAATTTCCCATTCTACTTTTATGTTAGGTTTGGATTGGTGCTACAAAAACATGTTGGGTTGGTACTAAAAAACAATGAACTAGATACCCAGATTTGGGGGTCAGTTCATCAATGAAAAGCAACTGGAGATACTAGGTAATGGAATCTGTTCAGCTGCTTAATTTAACTGACTGGATACAATCACAAGAACCAAGCAATGTTGGAGGTCAACTCTCCCATTCCACTAAAGTATTTTACACGTCATTAGTATGTGACAAGAGCAGGGTCAGCCCATCCATGAGGCCAACTGAAGCAGTCCCCTCGGGCTGCAGATTGTTGGGGGAACCCAATTCTGTCTGCTTATTTGCCTCCACTTCTCCTTCCCCCCTTTTCCCACTCCCTGGATTGTCAAGATTAGTCATAGACACACTCAGCGTAACCTACCTTATAGGGTTGTTGTGAAGATAACATGGGGAGAACCCACCATCATGAGTTCCTTGGAGGAAGGGTAGGATATAAACATGAGCAACTGGTGGACTCAATCAATTGCCATCACTTTTGCCAGTGATGAATGGAACTTTGGCCTGCAAACTGATACATCAGCAAAATCAACATTAATGGCATATTAGAGCAAACAGTCAACACATGAATAATTGCCTAATTTATTTCGCCTACTTTAGTTGCTGAGCTTTATTGGATTGGCACTGAATCTGCAGGTTTTGGCTATGCTGCTCATAGAATGTTGGTTTCTGATTTACAGTAAACTGGTCTCCAGGCGAACAACCAGCCTTGCTCTGAAACTGCTCCCGCGGCAATATCCTAAAGGGCAGGTGGTGATGGGATAGGGATGTTTGGCTGACAGATCATTTTGGCTGTATTTGCACATGTCTTCTCAAAATCCTGATTCTGTTTCTCTGTTCACTTTCAGCCTGAACAACTGCGTTGCTTCTGCAAACATTTGCAGGTATAATTCCTCCGTGGTGAAATAAGTGCTCCGGGATCACTTGTGGTGTAGCATCATTGAACATCAGCAGGCATGGACCTGAGCTGTGACTCCACAGAAGCTCCATGTAAACCACTCTGAGCTTTCTGAAGAAATCACAAGGCAATCAAGCTGCTTCTTCCTGTGTACCATTGCTTTTTGTTCACCTTGCTCTGCAAAAGCACACTGTATTCTCCCCGCGATCCACTGCAGTACGTTCCTGCAATAGTATGGAGAAAATGTCATTGAAAAAATAAACTAGTCACACTTATTTCTGTTCAGGAGGGCAAAAGTATTTGTCCCATTATCCTTTTGACTGCATCTTCCAGCTGTAATTAAACTGGGTTTAATGACAAATTACCACTGGGAAAGAATGAATCCCACTGATAGTTTAGTTTGCCAAAGTAGATCTTGTTCCTGAAACCTCAGAGCTTTCTCTGCTCCCATGATGCACTCTGATGACATTCTGGCTGCCAAGAGCAGAAATCTTAAAACAACACCTGTGTCTTGTGTGTTTCTCCTCTGCATTGCATTCAAAAGATCTGCAGATGAGGTTTTTTTTTCTTGTTGTGCATCTGGCTCAGGCAGTTGCAGACCTACCATTGCATTTGACCGGGCAAATGCCCAAGGCATGAGCTACTAGGACCCTGTACAAGCCTCTCTGAGGCTCCTGATGGGGTCAGAAACTGTGCTTCCATTTTTCCAGAAGCACAGTTTAGAGCAGTGGTTCTCACACATTTAGCACCGGGACCCACTTTTTTAGAATGAGAACCTGTTAGGACCCACCAGAGGTTATGTCATGACCAGAAGTGACATCATCAAACAGGAAAATCTTTAACAACCTAGGTTTCAACCCTACTCATACTTACCCAGAAGTAAGTCCCATTGGCTATCATTGTTAAAAGAATATACATGGTAGCTTGTTAAAAGTACTGGTCTGTAAGATTTCCCCAAATGCAGTCACATACCATGGACTCATCAAGTCCTATATATTAAAAATAAAATATTGAAATGAATGGGGACCCACCAGAAATTGGCTCACAACCCACCTAGTGGGTCCCGACCAACAGTTTGAGAAACACTGGTTTGGAGCGTTGGGGAACCTCAGAGAGGCTTCCCCAATGCGGGCTAAGGTTGCGCGAGGCTCCGTGAACCTCAGGTGAGTGGGGGGAGTTTTCACGCGGGGGAGGCAGCGGCAGCCCGCCAGGGGGGCACCATCGCAGACTTTTTCCTCAGGCATGGGGCTGGGGTCGTCTGCTGCTATTCAGGTCTTACAGCCCTGAACAGGAGCCACTATCCCACTACCAAGGCTTAAAGAATGTTGATGCCCTCCTTTCTTTTTGGTCTCCACTTCCTGCTTTTCTCTCTCTCTCTCTCTCTCTCCTGATCCTGAGGAACTGCTGCAATTCAGCAAAAGTTTTAACATTTAGTTTCTTCCCATTTGTCATCAGTATTACACTCTTGTATTGAGTGATGTGATTGATACAAACACTCTTTTAACATTTATGGCATACCGGAGAAGCCACTCTTGGTATGAAGATCCCCATTTTCCAGATAGAGAAATGGGAAAGAAGGGGTGTCCTCTACCAAAGACAAACACATTCTAGGACATTTTAGTCCTCTCTGAGTTTTGCTTTCTGTGTTATCACAAGAGCCAACCAGGCAAGATTTCAAGACTCCACTTGTGAAAAGGCACACAACTTGTGCAAGCTACTTTGATTGGAGTCGACCAGGAGGGAGGATGACCAAGCAGCAGCATGTGCTCAGGGGCTGTTGAATATTAGCCTCTTCGGTATAGTGCAAAACAGACACATGATTTCAATCATCAACCAGTACATTTGGCAACTCTGCTATTTGCATTTCTGAAGGCAAGAACAGAGGGAGACATTTTCAGTCACTTTGTTTTCCTCATTTGGGAATTGGTAAGCTGGTCCCTTATAAGCTCCTATGTTCCCAGTCAATGGGCGGGATGGGATCAACTGCAGCAGAGTTGCAGTTGAAATCCCTAGGGCCTCCTCATTTCACTCCCATGACCATATAGGACATGGAAAAATCACTATAAAGTCCCTTTTCACAGGCAAAGTGGTCTTGTAAATGCTGCTTAACAGAGTTACAGCCCAAACCTATGCATGTCTACTCAGAAGTAAGTCCCATTAGTGTCAATGGGGCTTACTCCCAGGAAAGTGTGAATAGGATTGGGCTGTAAGACTGCCATTCTATACACACCACGGGACTTACTTCTAAGTGAACATGTATAAGATTGCACTGTACATTTGCTGTTTACCAGGCTTTAGCATGGGGTACAAACTTGTTTCATACAGAGGGCCAAAGTTAACATTCATGGTGCATGCTCAGGGCCACAAGTGACATCATTAAGCAGAAAGTGACATCATTAAAAAGATGATGGCCAGAAATAAGCACTTTGTTCTCACGTAGGAACTCATTAACTGCAAATGGTACAAGAGAAAATGTGCAAATCTTGTTCATAGTTTCAAGAGATGGGACAGCCCAATTATCACACTGGGAGAGCTCAATTATAATGGGGGCCAGATAAATTATCTCAGCATGAGGAACTACTGATGAGGGAGCAAGTGAAGAATCTGGACACTTTGCTATTCACACCATCAGATTGTGACACATAGCCTTAAGATTATTTATGGGGGGTGGTGGTGGTGACAGCCTGTCACCTGATCTTGTTGGCAAACCACATAGTGTGCAGCTGGGAACAGCCCGAAACCTTTGTTGCTATACTAGCTAGGTCCCCGTCTTGGTGGAGATAGGACAAGGAACCAGGGTTGGCACTGCATCACCAAATGGTTGGAGCAATGACACATACCAGAACATGATGAATCTTCCTCCAGTGGGCCTTAATTTGTGCCAGGATCAGTTATGGTGTCTCTTTTCAGTGCCAAAAACTAAATTTGCTGCAGAAAAGTAGGAGCAGGTAAAAGTGCCCCAGAGCAGGGTACAGAGAGCCTTTCTTCACAACTGAGTAACTACACAACTTACACCCTGGAAAGTCCTTCAGATCAAAGGGTGGCTTTTCCAGGGACATTTGAACCGGTTGCATCTCTTTTTCTCGAGATTAAGATCTTCTTTCCAACCTGAAAGGAAAGAAAACAGCAGAGAATGGTTGGAGGTGAGACAGAAGAGACCGAAAGTCGGCCAAAGTTGAATTCCTTGCCTGTTTGCTCACTTGCTTGTCTGGGGCTTGTTGGACAGGCTGCCCTGTTCACAACTGCTTGAAGTTCAGGAGCACAGAATATAGGTTTGGCTAACCAGCCATCACACCTCCACAGGCCAAAAGCAATTCTTCAACCTCTAGCATGAATTCACACCTGCCTGGGGCCTCAGATACCAGCATCTCTTCATTCTGAACTCAACGAACTAGTGTTTTTGCCTTATAAAGCAATGAACGTCATTCTTAAAACATGCATTGAGCATCATTTGTATCCTGCCTTTTCTCTAAGGAGCCGAGGGTAGTGTGTATGATCCCATGTGATCTGCACAGCAACCCTGCAAGGTGGGCATATGCTTAGAGGTGATGACTGCCTCCAGCTCATGCAGTGAGCTTCATGGCTGCCCAGGGATTTGAGCTTGGCTCTCCCAAGCCCCAGCCTAATGCTCTAACTTTGAGTCTGGGTTTCAAACTTGTGTTTGAGGAGTTTTGCTCTTGCAAAACCCTTTGTATACCCTAAAGCTCATGGACTTTGGTCTCTCATTCCCACCACAGGCATTCATTTCCCCCTTTATCCACCCACATATCCCTATGTTACACTCTCTATTTTCTCTGCCCTACCATAGGTCCTTCTGCCCCCCCATCTGTGTTACATCTTACAGGTGTCCCTATTCAGTTTCCCCCCCTTTTTATTTAGTCTCCTCCTGCTCTTTATCCTTCTTCTTACCTTTATTCTCACCTGCTCCTCTTCGTTGCTGTTGGTGGCAACAGTGCACAAGTATTTCACTCTCCCGGTGACTTCCTGTGGCTGTTGAACTGAACAGAATGGCTGGCTATATAAGGCAGACTCTCAATCAAGGGCAAGGAAGGACAATGCTATGGGGACACAGAACAGGGCTGGCCGGAGGTCCCCCCCCGGGGGCTGGTGTTGGGTCTGCTGCAAACAATGGCCCAAATTTCTATGATGGGCACCAATGGATAGAGAGGGGATGCCATCAACCCCCAGTCTTATACAGCTCAGGCCTATTAGAGAATTCTAAGGCTAGCTGGGGCAACGAGCAGATGTATGGAGGCCATACTGCAGAGTTGTAGCTCACACTGAGGCAGCCCTGTCATAGCCAAGCTCGGGCTTTGGTTCGCTTTTCTTCTGATAAGCTCGCTTTGATTAGAGCCAGTGGTCCGAAATGAATGGCGCTTCCTTTTTTATGAGACCCATCCCTGTGTTGGCTACCGCTCCTTCCGTTTGCCCGCCTCTGCCCGAAAGTATATTGCTGTGGTGTTGGTGGGGGGGCGGCAGAGAGGAGGGATAAAGGTTGGAGGGCTATGTAGAGATGAAGTAGCTGTGACCAGCAATTGCCAGGCACTAGTAAAATTTCACACATGACTGCTTGAAGAAATTGAAACAAGATAAACAGGATTTGGGAAGAATTTAAATCCAACACTGGCCATATTCTTTGGGAGTACAACAGTTGCATAATGCCTTTTTAAAAAAAAAAAAAAAGCCACCGCACAGCTGTGGACGTTGTTAAAGGACAAGCCAACAGCAACATCCTTCTTTTCCCACCTACAAAAAGGTATGTGTAGTGCGGCTATTTCTCACTGAACAATCAGCCTTATGTTCTGTTCTCTTCCTAGAGTTTTAGAGCAAATTTATCATTACTCCACCTTTTCTGGTTTTGGACGTCACCCACAAATAAACACTTAAAGTGTTTTCTAAGCATTGCCTTCTGATTTACGGCCAGTGTTTATGAAATCAAATCAAAATGAAGCCAGCCAGGATCATTCTATCTGCGTTGCACTTCTTGCTTGCTTGCCTCCCTCCCTTCCTGATAACCGTGCGCAGCACGAAAATCTGATTTAGAACAAGATTACAGCGGCATAATCTCATTAACAATGACAAGCTCCACTGGCCTTTTCTCCTTCTCTATAGCCATCACTTCTCTGGCTCCTCGGGTGCCGCAGAGAACCATGGCTGTGATGAATTGCGAATCACAGCAGTTCGGTCTTGATGGAACAATCCGCAGCCATGTGGCGGGCTCTGGGAACATTTTCCACAGACTTGTGCGAGTGGAACCGCTTCGGCAGAATTCACCGAACTTGCTTCAATTGCAGCACTCCATTCCGCAATTTGTTCCCCCTCTCCCAATTTGTGTTTCAAAAATTGCACTTGGGATCCAAAAATAGCCAAAGACACATATCGTAATATTGGAATGGCCGTGAATAGGGGGCAGAACCTCTTGCAAAATTCATGGACCCATTCTGAAATCCATACGCTTGTATGTTTAGCCAGTCCAGTCAGAGAGGCAACAACGCCAGCTATTTCTGGCTGTCTGCATCCATTCTCACAACTTAGGTAGGAAAGTAGAACATTGGATATGAATGTGAGATGTTCCTTCAAGCCAAGTTCCTGTTTCCTGGTAGATTGAATTCATTCATAGCTTCATCTTTGAGCAAGCTCTGTCTTAAAGCAGATCACAAATTACGTACTCAGTAATAAAATAAAATCCATTCCAAAAAACTGTTGTTTGGCGTAATTAAGCAAAAAATAATATAGACTCATCCACAGATGTTTCCCAACCCCAGATCTTCAGACCCAACTTGGGTTAAGGCACATTGGTTTAAGCCAGCAGAGTCCACCCTTGGGAATGGCAGTCACGTAATCCAAGTTCTAGAAAGCCAAACAGAGCCTGCATCCAGGATTCTGAGCCTGTGGATATCTTATTGGGGAGAAGGATTATGAATACGGCCCATAAGGTGACTGAGGACCCAATCCTATGCAGTGCACGCTGGCTTGCTGCCATATAAGGCATGTTTACGGGGGTTAGCACTGGCCCAGCACCAGAGCTGGCCTAGCACAAGCCCATGCTGGGACAGCATTGGTTGGTTGGCCGGCAATCTGCTGCCAGGTGCTCCTTGCGAAGCACTTGGTGACAGATAGGTAAGTCGGGGCACGGGGGGTGACGGGGAGGAGGCGTTCTGAGATGGATGGAGGGCAAGAGAAGATGTAGCTTCTGGTGGAGCTGAACTCCATCAGATCCGGAGCCCTGTTTCAGGCTGCACAGCTCAACATGGGACTCCTTGATTGTGCCCCAGCTAAAGAGACGCTGCAGAATTGAGCAGCCCCATTGCAGCTACTTTCCTTATCCAGGCTTTGGTTGGCAACCTTCAGTCTCGAAAGACTATGGTATAAGCCTACAGCACCCAGTATTCCCAGGCGGTCTCCCATCCAAATACTAACCAAACCTGACCTTGCTTAGCTTCCAAGACAAATAGCCCCTTTGCCCAAAGAGCCGTCAGCAGCAGCCTGGTTCCACTCAGGATGCCACGGTGGTGATTTTTGGTGCCATTGCAGCCCCATGCGCCGGGTAGCTCAGAATTGGGCTCTCAGGCAGTGGATTGGCAAGGAGCACCCTATTGGCCCCCACTGCTGCTTGGGGAAGACAGAGAGAGAGAGAGAGAGAGAGAGAGAGAGAGAGAGAGAGAGAGAGATTGGTTCAAGGTCACTGAGGACCCAATTCTATCCAATCCAATCCTTCCAGTGCCAACGTAGCCACAATGCAGACCCAAGGTAAGGGAATAAATGTTCTCTTACCTTGAGGAGGCCTCAGTGCCCCCCCCCCTCCAATGCAGGATGCAGCACAGGCCCCATTGGCATGGCTGTATCGGCACTGGAAAATTGGACAGGATTGGCCCTGAGTGAGCTTCACGTCTAGTGCAGATTATGGTATCATGGATGGTATCATGGTATCTGCTTCCTGCACTGACTTACTAGCACTGGGGGCAGGAGTCATTGTGAGGCTGCAGGTACATGGCTGAGGCTGTGCGCTGCTTGCACAGCCTGGCTGTGCAAAATGGCACGTTGTGCTTTGAGACAACTGTAAAGGACCTTGCAGCGCTATAATGCTAGTTCCAGAACCATAAGGCCCCAGTAGGATTGGGAAGACCTAAGTTCACAGGTCTCCCAGATCCTTGCCTGTCCATGATATGACACTGGCATTATGCTACCACCTTCCTGAGATGTATTCATAGAACTACTTCAGTCAATAGCCCTGCATGGATTTAGAATGGAAATAGTGGCCTTTCCCTGAGCCTGGTTTAAAAATGACCTTTCTATGGAGCCAACTGATACTGGTGGGAAGACTTGCCTTGGAATAATGTCAATCCATGTGGTCAGCCCCTTACATGGTTGAGGTAGGGGGAGCTTTTACCAATGCAACTCCTAGTTTAAAGGCTTGTGGGTTGCTGTCCCTTGTTGGGCTAGACTTTACTTTTGTTCTTGTGCTGCAGTTGTGCTATATCCCCCGCCTAAGGAGCCATGACCAGTTATGTCTTATTTTGTGGCATATATGGGTTGGCCCTTGGAATCTTTGGCAGATCAGGTCCCTGACCTCCTACCAATTCCATGGACGCAGAGGGCCCACAAATGACCTCCCAGATGTGACCAGAAGCATGTCTGGGAGGTGTTCTGAGACCTGGTTTTTGACTGAAAACCAGAAGTAGCTCTTTAAGGAGGCTCCAGCCACCCTCCTGCGGCACAAGGAGGTCACATGTGTCCTCTCTGCTCCTCAAAAGACCTCCTAGATATGACTTCTGTTCATGTCCAACAAAAGGTCCTCTGAGGCCCTCCAGCCGGGCTTGCAATCTATGTTGAGTCAAATCTGCAGATCACAAATCTGCGGATAAGGATAAGGAGGACCAACCTGTAAATGCTTTAGGTAAATCGACTTTGCTGTGAATCAGATTATTCCCCCCCCCCCACAGGTCTTCTAACAAGTATGATTATGGTAGCTGCCTCACACCAACACCTAATGACCTTCACATTCCTGGCTTTGTGTCTATCTGTGGACCGCACTTAGGTTGTCTACTTACTGGTGGTAGATTTCTAACATGGAAGACCCATATTGTAATGATAGTGTTCTTCCATTGGGCCAGGCAATTTAAGATTATGGGCTCTAAATCATCTGTGTCACATACTGGGTTTGTCAGAGTCAACCTTGCATGCTCCTGTCAACTCGGATTGAAGAGCCCATGGGATTCCACAGCCCTATTTGCTGGGGGGTGAGGGAATGTCCCTATAAACTCCTCCACTGAACATGCTTAGTGATGACCATTACTGGAGCCTTTCCAAGGCAGGTATTCAGTGTGCAAGCTTGGTTGTGCAATGTGTCCTGAAGAGTGAAAACCTATCCCTGCTGATTTTGCAGTTTTGTGCAAAACTGAACACATGCACCGTTTTGGATACAAGTTTTTAAACATTGAGTCAAACCACTTTGAAAAGTGTTACATTTAGATTGCGTCAATGTGATGCAGATGTAGCAGGCACCTTGTGGATGTGGTGACGGCATCTGGCCTGGATGCCTTTAAAAGGGAATTGGACAAGTTTCTGGAGGAAAAATCCACTACGGGTTACAAGCCATGATGTGTATGTGCAACCCCCTGATTTTAGAAATGGGTTATGTCAGAATGCCAATGCAAGGGAGGGCACCAGGATGCAGGTCTCTTGTTATCTGGTGTGCTCCCTGGGGCATTTGGTAGGCCGCTGTGAGATACAGGAAGCTGAACTAGATGGGCCTATGGCCTGATCCAGTGGGGCTGTTCTTATGTTCTTATATTCTTAAAAGGACCATCCGTCCTGGAAAGACATATATGCTATAAAGTCCAAGATGAAGTCCAGTTCTCACATACTTTTCTAAGGTAGGTTTAGTACAAGGTTGCCTAGGATTGAAACATTGCAAAGTTCAGAAAAAAAGAAAAAAGAAAAATGCACCAAATTTATGTTGCGCTGTTAAGAGATTGCAATAATGCTCATAGGTTAGTCATCTAAAATTGAGTTAAACACTCTGGTGCCACCTACTGGCGAAAAAGAGTTTTCCTGTTCTACAAAGACCACCTCTAGTATTGAAAGATGTTGATTTGAGCTAAGCAAAGAAGATACATTTTGTGCATGAATTTTGAAGCAGAAAAAGATGGAAGAGGGCACATCAGGTTGCTGTTGTAAGTTTTGCATAATTGCAAACGTTCACATGCATGTTATACAGAGAACATAACAAGGTTAAACAATGATTTTAGAACATCTTGATTGATTAAAATATTTTTTAAATTGTTATTTGTTCAAAGGTTTGGGCCACTTTACTCCTTTAGAGTCCTGGCTTCAAATTCTGCCACATCACTGTAAATAAACGTAGTGCCTCCAAGGGCTAGTTCATATGACCAAATAAATACCAATGCTTGATTTCCCGGTTTCTTCAGGCTTTGGCAGCCTTGTGATTTTCTAAGGAATCCTTCTTAAAGAATTGCTCTTTATTTCCAAGATGAGCTTTCCTTTCTGTTTTGGGCTGCAATCCTACCCACGCTCATCTGTGAGTAAGCCCCACTGATCATAATTGGACTTACTTCCAAGTAGACATGCAGAGGATTGGGTTCATTTTTCTTTATTCAGACTCTACTTCTCAATGATAACACAGTCCTGGAACGAGCTGGAATCCCTAGCATGTATGCACTGCTGAAACAGAGACGCCTGCGTTGGCTCGGTCATGTCGTGAGAATGGATGATGGCCGGATCCCAAAGGATCTCCTCTATGGAGAACTCGTGCAAGGAAAGCGCCCTACAGGTAGACCACAGCTGCAATACAAGGACATCTGCAAGAGGGATCTGAAGGCCTTAGGAGTGGACCTCAACAGGTGGGAAACCCTGGCCTCTGAGCGGCCCACTTGGAGGCTGGCTGTGCAGCATGGCCTTTCCCAGTTTGAAGAGACACTTGGCCAACAGACCGAGGCAAAGAGGCAAAGAGGCAAAGAGGCAAAGAAGGAAGGCCCACAGCCAGGGAGACAGACCAAGGACAGACTGCACTTGCTCCCGGTGTGGAAGGGATCGGCCTTTTTAGCGACATTAGACCGCTAAAAACCACCATCCAGAGCGTGATACCAGAGTCTTTCGAGACTGAAGATTGCCAACAACAACTTCTCAGTGCAATATTGTCTTGTTTCCCAGAGAGAAGTATTTGTTTTCTTGCATTCACAGGAAAGTGGTTTTCAGTCAGTGGTGTTGCTTACCTTCTGCAGGCTTAGTGTTCCAGAAGTTTGGAGGTGAAATAATGACATCATCACATGATTGTATCACCACCAACCGCTTCTGGAGTGCCCCAATCTTGAAGCCAAATAAGGGAAGAGCATGTGGGAAAGCTCTCCCAGTGTGGGAAGCTCTACTCACCGCTTCAGCCTCATTGCCAACAATGCAGCAAAGACCAAAGACTTGAGTGGTGATGGTACTGCCCCCGGGCCATGTGGTCCCCCCCAGAGCACTGCACGTGGGCACAGCCCACCCCAGCCACACCAGCCTCACTACACCTCTGTTTTCAATGTTTAGACAAATGTTGAGGAGAGGGATTGTATAGGAAGTGTAAGTGCCTTGGGCTACCTATTGCCTGTGGAGCTGGTGACCGTTTTTATCCATTATCCAACTGGGTAATGATGATAACTCGCAGCTGCTCCTGGATTCCCAGGTGGCGGCTGTGGCTAGGGGGGGCCTTCGTTCAGCTTCGGCTAGTGCACCAGCTGCGGCCGTATGTGGATCATGCAGACGGTGATCCATGCCACGGTGACATCAAGGTTAGATTATTGTAACGCACTCTATGTGGGGCTGCCCTTGAAGACGGTTCGGAAACTGCAACTAGTGCAGAATGCGGCGGCCTGTGTAGTTACTGGAGGTAGGCGGTTTGACTCTGTCAGTCCACTTCTCCAGCGGTTGCATTGGCTGCCCATTCATTTCCGGGCCCAGTTCAAGGTGCTGGTTTTTGACCTTTAAAGCCCTATACTGCTCTGGGCTAGGGTATCTTAGAGATCGCCTACTTCTGTACAATCTGGCTCATCCTCTTAGGTCATCAGAGAAGGCCTTTTTACAAGTGCCACCGCCTAAGAAGGTACGTGGGGCGGCGGCAAGAAATAGGGCCTTCTCAGTAGTGGCACCAACGCTATGGAATTCCCTTCCCCTTGACTCCCTCTCCCTCTCTTGAGACTTTTTGGCGAGGCCTGAAGACCCTTCTGTTTAAACAAGACTTCTGAGTTCTCGGCCTTTTTAACATCTTTTAATATTTTTTACAGGCCTGATTCTTTTATGATTTGCTGCTCTATGCTCTTTTTACCTAACTGCTTTTTATCTGACTGCTGTTTTTATGATATATGTTAATATGCTTTTATCTGTTTTAAATTATGTTTTTAATCTGTTTTAACCTGTTGTAAGCCGCCTTGAGTCCCTTCGGGGAGAAAGGCAGGGTAAAAATAAAGTTATTATTATTATATGACTCTGTATCTCCCTCGACACCCAAAGTGATCAAAGAGGAAGTAAAGAAGAAGAATGATGATGATAAGAACATTCACTGCTTCAGCCTTATTGCCAACAATGCAGCGAAGAACAAAGACTTGGGTAATAATAATAATAATAATAATAATAATAATAATAATAATAATAATAATAATAATAATAATAATAAAACAGGTATTTATATACCGCCTTTCTTGGTCTTTATTCAAGACTTTATTCAAGGCGGTTTACATAGGCAGGCTTTATTAAATCCCTATTAAATAGGGATTTTTACAATTTCAAAGAAGGTTCTTTCTTTCAAGAACGACTACATTCAAGGTGTTTCATTCCGATCTGGCTTCACATTCTGGCCTCCATCCTCCCACGCTCAGAGCAGATGGAATTGCTCGGCTTCAGCTTGTCAGCTGCTCCAAGGTCGCACGGTGCCGGTGGCCTCGAACTGGCGACCTTGTGGATGTTATCTTCAGGCATACGGAGGCTCTACCCTCTAGACCAGACCTCCTGCCCAGTAGTGATGGTACTGCCCCTGGGTCATGTGTACTGCCCCCAGACCACAACCGTAGATATGTCACGGTTGACCATTTGTGTGCAAAAATGGCCAGAATGATTTGCTATTAATACCATAAAACTGTGAACTTCTCATGAGAGATGCCAAGATGGTTCACGTCAAGAACAATGGCTTCATGGAGGCCCTTCCAATGAATGGATGATGATTTGTGACTGACTGACATGAAGAACCCATCTAACATGTTTGGCGCTCTGCTACCCCCAGGAACTTATGGGGTTTCCCCCGAATAGGAGCTATAGCAGAGGCCTGACAAGGAGAGTGCAAAGGATTCTGGACATGTGGTACTCCTTGCCCTGCACTAGATTGAATACTTGCTGCGGTTTCTTTTTTCCTTCTTAACCTCTGAAATTTCACAATGATATCATTAAACTCCAGGACTCTCCCTTCTAAAAAGTAATCTTAACTTGCAGTGACTGCCTTGAACACCCTTACACTGGAGAAAGATGTCGTAAAACACTACATATGCAGCTGGAGGCTATTCACTTGATTATCAGTGATGTGATAAGGCCAGCATGAATTGATTAAGGGGTAACAAACTAGGCAAACAGATGGAGGCTAATGTGTTTCCTCCACTGTTCCCATGTGTTTAGTTTTAAGGCGGCACTTTGGTTCAAGGTTATTTTAGATAACATAGGTGCAAGAATGGCTATCTTCTTCCCAGCCCCCATTTTTTATAAGCCTGCAGATATTTTAACATAGTTTACACAACTAGAGCCCAATTCCATCCATCTTTCTAGCACCAATGCAGCCCTGAGGTAAAGGGACAAATGATCCCTTATCTCGAAGAGACCTCCATGACTGCCCCCCACTGGACAGGGTGCAGCGCATGCCCCGTTGGCATATCTGCATCATTGCTGGAAAGTTGGATAGGATTAGGCCCTCAATCTAACAACCTCTTACAGAATTATGAACTATGAACTAGACCAGGGGGTGGCCCATCTTTCAACTTTAGGGCTCTGAACCTTTAACATTTGTGTAGAGGAGGGAATTTCAGCAGGTGCAGCTTGTCATGCGTGAGATGCTCCTGGCAGCAGAAAAAAATCTGGTCAAACCAGAAGTCACTTCTGGTTGCTTCTGCCGGCCATTCTGATGCTTGTGGAGGCCAACAGAGTGGGTTGTGGACCCAGTGTGACCTGGAAGAGACCTCTGAGACCTCCCATTAATACTTTGCAGCACTACCAGAAGCATCATGTCAGGCCCAGCACACGTGGGCTTGTGTCCCACCGCATATGGGCTTGCGACTTGCTTCAGGAGGGCTTGTACCTTGCAACGCACAGTTTGGGAGCCACTGGTCTAAAGCATCCCCCAGGACATACGCTAGGCCAGGGATGTCAAACATAAGACCTGTGGGCCAAATGTGTCTCTCGGAAGCACCCCCAGTGTGATAATTAAACTCTCTCATATCTTGAAATTATGAACAAGGTTTGCACATTTTCTCTTGTGTCATTTGCAGCCAACGAGTTCCTATGTGAGAACTAAGTGTTTATTTCTGGCCATCATCTGCTTGATGACATCACTTGTCATGAATGCTATTCATGAATGCTATTCGACCCACAACACAAAATGAGTTTGAAACCCCTGCCCTATGCTGCTATTCCGCTCCATACACTTCCTTTTCCTCTCCTCAGGCCCTTCCTTTTTAAAATGGGAAGCATGGAAAGGAGGAGGGGCATCACCAGGACAGTGCTCCCCCAAAATGGAGGGCTGGCAATGGGGGTTGCTATGGAGGCTTGCCACCGCCACCTCAGGCATCATGTGAGAGGAGCTTGGGTTGGATGTGAGTTTCCAAACCCAGGTCTAACCTGGATAGACTCAGGTCTGTCACATTCAGTTTCTCACCCACACAGCTCGAGGCAGTGCATGTATATCTGGATGCACTTAGAGGTTAAATATTGTGCACTAATTCTTAGTAGGAAAGCTAGGCTAGCACTGGGAGGAAGGCAGCAGAAGCATCTTCGGAGATTTTTCCAACAAATGACAGCCAGGTATCTACTAAGGCTGCTTTAGGGTTGGACATATTGCCTCAGGATGGGTCAGTAGCGTAGTCAAAGGAAGGTGACACGGTAAATACAGCAGGCACCACAATGCACCATGTAAGTGCCCCCCCCATTTGCCATTGAAGCCATTCGGGACAGACACCGTGTTACGGTCACTGTCCTGAATGACTCCGACAGAGAGTGGGAGGGGCCATTTACACAGCGCATTGCGGTGCCTGCTGGCTCTGCCCCTAGTGGCGCTACTGAGATGGATTGTGCTGAGTTAGAAGACCCGTTATGTGAGGCCCACACCCATAGCCCATACCTTTAAGGCCCATAGCCAGGGAGACAGACCAGGGACAGACTGCACTTGCTCCCAGTGTGGAAGGGATTGTCATTCCCAAATTGGCCTTTTCAGCCACACTAGACGCTGTTCCAGAACCACCTTTCAGAGCGCGATACCAGAGTCTTTCGAGACTGAAGGTTGCCAACAAGTATGTAGCGATGAATTTTCCCACTTGCAGATAACCCCCTGCAAAAGCACCTTGGCTTTCCCACATTAAAAAACGGCTTTTCTACAGATAGATCCAAACAAGGCATTATTACAGGCTTGACCTCGAGCCTGGCTGTTTAGGCTCCATTTAAGTAATTCCTATATTTCCATCCTGTTCTTTCCTGTCATCGGATGAAAGCTGGCAATGCGACACAATAAACTTACCAAATTATCTCGCTGAGTCGGGAAAGCGAACAGCCCCCAGAGGCTGACAACAGGGCAGAGGGCAACAGATATGCCTTTGCATTGATACATATTGCTCTCTCCATTTGGTGCGCACAGCTCCACAGCTGTAAGTACTCTCAGGGCCACATGACAACCAAATCCCCCAAGGTTTGCTGGCGTAATGCTGTGGCCTCCAGAAAAGATGACAGTTTTAAACAATTTGTTCCTAATTGAAAAAGGTCACATGAGGCCGGCTTTACAAAAGTTTACATAACAAAGCACAATTCTCTTCAATAAAATGATTAATTCCCGTCATTACACATCAAACAAAAACCCTCACAAAACATGATTGTCTCTGTTCACATTGCATGGCCGGAATCCCTCCGCCGGTTTCATTTTCAATCACTGGCTCCCTTGACAGAGACTTTTAATTCTCTGGCATTAATTCAGGCCGAAGAATTTGTGAATGGGAACTGAGTAGGTTGGCTTTGGAGTGTGAGATCTGTGGCACTGGTGTTGTGGCAGGGAAAAGACAACAGCTCTTTAGAAGGCTCCGGAGGCCTGTGAAGGCCCATGGCTTTCTAAAGAAAAATGGCCTGGGGGAGACAAAGAACCCATTGTTCTTTGAGATCGATGAGTCATGTGAAAAATGAGAAGTAGCTGGAGACATTCTTGCATCCTACTGCAATATTCTGAGGGTTGTATACGCCATGTCTCCACCTGCAGGACTGTCCATGCTGTTGTGGGAGGAGCCATCACAATATATGCCTTTCTTCAGAAGGGCAGCAGGGGGTGGCATGTACGCCTGGTGACTTTCCATGCTCCATGCTGAGCTTTGTGAAGCACAGGAAGTGACACTGGAAAGTGTACCTTCACCACCATGTTAAAAGCAGGAAGTCCAACATGCAGGCTGCACAGTCTGTACTGAGAGTCTTCCCCATGTGTTTTGTGCGTTTGAGAAGCTGCATCTCTTCTAAATTGAAGCCACCATAGCTACAGGTGTTTGAAAATGCTGTTATTTACCTTACTCAGAAGAATGTCTCAGTAAGGACTGTAAGGACTGTGCTCAGTAAGGACTGTGCTCAGTAAGGACTGTAATTCTATCTTAGTCATTGGAAACAAACACCTCTAATAGCTTATCTTAGCGTTTTCACTGTCAAATATGAAAAAGTGATGCTCCTGTTGGTTTTTTCCACTGCCCCTTATCTTTCTGAGTCAGACCCCAATTCTGCCCTGCCATCTACCCATCATTCTCTGCCACACATCATGATTAACCAACGTATTCTGAAAGTAATATGGCAGGGCCTGAAGGCCTCCATCACTCAGACTATAGAGGGGGGTGATTGCATTTTCCAGTGATCCTCTTTGTGAAGAAACAAAAACCCAAACCTCCTTCCTCAGGAGCACAACAGGGAGTGGGCTGGAGCCCTTCTCTTTGAGGTGCATTGTGCCAACTTCTTACATGAAAGCAACAATCAAAAATCTGTTCCCTCCTTGCAGGTACACTCAAAGAAGGGCTCTGCCCCTTGATATTGGTTGCTCTCTTCCCTCTACAATGGTCCCATTGGACACCCAACTCTCTTTCGAGAACATTACCTGCACAGTATATCAATGCCAGCCACCTCACCGGGGCATCCTACACTTGACTCAGGGCTTGCTTTAAGGCAATTGATTGCTTCCAGTGGGGCCCCATACCTAAGGAGGCCCTGTACTAGGGTAATCTACTCTAGTCTTATATACAATTTTATATTAAAATGTGCTTGGATCAATTTGGTCCATTAACTCAATGCCCTTTTTAAGTACACATTTTGATTGCTTTCTATTCTACCCTAGAGATATAAAGT
Organism: Tiliqua scincoides; assembly: GCF_035046505.1. Classification (NCBI taxonomy): domain Eukaryota; kingdom Metazoa; phylum Chordata; class Lepidosauria; order Squamata; family Scincidae; genus Tiliqua; species Tiliqua scincoides. Next base: position 239,797,307 of record NC_089822.1, on the reverse strand, counting down.
CTATAAAAATTATTTACATCTTTCAGATTCTACAGATCTTGGCTGTGAATCTGGGACCCTCAGGTTCCAATGTTTCCAATTGGGTCCTGCAGCTCCTGAAGCCTTGCTTCCACAGATGGTACAGGCAGTGGTGTCACTAGGGTTGGTATCACCCAATGTCATCACTCATGATGTCACCCTGTAGATCTTCACCCATACCAGCCTATTTCAGCCCTGGTCCTGCTCTTGCCATGTGCAGGCATCTTTTGAGGTCAGAAAGGGCTATTCCTCCACAACAAGCCTCAAAGGACTTGGGGTCCAATAAGTTCTGCACCCGCCTGCTGTCTTTGCCTTCATGGTGTCACCCTCTCCCCAATGGTTATCATCCAGTGTGGTCCAATCCCCCCCACAGCCCCTAAACAGATGCATCATGTTCAGGGCTAAGGGCCCAATCCTATCCAACTTCCCAGCACCAATACAGCTGCAATGCAGCCCCAAAATAAGGGATCAAATGTTCCCTTACCTTCAGAAGGACTGCCCCCCACATCAGCAGCACACACCCTGTTGGCATAGCTGCATCAGTGCTGGAAGGTTGGATAGGAATGAGCCCCAAGTAAGATAAAAACATAAGAACGTAAGAACAGCCCCACTGGATCAGGCCATAGGCCCATCTAGTCCAGCTTCCTGTATCTCACAGCGGCCCACCAAATGCCCCAGGGAGCACGCCAGATAACAAGAGACCTCATCCTGGTGCCCTCCCTTGCATCTGGCATTCTGACATAACCCATTTCTAAAATCAGGAGGTTGCGCATACACATCATGGCTGGTACCCCGTAATGGATTTTTCCTCCAGAAACTTGTCCAATCCCCTTTTAAAGGCGTCCAGGCCAGATGCCATCACCACATCCTCTGGCAAGGAGTTCCACAGACCAATCACACGCTGAGTAAAGAAATATTTTCTTTTGTCTGTCCTAACCCTCCCAACACTCAATTTTAGTGGATGTCCCCTGGTTCTGGTGTTATGTGAGAGTGTAAAGAGCATCTCTCTATCCACTTTATCTTTCCCTTGCATAATTTTGTATGTCTCAATCATGTCCCCCCTCAGGCACCTCTTTTCTAGGCTGAAGAGGCCCAAACACCGTAGCCTTTCCTCCTAAGGAAGATGCCCCAGCCCAGTAATCATCTTAGTCGCTCTCTTTTGCACCTTTTCCATATCCACTATGTCTTTTTTGAGATGTGGCGACCAGAACTGGACACAGTACTCCAGGTGTGGCCTTACCATTGATTTGTACAATGGCATTATAATATTAGCCGTTTTGTTCTCAATACTTTTCCTAATGATCCCAAGCATAGAATTGGCCTTCTTCACTGCTACCGCACATTGGGTCGATAAACATTTGCTCATTCTCCTGAGAGCCCAAATGGACATAGAGCCCAAGGCTCACGAGTATGGCCTTTGTGAGTCCTTTACAAAAATGATATTTCATTTGCCCTTCCACTCCTGAAACCCAAGGCTATTTTACTGAGGTCTTCTTCCTTAATGGCCTGGCTGGGAAGCAGTTGCAACAAGTCATTAAATTGTCAGATTTAATGTCTCGCATGGCGGCGGTGATGATCTTTGAATGTCTCCCAATGGTTTGAGTGCATATGCGCATGCGTGAGCGTGAGACGAGAAAGCACACACCTTTCCATTTCTTCCATGGTGGGAGGCCATCGGGAAGGGCAGCACGAGGTATTGGACTCATTCAAATGAAGAGGCCACTCTGCCTTTGTAGTTTCTGCCTAGTAAGAAGGCCTGAATAGCTTTTTTAGAAGAGCCGGCTGCCTGAGAGGCTCATTAAACTTTCGGGTAGCTGTTTGCAAGCATAGGGTGCTAATCTACAAAAGATAAGGAGGCTAACCTTTCACTAAGAGAACTTTAATTTTTTTTTCTTTTTTCTCTTTTAAAAGACACACTTGTCATGCTCTCTCCCCTGTATTTCATCAAAGGCTGAGAACTGAGAAACCAGGGATCTAATCTGCTAAAGAGACCAATCTAATCTGAGGTTATTAAACACTTTCATGGAGGGGGGATGCCTACAAAGCCATACATCTTGCAATGTTAGCGCATGGGGGGAAACCTCCCCACAATGGTGAACAGTAAGCAATCCGTTTTCCAAACAGCGCGGATTAGCTGGTGGCACAGAAAAATGAAAGCAGAATAAATGCCATCAATACTGTTCAGATTTCTTGCCAGAGGTGTGGAAAAGCGTCAGGAAGCTGTGGATGGAAATATTGCGCAGGAAGAAGGGGGGGGATGATAATGTGGCTGGCTGTCATCATTTTTGTCACTGTCAAAGGCTACCCTGTCACTGTGACAAAGGCTTCCCCAGTCCTCATAATGCCTTTTAAAGGCATAAAAACATCAATTCCGGTTTTACGGCTTAAACGGCCATTCTGAGCCCTGCATTGGCCACGGGCAGTCGTGCAGCTCCCCTCGCCTCCCGAGGACAGGGGGCATCCCCAGTATCCGTGGTTTCAGGTAACCACAGAGGGTTCAGAAACGGAACCCCCACGGATATTGGGGCACACCTGTACCAGCAAGGTAAGTCAAGGGCTGGGATAGAAGCTTTCTCCTTTCTCCAAACAGTTTCTGTTTGCAAAGAGATTTTTTTTTTAAACATGGGTAGCTTTCAAAAGGAAGTCTCCCACCTGTAGTCTAGAATGGGACCATCCAGTCTACCGTTTCAACATGCCACAACCTGGTTTCCTCTTGTTTGTGCAGACCCAGGCTAAATTTGCCTTGGTGCCTCCCAACGGCCCATGGAAAATACTGAATTATTACTTAGGGTCTCCGATGTGCTTTGTTTGTTTGTTTCCCGATTTATCTCCCAAGTGGGTGGACGTTCAAAGCGGTTCCCCTTATCAATGAGGGTCAATGGTTCCCCTCGCTGAAGCCACCAAAAAACATGGAACTGCAACAGGCCTGTACTTTTGACATAGCCTTAGTCGTGTTTTAGGTTGCATCTACACTACAAACTTACACTGGCTTATAGCTTTATACTACTTTAAATGTCATGATTTCCCCAGAGAGTTGTAGTTTGGTGATATGCTGGATGTTCTGTTAAAGATCACTAGCCTCCCCACTGCATCAAACTACAATTCCCAGGATTCCTTGGGAAGAGAGAATGACTATTAAACAGATTAAAATCTGGAGTTTAGACAAACTCTTTGCATGGAGGTAGTTCATCTTGAGACAGACTTTCCTTTGATAGCAATTTTATTAGGAAGACAAGTAAATAAGGGCTGTTCATTGCTTGCATGAAGAAAGATCAACATCTGCTTGCTTTAGACTGGTTGAAGTCAGAGTTGAAAATGATGACTAACACTGAGCAGCAAGGATAGAAGTTAGAATGAGAAACTGTCAGCACCCACCGGAAGTGATTTCATGACTAGAGGTGACGCCATCAAGCAGGAAAATTTTTAACAATTCTAGGCTACAGTTTTACACACACTTACCCAGGAGTAAGTTCCATTTTCTATCATTGCTAAAAGCATATACAGAGTAGCTTACTAAAAGTGCAGGTCTCTCACATTTCCCCAAATGCAGTCACATACCATGGGAACATCAAATCTAATATATTAAAAATAAAATATTGAAATGAATGGGGATCCACCTGACATTGGCTTATGACTCACTTAGTGGGTCCTGACCCACAGTTTGAGAAACACTGGTCTATACATCCCAATTTGGAGATCCCCTAAAGCAGTGTTTCTCAGCCAGTGATACTTGAGGTGATGTCCAGTAGGGATGTGAGAGTCCAGCGTGACTTGACTCGAGTTGAGTCACGAGTCTCCACCGCCGCGACTCAACTTGAAAATGAGGGGGACTTTCCCAGAGCATTTTTGCAACTTGAAAAGACTGGAGTCATGAGTCCTTTCCTTTAAAAATCCAAATGTGTCTCTGCAGAAAAGAAAAAAAAAACAGAGCTGCTGCTGGGCTGTGTATGTTTGTTGGAGTTCTCTTTAAACACTCCCCTGCTGTCCCCATCCATCCCATCAGTAAACAAGGTGGGAGGGGCTAGGACAAACTGCATGAGAGCAGGGAGAGAAGAAGCAAGAGGGAGGAGGTCACATGCAGCAGCTGGGAGGCTTACCAGTATGATCTAATCCTTTGCAGCTCTACTCTGAAGCAACTATTTGCAACTCAGAAGCAACTACTCAGAAGCAACTATCTACTCCTATTTGCTCAGGTCAATCAATGAGGCTTCCTCATTGAGCCAAGTAACAATGGAGCCATGTGGTTGGAAAGCATGATTGCTACAAACTGTCCCGTCCCCCCGGCTTTCCTGCCTCCTCCCCCTCCCTGAGCTTCTCTAGCCAATTCTAACACAAGAATTCCCTTAGTCTCCTTCTGCCCTACCACATCCAAAGAAACAAATCAGATCTCCCATCCTTCTTCCAATGACCATCAGTTCTTTCAGAGATGGAGAAGAGAACCTGCTCCTGCCTCCCCCCTCCTGCTCGATGCAAAAGCAAAACATTAACTCTTCCCTGCCTCCTGGATGGAACTTCCCTGCTGCTCGTCTGGTCTGAATGATGGCCCCACAAGGTCTTTCATGCCGCAAAAACAATAAGCAAGCATACCCAGACAGACTCAAGTCTGAATCCAAGGGGATCACGTGCTAAGTCAGTAGCTTCAGGCTGGAGTCAATGCCTGAGTCATCAACATGGGGCATTGACTTGAGTCTGAGGTCACAGTGTATCACATTGACTCGAGTGTAAACGAGTCAGCAAAAAACATGTGTTTTTGCTACTCAGACTTGAGCCACCTGACTCGAGTTCTCATCCCTGGTGTCTAGTGGTACTCATCTAGAGTAATTCACTAATTACTAATTACATCTAGAGTAACTCACTAATTTCATTAGTGGAACTTTCTGGATACACACCCGGGAGTCACACTCCTTGTAAAGGATGGGGCTGAGTAATGGTGAAAGGGCACTCTAGGAACAACCAACGTGAAGGGGAAACAGTCATGGGAAGGCTAAGGATTTGCCTAGTTTTCCACTCCTACCTGGAGGTACTCACTTAGTTGTTCTCCCCCACACTTTTAAAGTGGGGAATAGCAGCAGGGCTACCACCAGTGGGCTACCAGCAACACTCCAGCATTTCCCAGATCCTTTGCTTTCTTCGATTTATTTTCGTGTCCCTCATTTTTCCATTGGTAGCTATGCACTCCCCCTCTCTAACTCTGGGGCACACATGAGGTCCCTGAAGTTTTTTGTTCTTTCACAGAAAGCCACAGAGGCTGTTCTCCTACAGAAAAGGGGAGCTTTGATCCATGTGGCAGGGATGGGATATCATTCTGCCGGACTGACATTAGTGTGACACTTTGGCTGCAATCCTAACCACACTTTCCTGAGCGTAAGCCCCATTGAACAAAATAGGACTTACTTATGAGTAGACCTGGTTAGGACTGTGCCCTTCCTTAAAGAATACAATCAGGACCAATTGTGTGGCTTTTGAAAATGCCTTCACTGTACTCTACGCACGCCACACCAACATCTTTCTTCTGCAACTTTTCTCATGAAAACAAACCCCAAGGACCTTTCTATGTGATACCACAATTCAAGCATTTCCCTGTTTCAAATACAAGAGGCAAGGTCCCTGCTGTAGATAATGCACCATAATGCAGGCATACAAAGCCCCTTCAGAAATGTGCCGTGATTTCCCCAGAATATAAACAACTGCTAGTCTACTGAATGCAAATCAGCACAACCTTTCATATCCTTCGCAATTTGGGGGCCATTTAAAAAAAAAATCATTGCCTTATAATAATCTTAATAAAACGGCTGTTTTTTCACACCCTCAGGATGCCTGTTGAACAGTTAATAAAAAGAGCTCCACTGATAACAATTCCCTGGGGCAAAGGAGTTCTATTTCTCAAATAAATTGGCTCGCTGAAAAACGGCAGTGAAGTTACCACATTCGGAAAATATGATCCCATCTGTAATGAATGTGGGAATACTTAGGAGAGGGGAACCCACAAATCTTTTTCTGTGCCTCATTTTCTTGAAGTTTTTTTTCCCATTCACTAGGGGTTACCGATAGGTGGTGATATATACTGCCCAACCACTCTCTGTCATGTGCATTCATTTCAGGTTAAGGCTGTATTAAAACTGCATTTCCTCATTGATAAGATTCCTGGCCATTTTTTCCTGTTGTAAATGCATTAGAATTCCTGTTGATGATCTTCTCCTCGCTTAGCCTGAACTCTGCACATCTAAATGGCAAGTGTGCTCACTTTACAGAAATGCTTCAGGGCAGCCTTTCTCAACATTTCTCCCTCACCGCGCCACTTTGCACGGCCCACCTATTGGAAGTACCATCGGAAGTACCATCAGATGCGATTGGCGATGATGCTGTCACCAGTTAATCCCAGATTGGGAGGTCAGATGTGACACAACAAACACCGGTAAGAGGCTCAGCATGGGCAAGAGAGCATTCTGAGCACACGAAAAGTGCGTGTTGGAGTTCTGCTTACTGAGCTGAGCCTCCTACTGCTACTTGTCATGTTACATTGCTGGTCTCACATTGAGTTGCTGGCCCACACCAGACAGCAGGGATTTGGGGTCCACTAATGAAATTCTCTCTCCTACACAATTGTTAAAAGGTCCAGGATCTCTAAAGTTGAAAGTTCGCCCACCCCTGGTCTAGGCCGGGGTATCAAACATGTTTCATACATCAGGCCAAACAGCATTCATGGTGCCTGCTGCGGAGAGCTCAGTTGTCACATGGGAAGAGTTACTCTGCGAAGTAATGCCTAGGCTGAAGTGCTGCTGCTGAAAGGGCAGCCCACATGATAACTGGGTCCTCCCAATGCCTCGGCAGCACCTCCCTCTCTCAACCCTCTTGGTCTGCCCCTTCCCCATTCCTTGCCTTCTGAGGCCTCCTTCCATCTCTCCCTCCCAGAGCCATGGCAGAGGCGGCACTGCTGAAAGGGTGGTGCTGGAAGAGCATGATTATCACATGGGCTGGATAAAGAGCTTCTGTGGGCTGTCTGACACCCCTGGTCTAAACAATCTGGGTCATCTTTATTCAGTTTTCTTGGAACAGAGGCAGCTGTAGGTTGTGTGTGTGACCACACTTGCACTTATGTAGAAACTTGTACCAGAAACAACCAGGTTGGCTACCTTGAATGCAAACCCATTCTTTCATAATGAGAGAACACTGCCCTCTAGTGTTTCTTTTGTGCTAAAGGGTTGAGCTGTGAGTCCATTTGGATTTGGCTCCTGCTTGCCTTTCGGCCCTTCCCATGTCTTCCCAGCAGTTTTCTGTCTTCAGATGGGAAAGCCCCAATTTCATCTTTTCTGGCTCTGACCACCGTATTCAGAGATCCATCCCTGCATGTCTGTCTGATTCAGCTTTATGGATTAGCTTGCCAGCTCTGACTTGCATTTCGCAGGTGATTTCAGTGCCTGGTATGCCCTTTGGAACTGATCCTTTCACTACGTATCATGTCAGCCATGACCTCTTCTGGCAGCCTTCCACTAAACTGTCGTTAGGGATGCTTACGGATTTCTTCCCGGATTGCCTGGTCTTGTTTGCAGGGTAGCACCAATGTGATAGCAACTTGCTATTCTTTTCTTTTGGATTTCTGGGCTTCTTTACTGATCACATTTACTGATTTACTGTTAAGGGTTTGCTGCAATTCTTTTTCCTTTCTGCTCATGTACATTTTTTTTCTGGGGGGGTTATCATTCAAGTTACTGATGCACACAAGTACTGGTGCACTTTGGTGAAACACCTTGCAAAAAGGATCTCGATGTGGTGGTGCATGTATGCACATCGGAGACAAAGAGGGAAATCAACAAAAGGGACTGACTCCTGTGCCGTTTTACTGTGTTGCCCCAATTCCAGAATCAATTTTATAAATTATCCATGTTAATTTCAAAGGAAGGAATTGCAGATCAGGAAGCCTGAGACAACTTAGAAAACAACAGCAGACCAGAACAGGAAAAATCCTCTCATCCCTAAATGTGGGGGAGAATAAATCAGTGGTAGACCTCCCATTTAGTTGATGGGGTACGGAGCCTCATGTGCCTTTAGGACCCTGTGGAAGCCTCTCTGAGGCTCCTGACAGGGTAGGAAACTTTGCTTCCGGTTTGCCAGAACACATTTTAAAGAGTTAGGAACACTTCAGGAGGCTTCAACGATGCGTCCTGGAGTTGTGCGAGGCTCCATGAGCTCCAGGTAAGTGAGGGAGGGTGGATTTGCATGTGTGGGAGCGGTGACATCCCACAGGGGGCGCCATTGTGGACCTTTGTCCTGGGGCACGGGGCTGCGGAGGTCTGCCCCTGGAATAAATGAATCCTTTATTTTGCAAGGAAACATGAAATTGTATTATTCCAGGGCAGCTGAATTCTTCTAGCAGTGCCTTACTTCGTCATCTTAATGGCTGCTGGTGTTGTGAACACAGGACACAAGCGCTTGCTACAGCTTTTATCTTAACATCTGGACACTTGATTTGCCCTGCAGTCTTTACAAAGAGCCACGTCCAATCTGGCACTGGGCCCTGATCTGCTTTGTGACTTTCAATTGCCATTGTTCAGGTTGGTTGGAAATCTGTGGCCAAAATAAAATGGAATCAAATATCTGCAGCGGCTAATCACATTCAGTCCAATTGTATGATGGCAGCTTAGAAGAGAAGTGTGTGCCCGAAGCAATGAGATAGTGAATCAGATGAACAAACCTATTGTAGGCAAACCATAAACAGCCTGCAGAATAGAAGTCGGCAATGTTTACCCATTTTCCTCTATTGAATCTTGGCAATTGTGTCTCCTGATTTGCCTTCTTTCAGAGTCAGGCAGTGTGACTGAGCTGAATACATTTATTTGCAAGTGTCACAATAAAGTTAGGGTACCACGAAGTAAAGTTTCATCTACAAAATCCCCATTGACTTCCAAAACACTGACTTGTTGCTGTTTTGGGAGAACTGGATAACCGTGAGTTGCAAGATGCCAAAAGACCATCTGGTCCAAATCTTTGCCTGGCGTCAAGACTGATCAGGCTCTTACCAATCAGCCAACAGTGTGCAGAAGACCACAATGCGCTGCAGATAGTGCTGCAGTGGGCATTTTGAAGTGCAGGAATTTGTTGTGACTCCCCAGATGACCATGCTCCCACAAACATGACCCACTAAGACTATGCCAAAAGGAAAAAAAATTGTCATTAGAGTGTCATCTTTTCTCTGCTTTGAACCTTATTTAAACATTTCAAGATGGAGCTCATTTCATCCTAATGAGCATAGATCTCACGGTAATTGACAGCAGAGCAAACATGACAAATGTTTGAAGAGGTGTTCTTCAGACCTGACATAGGCCCTGAAAGCATTCCTTTTCGCCAACACTGTCTCATCCTCCTCCCACAGCAAACAGGGGAGAACCTGTCATGTGTCTCCTGGAACCTTCATCAATGGCAGAAGCAAGGACTACTCACTCTCCTCAGGGCCTCTAAGAGGAATTTTATCAGGGGGTACAAAGTTTCTTTTGGGCACCTTCTCAAAGAGGGAGAGGGTGAAACAGAGTGGGGGTGGCGGCAGTGGGGATGGGCAGAATGGGAGTAAAACAGGCAGGGGGAAAGTGGCCACAGCTGGAACAGACTTTGGAGCCCAGGTCTCCAATGCAGTCTCCCAATGCAGAGCTCAGGTCTACCTGCCTGCTCGGCATTGATAGCTGGATACAGTAATATGGAAACCAAACACACTCCCTAAAATCTTTCAAATATAGAATATCATTGCAGGAGAATACAACACAGTCCTGGAACGTGCTGGAATCCCTAGCATGTATTCACTCCTGAAACAGAGACGCCTGCATTGGCTTGGTCATGTCGTGAGAATGGATGATGGCCGTTTCCCAAAGGATCTCCTCTATGGAGAACTCGTGCAAGGAAAGCGCCCTACAGGTAGACCACAGCTACGATACAAGGACATCTGCAAGAGGGATCTGAAGGCCTTAGGGATGGACCTCAACAGGTGGGAAACCCTGGCCTCTGAGTGGCCCGCTTGGAGGCAGGCTGTGCAGCATGGCCTTTCCCAGTTTGAAGAGACACTTGGCCAACAGTCTGAGGCTAAGAGGCAAAGAAGGAAGGCCCATAGCCAGGGAGACAGGCCAGGGACAGACTGCACTTGCTCCCGTTGTGGAAGGGATTGTCACTCTCAAATTGGCCTTTTCAGCCACACTAGACGCTGTGCCAGAACCACCTCTCAGAGCGCGATACCATAGTCTTTCAAGACTGAAGGTTGCCAATACATTATTGCAGGAGATGAGTCTCATTGTATTTTGGCTCACACTAGAATGGAAAGTGTCCTGCGTGTACAAAAACTGACTTCTGCAGCATCTGCAGTTCTGCAGCTGTGTCGCTGAGCTCCTCTACAGAACTGCACAGTGTGTGGTTTTGGAAACCGTACTATTGCTTACCAAAGGGTCATTGGAGAAAGAGGGCTTTTGAGGAGCAGCCAGGGAACATCAGGAACTGGACATCTCTGGGACCTCCCCCCACGCTGGCCAAAAGTCTCCAGCAGTTAGATCAGCAGTTGACTAGAGCTTGCATCATTCACTGATGTCAGCTGGTATACAGTGGGGTCTGTTGCCTCCAGTGTTTTGGGAATATGTACATGGGCACCCTTCACCACATGTCCTTTTGCTGAATCTTGGCAAGATTAACCTCAGGCAGAAGAACACAGTGTCTTTGAATGTCAATGCCGGTAGGGATTTTGTCATCAGGGTTGGTTGTTCTTTAGTCTGACTTTCTCCAGAGTAGGGTTTAGTGCAGGGGTGCCCAAACCCCAAGCCGGAGGCCACTTGCGGCCCTCAGGGACTCCCAATCCAGCCCATGGATGGGTCACAACTCACACTTTGGGAAGCTCTGCCCTAAAGCCTGACCAGAGGAGCTGCATGGAGGATCTATTTAATAAACATTCCCTGGAGTAGGATGGCCAGTCCTGCCTTTCCAAAGGGGAGTGATTAAGGCACAATGAAGCAGTTCCCTGATAAGGAAGCCCAATCATACCTAACTCCCTGTGCAGTGGTACCAATGTGGCAACTGTTGCATCCTGCAAGGGAATCTTGGCCTCTGAAGGCCTCCTTGGGCCTCGGATGGTGGGTCTGGAAATGGTGGGTTTTAAAAAAAGATTGTTGAATTAAAAGGCAAAAAGTGGTGTTTTGTGTTTTTATCCACAACTTAATACACAATTCCAGTGCCTCTTACACATAACCTATGGATAGAGGTGTTTGGAAAAACACCTCTACTGATGGATCACCTTGGACCTATGCCAGCAATATCACTGGGGCCAGTACATGTAGACCCACAAAGAAGGATCAGGCCTGGGTAGGGGGTCAGGATTTGGTGGGCACCACTGCTGCTGAACCAGTTTCCCAGGCCCAACCCGCCCTCCTCCCTTCCTCTGTCACCTCCCTGTTCTGCCCACCTCCCTCCAACCCCCTGTGCAATCCTACCTGGAACAGCCAGCACCTGGTGTCTGTCGCTGAACAGAGTCGGCCTCTCAACACTTCCAGCCCATGCTATCCAGCGAGTCAGACTCTTATCTTAATTGGTGTGGTTGTGTGTGATCCTAATTGTGCTTCTATTTGGTGGACTGATAAGAAAGTAAAAGGGAATGATTTAGAGAGAAGGTGGATTATGTGTGCTCTACTCTTTAGTCCCTTCCCATGGCTAGTGAGAGGAGGGATTGGCAGAGGGAAGTTGCCAGAGAAAAGAAGGCTCACCGCACCGTGATAGCTCCTGTCCTGAAGACAGTTTGCCAAGCTACACAGTTCCCTGTGGTGCTTTGGATACTCGAGAATGAAAGGCAAAGGGGGTTTCTGCCTCATTCCAGGAGTCACAAAGACACTTAGACTGCCCCCCCCAGTGTTTATTGCAGGGGTGCCCAAACCCCGGCCCTGGGGCCACATGCAGCCCTTGAGGCCTCTCAATGTGGCCCTGAGGGAGCCGTCAGTCTCCAATGAGCCTCTGGCCCTCTGGAGATTTGTTGGATCCCAAACTGGCCCAATGCAACTGCTCTCAGTGTGAGGGTGACTGACCTCTCATGTGAGCTGTGGGATGAGGGCTCCCTCCACTGCTTGCTGTTTCACGTCTGTGATGCAGTAGCGGCAGCAAAGGAAAGGCTGGCCTTGCTTTGTGCAAGGTCTTTTATAGGCCTTGAGCTATTGCAAGACCTTCATTCATTCGTATAAGTTCATCTTTAATATATTCATTTATGTAAACTTATGTAAATTTATTCAAATTTCAAATGTAAATTAATTCTATATTTACTGGCCCCCAACACAGTGTCAGAGAGATGATGTGGCCCTCCTGCCAAAAACTTTGGACACCCCTGGTTTATTGGATGCTGGGGAAATGCTTAGATATTGATCAGGGCATGACAAGCTGGTGGATCCTAACCAGATATGTTTCTGGGATTGGGATTGATTATTTGGGGATACGGTAAAGGATGTTCTTTGTATGTTCATAATGATGATTAAATGGAATAACAGAAAATGATTCAAAAAATTGAGGGCTCACTGCATCATAGCTTTTGGTGCTGAAACCTAACTTGGGCAAATTGAGCAAAGTCATAGATTCCAGAATACGATAACGGCAATTTTGATAAATTTTATTTTTTGAAAATCAAGAACAAGCGATGCACTTCATCTACATTTCAAATGAACTCTGCAGAGTTAGCAGGAATTTTTCAATCATCATTATTTGATACAAACAAGGAATTCAAATTTTATGACTGAGCATAAAACCAATTTTAACATTCCTAAAATGAAAAAGGTTTCTCTCCTGAGTGGGTTCTCTGGTGGTTACTAAGATGACCACTCTGACTGAAGCTCATTCCACCTTCCTGGCACTTATAGGGTTTCTCTCTTGTGTGGGTTTTCCTGTGGATTATAAAATGATCATGCCGATTGAAGGTCATTCCACACTCCTGACACTTATAGGGTTTCTCTCCTGAATGGATTCACTTGTGGCTATTATGATTACACCTCTGACTGAAGCTCCTTCCACATTCCTGGCACTTATAGGGTTTCTCCCCTGTGTGGGTTCTCCTGTGGATTATAAAATGACCACTCCAATTGAAGGTCATTCCACACTCCTGGATTGAGAACTGGTTGATGACCAGGAAACAGAGAGTGGGTGTCAATGGGAAATTTTCACAATGGAGAGAGGTGAAAAGCGGTGTGCCCCAGGGATCTGTCCTGGGACCGATGCTCTTCAACCTCTTCATAAATGACCTGAAGACAGGGTTGAGCAGTGAGGTGGCTAAGTTTGCTGATGACACCAAATGTTTCCGAGTGGTGAAGACCAGAAGTGATTGTGAGGAGCTCCAGAAGACTCTCTCCAAACTGGCAGAATGGACAGAAAAATGGCAGATGTGTTTCAATGTAAATAAGTGTAAAGTCATGCACATTGGGGCAAAAAATCAAAACTTCACATATAGGCTAATGGGTTCTGAGCTGTCTGTGACAGATCAGGAGAGAGATCTTGGGGTGGTGGTGGACAGGTCGATGAAAGTGTCGACCCAATGTGCGGCAGCAGTGAAGAAGGCCAATTCTATGCTTGGGATCATTAGGAAGGGTATTGAGAACAAAACGGCTAATATTATAATGCCGTTGTACAAATCTATGGTAAGGCCACACCTGGAGTATTGTGTCCAGTTCTGGTCGCCGCATCTCAAAAAAGACATAGTGGAAATGGAAAAGGTGCAAAAGAGAGCGACTAAGATGATTACTGGGCTGGGGCAACTTCCTTATGAGGAAAGGCTACCGTGTTTGGACCTCTTCAGCCTAGAAAAGAGGTGCCTGAGGGGGGACATGATTGAGACATACAAAATTAAGCGCGGGAAGGATAAAGTGGATAGAGAGATGCTCTTTACACTCTCACATAACACCAGAACCAGGGGACATCCACTAAAATTAAGTATTGGGAGAGTTAGGACAGACAAAAGAAAATATTTCTTTACTCAGCCTGTGGTTGGTCTGTGGAACTCCTTGCCAGTTCCACAGGCAAGGTGATGGATGTGGTGATGGCATCTGGCCTGGACAGATGTGGTGTGGTGATGGCATCTGGCCTGGACACCTTTAAAAGGGAATTGGACAAGTTTCTGGAGGAAAAATCCATTACGGGTTACAAGCCATGATAAGTATGTGCAACCTCCTGATTTTAGAAATGGGCTATGTCAGAATGCCAGTGCAAGGGAGGGCACCAGGATGCAGGTCTTTTGTTATCTGGTGTGCTCCCTGGGCCATTTGGTGGGGCCGCTGTGAGATACAGGAAGCTGACCTAGATGTTCTTATTATCTGGGCTTTCCAGATGAACCCTGGAGAAGGAAAGGAGGATTTTGGGATACAGGAAAAGGGGAAAGTCAAGGGGTTAATAGGAAGGAAACAAGTGTACAGACAGTCCAAACAGAGGCGAAAAGGCTGCAGCTGGGAATGTCACAGGAGGAGAAGCCCAAGCTCTCCCCTGCAAATCTCCCCTACCTGGCCTGGAGGAGCAGTAGACATTTTTGTTCCTCCAAAAGGTTTCGTTTGCCTTGATTCTGTTTCTCTACTATCTGTCAGGAAGAGAAAGGAGAACTGCATGAGATTTTTAACCTTGTATGCCTGCTTCACGTACTTGAATTCCTTTCCACTCTTTTGTGGTGATGGCTGCAGAGGAGGACCTGCCCTATTGATGGCTCAGTAATGGACTTACCCTGTGCCATTTCCGGGGCAGATGTCCACGATGCCGCCCCCCCCCACATAATGCTGCCCCCCTACTTACCCAGCACACGGAGCCTCACACAACTCCAGGACCGACTGGGGAAGTGTTCTGAGGTTTCCCTAGTGGTTATCAACAGTTCTAATGTACTATTGTACTGAAGTACTGTTTCCAATTGTGTGGGGGGCCTCAGAAGGTTCTAGAGTCGCGTGGGCTCAGTGTCTGGGGCATTTGCCCCACGCTAGGTCCTCCGCTGCAATGGCTCTTAGTCCTGATGGCTAGGCGCTAACTATCTTCGAATGCAGAAGCAGTTTTGGCTGGGAGGAGGGTTGGGAGAGGTGCTTCGCCTCTCTACACTAACGCTGCGGGGTTCCAGCAACCAGCAATCAGCTCATGAGATTCCAGCAACTGGCTCATGAGAACAAATGGTTTAATAGGGAAGGGCTGGAGGGGGGAGGCTGGCAGTCACGGGGCGGGGCAGACACTGGAACAGGATCCCCAAAGGGGGCTGCACAAGGTCCTTCACCAGGCACCTGTGGCTGCCAGTCCAACTCAAGCCACAGGAGCAGAAGGAGAGTCCAGCAGGCCCTTCTTGCCTGGGCTTCCCCAGTGCAGCCTGCGAAACCCCAGAGCTACAGCTCCCTTTCTGACTCCACTGCCAAGAACCTGCCACTCCCATTCCTGGCTGGACCCCCTTCATACACCTGCCCCCAGGCCTTCCCTCTCTCACTGGGCTCAGACCTTCTGATTCCCTCCTTTTCCAGCCCTCTGGCAAGGCCACCTTCCCCTTTCAGGGTCAGAGTCCCTGGGAAATGTAGTTCCAAGGCCCTGCAGACCCATTGCACATCATTAACGCACCTATATCTGCCATGGATCTTCCCTCCCCCTTTTCTCTGCCTCCCCTGCACAGGTGTCCTTCTCCTTTGCTCATCCCTGGTCCCATCCAGCCCTGTCTTTCCCCTAAGAAATCTTGTTAGAGGTTTCCAGGAGTGGCAAAGGGGGGGGGGGCTTTGAAGCATACCTTCCCCGTCCCATATACTGGGAGAGCAGCAGCCATTATTTTTGCTTTTGCTTGCCCCTCTGGGTGTCTGGCTGGGCTTTCTTCCTGGGAGTGGGTGCCCTAGTACAGCCCTGCTCCATAACTGCGGGCATCAAAGTCCTTCAGCCCTGACTCACTGTTTGCTGCCTGCCTGCTCTCCAGCGCAGAGCCCAGTAGGCACTTGTCAAAAAAAAAAAACCAAGGGTGGTATTGGCCGTTCTTGCAAGTGACCCCAGAGCAGGCTGCTTGCCTTCCACTGGTTGAAGTTTCTCCTTTGCACGTGTCTCCAGGGCTCTTTCCTCACAGACCCTGTAAAAGGCTGCCCTGTTTGGGGATGGGTAAGAGCCTAGCACCTTCCCCTCTTTCTCCAGTGGCGAGAGATTCCAGGGATCACACTAACCCTGGAATTGAGATGATGAGCACTGTGGGTGAGAGCAGTAGGATCAGGCCAAGCTCCATCTAGTCCAGCTTCCTGTATCTCACAGTGATCCACCAGCAAGGACCTCTGACCGCTGTGTGACATTTGTTTTGCTTACAAATACAGAATGCAAGTAGAACACAAAGGGAGGGAAGCAGGAGGGCCCACTAAAAAGGGAGCAGATCCCTAACCCACATCAGATCCCACAGAGAGATAAAGAGAGACCCTTGCATCCCACAAAATTTCTGACCTCCTTTGGCTTCCAGGTACCCCTTTTGAACCTGCAATGTACCCCCTGCAACCCCTTCTCATGGGCCCTGAAGGAGACCAAGGACTGTAAAACTACAGTCGTATGTTGCAAAAACTAAGATTAGGACAAGACATTGTTTGAGGTGATATCTGAATTGAGCCATCTTCTGGCTTTCTACAGTGGAGAACTGGTGCCTTTTTTTAAAAGGCATTTGAAGTCCTTCACCAAGACCTTTCTTCCTCCTGAACAACCGTTTGTTGCTACGGTAAATGATCAATTTCTGGCCTCCGTGTACACAAGGTCGGATGTGAGAGAATAATAGTCTTCGAACTGAGTGTTGCTACTGGCACCATACAGAAATGATTTATTGCATCCACCCTGCCAAAAAAAAAAAGAGGCCTTGCACTTGAAAATGTAATGCTACAGTAATTAAGAAGAAAGGAGACCACTGAACAATTGATTGCCACTGTTGGGGAGGCTTGATTAAATTAGATGCTTGAAGAACTGAATTTGCCCACCTAAGAAAAAATAAAGATTAGTAATTAAAATTATGGGTCTTGGCCACTCTCCAGTGGGGGCTTCACCTAGAAGGACCTGAGTGTAGAATAATCAGAGAGCAAACAAGTACAGGCTTGCAGATTGGCTACAAGGCTTTACATGGAGAGAGATTATCTTTCTAATAGCCTGGTGCTGAACCAATCTATGGCAGGCTGTATCCAATGCTTGGTGAGACAGTGGGCGCTATCCTAACCAACTTTCCGGCCCTGGCATAGCTGTGCCAGTGGGGCATGTGCTGCATCCTGCAGTTGGGGGGCAATCATGGAGGCCTCCTCAAGGTAGGGCAATGTTTGTTCCCTTACCCATAGTCGCATTGCCATTATGTCAGTGCTGGAAAGTGGGTTAGGATTGCAGCCAGTGTTTTAGAGGCCCTAAAACTCAAAGCCACATGTGCTTTAAAGCATGGAAATGGCACTTTAAGAAGTTCATGACTTCTTGACAAATGTACATCTATTCACAAAATGATGCAGTCCAAACTTCTGTATGTCATTAGTGGGACAAAAAAGGGAAATCAAGGACCAGGTAATATCTGAATAAGGAAAGATCTGCTTGTAGCCATCTGGTAGGCCCCAGTGTCAGCTGTATCCAACATTAATTAGTGCATACCAAACCTGGGAGAACTGTGGGGGAGGTTGCTTCACAGGGCCTCTGATATCGTACCAAGCTACCAAGTGGGCTCCAAGGCCAGCTTGATTTACAACAGAGTTCGGCTGTGAGTGTCTCGGGATGGGAGGGGGGATTCCACCATGAGTAAGGAGGCTTGTGGCACGTTCACCCCTAGAATGTTCGGCTGGCACCGAGTTCTGATTGGTGGATGGGTGAGGAGACCTATAAAGGTGAGGGAGGGATGCTTATGCTGGGCTGACTTTGTCTCTGGCTGAGGGGGCCTGAGATCCTGGACCGCTCTGGCAGGAGTGAACCCAGCTTGACTGCAGCAAGATGGGCTAGATCGGATTTTGGAATGCTAAGACTTTGGTGAGTGATAGTTAGAGTTAGGAGGTAGATGTTATTGTTTTATTAGACTGAGTGTTGAATTGTAATGCTATACTCTTTGCCTAAATTCCTAAATTTTAGACTATGCAGTAGTAGTAGTTAGTAGTAGTAGTTGGCAACCTTCAGTCTCGAAAGACTATGGTATCGCGCTCTGAATGGTGGTTCTGGCACAGCGTCTAGTGTGGCTGAAAAGGTCGATTCGGGAGTGACAATCCTTTCCACACTGGGAGCAAGTATAGCGTGTCCCTGGTCTGTCTCCCTGGCTATGGGCCTTCCTTCTTTGCATTTTAGCCTCAGACTGTTGGCCAAGTGTCTCTTCAAACTGGGAAAACATACTATGCAGTGCTGTCTGTATAACCCTGCTTTAAGCCTTTATGCAATAAATCCTACTTATTACAACTGACTGGATTATTGGGATTGGAAGGGAGTACAGGGACTGGTTGTGGGAGGCAATCCAGTGTGGCCGGGGTGGACCCTGGAGACCCTGTATGGGAGCCTACTCCTTTTTATTAAGCTAAGTCCAAGAGGGTGTCAGCTGGAGTACGACTCAAGGGGAGGGTTCCCCAAATTTATCCTGGCTATCAGGAGTGGAAGCTCTGTGGTTTAGGAGCTATTTGGCAATCGGTCTTGGAGAGATCTGCGGGTGCTCAGTGACCATAAGGGTTTATGGCCACTTGATCACCCTGAGGGTAATAAAAAGATTACCTGGCCATAAAGGGGTGAGATCTGATTTCCTTCAGAATTAGCCCCTGATGAATGATGCAATATTTGGCTCTTGTTCTTGGACAGAAGGCAGGGAAACTGAAAAGGGGGCAGGGACCTTTGCGGTGAAGCCTTGGCAGAAAGTGTTATAATCCCCTGTATCAGCTGCAGCATCCGTATTGTGATGTCAATGTGATGACTCCGCTGCCATGCGTTTCAAAATGCTTTGGCCATCAGAGAGTGTCATCAGCTGTAAATGTAAGCCTGTAAATGCACAAGGCTACGCCAGTGCTTTCAGTGAATGTTTGATCTGAGCAGATTTGGCAACGCACAGTAATTGACAAAGATTAGCAGCCTGATCCTATTCCCTACTAGTCCTCACCATGCAGCGTCACTGGCAGAGTACATAGTATAAGCAAAGGAGGACCAGACAGTGTTTTTACAGTTTTCCATAGGCCTCAAATGGGTCTCATGGAGCCTACGTCAGTTCTTCACACCTCAATAACTCTACATTAGATAGAGAAGGCTGCATAGGATCTCGGCATGCACTGATGCCACTGAGATCTTTCCCCTCCCACCTCTGAAACGCCCCCAGTCTGGCCTGCTTCCTGCACTGATCTGTCCTCACTGCAGACTTAATGCCACTGACATGCCAGTGATGATGGGGAACAGAGGAGATTCAGTGGGCCTCTGTTGCCCATAAGTGGGGTCCAGCCATTTGCCCTAAAGGCTCTGGCCCCCTGAATAGTGGAGCAGCTTCCCTGCTTCCAGCCAGGAACTTATACTGATGGATCATGAGATCCATTCGCGCAAAACCCTGACACAATTGGGTTGTTGGAGTCTCAATCCCATTTAAGAAATGCACTTATGTGTTTGCTGATAGGCAACTGCAGGTTTTTTTTTCACTTTGAGAGCTAGGATAGTGTAGTTTTTCTGGTGTGAGACATGGAAGATCCAGGTTCAAATAGCCATGAAGCATCTTTGGTGGCCAGTCACTACCTCTCAGCCTCACCTACCTCACAGGGTTGTTGTGAGGACAAATGGAATGTGTATTAATAGCATCTGTGATACCTGCTGGTTCAGTGGCAATATCCCTCACAATGGCTGTTGCAGAGGAGCAATGTTGGGAGAGAAGTCTGTCTTTTTCTCCTGTTTGTCAGCTACCCCAAGGCAGCTGGTGGACCACTGTGAGATACAGGAAGCTGGGCTAGATGGGCCTTTGGTCTGATCCAGTGAGGCTCTTCTTATGTTCTTTTGGTCTTGTCTGGCAGGGCTTTTTATATGTTCTTATGACATGCAAGCATTTAAGCATCTGTGAATTCTTTAGCATCACATCAGATGATTGTTTCTGCTACACAGTTGCCAAACAGCTTCTGTGAGACAATGGCATGAAGTTTTTGTGCTTTATACCTCCATTGCTGTAAACAGAGCTGTGAAACAAGATTGATAGTAATGAGAGACAATTAGGGTAAGAGAGGACTCTTAACAGGGCAATGCCGAAGAAACCTGCCAATTGTTTTCACACACAGGCTTTGTTTTTAATTAGTTCCTAACACAAATGGAACAGCTGCACTGGTAGAGAAGTATTTATAAAGCTTCTTCCACAATAACAATCATGTATCACACACACACAAAGACAGACTCAGATGTGCTTCTTTCTGTTCAATCCCCCTTTGGAATAGTTCACATATGTACAAAGGTTGCTACTGTTCACCAAGTTGATCCTGCCGGTTGAGACAATTGGATGGAGAAAACAGGTAAGAATGTAAAAGGATCTCTCCTGGATCATGCCAAAGATCGACCAAGTCCATATTTTGTTTCCCACAGTGACCCAACAGCAGCCTCTGAATGCCAACAAGTGGGAGAGAAAGAATACTAAAAACACACATCTGTGAATCACAACTAATCCAACCTATTATGTATAAAACCCAGTTGGTATCACAACTAAATTTTCACACAGATCTGCTAAACAGACAAAAAGATAATACCATACTCCACGTTAACACAAATCAATATTTAACTGCATATGGAGTAGCCAGGCCAATCCTGGACCTGAGGTAGCACCCGATGATGATGACCAACCACCCCGAATTCTGCAGCCCAGCAAGATTTGTTGTTGCTGTTGTTTTATTGCAGTAGTCTCATCCAGTGGTATTCAAACTGGGGCGTCACGACACCCCAGCCTGAGGGTCCTGGCCTCTGCCCCCTTAAGAGGCGGGGGCAGCCAGGAGACAGGAGGAAGGCAGAGGCGTGATTTGCAGGATCACACCGCTCAGGGGGGCTGCAGGGTGCACTTGCCCAAGCCTCCTGTAGCCTCCCAGGGGTGCGGGGAGCCCTGCACAACCTTCGGCAGGGCTCCCCAGGTCAGGAAAAGGGAAAGCAGAGTGATCGTGCCCTGCTCCGCAAAACTTTCCTTTCAGACGGGGCTGCAGGGACTGGGGTGCACCCTCCAGTCCCTGCAGAGGCCGTCCCTGTGTGTGGGGAGCCCTGCGCGAGTGCCTGCCAGGTCAGGGAAAGGGAGAGTGGGGCGATCGCACTGCACTTCGACTTTTGCGGAGGCAGAGCACCGCTCTCCATTTCCCTGACCTGGAGCGCTCTGCAGGCACTCGCACAGGGCTCCCCGCACACAGGGACGGCTACTGCAGGGACTGGAGGGTGCACCCCAGTCCCCGCAGACCCCTGAGCGATGTGATCCTGGGGATCGCGTCGCTGCCTTCCCCCTGCCCCTGCTGCCTCCCCCACATCCCCGCAAAGACTTACTGCGGGTTTCAAACTTCCGGAGAGTTTGAAAACCGCAGGTCTAATCCTATACACCGGTGATGTTCAACATTTTTCTTCTCATGGCACACTGACTTCTATGGTCTTCTCTATGGTCATTGCCCCTTGTGATGTCACTTCCAACTTCTGGGAGACTCGTCCAGGTTCTGTGGCTCTGTTTCTAGGGCAACTGTCTGTAGTAATGGATTGTCTGTCTCTCTTCCACCATCGGCAGAACTATTCCTGAAAAGGAACAGACAGTTCGTTCCTACTGACAATTGTCCTAGAAACAGAGCCACGGAACCCAGAAGAATTTTTATGCAATTTTCAGCTGCTGTTGTTCAAAGTCCCGCAGCACACCTGCAGACCTTTTGCAGCAGTTGAAAATTGCTGCTATACACACTTCCTGGGAGCAAGCCCCATTTAACACAATGGGACTTAAGTAGGCATTGTAGGATTGCACTGTAATGTGGCTGCTCGCTAGTACTAAAAAGATGGGAAGAACGGGCATTATACATCTGGCATCTGGCATACAAAAGCTTAACCTGGTATGTATTCAGGGTGCATAACCTGTAATCACCCCATGCTTTTTTTCTTTCTCTAGACCAGCATCTGGTGCAGGCCACTTTCATTGAAAAAATAAATAAATAAATACAAGACTAGTAGCTGTTAAATGCCTGGCAGTGGCTAGATGGGAACTGACAAAACCTCTAAATCTGGTCGGAATGGACAGGGGGAACTAGACAGCCCAACAGCTTTATGAGAGATCTGTGCTTGAGGAGAAGCTATGCTACACACCATAAATATATTTACCATCTCCAAGGAGATTGACATGAGCCATTTGTCAGCGCCTGTCGCATGGGCTTCCTGTGGCTGCACTTGATTCTTTTCTCTATTGTCAAAGCAATAATTCTTTCTTGTCTGAGATCACAGCTCAGTGTTTGCCAGGTGCTAGGTATTTGCTACAAGAAGCATCGGTTCTGACAGCTGCTGCTGCAGATTTCCTATTTCCAGCCAAGCTGGCTTGGGGTATAAGATGCCAGGCAAAATTAAGCATTTTTGGATGATCACCATCATATGGCCCCCTCTGCGATGACCTGTCTCTGGAAGGGTAATTTTAGAGGCTGCATTAACTCCACAGTATTAGCACTCGAAAGAACAAGCCAAGCACATGTATTGACTAGCAAGGGCAGTTGGGAGAGGATGCGTTGACTGGATTGATATATGTAGCATACACCATCACTGTGCATGCTACAACACAGCCCATCATTAAACAGCAGTCGCATGGGGATGAACAGCATGCCGTTTATTCACAGATTGTTTCCCCAGAAACATGATGCAATCTATCCCTGAACATTCCATAGCTTAAATAATTTTCATGTATTATCCTTGCCCATTCATTGCTGTGAAAGGACCAAAATAAATCACTTATTATATTTGTATTCCACTGTTCCTGCAAGGATATCAGGATGGTATAAAAAAGCACCCCATTTTGTCATCTCAATTATCAGAGTAGGTTAAAATCGATATACGGAGCTTCCTCAAATACTTGATCACAAAGAGCATACGGGCAGTTTCTGAAACATGGCATAGCCAAGACAGGACTTCCAGCAGACATTGCCCTTTCGTTTGGCTGCTGAATGAAAAAAAAAGGTATTTAAAATGCAATGAGTTTCAGGTATTCAGATTTGTCATAACTGAGCATAGGTAGATACAGTAATTTTCAGTCAAGCTCAGTAATTAGTGATGGGATCTCAGTTGTGAAGTTTCATCATGACACCCCAACATCTAGATTCTTAATTGTTGGCCAGGATTTGTTTTCTTTTTAGATTTGAGAGCTTTCATACTGTGTTGTTATATGAAATATTAAAACTCAATATTAAAAAAAAAACACCCATAATGCTTTCCAGCACTACTCAACATAGTTGGGAGTTGAGAGGGGTTTATACAGACAGTTGTTGGCAACCTTCAGTCTCGAAAGACTATGGTATCGCGCTCTGAATGGTGGTTCTGGAACACCATCTAGTGTGGCTGAACAGGCCGATTCAGGAGTGACAATCCCTTCCACACTGGGAGCAAGTGCAGTCTGTCCCTGGTCTGTCTCCCTGACTATGGGCCTTCCTTCTTTGCCTCTTTGCCTCAGTCTGTTGGCCAAGTGTCTCTTCAAACTGGGAGAGGCCATGCTGCACAGCCTGCCTCCAAGCAGGCTGCTCAGAGGCCAGGGTTTCCCACCTGTTGAGGTCCACTCCTAAGGCCTTCAGATCCCTCTTGCAGATGTCCTTGTATTGCAGCTGTGGTCTACCTGTAGGGCGCTTTCCTTGCACAAATTCTCCATAGAGAACTCCTGTTGTGAGCGAAAAGTCCATGACTCGCTGCAGTACAGAAGTGTACTCAGGATGCAAGCTCTGTAGACCTGGATCTTGGTATGTTCTGTCAGCTTCTTGTTGGACCAGACTCTCTTTGTGAGTCTGGAAAATGTGGTAGCTGCTTTACCGAT
The DNA here is from genome assembly GCF_035046505.1 of Tiliqua scincoides. NCBI lineage: Eukaryota > Metazoa > Chordata > Lepidosauria > Squamata > Scincidae > Tiliqua > Tiliqua scincoides. The sequence continues at coordinate 239,773,369 of NC_089822.1, read as the reverse complement.
GCGTTATACAGACTAGGCGTCGTCAATTCAATCAGGACCAGAAAAGCATAATTGATCTATTTAACAACTAAAAGGTACAACCTCAGAGCAGGATTCAATCAAAATTACGCATGTTAAGACCAAAATCCTGTGCACCTGTACCTGAGAGCAAGCCTCACTAAACACCAGGGACTGTGGTGTGGGGGTGGTAGCTGAGGAAGAACCGCCCCACTGATGTCTTCAGAAAATCATGGCAGCCTAACTGGTGATCGTACATGTGTTCTGCCCGCTTGCACCCGAGTAAGTGGGCAGACTTGTGTGTGCAATCACCAGGTTAGGTTGTGGCGATTTTCAGAGGATACCAGGGGGCAGTGTCTGCCTCTCCTGCTGCCCCCACACTGCATGTCCCTGTTGAACGTATAATATCATTCAGGGGTGTCCAAAGTTTTTGGCAGGAGGGCCACATCGTCTCTCTGACACTGTGTTGGGGGCCGGGGGGGGTGAAAGATTTAATTTACATTTGAAATTTGAATAAATTTACATAAGTTTACATAAATGAATATATTAAAGATGAACTTATATGAATGAATGAAGGTCTTGCAATAGCTCAAGGCCTATAAAAGGCCTTGCACAAAGCAAGGCTGGCCTTTCCTTTGCTGCCACTGCTGCATCACAGATGTGAAGCAGCATGGAATGGAGGGAGCCCTCGTCCCACAGCTCATGCGAAAGGTCGAACAGTTGGCCGTCATGCTGAGAGCAGTTGCATCGGGCCAGTGTGGGCTCCAACAAATCTCAGGAGGGCCAGAGGCTCATTGGAGACTCAGGGCTCCCTGAGGGCCGCATTGAGAGGCCTCGAGGGCCACAAGTGGCCCCGGGGCTGGGGTTTGGGCACCCCTGATATAATTGAACAAACACACATAAGAATGTAGGCCCAAGACTATAGGCAACTAAATGCTGCCTGCAAGGCTCAGAAGGATATTGGCAGATAATTTGAGGACCATTCTTCTCCACTGATATTATCTGCAGATATCCTTCTGTCACCTGCCCACCCCCCCCACCCGAGGTCCCAATCTTCCCTCCTCCCCACCCCCTGCCCCATTCTGCTCACCATCCACCCTTACCAATGGTTTACTGGCTCCAGTAGGTGAAGCGGGCATCAGTGGACAGGCTGTGGCACTGCTGCTTTTTATGGAAGTGTGCACAAAATGGCCACCAGTGGAACACTGCTTGAACCATCAGCAGCCCGTTTATGACAGCAGAACACTGCCACAAATGCCTTTGTACTTGCTGTGTGTTACACATGTCAGTCTCTCTAGCTGAACTCAATCTGACTCAAAAGATGTTTAACTTTGGCAATTTCAATCTGGGGATTTTTCTTTGATAATAAGAAATCTTGACCCCTTTCCCTGCATTGTTCATTGTGCTGGAATAAATTCATATTCAACTTCTTTCATCAAGTTTGGAGGAACAGAGAACATTGTTTCACCCTTGCTGTCCGTTATGCGATCAGCTTTATTGTATGTCATGCCATCAATTTAGATCTTTCCCCCGTCTCCTTTATTTGTGAATACAGAAACAAGAAAACAACTGAACAATAATGACAGCAAAACCAAAAGAAAATGAAAAAAGGAAAATACATATACAATGTGCTGGTGCTTCCAGGTAGTCTCTGGATCACCTTGCCACTTGATGTCACCCAGGAGCTCTGCGCGCTGCGCATCCCCTGCCTTGGGCCTCACCACATATCACTGTGGTCTGTGGAGCACAGTGATCGCACACCTTTCTTCACACGGGCTCTGTGAAATGAAAGAAATTGGAGGGGGGGGAGGCGCACTGGGAATTATTCCAGCTTACAGAGCAAATCAAATGGTGAGATTCACAGCTCAGTGAGCATGGGTGGCTTCTCTTGCATGGCCAGGTTCCAACTTATGTAAAACTCAGTTCAAGCGAGACTGTCTAAAACGGAACCCTTACGTAAGTTCCGGGGGGGTGCCTGTATTCTGTGCTGCTTCGGTGACATGTTTATGCATGACATGATGGCCACTGCTCTCTAATGCTTCTGATATTGCATGCTACAGATTGCATCAGCTCAGGTACACCAGGCTGAAGAACCCAGTTCTTCAGATTATTGATGCGTGTTCTGCATGTTGCTTGCTATGGTCTGAATCACATTGTGCTCTGAGCCTCTTTGCCTGCATGTCATTCTTTTCAAGAAACCTAGAACAGACCCAAAGAGTTTGTGTTTTATTTATTTCCCTGTTCCTGGAATTTTAGCTTTTTTGACAAGAGGCTGAATTCTTACCATTACAGGAGTCAGCAAACAATAATGAATGGATGGTTTGTGTAAGGATTCTAGCAGACTGCAAGTCTTAAACCTGAGTTGCTAGGTTCCTGGGGATTAAAATACTTGTGGTGGGCACTCAGTCATCACCTAGGACTCTGGCAATGCAATATGCAGAGGCTTTTGTCCATGAGAGCTTCCCACCGATCTGGCTTGGCCCAAGGACAACTTAAATTACAATCACAGTAGCCTGCTGCCTTCATGCCATTGGCTGGGCTGCTGTGACATAATATAATGTCCACTAACATCCTGATTGCTGTGAATGTAGCTGCTACTTGCAGCTGCTTTTTTACTGCTCAGTGTAGAAGTAGTCACCACATGAGAAGCTGTTTGTGTGAAGATTGTCTCTATACCATTACAAATTGGCTACAGCCTTTCCTGAACCATCTTAACTGTTTCTCTAGAACAACTTTGCCTCCCCAAGTCATCTCCAGTTTCATTGCAACTCTTTAGCTCCTTGCCATTTCACCGTCACATCCATCTAACAGAGTACATAAACCTCTGAATAGGGAGCGTGCCTCTCTATGGTATTTACTACAGCGCCAACACACTGGTAGGGACTATTCAAATATTCAATAGTAGCACCAGTAAAACTCAATTAATGGGCCAATCTTTTAAGGGGACAGCGCATTCGCTGCAGGGTTGCCAGCGCAATGGCCGCTGCATCCAATGTGCCATCTCAGTAGAGAGGCTAATCAAGAGGGGTGGGAAGGGAAGACTTACCTGGGTGTTGGTCACCTCATAGTCTTCTCTACATGGCTGCTGCTTCAGGTGAGACACATTGCGTCTGCCTCCATTTTGCTCCCACTGCCTGGAATGGCTCTGAAGGGAAGGGGAGACGTCCCTTGTATGCTGTGATGAGGCTCCCTGCAAAACCTAGTGCTTTGCAGCCCCTCTAGCTATATCACTGCATACATCAGCACACTGACGTCTATGGTCTTCTCTATGGTTTTGTGATGTCGCTTCCACCTTCAGGGAGATTCTTCTGGATTCTGCAGCTCTGTTTCTAGGGCAAATGGTGGTTGGCAACCTTCAGTCTCGAAAGACTATGGTATAAGCCTACAGCACCCGGTATTCCCAGGCGGTCTCCCATCCAAGTACTAACCAGGCCTGACCCTGCTTAGCTTCCAAGATCATGGTAGAAGCCTACAGCACCCGGTATTCCCAGGCGGTCTCCCATCCAAGTACTAACCAGGCCTGACCCTGCTTAGCTTCCAAGATCAGATGAGATCAAATTATCTGTCCCTCTTCTTCTGTCGGCTCTGCCACCACCAGAGCTGCAGAACCCAGAAGAGTTTTTCAGTGATATTCAACTGGTGTGCTCCAAACTCCCCCGGAACGCCTGCAGACCTTTCATGGCACACCAAAGTGCCATGGCACACCAGTTGAAAATCGCAAGAGTACACCATCACTGCTCACTCAGTGGTGACTTGGAAAGGCTTTGCGAGGCTCCTGTGGGGAGCCATACTTCAAATTCTATGCATTTTGGCATGCAAAGCAGCCATTTCCACACACACCACCGACACAAGGTGCATGGATTCCATGTTCAAGCATTACGTACTGAAGTACAAAACCGTCACCATGAAGTGACGGGCCTGGTTATTTTCAGCAGCCTAAAGACAGTGAAGCAATTTGATGAGTGCTGGCTGTATTAACAAAGTTGACATCTCCACTTCATCTCCACTTCAAAACAAACAAACCCATTACCCTGCACATGCCCGATCTCGTCTGATCTCGGAAGCTAAGCAGGGTCAGGCCTGGTTAGTACCTGGATGGGAGACCGCCTGGGAATACCGGGTGCTGTAGGCTTATACCATAGTCTTTCCAGACTGAAGGCTGCCAACCAACCAACCATCTCCTCTGTGGCTGCGTGGTTTGGAACCAGTTTGTAGAACAGGTTGCTGGATGGCACCATGTAGTAACAGGGTCCTCCGGTGAAAAAAGTCTGCCCAGAGAGGAATCTCAATCATCTTAAAACAAATCCAGGGACTGTGGTTTTTGACTTTTTGTGTTTTCTGACAGGCTATTGAAAAAGATCTGACCCCTTGCTTCCTTGACATGCCAGAGCTTAACTTCTCATGTAACTGTCCAGCATAAATTCTCTCTGGATGCAAATTTCCCTGTCTAAAGTACAAACAGACATCTGATCAAAGGTCACCTCTCTTTTGTGTTTCTATTTGATACTGAAATGCCTATTTCATTTTTAACTGTCATGGTCAGTTAGGGGAACTGCATCCTGATGGGAAATTACCGATGCATCTCATGTCTCCCCTTGGAAGTGATGTGTGTTATGTGTTTCGTTTCATTCAGTTTCCCTCCTCCCCCGGCTTCTCTCCTTTCATATCTTATGGATGTTTTAATTTGAAAGTGTTTTCATTTTTAATGGAATAGTTAAATTAGCTTTGAAAGTGCAGCTCGGTGGCTTCTGAAGACTGCCTGCTTATTAACTGAAGTTCAATTTACTATGAGATGATACCCTGGGAGCTGATAAAATAATTATCATTCTTTTATTTGTGGCTTTATTTCATTCTTAACTCGAGGAGCTTGTGGGATGCGAAAGGGCCTGAAGGGTGAGATTTTCAGCAAGGAAAAATTAGATTTTTTTTGGAGGGTTTTAAACACAGGAAGGATTCCAATGAGGCATAATAACAGAATTGACTTGAACATGGGTAGGCAATTTCTGTATTCTCAGAGCTACTGTAAACTTCAGGCTCATCTGAGAAATGGTAAGTGTAGTTTGCCACCGAAAAGTGACCTCTCGACAAGTGATCAGGGTCCAAAATAAAGTTGGTGCCATGTACCACTTTGGAGTGATGGAGCACATGATCACAGATGGAGCTGACACATCCCATTGTGACAGTGCAATCAGGTTGGACACTGGCTGAGGACCCACACTTATCCAAGGAAGGCCAGGCCACACTTATCCAAGGAAGGCCACACTTATTCAACCTGGTCAGGATGACTCCTGTACCTTTCACTACTGGTTAGTGGCAGTAGATGCATGAGTTGGCCAAGAACTTTATGCCATTATTCAGTAGTGTACCAAGGTCAGGGTGGGCAGTAGTCAACTCCAGTTGTCAAATACACTATGGATGTGAATCATGCCACTGAGTGGATGGTAGACCTGGCCTCCCCTGAGGGTCTTGAGGTGGAAGCCAGGTCTAGCCTTTGCTTTGAGCAGCCACTCGAAAGGTAGACTTGGTCTCACCTTGAGATCCCCTGGTAGATGTCAGGACTACACATGGCTTTGAACGGCCTGCCCCAGGTATCCAATACCCTAGGAACACCACTGCTAACATCTCACCATTGACAAATGGGAACATCCCCCAATGGCCCCTAAGTTATTATAAGGTTTCTAGAGAATGCTTCCATTGACTGGCAAGAAGGATGAGAGTAAGCTGAGAGCAGCTCTGGAGTTTAAGTTTCATGGGGACCCAGTGCAAGCCTTTGCCCCGGGGCCTCCAGAAGCTGGCACTGGCATGTGTTTCATACACAGTCCCAGAGAGAGATGTTGCATTCATGTTTTTCTGTTATCTCTTAGAAACTGAGAAATCATTTCCTCTTCCTATTGAGTGTTACTGTGGTTAAACATTTTGCCATATGCTTGAATAAACTGAGGAAGCATTATCCAAGACCAAATGAATAGATTGGAAGGGGAACAGGGGGTGATCCATCTCCCAGGTCACCACCACCACCACCACCAACAACAACAACAGTATTTATATACCGCTTTTCAACAAAAAGTTCACAAAACGGTTTACAGAGAAAATCAAATATCTAACGGCTCCCTGTCCGAAAAGGGCTCACAATCTAAAAAGATGCAACCCCAGCAGACAGCCACTAAAAAAGACACCGCTGAGGTGAGGTGGGCCAGTTACTCTCCCCCTGCTAAATCGAAGAGGAGCATCCACTTGAAAAAGCGCCTCTTAACCAGTTAGCAGGCAACCAATTAGCCATCATTGGAATAGAAGATCCATAAGTAAGTGTTCAAAACTATAATTCCCCTAAAACAGTAGTTCCCAACCTTCTTTTGGGATGCTGCTCCCCTAAGGAAAGAGAAGGAGGAGGAAAGTTGGCAGATAAAGATGGTGTCCCATCTGCTACCCAAGGCAAGTGCTTCAGCTGGCTTCTTAGATGGGCTGGCCCAGATTAGGGATGGCTAATTCAATGTTGGAACACGAAGGGGACTCCTTAAGGTGTAGAAATCCACAGAATTGGCTAGATCAGTGATTTTCAACCTTTTTCATCTCGTGGCACACTGGCAAGGCAATAAAATGGTCAAGGCACACCATCAGCTTTTTTACAATTGACAAGGTGCACTGTGCTGTCAATGGGGGCTCACATCCCCCAATGATCCTATTGATAAATGACCTTCTCCCAAATTCCTGTGAAACACCTGGGGACCATTTGTGGCACACCAGTGTGCCACGGCACAGTGGTTGAAAATGGCTGGGCTAGATGGACAAAGAGAAGCCACCATCTCAAGAGATCCAAACTATTCTGCTGCAGAAGGACCAGCTAGAATAAAATGCCTGGTTCTTCCTGGAAACACCACCTGCAAGCTCATAGCTCCTATTCGCCATTAAAAAGATGCTTACCTGTGTTCTTTCATTCATTTTGCCACCTACTAGTATCCATCTTTCTTAAAACTAGGGGAGACAGATGGTCCTGTCAGGTAGCAAAGCTCTTGGATCTATTGCTTGAGCTTCCAGAAGATGGCAGCAGAGCACTTTCAATATCAATATCAATGAAGAGTGAATGGCAAAGGCTGGGAAGTTTCCTTGTAAAGCTGGTGAAGTTTTTTTTCCAGACAGCCTCCAGCCCAGCCTGGTTTCTCACTGTGTCCAATGTAAATGCAATTATGCAAAGTCATCATGACACCTTAAATAAACATTGCAGGAAGAGGGATAACCTGAATGCTTTCAGGCCAAACAGACTTTGAGGACCACAGTATTTTATAACCCTATCATCACCACGCTTAATATTTTCAATGGAATGGTCAAGGATCATGAATCTCAAACTTATGGGCACTTCAGTGGTCGACCCTGAAAGGCTTCTGACTGCACTGCATATGACACTCTAGATCTTGCAAACCTCTGCAATTCTTCTTGCCAAAAACTCCGTTTTTTTTAAATTAAAAAAGTACTATTTAGACCTGGAAGATCCAAGTTCTAATCTCTGTTCAGCCATGAAGCTTCCTGGGGGATCTTGGGCCAGTCACTATCTCTCAGCCTAACCTACCTTACAGGGTTGTTGTGAGGACAAAAGGAGAGAACAAGCCATGCACACCACCCTGAGTTCCTTGGAGGAAAGATGGTATAAAAATGTGAAAGATAAATAAAATGCATTCTGAGAGTCTGTATTTATTCAAGTAATAGAACTTCCAACAAGTGTTTGGAAGGATGCACAATCTGCCTTCTGTTGCTTCCTCCAAGCTGCTCCAGCTTGAATGACACACAAACAAAGCCATTGACGAAAAACATGTTGGCCAAAATTCATTCAGCACAGATTTGTTGCAGTTGGTCTATGTGAACTCCCAAGAGAGTTGCCCTTTGGAATTTTTTGTAGCTGACATGTATTTTATCGTTACTGATACTTCTACTGATCTAGGGCAGCGTTTCCCAACTTGGGGGTCATGACCCCCAGGGTAGATGTTCCCAAACTGCTTTTGGGACACTTCCCTTAAGAAAGGTAGCGACCCATTTGGGACCTGTAGTGCTGTTTAAACTGTTTAAAGCATAGTGCTGTTTAAGCCTATGATAGCAGATGTTCATTTGAGTCAGGTTGCTGCAGAGTCCACTCCCAGGTTGTAATTGTCTATACCGGGGCACTCAAGCTTGCTCCCACTGCACACTGGGAATGCATTCCCCGGCGCGACCAGCACTCGCGGTTCTGGAGCGCCGCAGCTCTTCTTGTCCCCAGATTGGGACGTTGTGATACTGGCCAGTCACGTCTATGGTGCAACGCCTCAGCAGGCATTGTGCCTGGATTTCCACGAAGATGGAACTGGCCAGAGCGTTGCGTCATCCTGATCTGTGGACAATCAAAGTTGTGGCACTCCGAAACTGTGAGTACCAGTCATGAGAAGGAAGAATTTGACTGAACCCCGGAACTGACCCTCGGGGTTGGGTTTGACCAGTCCTGGCCTATGCTTAGAGTTCTTTTGAGCTTTTGGCAGGGGTATTTTGTTTCATGCAGTACAGTGTGATATTCTTGCTCCTAGCGGGTTTCAGGATTTCCAGGTGTTAGCTTAGAAGTATTTTTCTTTATTTCCTTGACAATGTTCTATAGCAGCAGGCCTCAAACTTTCTGCACCAGGATCCACTTTTTAGAATGAGAATCTGTCAGGACCCACGGAAAGTGATGTCATGACCAGAAGTGACATCATCAAGCAGGAAAATTTTAGCAATCCTAGACTGCAATCCTACCAACACATACCCAGGAGTAAGCCCCATTGGCTGTCATTGTTAAAAGCATATACAAAGCAGCTTGTTAAAAGTTCATATCTGTCACTTTTCCCCAAATGCAGTCACATAACATGGGAGCATCAAGTCTAAAATATTAAAAATAAAATATTGACATGAATGGGGACCCACCTGAAATTGGCTCGCGACCCACCTAGTGGGTCCCAACTCACCATTACAGAAGCACTGCTCTACAGTGTTTAGGGCAAAATGTCAGGTTACTATCTAGACGTGGTGAACATGGCCTTGAAACCCGGAAAATGAATTTCTCATTAGAGATCATGTCACTCCTGTGGTTCTGCAGCAAATACTGCTTGAGTACTGATGGTGGTGTCTTCTTTCAGCAGGTATGGTCTCAATGGGGAGAAACTGTGAAAAATATAGAGAGAATTTCCACAAAACAAGTTTAATCTGTCTGACTATGTTACCAAAGAGCTGTGGGCCTGTTTATGAAAATATAATAATGTGCTTGTGAAGGAAATATTGCTTCATTGGCTTCCTTTCAAGGCGAATCGGTTAGAGAAACTTACCTTGGATCTCCCGTCAGTAGTTCATTCACTCACTTCTATTACCATTTTGCTAGGGCTTTTCATCACACGCATAAACTGTGTTTATGACAAAGCCTAGATGTTTTATTAGGTTTCACATTGATTACGGGACTCTGTCAATTTACCCGCTACTCTGGGTCACTTCAGAAATGATTAGCATAGGAGCTGTAAGCAAAATGCAGTAAAAATTCCCATGACAGGTTGCAAGGAGAGTGACCTGAAAACCCATTGAGGTAACATGTCAAAGAAAGGCAAAGAACTCATTATTGACTGCAGTGAATGGACCACCTTGGAATGGGGAAGGGTGAAAGACATAGTGAAGGGGGCAGGGGGAAGGTGAATTGGGTCTGGGAGGGGGACAGGTTCAGCAGTAGTGGTGGCTGCTGAATCCTAACCCCCTTCCTAGACCCAATCCTGAACAGGTCCATGTGGACCTGTGCCAGTTATTTAGCTAGAGCAGGTCCAAGTAGACCCATCTGCACCATGGAGTCTTACCCTTGAGTAAGGGAACAATTGTTGTCATACGCAGAGGAGACCTTCTGGATGTCCCCCCATACAGCAGTAGCCATTTTGGTGCCAATGCACTGGGGGAGGGGGAAGAATAGGATTGAGCTCTAGCAGGTGAAAGAGTTGGAAAGATGTACTTGAACATTCCATGGCAACAAACTCTTGACTATCTCACAGATCAGAAAACCCATATGGGTTTTGCATCCGAACATGCTTCTTCTGTGGGAAATGCTAGTTTCCATGTGGGGTCTTACATGCTTGGTCTGGGCTTTAGTCAGGCCCTTGGGCCAGCTCGATAGTGGTGTCGACACCAGTGGTGTCAAGACTGGCAGCCAGTGGCGTCACGAGGGTTCGCATCCCCTGGTGTGGGAGGCCAGTGCATCACCCCCATGATGGATCTCCTCCCAAGCACTCAACCACCCACCCCTGCTGGTTTTTTGACCATAGCTTTTGACAGAACAGAGATATTACAGTGTGGGTTGTTTCATTGCATTCTGCATGGAATTACACATCAAATGATAGATAACATGATGGTATTTTTTGAAATTTCCATGATTAAAAAAAAAAATTGGCCTGTAGTGGTGTCACCCCCCCACTTGTGTGCATCACCTGGTGTGGCCTGTACCCCTCTAGCAACGCCACTGCTGGCAGTTGCTCTGCAGGACTTCAGGCAGAGGTCTTTCCCTGCTCTGTCTAGCAATGCCAGGATTGGAGCCCTGGACTGCCTGTAACCACAGCATGTGCTCTATCACCAAGCTCTAGCCCCACATTGATAAACACATTCCTTTAATAAGATAATAAAAGAGAAAAAAACACATTCCTTTAAAAGTTGGTCAGAGATCATGCAGCATTCTCTTTTCCCTGCTCTGGCTCATGAGAAATGTATTTCTTGTCAGTTTCTTATCTGAGAAGATAGCCCAGGAGGAATCTTTGAGCAAGGCTCTGATGAGGAAAAGAAAGGCATATCAGAAGATCTCTGCTGGATCAGGACAAAGTCCATGTAGACCAGCATTCTGTTCCCCAAACTTGCCAACCTGATGCCTCCAGGATTCCACAAACAGGGCTAGGGACAAAAGCCCTCCTTCCAGCTGCTTGTTCTTAGGAACTGAAAGCAGCAGCAGTACATGCCTGATCTTGTCTGATCTCGGAAGCTAAGCAGGGTCAGGCCTGGTTAGTACTTGGATGGGAGACCACCTGGGAATACTGGGTGCTGTAGGCTTATACCAGAGTCTTTCGAGACTGAAGGTTGCCAACCAGCAGCAACAACAAAATTGGGGGTGATTTTCATCAGGAAAACTATGGTGAGGAAAGGGGTCCCTTCGGACTGTGGTCCCAATCAGAACAGGGTTGTTATTTGTTAAAATTTAAAGCGACAGGAGATCCAGTCAAGCATCTCCATCATGGCATTGAATTTGACTCTCAGAGTCGCTTGTCACATCATTGCAATTTCATATACACAGTTCCACATTTATGTGCAAATACTGGTAGTGTTAGAGGTGGGAGAAAATGGTGATAATGAAAAAACAAACACTTAACACCACTTTCTGCACTTCTCATTTTTGTTTAAAAAAATTATATAAAATAAATAAAATAGAACCCCCAAATCTGTGAAAAAATAAAACAGTTTTATTTGGTTTTTATTTATTTAATGGGGGTGTGTGCATGGATAATGACTGTGGCTGCATCTGCTGACACTATACTATCTCTATCACCTACCTAGTGCACTTTGCAAGTAATTATAATTATAATGTTAATTTTGAATAAAAACACATGACACTATTTTCTGCACTTCTAACTTTTGGGAAACGCCAAAATCTGCCCCCCCCCCCAAAAAGCTTTCTTCCACCTAGGTATTGTTTGTATTCTGATAAAAACCACAGGCCCCTCTCCCTTTCTGGTCTGATACAAGTGCCTGGAAACTGATCCCAGCTGCCAAGAAAGGGGGAGCAGGGAGAGAGAGAAAAAAAAGATACTTGCACAGAGTTTCACATTGCAGACTACCTGTGTTTTCATTCCGGAGCCTGACTCTCTATACGTGAAGGTGTAGTATTGGCTGTGATGCTCAGGGGAGCAGTGGTACTGGAGATGACGACGGAATGGCATTTTGCCCAAAGTCACCCCGGGCAAAGAGCAATCTCAGACCATCTGCAAAGCCGGTGAGACTGATTAAACATTTCTGGGCTGGCCGGGTTCAGCCATAAAATTTTTATTAAAACCTCGAGTGTTAAATTTATTTCCTTGCTTTGTCACAGTTTTCTTTAGTTAGTAGTGATAATTACGACATTAGAAATTAAATGAGCCTCATACACTACATCTTTCGGGGCCTCCTTAGAGGCTTGTGAAAGAGATTTAGGGAAGCACATTCGCTATTGTTCCTAATCGAGTTACAGTAATTGTCACCTATAATTTTGATTTGACTGCTGTGTGTTTAATTGGAGGTTTTACCTAGGGATGTTTTGTCATACAGCTCTCTCTCTCTCTCTCTCTCTCTCTCTCTCTCTCTCTCTCTCTCTCTCTCTCTCTGAATGAGCTCGATTCAAAAGAAGTGACTCCCCATTTGTTGCCCTGCTGATAAGGTGGCTCTTTCTGCAGTTTAAGGACAGGACAATAGATAGGAAGGACTCCAAAGGCTAATCTTGTTCAATGGTCACCAACAGATGATAATCCAGAGTGACACTGGAGGATTTTCAGCGTGCAGGTATAGAATTCAGACAAATTGTGAAAGAACAATACAGACAGTGGTAATGACAGTGTGGCACAGTGGTTAGAAGTTGGTGCAAGACTGAGAGACCTGGGTTCAAATCCTCACTCAGCCACAAAGCTTAGATCTGTCACTCTCTATTTCAGCCTAACCTACCTCGCAGGGTGGATGTGAAAATAAAATGGTTGGGGAGAGCACCAATATGCCATCCTGAGCTCCGGGGAGGTAAGATGGGATTTAAAAAGGCTATCAACAACTACTAGTAACCAATCTAATAAAATAAGCACAGCTGCGTACCCAGTTTGGGGAACTTGTTTAATTGAACAGATTCATAGAGGGCTGGTTCAGATGATACTTTATAGTTGAATTGGCCCCACCTTATAAACAGGGTGTGTGTGCATACACATATATCCTGGCCCCTGATAACTTCAGGGCTATTTCTCTTGAATATATGGAAGGACAGTTTGGCCAAAACTCCCTTCTGCATAGGCTTCTGTACCTATTTTAAAGTAGGTTTAGCTGCTGTCTAGGGGGGTTGTTTGGACAAACTGTTGCCCCCAATATTAAAAAACAAGCAAACAAAAAAACCACAAAAAAACAGGCCCAAGACTCTTCAGGAAGTGAGAAGAGGGGCCAAGGCATGTGTGTAGCATAAATGGACACATTGCTTATTCTGTGGGGCCTACTCAGGCAATAAAGTAGCATCTGAATTGGCCCACTGTCTTTCTTAGGCTATGGTAGCATTCTGATGATTGATTTTTTATTTTTCTATGAATGAGAAAGTGTAAAATGAATGAATGAAATTCAGTTTGGCAGGCTTTCTTTGAGCCAAACAACAGCTGTTTTTAAAATCCCTGTTCTGTGCAATGACAGGCCTGGGAAATGTGGATTTGAATTAACTACCACCCTTTCTTTTGTATGGTATTTTACTTGTCTGATGAACCCAAGGTGATTTTGGGTGCAATCCTGCCCTTCACTTGGGCCAACGCAAGTCCCTTGCACCAGCTTTACGTGCTGTAAAGCACATTTACGCTTCCTCTGGAGTAAGCCGTGCTGATGCACAGAGGTGCGCCAGCACACAGAGGATGAATTCAGCCTCTGTGGCAGCTTCTGCAGCGAGCCTTGTGTCGGACCACAAGGCTCTGAGGTGGGAGGTGCAAGGCTCTGGGGTGGGCGGGGAGGAGGCGGGAAGGAGGCATTCCTGGGCGGAGGGAGGGCAGGCAGACTGGGAGCGGGAGGGAAACTTTCCCCTTGCCTCTGACTGAGTCTCTTTGAGTCGCTATCCTGTGCTGGATACAGCACAAGCCTCTTGGCGTGCCTATTCCAGCACAGGGTAGGATTGTGCCCTTTGTCAAAGATTTATTTACAATAGTTCTATCCTGCTTTTCCTTCCATAACATGGGATTCCCAAGGTGGTTAACAACAAAAATTAAAATATAAAAATTACATATTTATTTTTCACATTTTTATACCAACCTTCATTCAAGGTGGTGTACATGGTTCCTTCCTTCCTTTTGCCCTCACAACAACCCTGTGAGGTAGGTTAGGCTGAAAGATAGTGATTGACCCAAGATCACCCAGGAAGTGTCATAGTTGAGCGGGGATTTGCATCTGGATCTTCTAAGGTCTAAGTCCAATACCAGATACACCACCCGCTACACTACACTTATACATGAACACTGTTTTGCCACTTCTCCTCATCTGGTTCTTTGAACTGTTAACAGATAAATTCTATTAGAAAGCTAGTCCCAATGAGTAAATCTGCACACTAACTGAGTTTTAGCTCCTGAGGAAATTAATTTTACTGACCGTTGGAATTAGGTCAGCCTTGACTCAGAAAAATCGCATGGTTTGTGAGATGACCCCTTTGGTTTCCAAATGTGGGCCACCTTTAAAAAAAAACTTGATGTGTTTGTTTGTGATGGAGTCATTCCTTGATCCAGGCTTGTATTTGGAGTGTCCTGGATTGGTCACAGACTAGCAGTCCATTCCAGGACCTTTATTGGGCCAAAGGGGTAGGCAGGAATCTTAAAAGCCCTTTTGCTGTTAAGGTGCTCTTCAAGGTGTTTTGGAATTGCACCAAGGGTGATCATCATCATCATCATCATTGAGAACTTTGAGGTTGGCAATATGGTGTTGTCCCCTCATCATCACCTTATTCCTGATGCTAGACATAAGGCACAATCCTAACCAACTTTCCAGCACTGACCTAGCCAATGCAGCCCCAAGGTAAGGTAACGAACATGCTCTTACCTTGAGGAGGCCCCCTTGACTGCCTCCCCACCGAAGGATGCAGTGCATGCCGCATTGCCACAGCTAGGTCAGTGCTGGAAAGTTGGTTAGGATTGTGCCCATAGTCATCCTAAGTAACTAGAGAGGCTTCCATTCTACGCTACACCTCTATAAATCAAAGCAGGTGCCAATTAGAGCAGGATTGTAGAAGGCTTACCGATCTGGCAAGTTAATCACAGGCCATTGGAAGCTTGCAACACTAAAGAGAATTGAAAACCCACATTAGGGAACTCTTCCATGTCTGTCTCCCCACTCCAGCACTAACTGGAGTCTGTGTGCTTGCACCAGGTTTGAAGTTTCAGTCATATGCAAAATAACAGACAAGAGACAATAACCTGCCCCTGAATAATACATGCTATTTGTGAGCCACTTTTAAAGCTTTCCTCTTAAATCACAGATTAGCATTTTGGTTGCTTTCCTAATCAAAAGGTTGTGTTTTTTTTTTAAAGAATTCCCAGGGCTTCTAAGCTGCATTTCCACTATTTTGACTCTAGTTTCTGTTCTTTTTTCCCCCCCTTTGTGGTTTCACTTTGCCTTTGGAAAGCCTCTTAGCTCGTTGTGAAGCCCACAAAGTTCAAGCGCTTTCTGCTAAGCTGTGAATGCTTTAAGAACTACAAAAAGTTATTTCCTAATTTTAAAGATCCCTTTAAACTATGAGATTGTGTTTTCATTATGCAAGTCCCTTGCACCGGCTCCTGAGTGTTGCGAAAGCAATGTTCACACTGTTTACAAACGAAAGCATGTTCACAACTACTCAAGAGCCGGTTGGGCCAGAATTAGGACATGTGCTGTGCCCCCCCGATTCTGCTTCAGAGAAGGTGAGTTTATGCTGGCTGAGGCAGGCTGGCACAGGGAATGGGAGAGGATGGCATGGAGGCAGGGAAGGGTGTTTTTTGGTGGGGGGAGGGCAAACCGGGAGGTGGATTGGGCCCAGGAGGGGGGGTGACACTGGCCGCTGCAGCACAGTAGCATTGCATGGGCCACTTGGTTTTGTGCCTACAAATCGCTGGTGCAGATCCAAGTAGCCCCATAGGAGTGACTGGCGTGTGACATGGGGTAAGGGGAAAAATACCCTCTTACTTACCCCAAGTTGCACTCCAGCCTGCAGCTGCCTTGTGCTGGATACAGTGCAGGTCGATCAGCCTGCCTGTTCCAGCACAAGTAAGGATTGAGCTCTCAGGCAATCCTGTTCATGCTTATCTGGGAGTGAGTCCCATTGACTGTCATGGGATTTACTTCTGAGTAGACATGCATAGGATTGGGTTCTGACCAAGTTGCTTACTTCTGACAGAAGATTAGTGCCCCCTGCCCCCTACTGCTGCTGTTCCTCCTCCTCACTGGATTGAGAGGGAAGAGGGGAGACTTCCCCCAGTCTCTTCTCCTCCACCCTTCCTCTTTTTCTTCCTCCTTTTTTCCTTTTCAACTCAAGGAAGCAGGAGCAGTGGTGGGAGCTGCAGCTACGGTGCTGTTGAGTAGAGGGGTGGCATTTGATGAGCCTCAAGAGGTCCTGGGCCAGCTCTCTATGGGTGAAGTCCATCTGAGCAGATCAAAAACTGCACCCACTGCAGCCTCCAAAGGTGCTGTGAATCATTTCTAAGAAATGTGGAGTGGATAGGCTGAACCAGATACCTCTAGTAGGGGCAGGTCAGCTCCAAGACCTCCTGATGCCTGAGGCAGCGTGCCAAATGCTACCCACCCTCTCCCGATTACGTGCCAGCCTTTGTTCCTTCCACTCTCAGTGATCTAGCTCAGCACTCTCCTCTTCCTCTCTACCCCCTTTTTCCTTTTACCTCCAAAGGAGTGGAAGGAGAAAGAAAAGCAGTGGAGGCAACTTGACAGACAGAGATGGAACACGCCCCCCCCCCATTCCCCACCCCACCAATCTGTAGCCTGACAGCCCAATCCTATCCAATTTTGCTGCTGTGCCTATGGGGTATGCACTGCTTCCTGTGTTGGGGTTGCAGTCACACAGGCCTCCTTAAGGTTTGGGAACATTTGTTCCCTTACCGGGGCTGCATTGCGGTTGCGCCAGTGCTGGAAAGTTGGATAGGATTGGGCTGTGAGTTGACTACTTCACTCAACTTCATGGATGGGCTGGCCCTCCAGCCCTGTCTGCTCTCTTATAATGACTGGTACTAAAAAACATAGCAGCTCAGGAAAAAGCTGATCAGCTGCAGCCTGACTGACTGACACATGGCCCCAACTGTACGGGTTGTTTTTCCAAGTCAAATTTTATTTATTTTTTACATTTTTATGCCACCCCTCCTCCAAGAAGCCCAGGGTTCCTCCTCTCCCTTGTTCCTCACTGCAACCTTGTGAGGTTGTTTGTGTCTGTCACCCTGGAATCTTCATGGCTGAGTAGGGATTTGAACTTGGATCTTCCAGGTCTAAATCCAACGCCAGAACCAATAGAATTATGTAGCAATTATTTTCATACACCCAGCATCAGTGGCTCTCAAACTTTTAGTGTCGGGACCCACTTTTTAGAATCTATCAGGACCCACCAGAAGTGATATCATGAATGGAAGTGACATCATCAAGCAGGAACATTTTTAACAATCCTAGGCTGCAGTCCTACCCACACTTACCCAAGAGTAAGCCCCATTTACTATCATTGTTGAAAGCATATACATAGTGGCCTGTTAAAAGTACAGATCTGTAACATTTCCCCAAATGGGATCACATACCAGTCTAATATATAAAAATAAAATATTGAAATGAATGGGGACCCACTTGAAATTGGCTCATGACCCACCTAGTGGTTCCCAACTCACAGTTTAAGTAACACTGCCCTACATAATGTACCAAGCATTAAATTATGAATCTTGCCATCCGCAAGTTGTCACCTCAAAGGGAACATCTGTTTATCCACTTTGAATACATCCTGCAACAGGAGCAGGCATTGAGCAGGATCATGAAAACGTACATTGTGAGTCACTATGCTGATGTTATTTTTATCCCACAGCTTAGAAGACCACAGGAAAACAACCTTAGAAGAATGTTGTTTCCAGTCCAACAGTTTCTTTAGGTCAAAGCATCAGACACAGCTGAAGAACTTCCTAGCTCAGGGCATAAATGGAACGTGAGTTCCATCTTTGGGGATGTGTATTGTATCATGAGCTGAGTCTGCAGATGTTTGGTCAACCAAGGGTGGAGTACTGAACTGTGAAGAGTGCATCAAGGCCATTATGACTGAGTCAAGAGAGTCAAGGCCAAAATATTACTATACTTTAAGTCTAAAAGAGATAGAAGAATTCAATGTGAATGAATCAAAGAATCAACCTACTTTTGATCTTTTAAGATACTTCTTTTTTTAAAGGAAACACATACACAGAAGAAACCAATCCCTAGTTTGCATCATCAGTTTCATTAGCTTTAGTATGTGGAGTGTGAATGAATGAATGAATGAATGAAAGCTGTTAGGTATGGTCTATGTAAGGACATAGGCAAGCCTCTGAGATATGCATATACAGGTGGTGCCTGTCGTACACTTGGGGCTCACTCCCAGGGTTTTGGGTGCTCAGAGTTGTTGGTTCTGAACCCTAGAGCCCTCAAAGATCCCTGTTCAGTAGTACTGCCACCACCCTGTAAGAGCCAGTGCCTCAGTCCAGGGAAACTGAGACTCTCTAGGCTTAACTATATCCCTTGTAGGCACTGAGCACTTTCTTTACTTAAAGTCTCAGTCCCCAAGTTACTAGTCCACAATGAGGATTTTTGGTAGCTTGCTGAACGGCTAGGCAGGATTCTGAAACTTTGTCCCCAACAGACAATGAACCAACATGGTGAAAGGATTTTTACTTTATTAAGTAGATAGGGTTACAAAAAAGTTACAAAAGGCAGCAAATGCTAGAGGCATAAAAACTTCTAGGAAACATATCAGCATAAAACAACAAAGCTAACTGGCTAACTCTATTATTCTCTGACTCTCACCTGGGTCAGCTTCTTTTGTAGATCCTCAGGCCCAGTTACCTATGGCCACATGGTCCTGGCGGGGCAGGATGTGCACCCACCACCTCTCTCACCAAGAGACAAAGACCAAAAGACCCTGTCCTCTGGAAGTGGGCTGGAAGCTCACCCTCTCAGTTCTTCCCTCCCCCCCAGGAGATCTGCAGCTGCATTCCATCCTTGATGGGCGTCTTTCTGGCTGCCTAGGTGCTACATAATCACCTTCCATTGAGTTGTAAATTCTTAGCAGCTAGGACTGCAAGCCACTTCTGTGTTACTGTTTTAGCTTGGTTCAGGCTTTACATGTTACTAGGCCTAAACTGTACATATTCATGACAGTGCCTCAGTATCCTCAGGGGATCTATTCTCAGACCACCTGGGGGAACCAAAAATCATGAATTAGCAAATCTGCAATTTTCGACCCCTTAAACCCTCCAAAGGAGGGCTTTCTGAAGTCTGCAGAGGCTGCGCACATCCACCCTCAGCCTCTGAGGGCTTCAGAATGGCCTGTAGGCCCCAAAACAGGACTTCTGGTTTCCTTTGGGAAAACAGAAGTGATATTTTAATGTCTTTTAAGACATTCCGAGGCTCAGGGAATACTCCAGAAGGCTTCTCCAGGCCTCAGAATGCCTTAAATGGCATAAAAACATCACCTTTGGTTTCCTGAAGGAAACCAAAAGTTGCATATTTTGGCCCTATGGGTCATTCTGGAGCGGCCACAAGTGGACACACACAACCTCTGCTAGCTTCAGAAAGCTCTCTGGAGACAATTGGAGCACAGCTCCGGACAATTGGAGCACAGAACCCACAGCTTCTGAGGGTTCAGGTGGGACCAAGTCTGGCCCAACGCAGGTCTGGGGGACCCACATTGAGCCAGATTCACGGATGTAAAATCCACAGATATACAGGCTCCCCCTGTAGATTAAGCTAGACATTCTGATGTTTAGAATGCATTAACAAAACTGCATTGCTTTTATCAACTTTGAACTGTTTAAGTGTATTGTGTAGGCTAGTGTTTCTGTTATTTTAAATCATTATTGGGCAGGCCAATCCTAAATTGTGCTGGAACAGCCAGACTGAGTGGCTGATAGGGGTTGGCTGGAGGACAGCTCAGGGTAAGGGGATATTTTCCCCTTACCCCGAGTAGTGCCCCAATCACCCCATGGGGCTACGTGGATCTGTACCAGAGAAATTGTTGGTGCGAATCTGAGCAGCCCATGTAAGGCTGCTCAGGCTAGGGGTAGGGGTTAGGATTTCGTCTGCACTGCCAACAGCTGGTCCCATGTCCCCTCCCAGGCCAGATCCGGACTGTCTTTCCCCTGTCCCAAATGCCCCTCCCCACCCCCATTACGCCCTCCTGCCGCTTTCTCCCACCCCCTGCATTGGCCTGTTCCAACCTGTGCAAACTTATTCAGTTGGGGCCTGATCTGGAATCTGGGAGTTGGCCTAGCCGACTGTAGAATAATTGCGACAGTCACTTTACGGCACGTTTGCGACACTCCTGGGCTGGCACAGGGGGTCTGCGCAAGACTCTGCTCAAAGATATTGTTCATAATAGTTTAAAAAGAGTCCAGAAATCAAGCCAAAAATCCAAGCTAGTTTCTTTTTTATATGTATTTATTTATTTATTTTGCTGATGCAGATGAATGGAAAACAGATATTTGTCAACAATCATGTAACTATCTGGCAGTTCAGGATATGTGCAAGTTGACAAACAGTACAACCTGAAGCATCTCTACTCAGATGTAAGCTCTTTGGATTTAAACTTACTCCCAGGTAAGTATGCATAGGATTGTCACCTAAGTTATGGGCAACCCAATCCTAAAAGCAGTGCTAACACCGGGTGCAGCGGTACTGAAGTAGCCATCGCTGAATCCTGCAGCCCCATAGCAACAGCCGGAGGTCTCCCTGGGGAAAGGGGGCCTTTGTCCCTTTCCCCCAGGGGAAAGCCCCAAGCCCTGCAATAGGGCTTTTCATATTTGCACTGGCTATTTTTCCATCCCGACATGAAGTTCAGGATCACTAGCTAATTGAAGGATAATGAAGGATGGAATTGATGGAAATGAAGGTCATGCTTGTTGGTATCAAGCTGGACAGCTGTTACAGCAACAAGCCAGGTAAGCAAAGGGTGGTCAGTGTGCATCCAACTCTCTGCTGAACGCATACAACAGCCTGTAAGACAGGAGGGACAGACAGTCAGGGTCCAATCCTATCCAGTTTTCCAGCACTGGTGTAGCCAGACTGCAGCCCTAAGGTAAGGCAACAAATGTTCCCATTCCTTAAGGCCTCTGTGATTACCTCCCCATCACAGGATGCAGTGCATGCCCCATTGGCACGACTGCACCAGCACTGGAAAATTGGATAGGATTGGACCCTCAGTGGCCTGTGTTCTTTCCTGCTCTGTCTCTCCACTGATGGAGAGAAAATTCCTCCCCCTGGGTTTTCCTTTCATGGTGGACACCAATACAAGAGGAGACTATACCAGGACACCTAGTTCTCTCCTTTGGGGCTGGAACTTCTCACCAGAACCAACACCCTGTTCTCAGGATGACCAAGTAGCGACTCTCCCTTTCATCCCCAAGGTCATCCCACTGACCATGGAGCCCCAGTATGGTGGGGATTACTGGCAGGCAATTGCAACCAGCTGCAGCATTGTTTAAAACTCTTCTTCTAGAACTGCAGCTCATTCTGCCTTCCGAGCTTGCCAAAAGCCAATCTGTGGCTCACACGCTGACATGCTGCTGAAATGACAGCTCAGGATTTCACACATGGGTGCACCTTAGTCACCGGGGAGTTCCTTTTATTCCCGTTCCGCTATTAGGTTTCAAACTCCCCCACTGAATGGATATCCTCAAGTCATACTAGGCATGCTTAGTTATGCATTGAACTTACAGAGTGGAACTAATCCAGCAATTCAGCTCCAGACAGAGAACAAAAGGGGGAAAAGGGAAATAAGCCTCATATCAGGTGAATGTTGAAGACTTCGCAAAGCAAAGGCACAACAGACTTCAAACTGTACCTGGTTTTCCTGCTCACCTACATGGTAGACCATTGGGTGGTGCAGAAAATTCTATTGTGAACAGATTCACTGGCTGTTCCAAAAGCTGTGGGGCCCTCTCCTCCATCGTTTGTAACACCACAGTTTTGCCAGGGTGGTCTAGTTCTTGAGGATGAATGTGCACGTACCTTCATCAGTTGACGAACTGGATTGCCCAGTGAACACACACAAAAGATTAAATGCAACACTCTTAAAGGACCTGATCTCATCTTTGCCCAAATGTGCACATGCCCCGCTGTTATTTTTAGTCCTTTATTACCTCCTTGTTTCATTATTATTTGCAGTGGATTATGTGTTTTAATTTGTTTTTTATATTTTGTCACTTATCCTGGGACCAGCAGGATGAAAATCTCACAAACAAACAAACGAATGCCCATACCCTAACCAACTTTCCAGCATTGGCATAGCTGTACCATTGGGACATGTGCTGCATCCTGCAGTTCAGGGGCACTCACAAAGACCTCCTCAAAGCAAGTGAATGTTTGTTTCCTTATCTTGGGGCTGCATTGCCCTTATGTCAGTGCTGGCAAGTGGGTTGGATTGCGCCCAAAGCTATTCATTATTTAAGGAAGGTATTCACTGGATCCATTTAGAGGCCATGCCTCCCAACTACAGCTATTAGGAATTTTGGAAACATGGTGCTAGAGCAGCCATTTTCAACCGCTGTGCCGTGGCACACTGGTGTGCCACGAATGGTCCCCAGGTGTGCTGCAGGAATTTGGGAGACGGTCATGTATTAGTAGGGCCATTGGAGATATGAGCCCCCCATCACCAGCATGGTGTTCCTTGTCAATGGTCAAAAAAACCGATGGTGTGCCTTGACCATTTTAGTGCCTTGCCAGAGATGAAAAAGGTTGAAAATCACTGTACTAGAGTAATTGTGTAATCCTATGCCTGTCTACTCAAAGCAAATCCATTTCCATGAGACTTACTCCCAGGTAAGCATGTATAGCCATGAATTCTTACTTTGACTGATCAAGGGAGTCACTTCGTAGGTTATCAGGAGCTTTTGTGTCCATTTTTAGTTTTCTCTCCAGCAAATAGTTGCTTTGAGTTCTGAAACAAGAGACACCTATATAAACACTGGAGGCACCTCTGACAGTTAAAAAGATAACACATAAAAAAAAATTAAGCGGCCGCCTTTGGATATGTAAGAAGACTAAAAACATTCAGCCAACAAAGATAAAACGAATTCCTATCTTCCTTACTCATTCATTCCTGAACATTTCTATTTGCTCAGCCATCTTTATGGAGGCAAGTGCTCTGCATGTGGGGCCACGGAGGTCACAGGGTTGGGGTTCTGAGGGCCCAAGTGATGAGTTGATTTCAAAAGAATACAGCATTCACATTAGGCACGCTTAGGGTATTTTCCTCCTCCGCTGAATTTCAGCCTGGTCATGCTTCCAAATGACACAAACGGGCAGATTTCTTCAATTCATTTCTTTTTTATTTTTACAGGCTACCAATGAACATGAGTGCACATGCCCATTGAATAAAGCACCATCGAAAGAGAAAGTCTGGACATGAACCTGCTTCGGTCATATTTCCTTTTCGAACTAAGATTATATCACAGCACAAAAAGGAAATTTCGATGCGATCCTGAAACCTTATTAAGATTCCTTTCTTCCCAGTGTTTTGATCCATGCATACACGTGCTAGTCCGCATCAATAACCTGTAAGAAAAAAAAAGGGGGGGGATGCTAATGGAAAGTTGAGGCAAACTGCAGATGTATTAATTCCAAAATTAATTTCAGAACTGCTCCAGGGCTAAAACTAGAAGGTAGGCAGGTAAAACATTGGGGTTGAGTCACTATACGGAACAATAACAAAACAGGGAAAATCAGATGATCCCTAAATTGGGAGTGCTTTTTCAGAAATCAGCTGATTTCTTATTTAAATTTGGGGAGAAGTTGCAACTTGAGAAGATACTGAAAGGATGTGCATTCCTCATATATTATTTCTCTGTCATTGTCAACAGCCGCATCTCACGGCTATAGGCAGAAAGGCAGCGCGTTACAGTATCGTCTGGTGAATGTAATCACAGTGACATAATCGAAAATGTCTTCTTTGGCAACAGCTATTTCAGTAATTCCGCATCAGTTGGATGCTTGATGCCCCACTGAGCCATATTCAGTCCCAATGGGAAACCTTTGGAGTTGAGCCAGACATGAATCTTGGCCTGCAGCACTGAAGAAAATGGAATGAGGTAATACAGTAATTTAATTGACTTGGCTTTCCAGCCTGGGAGAACTGTATTTAAGTCTCAGCTTTCTGGCCTGTATAGATTCCCATTGCAAATCTATAACAAATGATTTGTCAGTTTGTGTTGTAGGTTACAGCGCTTCCGTTTCACCGAGCGTTTGGCTCCATTCAGACGCAATAGAAAACCTTGGATTTCTGTGTTGAGAATACACATTACAGGCTCATGCAATCCCCCTCCCCTATTTCATGCACAAGGGAAAGAGAGGAAAACTTTGCCTGATTCTTTTAAGTAGGCCAGAGTCCCATGGTACAGATAGTCTCACAGAACTGCAGATCCCCATAAGGGAAGCAGTGGGTCTGGGGAATGGAGATGTACCGATAGAGCATGTGCTTTGCAGACAGCTGGTACAGGTTCAGTCCCTGGAAGCTCCAGGTAGGGTGGGGAAAGACTCCTCTGAAACTCTGGAGAGCTGCTTCTAGACAGCGTGTAGCTATGGACCTCAAAGGACCAATGGTCTGATTCAGTCAAAAGTTCATATGCCGAGATCAAATCCTGGTTTGATCAGGATTTGATCAGGATCTAGAAAATAAAAAAAATTCTTTACCCAGTGTGCAATTAGTCTGTGGAACTCCTTGCCACAAGATGTGGCGATGGTATCTGGCCTAGATGTCTTTAAAAAGGAACTGGACAAATTTCTGGAGGAAAAGCCTATCGGAGGTTACAAGCCGTGATGGGTATGTGCAACCTCCCGATATTAGAAGTAGGTTGCCTCAGAATGCCAGATGCAAGGGAGGGCACAAGAAATCAGGTCTCTTGTTGACTTGTGTGCTCCTCTGAGGCATCTGGTTGGCCATAGTGAGATACAGGAAGCTGGACTAGATGGGTCTTTAGCCTGATCCAGTGAGGCTCTTATGTTCTTATGTTTGGTTGCTGTTAGATTTTGAACTAAAGCACAGTTCCTGAACTTCGTGCAGAATGCAGAACTGCCACTGAAGTTAAAACTAAAACTAACAGCTTTCCTTTTCCCCCACATAAGAAGAGAACAGGGAAATAGAATACAGATGTGCACTGCTTAACAACTGTTCGGTTAACAACAGACAGCATATATTACAATGGTCAAAACATTTGTAGCCAGCATGTATCTAGACCCTACTTTTCAAGAAACTGGGGATTGTAAGCACTGAATCCATATCAGAGTACGTTCAGCACAGATCCAATCTCTCAAAAACTGTCCAGGTAGAAACGTTTCTCTGTAAAGTTGGCTTATTTTCAGATGCCTGAGCGATCGCAGGATTGTGTTGGCATGATCTGGTTTCTAAACATCCTCCCAGTCTTGCCCTCGCTTTGAAAAGTTAGGATTATGATTTGATCTGCTGTTGCTCTGGGTTTGGCTGATGTTGATATGCTGTTCTCATTCCTTTGTTGATTTTGCTGTTTTATGATGTCATCGGGTGTTAGCCGCCCTGAAGATTCCATTTGGGATGGAAGGCACACCTATAAATACCTTTATAAATAAAATCAATCAGTATAATTGATGCAGACAGAACTGCACTTTCATGCCAGGGAATAAGTACCCATAAATATATTTAAAATAATCATTTGATCAAAGAGAGTCTGGTCCAACAAGAAGCTGACGGAACATACCAAGATCCAGGTCTACAGAGCTTGCGTCCTGAGTACACTTCTGTACTGCAGCGAGTCATGGACTCTTCGCTCACAAGAGGAGAGGAAACTGAACGCTTTCCGCATGTGCTGCCTCCGACGCATTCTCGGCATCACCTGGCAGGACAAAGTTCCAAACAACACAGACCTGGAACGTGCTGGAATCCCTAGCATGTATGCACTGCTGAAACAGAGACGCCTGCGTTGGCTCGGTCATGTCGTGAGAATGGATGATGGCCGGATCCCAAAGGATCTCCTCTATGGAGAACTCGTGCAAGGAAAGCGCCCTACAGGTAGACCACAGCTGCCATACAAGGACATCTGCAAGAGGGATCTGAAGGCCTTAGGAGTGGACCTCAACAAGTGGGAAACCCTGGCCTCTGAGCGGCCCGCTTGGAGGCAGGCTGTGCAGCATGGCCTTTCCCACAGTCTGAGGCTAAGAGGCAAAGAAGGAAGGCCCATAGCCAGGGAGACAGACCAGGGACAGACTGCACTTGCTCCCAATGTGGAAGGGGTTGTCACTCCCGAATTGGCCTTTTCAGCCACACTAGATGCTGTTCCAGAACCACCTTTCAGAGCGTGATACCACAGTCTTTCGAGACTGAAGGTTGCCAACAAATCATTTGATCACTTCTTTAAATCCTTATATTCCGTCTTCCTTCCCATAAAAGTGGGATGCCCAAGGCAGCTTAACGTTCAATAGTGTTTCAAGCTCATACCAACTCTTCATCAGGGAATTCAAAAACTGCTACCAGGAAAGTTGGATCTGGCCTGCACTTGCCAAGAGGGCCAAGCTGGAGGCACCATTAAGCACATCATCTTATAGTCAGGGGCTTATTTTTACTCTAAAGCAGCAGTTCTGCAAGGGGCCTGGATCTGGATCCACTGTGGAGCGGAGGTAGGGAATGTTTACCTCTAGTCCATTTTCCTGCCAAAAATAAAGTTGCTCCAAGAATTTCATGGAATTCTTTTTTTTTTTTAAATTTTTAGTGTATAGCAAGGTACCTCAGTGGTGCAAAACATAAGGGTGAGAAATGAAAACGTATCATTGCCTAAACCAGGGGTGCCCAAACCCCGGCCCTGGGGCCACATGCGGCCCTCGAGGCCTCTCAATGCAGCCCTCAGGGAGCCCCCAGTCTCCAATGAGCTCTGGCCCTCCAGAGACTTGCTGGAGCCCACACTGGCCTGAAGCAACTGCTCTCAGTGTAAGGGTGACTGTTTGACCTCTTGCGTAAGCTGTGGGATGAGGGCTTCCTCCACTGCTTGCTGTTTCACATCTGTGATGCAGTAGCAGAAGCAAAGGAAAGGCCGGCCTTGCTTTGTGTAAGGCAATTTATAGGCCTTGAGCTATTGCATCATGCATTCATGTAAGTTCATCTTTAATATATTTATTTATGTAAACTTAATTTATTCAAATTTTAAATGTAAATTAATTCTTTTTTTCCCTGGCCCCCGACACAGTGTCAGAGAGATGATGTGGCCCTCCTGCCAAAAACTTTGGACACCCCTGGCCTAAACCAAGGAATGGGATACAGAGTGGTGGGTGGAAAAAGCATGAGTGGCTACTTGTTATGACAGTTCATGACTGTGCGCAGGTATGCGTGTGTATGTACATGTGGTCTTCTTTTTAGAGTTGTTCATGATGTCGTTTTAGCCTGGAGCTAATTCTAACTCATGTTCCGCTAGCCCCCACCTGCCCTAGCAGCAAAGTGCATCAATTAAGGGAAATGACCTGACTTCTTAGCACCAAGGTGGCACTTAAAGCATTCATAAATGCAGTCTTTGGAGATCCATCCTGAAAGGAAGATCGAAGAATGAGAGGTCTGCACTTCCCCACACTTGTCAGATCCATCTTGTTGGGTCACTGACTCCAAGTTCATGCATTTTGCCTTGCTAAGAGCTCTTTTTTGGTAATATCAATGGAGATTGTGACTTCTTGGGCAGCCGTGCAAACTTAGTGGCAGTCCCTGCAAAGGCAGAGGTGTGATGCCATTAACCCATTTAGTAAGGAAGAACGGTGGGCGGATGAGCGACAGGCAAATGCTGTAGGTAGGTCCGTGGTGCATATACTCAACCTAGTGATTCCTCTGGTAAGCAGAATGTAACATTTCTTCAAATATTCTGTCTCAGTCATCTTTCCAGCAACTTAAAGGTAAGTCAGTGTGACTGTTGCAGGTAGGGGAACTGACAAATATTGGTGTGCCAGAACTTCCTGGTTTACAGCCTCTTTTATATATTACATTCACTTCTCTGGAGTATCAAAAATAATATGAAAAGACATAGGGTAACATCCTGGGCATATGTTCACACAACACAATGAGTGCAAGCTAACATGTTCACACCACCCCTCCCTTCTGAAGCCCCGCAGCCCCCTGAAAGCTGCTGCTGAAGGTCAGGAGACTCTTGGCAGCAGTACTGAATAGGGTGTTTTAGGGAGGAGGGGATAACTGAAAGCTGTGAGGGGGGCTGCTTAGCTCATCGTGGACAGGTTGGGGGCTTTGGAAGAGGATGGTGGCATGGGAAAGGAGGATTGTGGTTGCATAGCTGCAGGGGCATATGCTCCAGATGCTACCTGTCATCTTTAATTTTGCTGTGTACAAAGGAACAGCCTAAATATTCTGTTCATAGTATTTATCCAGATGTTTCTCTGTCTGCAGAATGGCTTCCCTACAGTATTTGGTTTTCTCATTCATTTCCGTGGAAGGAACCAATGATCATAAGCATTAGTTTGTCCCACTGACTGTACACGGACCTCTGGATCTGACCAATGGTCTGGCAGGCATAAAAACAAGGGGCCCATTAGTAGTGTGAACAAACTGCAATGATATTTCCATGCGATTACATTTAGATGGAGATGTTAAAACACACACTGAGTGCGGCTACATGAAAGACTGCAGTAAAAAAGGTTTTGGATGCAGAGTTCCGTTCTGATAAATGAGTTTGATATGCTCTGCATCTGTGCTGAAAATGGGAGTTTTCAGATCACATTTCGAGTCAAAGTTTTCATAACATACATGACCCTGACACCGTAACATGTTTTAAAGGACATGCAGAATATGATCTAGATGTCACTGGCTTATGAACATTTTATCCTGTTGGATAAATGACTTGGAAAATGATTTGGGAAATGACTCTTTTTCAACTAGGAACAAATGCAAGTGGTGTGAAATCCCATTGCTCATCACCATAAAATGTATGAGTTTAGAGGATATGAAAGTATTCCATCCAAAAGGATATGAAAGAGTTCTACCCAAAGAGAAGTTCAAGACCTTTGGTATAAAGAGCATGTTCACAGGGTCTAAGGTAAAGTGCTGTGCCGAGATTGTAATCGGGGAGAAAATCACAAAGAAGTAAATCAGTTTTTCAAACTGCTAACAGCTATCTATGCATCCATGCAGAAGACCATTAACAAGCGATGCTTTTCATAAAATGCTTCTGTGGGTGCTTGTTAGAGCTAAATGCTTGGGAAGACGCTTAAAAATAAACCTTTCTCGGAAAGAACAGATGCAAATAACTTCTGAAATCACAAAATTCCATGGAGGTCTTTATATAGCACCAGGAATTTCAAAATTAAATGATCCCATAATTGGCCTACACTGCCACTGTACATGAATTATTATTTAAAAATTTTTGTATAATGATGCTTATGGGTAACATCTGCGATAAAAATGTGTCCAATTGTCCTCAGCGGCATGGCAGGTGAGCACAAGAGACAGGGCATTCTCTGTGGTGGCACTCAGTTTGTGGATACCCTCCCTGGCGAAACAGCCAGTATCTGAAGCCCTAGAGGACAACTGTCAGTCAATGTTAACAATAGTGAGCTAGGTGGACCAAGATACTTCTTCAGTATAAGGCAACTTCCTGTGATCTGTGGTGGACAAGTAGCTGGAGCACTTGGAAAATATGGAATTCCTGTCAATGAATGTGTTCACATAAATTCTGTGCACATAAATTTCCCACAAGCAGATATGCACTGTCTAATATGCAAGCTTACACAGAGGCATGTAGATATGTGGCTTTAAATGCAGTAACATGTTTTGGGGTTTCATCTCTTCTAATCGGAAGACTGTTCAAAACACAGGCTGCCCTGAAAGCCTTTTCTCCTAATCCAGTGTTTCTCAAACTGTGAGTCGGGATCGACTAGGTGGGTTGCAAGCCAATTTCAGGTGGGTCCCCATTCATTTCAATATTTTATTTTTAATATATTAGACTTGATGCTACCAAGGTATGTGACTGCATTTGGGGAAATGTTACAGATCTGTACTTTTAACAGACTACTATGTATATGCTTTTATCAATGATGGTCAATTGGACTTAGTCCTGGGAAAGTGTGGCTAGGATTGCAGCCTAGGATTGCTAAAAATGTTCCTGCTTGACGATGTCACTTCCGGTCATGACATCATTTCTGGTGGGTCCTGATAGATTCTCTTTCTAAAAAGTGGGTCCTGATGCTAAATGTTTGAGAACCACTGTCCTAATACTCTCTTCAGGCCTTGATCTGCCTTCCTGGATCCATTCAAACTTGCATGAGCAATTAGTAGATTTGTTCTGGTGCTGAAGGCTTACCCCCAAGCAAGGGGACAAATGTACCCTTATCCAAAAGAGAGCTCCAGGACTCCGCCGTGTGCATTGTAGACTCCAGCAGTACAGCTGCATTGGCAGGGGAGGGAAAGGATAGAATTGGTCCTCAATGCCATTACATCATGTTGGAAGGGGGGGAAATCTTGAACCTTCATAAGAACATAAGAACAGCCTCACTAAATCAGGCCATGGGCCCATCTAGTCCAGTTTCCTGTATCTCACAGTGGCCCACCAAATGCCCCAGGGAGCACACCAGATAACAAGAGTCCTGCATCCTGGTGCCCTCCCTTGCATTGGCATTCTGACATTGCCCATTTCTAAAATCAGGAGGTTGCACATACACATCATGGCTTGTAACCCGTAATGGATTCTTCCTCCAGAAACTTGTCCAATCCCCTTTTAAAGGCGTCCAGGCCAGATGCCATTACCACATCCTGTGGCAAGGAGTTCCACAGACCAACCACATGCTGAGTAAAGAAATATTTTCTTTTGTCTGTCCTAACTCTCCCAACACTCAATTTTAGTGGATATCCCCTGGTTCTGGTGTTATGTGAGAGTGTAAAGAGCATCTCTCTATCCACTTTATCCTTCCCATGCATAATTTTGTATGTCTCAGTCATGTCCCCCCTCAGGCGTCTCTTCTAGGCTGAAGAGGCCCAAATGCCATAGCCTTTCCTCAGTCTGAGTTGTCAGCTTTGTCAGTTCTCATTCACTGGAGAGCTACTTCCAAATTGCCCAGCAAGGCCTTCAGGCATGTTGTTAGGTCTAGATACTGTGCTCTGGCTCAAATTACGCCCTGGGGACCTCCCACCTGCTGTCAGAGACCTGAAGTTTCCTTTTGCCCCCTCCCATATGCACACGAATGACGATGATGCATCGGAAAGTAGCATTGCATTTCATCCAGCCGCAGTAGCAAAAGCAAAATGACCTTTTTAGGAGACCAGATCAGGTGTGCATTCTGTTCCACAACTGTCTTGGAAAAACAAAGCTGGTGGTGGGTCCCGACCCACAGTCTGAGAAACACAGTTGTAGGCAATAGCAGAAACTGTGATTTCCAGTTGAGAAGGTCTGACTCTTTCCATGTGAGCCTGCCCTTCCTTAACTGCTTTATAAATCATATGACTGATAGTTTTAAAATATGGCAAAGAAATAAGATCATATGTAGAGGCACTGCTCTGGGTATCCCCCCCCCCTCCAGTCTTTGGAAGTTAGAAGAACAGTCACTGGAGATAGAGTCTTCTTTGTAGGCTTGTCCCATCTGAGAGTTGTGTGCCCTCCTTAGAAATATTCGTTTGGTACCTTTCCTTTTGGCCTTTGGACATAAATTAAAAGTAGCTTTCTTCTCCTAGGTCTGTGATTAATGACATTGCTCTCTGATGATGCTAATTGGTCTGTTTTAGTTGTGGTTTTATGGAACTTTAATGTAGGTGATTTTAATGGTGGGAGGCTGCCTCGAGGGTGTGTTGTGATGGAAAGGTGGGGTATAAATGTTTCAGTCAAATAAATAAAAGCTCCTGGAAGATATTTGCCATGTAGATGTGGTGTGACCTTTGAACAAAGGTTAAACATCTTGAGGACATGTCGGAAAGTTGTGGTTTTTAAAAAAAAAAATTATTTCTGCTAAAACAACAGATGGTTCCAATAAAATGGTACCTGCTGCTTAGGACGAGGACTTCTTGACATTAACAGTACTGTTGCCCATCAGGGGTCTTGTTTCCACCAGCCTGTCTCAGCAAGATCAAATCCACTGGACAGCATGGGGTAATCAGAAATGGCAATCTGGTATCTGCCCCATTAATAACCCCCTGCCATTCTTTGGTCGATTTTGATGTAACATACTCTGTGCTCAGGGTGATAAGATTAATCTGCTTTTCAAGGGCAACGTCCCCCAGTGATCACCCTTCTTTCCCTCCTTCCCTTGCCTGACAAAGTTAACCAGCAGTAATGAACAGCACGAATGCCAGGATTCATCCAGAAAATAAAAATCGAGATCGGTTGTTGTATGGAGACTTTAAATATGAAACAGGCTAATTAAACCTACGAATCGATGCACTGAATTATTGTAGTACAACTTAATGAACGCGTCTCTTGGCTACAGCCCTACTATCTTACAGGATGTTCTTCATTAGCTTTTAACAGATGACTTTCCAACAGTAACGTGTTCAAGGCTTCTACTGGTTTTTCCCATAGGTGGTTTAAAAGCTGGGCAGTCCCCAGCCAGTAAGGTGCTGCCTCGCCACGGTCCGTTAACCTCACGGGGTACATGGGGTTTAGGGTGAAAACTGACAAGCGGATCGAACAGACCAGGGACAGACTGCACTTGCTCCCGGTGTGGAAGGGATTGTCACTCCCGAATTGGCCTTTTCAGCCACACTAGACGCTGTGCCAGAACCACCATTCAGAGTGCGATACCACAGTCTTTCGAGACTGAAGGTTGCCTACATCCTTTATCAGGCCTCAGTGCTGCTTGCCAAGTTGAATAGTCCAGGCTGCAGTTCAACCTCAAAGAGACATGACAGTCCACTGAATTACCCATAAACATGGGGTAGGCAGGTGCTGCTGGCTTCGTACGTCCCATTGTGGCTTTTGGGGGGAGACTGGGAGTCTTCACAGAGGCTGGAATGGGGCTCGCAAAGCCAGCAGCACCCTGCCCTAGAGGAGAACCTGACTGGGTGGAACCCAGGGGCAGTCATGCACCTCCCGGATCCAGTACCCTTGGGCTCCACCCAAATTACATCCCTGTACAGGGAGTTTGAAGACCACAGTAAGTCCTTGCAGGGGAGGGGGGAAGGCAGCGACACCATCCCCAGGATCTCCGGTTTTGCAGAGCTGGAGTGTGATCGCTGCGCTTTCACTTTCTGCAGGCTGGGGAGCCCTGCAGACGCTCACACAGGGCTCCCTGTGCCCCCAGGATGCTGCTGCAGGGCAGTGGCATAGCTAAGGGGGTGCAGGGGGTAGCAGTCACACCGGGCAACAAGCTTTAGGGGGGCAACAAGCTGAGCTTGACACTGGTTACCAAAATTGTGAAAATCTTGGTATGTACAAATAATACAAATATGAATAATATGAATGGTATATATCGTTGGAAAGGTAATTTAATGCAGAATGCAATGAAACAAACCACATCAGAATATCTGTGTTCTATCAAAAGTTATGGCCAATTAACCAGAAAATGAAAACACAACTGCCTTAAGAAACAAAAAGTGGATTTCTTTAACTCTGACCTATGAGACTGATTGTTCTGAGAGCCAATGAGATGTTATTATGATACAGCATGGAACCAATAAGGTGTTAATACAGAGGAGGTAGGTCTCCCCCCCCCCAATTTGCACTTTTTAGAAAGCCCAGATGTGATGTCATTTCCAGTTGTGCCATCACTTCCGGGGCATCATTTTGAGCTCTGCGCTGGGCTACACATTCATTAGCTATGCCACTGCTGCAGGGACTGGTAAGTGCATGCCAGTCCCTGCAGCCCCCTGAGTGACACAATCCTGGGGATCGTGTCACTGCCTTCCCTTCACTCCTGCCCCTTAAGGAGAAAGAGGCTACGGCTATCAGGCTGGGGCATGGTAATGTCCCAGTTTGAATAGCTCTGATGTACAGGACTGTAACCTCAATTAATGTTGTGTTAAAATACACAGTAAATCAAGCACAATGAGAGAAGCCACAAAACAGGAAAAGGATGGGGAGGTTTATGACAAAGGGCTAATTCTCAGAGGAAGGAAATATAAAAAAGGGACAGAGCGATGCTTTTGTGGGGTAACGTATATCTAAATCCATGCCTTTGTGGTAATTTCCCCATCTTTTCAAGTAGGAGGCATTGGAAAGGCAATCTACCGGGAGCAGAAAAAAGTTTCT
This sequence comes from Tiliqua scincoides, assembly GCF_035046505.1. Taxonomy (NCBI): domain Eukaryota; kingdom Metazoa; phylum Chordata; class Lepidosauria; order Squamata; family Scincidae; genus Tiliqua; species Tiliqua scincoides. Next base: position 239,739,230 of record NC_089822.1, on the reverse strand, counting down.
TTTCTGAAACATCAGATTAAATTATCCATGTCCGTATTAGACAACACTCCCCGTTTCATTGCTTCATTTCATACACTAATCCAACCAGGCTCTGCAGCTGGAGATACAAAACAGTGAGGGCTTCAGGCAAGCAGCACCTGCCAGTGGAGAAGGACAAATATACAAGAATGTCATTTGCTGCTGGGTACAAGTTGTAGGGATTCTTCCCCCACTTTCATTTTTATATAGCGTTGCTCAATTTCACAGCCCATAGCAAGACTGAATGGGGAAATTGGAAACCTGCAGAATCGATTTGCAGAAGTGAAGTTCTATTTTCTTTTACAGCTCTCTCATCAGAGTCGCTATCATTCCCGTGTTATGTGGTCTTATTATCGAAAACAGCCTGGGCGTTGCTGATAATTGCTACGAGAGGCTGAAGCCGTTCCCTGAAAGTAGAAGTGGAACTACATTGCCACACTCCAATGTCCTGGTTCTGAATGTTTCTTTAGGTCAGGTGTTGATAATATATTGAAGGGTTGAAGCTTAATTTTGATCATCAGAAGACTGTCTGAACACAGACTGCCCTGAAAGCCTTTTCTCCTAAACCAGTGTTTCTCATCCTGTGGATCGGGACCCACTAGGTGGGTCGTGAGCCAATTTCAGGTGGGTTCCATTCATTTCAAAATTTTATTTTTAATATATTAGACTTGATGCTCCCATGGTATGTGACTGTATTCGAGGAAATTTGACAGACCTGTACTTTTAACAAGCTACTATGTATATTCTTTTAAGAACATAAGAACAGCCCCACTGGATCAGGCCATAGCCCATTTAGTCCAGCTTCCTGTATCTCACAGCGGCCCACCAAATGCCCCAGGGAGCACACCTGATAACAAGAGACCTCATCCTGGTGCCCTCCCTTGCATCTGGCATTCTGACATAACCCATTTCTAAAATCAGGAGGTTGCGCATACACATCATGGCTTGTACCCCATAATGGATTTTTCCCCCAGAAACTTGTCCAATCCCCTTTTAAAGGCATCTAGGCTAGACGCCAGCACCACATCCTGTGGCAAGGAGTTCCACAGACCGACCACACGCTGAGTAAAGAAATATTTTCTTTTGTCTGTCCTAACCCGCCCAACACTCAATTTTAGTGGATGTCCCCTGGTTCTGGTATTATGTGAGAGTGTAAAGAGCATCTCCCTATCCACTCTGTCCATCCCCTGCATAATTTTGTATGTCTCAATCATGTCCCCCCTCAGGCGTCTCTTTTCTAGGCTGAAGAGGCCCAAACGCCGTAGCCTTTCCTCATAAGGAAGGTGCCCCAGCCCCGTAATCATCTTAGTCGCTCTCTTTTGCACCTTTACCATTTCCACTATGTCTTTTTTGAGATGCGGCAACCAGAACTGGACACAATACTCCAGGTGTGGCCTTACCATCGATTTGTACATTATAATACTAGCCGTTTTGTTCTCAATACCCTTCCTAATGATCCCAAGCATAGAATTGGCCTTCTTCACTGCTGCCGCACATTGGGTCGATACTTTCATCGACCTGTCCGCCACCACCCCAAGATCTCTTTCCTGATCTGTCACAGACAGCTCAGAACCCATCAGCCTATATGTGAAGTTTTGATTTTTTGCCCCAATGTGCATGACTTTACACTTACTGACATTGAAGCGCATCTGCCATTTTGCTGCCCATTCTGCCAGTCTGGAGAGATCCTTCTGGAGCTCCTCACAATCACTTCTGGTCTTCACCACTCGGAAAAGTTTGATGTTGTCTGCAAACTTATCCACTTCACTGCTCAACCCTGTCTCCAGGTCATTTGTGAAGAGGTTGAAAAGCACCGGTCCCAGGACAGATCCTTGGGGCACACCGCTTTTCACCTCTCTCCATTGTGAAAATTGCCCATTGAAACCCACTCTCTGCTTCGTGGCCTCCAACCAGTTCTCAATCCATGAGAGGACCTGTCCTCTAATTCCCTGGAGTTTTTTCAGTAGCCTTTGGTGAGGGACCGTGTCAAACGCCTTCTGAAAGTCCAGATATATAATGTCCACGGGTTCTCCCACATCCACATGCCTGTTGACCTTTTCAAAGAATTCTATAAGGTTCGTGAGGCAAGACTTACCCTTACAGAAGCCATGCTGATTCTCCCTCAGCAAGGCCTGTTCGTCTATGTGTTTTGAGATCCTATCTTTGATAAGGCATTCCACCATCTTACCCGGTATGGATGTTAGGCTGACCGGCCTATAGTTTCCCGGGTCCCCCCCTTTCCCTTTTTAAAAATAGGCGTGACATTTGCTATCCTCCAATCTTCTGGCACCGTGGCCGTTTTGAGGGACAAGTTGCATACCTTAGTCAAGAGATCTGCAACTTCATTCTTCAATTCCTTAATAACTCTTGGGTGGATGCTATCAGGGCCCGGTGACTTATTGATCTTTAATTTATCAATGAGGTCTGAAACATCTTCTCTTTTAACCTCTATCTGACTTAACTCCTTGGTCAGGAGGGGCCGTTCGGGCAGCGGTATCTGCCCGAGGTCTTCTGCCGTGAAGACAGATGCAAAGAACTCATTTAATTTCTCTGCCATCTCTAAGTCTCCTTTTATCTCCCCTTTCCCTCCCTCACCATCCAGAGGGCCAACCACTTCTCTGCCGGGTTTCCTGCTTCTAACATATTTGAAGAAGCTTTTATTATTCCCCTTAATGTTGCTGGCCATGCGTTCCTCATAGTCTCGCTTGGCCTCCCGTATCACCTTCTTACATTTCTTTTGCCACAGTTTATGTTCCTTTTTACTCTCCTCGTTAGGGCAAGACTTCCATTTATGGAAGGAAGCTTCCTTGCCCTTCACAGCCTCTCTAACTTGGCTGGTTAGCCATGCGGGCACCCTCCTGGATTTAGTGGAACCCTTCTTTCTTTGTGGTATACACCTCTGCTGGGCCTCTATTACTGTTGTTTTAAGCAGCCTCCATGCACTCAGTAGAGATTGGACTCTTTTTACCCTCCCTTTCAACCTCTTTCAACCTCTTTTAACAATGATAGTCTATGGGACTTACTCATGGGTAAGTGTGGGTAGGATTTCAGCCTAGGATTGTTAACATTTTTCCTGCTTGATGATGTCACTTCCTGTCATGACATAACTTCCAGTGGGTCCTGACAGATTCTCATTCTAAAAAGTGGGTCCCAGTGCTGAATGTGTGAGAACCACTATCCTAAACCCAGAGGTGAGGTTGAATTGGCTTCATTTGCCCAATAATGAAGGTGTCGCATTTCACAGATGCCTAAAGGCAGTCCCATATTTTGTTGTGGTCTCACATGCTCCAAGGCTCATTGATTTATAAAATCCACTCGGTGGCTTTCTGTCTGATAGTCACCCAAGATAATGCACAATTCATTGATCAACATAAAACAACTAAAGGAACCTAAAAAGAATCCAACCAAACCCAATCAAAGGTTAATCTAATCCACTGTTTTTCAAGGTTTATCCTCTCTGTACCACTTCCCATGGACCACCTGTCTGAAGTACCACTGAACGTAATTGGCGACAACATCATCGCCAGTTACTTCTGAGTTGGGAGGTCAGATGTAATGAGCCTTAAGGTGGATGGGAGGGCTTTTTTGAGCACGAAAAAGCATGCTTTGAAGCTCAGCCCGCTGAGCTGAGCCTCCTACCACTGTTCGTTGCATTGCATTCCTGGTCTAGCTGCTGGGTCCAGTGAGTAGCACCAGACACCACTAGTGATACCCATACCACTGGTCGAGAAACACTTATATAAACCAATGCTGTGTTTTTCATAGTTGTTAACAACCAGATGCTTCTGAGAAGTCACACAGCAGGACATGAAAATATTTGCACATCCCCATATTTGACCCTCTGCCCCATCAAAAGGACCATCAAAGTCATACTGGCTAGGTAACTGGAGAACACATATTGGTCCATCATAATTAAGTTGCAAGTCATGGTAGGTATATGCAAGGTAGAGGTAGGCTGCCTCTGATTTCCAGATGCAGGGGAGGGCACCAGGAAACAGGTTGTGTCTGTTGTCTAGTGTGTTCCCTGAAGCATTTAGTGGGCCACTGTGATATACAGGAAGCTAGACTAGAAGGGCCTTTGGCCTGATCCAGTGAGGCTCTTCTTATGTTCTTATGTTCTTAAGTGATGGGAAGGTTGCCAATACAATACAATATCCCCCACAAATTTTAAGTCAACTTTTTCCCAAAACTAAAACTGTAAACATGTTAGCCTTTCCTTCTAGAGGTCTTCCAACCCCTTGATCAGCTCTAACAAACAGCTCTGGAGGCTGATCAAGACTTTGTGTCATTTTGATTGGGACTAATAATTACTACTATGGTAATAACGGTATTACTGAATTGTGGCTTTTGGGTTGGATCTTTTTTGTTGTTGTTGCTGTTGAGAATATCCACAAGAAGAGCCCTTCTTGATGAGGCCAAAGGCTTGCCTAATCTAGCATAGTGTTTCCCACACTGGCCCACCAAATGACTGTAGGAGACCCACCCACAAGCAAGAGATGAGGGCATATTCCTCTTTACCCATTGCTTCCCTGCAACGGGTATCCAGAGGCATATTGCCAGGCAGCCCAATCCTAATGGGAGCAGCACTGCCGGGTGCAGTGGCACCAAAATGGTATCTTATATCCAGTAGGTCTGCTGAGACTACCAGAGGCCTCCTTGGGACACAGGGGCCGCAATGGATTTCCTCCAGTCTGTGCCAGCCATTTTTCTGGAGCAGACTGGAGAAGTACTGTGTTTTTAGCTTGACATGGAGCATAGGATCTGTCGGAGCAAGGCTCTACCATCCCCACCCTCCTCCACCCCACCTTCCCCTGTTCTGTCCACCCACTCCCTGCCTCCCTCCATCCCTAACATACTCACTGCCGGTCAGTGCTGCAGGAGCACCAGCAGGCCATCTATGTAGTACTGAAGCTCAGTGCCCCCTCCTCTTTGCGTGCCGCAGACATTGCAACACCCAGCACTGGAGCTCAGTGCCAGCGCTGATGGAGATTTGGACTGGGTCCTCAGAACCTGGAGGTAGCATATGGCCATCATCATGATGACTAGGAGCCCATGGTAGACTTCTTGCCCTTTTCTGCATCCTTCCCAACCCTACAGTATCCTTTTCTTGAGAGATGACCAGAATTGTATTCAGTATTTGAAATGAAGCCACAGTACAGATTAATATAAAAATTTCACTACCATTTTATTTTCAAGTCCTTTCCTACTAATTTGTAGTGTAGAATTTGACCTTTTTGGAACCTGGGCACTTCCTTGCTCCAAATTATAAAAAATTAAATACCATTTACCGCACCAGTGCAGATTCCTGGATGGGGGCATTTCTTATTTCCTTTCATAGTAGGAAGTCATTTTATTCCTACCCTCTGCATCCTTTAGCCACCTGCTAATTCATAAGAAGACTTGTCCTTTTATCCCATGACTTATACTGTTCTGAATGTGTGTTACAGTGTGGATCAAGAATTAGATCAATTACAGGCTTAAGGTATTATTGAATACATCCAGTTCTCTTGACTGGGATGTTCTTGTGCTGGAACTGGATGGTATTATAAGGCTATGTGAAGACTACGAAGTCACAGTGAACCATGTAGCCAAGCTGGGTTCATATCTGATTTCCAGAATCAAGGACTTATATGCTACCCAATCTGGAGGAACAACTTTCACAAAAATTGACCTGAGTGATATCTTCAAATTCTGCTTGAGAGTAGTCCCAGACTTTATGTGACCATAAATACCTAAATGATTGCTTAAAATAAATATTTTACAATGAAGGGCTGTTTTGTTATAATCAACTTCCCGTGGGGGTTTCAGTGGCCCATGGGATTTTTCCAAGAGCTATGAACAATTTGTTCCAAGGTTTGAAGCATGTCTGTGTGCACCTTAATGACATTATGATTACCAGAGACACCTGGAAAACCTAGATCAAGTACTAACAAAACTATTGTCTGCAGACATGCAGCTAAAGAAAGGAAAGAGCATATTCCAGGAGTCAGAAGTAGTACATCTGGGACACAAAATTGATGCTGCTATGGAATCCTGGAGAAGGTCCATGTGGGGCATCCTCACCACACCCAGAGGCATCAGAGGCATCCTCACCACACTCTCAACACTATCCTAAGCTCTGGATTTGCCAGTGCAACTGCTGCTGTGCTGGCCTAGAGTGTTCCAATTGTGCCATAAAATATATTTGTGACTACTTGTGAGCCAACAGCACCAGCTAGAAAGCTTCCACCTGTGCTGAATCCAGGCCCCTAGGCCACATGCAGAGGTGAGTAACCCACCGGGCGACTCAGGGACTAGGCGAGGGTGGCCGGAAGTTGTTCTAGAGGTGGGGAGGGGGTGTTTCAGGGTGAAGGAGGATGGAACAGGGGTGGAACAGGCCCAGGAGGAGGGCAGGACCAGTGGCGGGGGGCCTCTGCCATATTCTAATCCTCTAACAAGCTCCTAACTTGTGCTGGATACAGTGCAGGTCATGTGGCCAGGCTTTGTCTGCACAGGTTAGGACTGGGCTGTCCATATCAGAACAAAAATCATTTTTGGGGTTGCTAAATTATTAAGGTAGGTGAAGAACAGTCAATAAAACAGTTGGGAATTGCTCAGTCTTTTCCCTTAAAAAAGTGGGGTATGTGTGAGAAAATGGTACAAACTGGACCTTTATATAGGTCAGTCCTTCCCTGACTATGCCAAAAATGGGGTTGGAACACTGAGTGTCTGTGGAACTCCTTGCCTCAGGACATGGTGATAAATACAGTGAACAGGGGGATGCTCTTTTCCCTCTCGCACAACACCAGAACCAGGGGACGTCCACTCACACTGACAAATCAGACAAATCAGAGCCTCTGCACATCTGTATATACTAAGAAAGACTTTCACCTACCAAACTACAAATCCCAACATGCACTACGCAAGAGGTACGAGGCGTGCATGGCCACGCAGGGAAGCCTAGAAAACTACAATTCCCAGCGATGACTGGGATAGCGTCTCCACCGCTCCTCCAATCAGCGCTTGCGGAGCGTGGCCGGGCGTACGTCGCTGAGCCGACTGTGGCCGCGCTTGCGGCGGCGTTCTGGAGCGCTGAACGGAGACTGAGGGGGGGCAGGGTTGAAAAGGGGGAAGCTGTGGCGGCTCCCCCGTGGTGGTGGCAGTCTGTCTTGGGCCCGCCTCCCCTTCGCCCGCCCCAGAGCATGGCTGCCATGGGAGGTGGGCCGGGGCCTCGAGGCGGAGGGTGCCCGTGGGGGCCTGGCTGGGGAGGGTCAGGCCATTCCATTGGACGGTGGGGGTGTGTGTGAAGGACTGTACCATGGAGGGATGTGGGGGAGTGCAGGACTGTACCATGTACATGAGTGGCTGTTAGAATCTCTGCAGCTGGGTGAGGGGGGCTTGTTGAGGGGTGCTGTGGAAGTGGGGGGCCCTTTGTGGGTCCAATGGAAGGGGGTCAGTGAGTGCCTGGGCTGCATGACTCTGTTTTCTGCCATGCATGCTCAAGGCTGGGTGTGGCTAGTTCACTGTCATGATATGTACATGATGTGCTCCATGTACACGGGCAGGCTCCACAGCTGTCAGTTTTGTGACCCACCCAAAAATTGGGCCGTGACCCACAGTTTGGGAACCGCTGGTTTAATTACTTAATGGTCCAGGTGGCTTTTTACCCTTGCCTCCTTCATCTTTTAAACAAACTTAGGGGTCTGACAGCTGTGGAACTCCTTGCCACATGATGCGGTGATGGCATCTGGCCTGGATGCCTTGCAAAGGAGATTGGACAAATTTCTGGAGGTTACAAGCCATGAAGTATGCGTGCAACCTGCTGGTTTTCAAATTGGGCTATCTCAGAGTGCCAAGTGCAAGGGAGAGGCAACAGGATGTGGGTCTCTTGTTATCTTGTGTGTTCCCTGAGGCATCTGGTGGGCCACTGTGAGATACAGGAGGCTGGACTAGGTAGTCCTTTGGCCTCATCCAGCAGGATACTATATTCTTATGCAGGGATGGGTGAAGTTTCAACTTTAGGGATCCTGAACCTTTAACATTTGTTTAGAACAGGGAATTTCAGCTGGTGCAGCTTCTCCTCTCACAGATGGAGAGGAATTATAGCTCAATGCATAAGAACAGGGGTGGGTAAACTTTCAGTGTTAGGGATCCTGGATCTTTAACAATTGTAAGGAGGGAATTTCAGCAGGTGCAGCTTGTCATCTCACAGATAACAAGCTGCACCTGCTGAAATTATCTCTCCAACACAATTGTTAAAGGACCAGGATCCCTAAAGTTGAAAGTTTACCCAACCCTGTTCTTATGCATTGAGCTATAATTCCTCTCCACCTAAAGGGGGTCAGACTGGAGGATACAGCAGTAGAAATGGGAAAGAGCAAAGCCTGTAGATCTATCTAATGGGATTTAACTAGCAGCCCAATCCTGTTACATTGTTTGGTGCTCTTCAATCTAGAAAGGAGTCTGAGGGAGGATGTGATTGAGACATATCAAATTTCTGAAGGTTACAAGCCATGATGGGTGCATGTAACCTCCTTTTTTTGGAAGTAGGCTACTGGTGCCAGATACAAGGAAGTGGCAACAGGATGCAGATCTCTTGTTTTGTGTGCTCCCTGAGGCATCTTGTTGGTCACTGTGAGATACAGGAAGCTGGACTAGTTGGACCTTTGACCTGATCTGGCAGGGCTCTTCTTATGTTCTTATGGCTATATGCATCAAGCTGCTACTAGGGGTGGGGGGAGCACTGCTGCTCAGTCACCACTGCAGCCACATCCCTTGGCATTAATAAATTAGGCAGTAACCTCTAGGGTCTCTAAAAAGTTTGGGAACCACTGGATGAAGGAATCATAGTTGGTTGGTTAAATGTGTCTTTAAAATAGATGAATTTGTTGGTTTAAATCTGCACACATTTTGTAAACTGTGATTGAAATGGTAACTCTGAAGGGGAAAAACATACTTGTTGCTTTAAGATGGTGTGTGTTGCACATGACACCATGTGAGGAGAGTAATTCCATTCTGTGTGAGGAGGAGGAATTCCTCTTTTTAGATGGTGCTCACTGTCACCTGTGGTTGATGAGCTGCCTGATTAATGAGTGATTTTTTTAGTATAGTAAAAATATATCAATCGAAAGTTTAGCATATTTGTAGACTTCTTTCATCAAAAAGTTGATGAAGCAGTTTATGTAGTCATACAAAAGGAAAAGATGTTTTCCTGACCTTTCTTGTCCTTTAGACACAAGGGAGACACCAGCAAACATCCACAGGGAAGGATACTATCTTGGGATTAGTAAGAACCTAATTCCCCCCTCCACTAAGAATAATAGATCTAGTACTTTAAAAGGTGTCTCTTTACTTGGTTAGCAGACGTATCTGTAAATTTTATATATTGGTGTTCCTGAAACTTTATGGGGAGAAGTGGATCCTAGTCTTCTGGGAATTTGCAATCCAGATTTTGATAAAAGGGAGGGCAGAATAATGTCTTAATACTAATAGTCTTACCCTTGTGTAGCTTAAACATGATCCTGTCACTTATGAAATGGGTCCTAATTTATATTTACATCCTCCCTTGTGGAGAACGGAAGAGGGCAGGGTAAAACTAGCAAGGGATGAATGCAACCAAATTGGTTGCAGTTGAATTTAGAATTGGGAACTAAGATTAGAAAAGTTTCTTATGAGGGATGGAAATGAAGTCCAGGGGATTGGAACTTATAGTGAAGGTTTTACGAAGTATATAGTGAAGGTTTATAGTGAAGTATAAGGAAGGAGCTGTGAATCTGACTTCTTGGGGTAAAATCTGGTCTGGTGTGGAAAAGAATGAGATAGTGTATTTGAGAAACTCTATATAGTAGTCTTGAAAATGTAAAAACCAAAGGGGCCTTGGATGTAGACATATGATTCTTCCCTTCACAAACCCTAAATAACTGTGTCTGTAAGCGAGGGGATCTGGGATAGGTGGGCATTTGGCAGGAATACATAGAGGGGCATGTGCAGTTGTTTGATTTAAAGATGCATTTCCTTAAGGGGATTTGGCATATGAGGAAGCAAAGCGGACCTAAGCTTGAGGGAATTGGTGGGCTGAAGGGACGAGCCATTTTTTTATGTGCATGTGACCAATAAGTAGAAGCTTGTGCAATATCTTTACAGTGCAGTCCTATGCATGTCTACTGAGAGAGTGTCCTACTGTGTTCAGTAGGACTTTTCAGTGTGTATAGGATTACAGAAGTAGTGAATCATTGAATGATTGATCAAGGGAGTAGGTTGCAGTTGATTCAACTTGAGTCTTAATTTAATTACAAAAGTTATCTGTTGAATTTGGAAAACATTGTGAGTTATTTGCTTTATCTGAGTGCAAAGGTGGCCATGCTAAATTCAGGAGACTAGAAATTTTAAGAGTAATTTGCTGTGTTGTGCATCTCTCTTCCCTTTGGAAAGCGTGCTTAGGCCCAGCCGTACAACTGATTTGGAAAAGAAGCTGGGGATTATTCCTGACCTTGAACTGAATCTAGGCAGCTGAAGTGTCACTAGTTCTTGGCATGACGACAGAGACAAGAGACTTCACCCTCTCCACTGAATAAGGATTCTGGTGATGACAAATTTTGATTGGCTACCCAAACTCAGCCAGAATTTGTGGATTCCAAACTAGCTCTGCTGTGCAAAACTGAGCATTTGGACGGGATAATCACTTTGTCATTTTGGGTGAAAGCAAAGTTTCATTTAAGAATACTCCTTGTGGAGTTGAGATAGGAGTCTTCCATTTAGAATACGAGTAGTTCTGTGTTTATAGCCAGTGTGTCAGTGGTATTTGCTTAGTTTGTTGCTTTCAGTAGAAGAACCTGACTTGTAATTTTTCAGACACTACCTCTTTCCTTTGTTAGAATTTCTGCTTGTTTCATTGCTTTAACAAAACAGGCTTCTTATACGAAATATTTGCTCATTTGTACCTTCATTGGGCATTCTTTGTGTGTTTTTAGGTTTGACTCTTCTCATTGTCTGGAGTCCTAATTTTTGGAGGCAATTGGACTGAATGTAATTATGCCTAGAACTTAAATCAGGCAAAGAATGTTTAACTGTTTCTCAAACTGCTTTAAACCTGTATTGCATGTCTTTCAGGCCATCATTGTCTCTGTCAGTTACAAAACTTAGTATGTGGGTGTGTATGATCATGTTATAGATGACTACCAGTTGATAAAAAAAAAACCTGCCAGCCTTGTTTGCCTGCATGTATCTTTAGCACTGGTTGAGCAGTGGTGAACCAACAGAGAATTCTGTGCAGCTTGTCCGATACAGAATTATTCTTCATTGTAGGTTGTAGCACACAGCCTACACTATATGCTTAGTCTCCTGGTGAGAAAGAAATCATGGAGACTTTTAAAAATATCCATGCGAACTATGTGGGACAGCTCTAACATAGCTTATTTAACATAATGGATGGACTGTTGGAAATAACTGAGTTGGCAAAGCTTGCTCATACCTAAGAACAAGAGAGTAAACAAAATGCAAAATAGTGAAAAGGCATGGTCTTTAATTATTAGACATCAAAACAAATGAACTGATGCAGCTGTTTGTAATAGTGCTTCATTTACGTACTTTTTGCTGGCTGTTTTGTACAGATGTAAGTTTCCCAATGTATAGCCAACACTCTGTAGCAGTGCTCTGTTGGCAAGAGGCACCGTCAGCAGGAGAATTGTGCTTGCGCATAATGGCTTGGTGGAGTAGAGCTCTCCTTCTGTGAATGGAAGGTGCTTCTGCCAACAGGGTGGTACTGCATCAAAGCTCAGGATGTCATCCAGTGTCTCAAAGACGTCTTCAAGCATAGTATGGGTTGTTGTCTTGCTGTATTCCAGTGGTTCTCAAACTGAATTCCAATAGTTATCAAACTTATTAGCACTAGGACCCACTTTTTAGAATGACAATCTGTCTGGGATCCACCAGAAGTGATGTCATTAACCTGGAAGTGATGTCATGGCCAGAAGTGACATCATCAAGCAGGAACCACCTTCATTGTGACCTCAGAACCTGCTACTTTCCTGAGAATGCTGCAGTAGGGTTATTTCTCAGCCATTTTCCAATAGCAAAGTGAATCAGAAAGAAAAACCTATCTGCAACCTTGACACAAGCAAAATAACCACATGTCCCTCCCCATTTCCAGCACCCCATCTTCCTGTATTTTCAGTGGTGGTTGTGCTGCGTGCTATGTGACCCATCTGAAATTGGCTCACAACCTACCTAGTGGGTCCCAGCTCATGGTTTGAGAAACACTGCTGTATTCACAAACATGAGAGGTATGTGAACTTCTACTGCTAGGTGGCTGGTAAAAAGACACAGAATATCCATCAAGACTTAGTACAATATACGGTGGTGTTTTTTGCAAACCCTGAAGTCATCCTAATGCCTGCTGTTGTGTCTTAAGCTTCCCCCTGCCCCACTTAAGAACAAACTATCCTTGAAATATGGCTTATTTCTTGATATATAGGGATTGCAAAAGAAATACCTTTTGCTTTTGTTTCACTGTCTCATCAGAACAAAGCAAGTTTCCTCAAACTCTGAATGGAACTCCTGCTTCAAGTACGTTTGGTGGTGGAATGGATCCCTTCCATGCTTGTAGCATTCTCCAACAGCTCAAAATGATGTATGATGAAGGACAGCTGACGGATATTGTGGTGGAAGTAGATCATGGAAAAACATTTTCTTGCCATCGGAATGTTCTTGCTGCAATCAGTCCTTATTTCAGGTATGTTGCATTTGTTTTCCTAGTTTAAACCATTATATAATAATGTCAATTATGCATTTTCTGAAACTAATCCTTCAGGCATCTTGAATTCTGTGCTGATCACTTGAATAATTGTTTTGCAAATGTGTGAATGGTGCTGTTTTTTTTTTCATGGTATCTTAATTTACAGAGTGCTTACAGACTAAGGGCCCAATCCTATCCAACATTCCAGCACTGGTGCAGCTGCAATGCAGCCCTGAGGTAAGGGAACAAATGTTCCCATACCTTGAGGAGGCCTTTGTGACTGCCTCCCCACCACAGGATCCAGCATACACCCCATTGGCACAGTTGCACTGGCACTGGAAAATTGGATAGGATTGGGCCCTTAGTATAGAAACTGAAATTAAACTTTTTAGCAGTTCTTGCTTAACAGAATTGGCTTTTAAAGAAGCTATTTGTGTATGCTAGAGTGGTGTGGTTGAGTTCCCAGACTGCAGCAGTGTGCATAGACGCTAAATCAGGGCTCTCTATACTGTGTCCTGTGGGTCAGATCTGGTGCACGGCCAAATCTGTCCCCCGAGTCTGTGGAATGCTCTGTTCCTCTAGGGCAGGGGTCGGCAACCTTAAACACAAAGAGCCATTTGGACCCATTTGCTGGAAAAAAAAACCTCAGGAGCCACAAAACCCTTTTGACATCTAAAATGAAGATAACACTGCATATATAGTTTGCGCTCCCCTCTCATAGGTCCCAGTTATATAATACACTCACCTCTTGTAGGTCCCACTAAAAATCAGGTCCAGACCCACAGTTGGAGAACAACTGTTTTCAATTGTGCACAGGTGAACTGCTTGTGAAGGATACCGTCATTCTTTACTGTCATGTACTTCTGTAAATGCCTTTCCACACAATACTACCTCTGAACAAGACCACTTAGTATTACTTAACACTGTTCACAAAGGTGCTCCTGAACAAACAAGCTAAGAGTTCAAAACTGAATAAAATAAAAAAATCACTAACAGTGATTACTTCCCAACCATGAAATATGCTTTGGTGCTACATATACAGTATGTTACTCATACAGTATACAAACATATACAGAATAACATCTGGTGCAGAGGTCTCCAAACCCCTTTCAAGTTTCCAAGTGAAGGAAATGGAGCAGTGAGAGTGTGAGTGAGGGATGGGGGGATGCTGAGTAATGCTGTAATCCTGTGCACACTTTCCTGGGAGCAAGCACAATGGGACTTCTGAGGAGACACGCACAGGATTGTGCTCTAAGCTTGGACTGGTGAGCAGCGGCTTCATCATGGGAGGGGTCAGCCCCTCCCCCCCACGGGTTGGCCCCACAGGGAGCCGCAGCAGAAGGCTGAAAGAGCCGCTTGCGGCTCCAGAATGGCAGGTTGCCGACCCCAGCTCTAGGGAGTCTCCCTATCATGCCACCGATCTCCCCCAAACTGTGTTCCGGGGTCAGTCGCCCTAGCAGGCATTGTACCCAGATTTCTAGGCAAGAGCGGCTGACTTGCATGCAGTTTGGGGGAGATTAGCAGCATGGTAAGGAGACTCCTCGGTGGAACGGAGCTTTCCGTTCACGCTGGGGAAGCCTTTTCCAGAACGTAGCAGTATCCAGTTTGGAGACCACTGCACTAAATGAATGTTCAGAAGGATATGTCCTAGATCTTGTTTGCATTCCAGCAAACCTGACCCGCCAGTGTATCCCTTTGACATGCTAAGTAGCAAAGACCCATGAGCGTTACATAACTGACAGCAGACAAGCTCTGGCTCTGCATATGATCTGGCATCACAGTGCATCTATTAAAGAAACATTTCAGTTGAACTGTTATTAATGTAGCAAGAGAAATATGTCAGTAGGCTTTGCACACAGTTTGCAAAATATGAGTTCATCTCAGTTTGCTGTGTCTCCACCACTTCTCATGTGTGGAGAGGCACATTTTCTAAATACATGCTAGAGATCCTTAGCCAGTTGTTGCCCCTGTATCCAAGCTAATCACATTTTTTCTTGTACCTGTTATGTATTTTTCTTTTTGCCAAGTTTTTATTGGTAATTGCCATAAAAACTGAATGAGCAAATGGAACTGTTACTCCTACAGTATATAAACATGTCTTATGATAGAGGGAACCAGATCAAATAAGGCAGCTGACCTAGGGCCCAATCCTATCCAACTTTCAAGCACCAATGCAGCTGTGATGTAAGGGATCAAATGGTCCCTTATCTTTGTTGGTTCAGGCAAAAACTCTTAAAGTCTTCTACCCAGGTTGCTTGCAAGCTAAGGCACAAAAACTCAAATCCAAAGGTTAAGAACAAAGGCAGTTTACTTACAATCTGATGCAGAGTTATACAAACATTTCTCACATCAAGGTTCTTAAAACTAGAAGACCAGGAGCCCTAAAAAGCTGCCCCTGGATGCATGCAAGTATGCTAAAACAAAGATTAAAATACACTCTCCTGTTCTACTAAAGTCAGCAAACAAGAAGCTATATATACATAAGGAGGAATCAGCAAGGGGACACACCCTTTAAAAAGACCATTAAAGGGACCACATAGAATTTCAACATTAAAGAACCAGATACTCAACTAATAACCACTACTCAGTGTTGTCATTCCCCAACACCCCTTTTCAACACTGAGTAAGTGAATCTAAAAGATTCATTTCTGCTCGTAATTTCTGAAACCTATCTCTTGGTAATGGTTTTGTCAATAAATCAGCTATCATCATTTGTGTAGGACAATAATTGATCTTAATAATACCCTGCATAACCAAATCACGTACATGATAATACTTTACATCTATATGCTTTGTTCTTGCATTATATCCTTCTGATTGCATCAGTTTTATACAGCCTTGATTATCTTCTTTAACTTGCACTGGAAGTATTTCTTGCATTCCCATATCATTCAGTAATTTGCAAAGCCATGTTGCCTCCCTACATGCCTCAGACGATGAAACTAATTCAGCTTCTGTAATAGATAAGGCAACAATAGTTTGTTTTTTACTTCCCCAACTCACTGCTCCATCACCATACATAAACAAGTGTCCACTAGTTGACTTGTGATCTGAAGGATCTTCTGCCCAATCAGAATCTGTATATACTACCAACTTTGGGCTATCTCTAGCTGGAAGCTTTAACTTAAAATCCAATGTTCCTTTCAAATATTTCACAACCCTTTGAATGCCAATCCAATCTAACTGTGTGGGAGAGTGCGTTCTTCTACTCAAAATTCCCACTGCATTAGCAATGTCTGGTCTAGTTGTGGTTGATAAATAAAGTAATTTTCCCACAGCTTCTCTATACTTATCATTACTAGACAAAGGTTCAGTCTTTCCTTGCTTAAAGAAATCACTTTCCATAGGTGTAACAACTGAATAAGCATCTTCAAGTACCAAAGATTCTATTAAATCTAGAATCTTTGGTTTTTGACTAAGAAAGTAACTTCCCTCCTCATCCTTCTCAATCTGGATGCCAAGATAAAAGGCTGCATCCCCCAATTCTTTAATTTCCACTTCCCTATTCAGTTGAGATACAATATCCTTATAATCCTTTTCATCCTCATAAATCAATAGTAAATCATCAACATAGACCAAAAGATACATCCATTTACCATTGCTATATCTTGTATACAAAGATGGATCTGCCTGTCCCTGCTTAAAATCCTGTTGTGTCAGCATTTGGTGAAGTTTTTCATACCAAGCTTTTGCAGCTTGTTTCAATCCATACAACCCTTTATGGAGCTTACGCACTAAATCTGGTCTCTTTTGATCTATAAAACTGGGTGGCTGTTTCATAAATATTTGCTCTGTTATTTCTCCATGCAAAAAGGCAGTTTTTACATCCAAATGCCTAATACAATCTTTTAGATGCAGCGACACTCAAAAGCATCCGTATAGTTGTATATTTCACAACAGGTGCAAAAGTTTGATCATAATCCTCACCATATTTCTGTGAGTAGCCTTTAGCAACTAACCTAGCCTTGTAGCATTGCACCTCCCCTTTTACAACCTGTTTAAGCTTAAAAACCCATTTACAACCTATTACCCTCTTGCCAGGAGGCAAGTGAGTTAAAGTCCATGTTCCATTCTTATGCAACGCCTCCATCTCTTCTTGAGCTGCATCTTTCCACTTCTTTGCTTCATCCATAGGCATTCTTTCAACCTGTTCCCATGATTCCGGCTCACACTCCGACACCAATCTTGCAGAATAAGTTAACCGGACAGGTGGTACACCTTTATTTTTCTCAAAGTGACCTTCTAGGTTGTTGCATGATGACTTGATCTTCCTCCAAAACATCATCTAATCCTGGCAATTCTTCCTTTACTGATGTACTGGCTTCTGGATCTAATTCCTGTATAACTTCCCCTTCTGATTCTACACTAACCATTGGGTCTAAATCCAAGCATCTAGATGTATTACTTTGATAAGCTGGAACAAGTATAAACTTCTCATCCGGTTCTGCCAGTTCATCAAAAAAGGTTTGACTTTTATCTACTTTCTCATCCTCAATAAAATGTAATACATGTCTTATTGTCACGCAACTCGTATTCAAATCCATGACACGATAACCTTTAGAGTTTTCAGAATAACCAACAAAATACCTTCTTCAGACTTAGGATCTAATTTAGAATGCTTTTCCTTCGGAATATGCGAAAGAACCTTACACCCAAACACTCTAAGATGTTCTATACTTCGTGGTTTACCATACCACAACTCATATGGGGTTTTACCATCTGCTGCTCCCTTAGTGGGCAGACGATTCTGTATATATGTAGCTGTATTTACTGCTTCTCCCCAAAATTGATATGGTAATTTTGCATCTATAAGCATACATCTTACCATATCTAACAAAGATCTATTCTTACGTTCTGCAATTCCATTCTGTTCAGGTGTATAGGCCACTGTATATCTATGTATAATTCCCTGCTCTTCTAAATAATTCTGTGTAAGGTGTGAGGAATACTCACCACCTTGATCTGTCTGCAAATTCTGAGGTTTCCTTCCAAATCTATTACTCACAACTGCCACATATTTCTTAATTGCCTCATGAGTCTCACTTTTCTCTTTAAGTAAATCATACAATATCTAGAATAGTCATCTATAAAGGTTAATAAGTACCTGTTTTTGCCTATAGATGGAACCTGAAATGGTCCACACAAATCACTATGTATTAGCTCTAATGGTCTTATAGTACGCTGCTCATGCCTTTGTGGGAAGGATGGTCGACTACCTTTCCCCTTTACACAATCTATACATCTCTCATTATGATGATCACAAGGCTTTATCTTTATACCTGTTGCCAGGTTCCTTCTTTGAAGATCCTGAATAGCATTTACATCTCGATATGCAAATCTTCTATGCCATAGGTGGAGGCATTCTTGATTACAACCTTCCTTTATATACACTACTTTCTCACAAGCCAAATCTAAAACATACACACCATCCTGCAAAAAGGCTTGCGCAATAAGCTTATCATCTTTAGTTATAGTGCATCTACCATTACGAAAATTGATGTCATGTCCTTTCTTATCCAATTGAGATACACTCAAAGTATTTCCTTGCAAGCCTGGTATGTACAGGCTTTGTACATTATGTGCTACTGTATTGACAATTTTATCATCAGCTATACATCTTAATCTTCCTTGTCCTTCACCTGTAACATCTAAAATTTGTCCACTTGCTGTAACAACCTTTCCTGTGCTCATATTCAAATTATAGAAAAACTCTTTATCTGCTGTACTATGGCTTGTAGCCCCATTGTCCACTATCCAAACCTGTTTTTACTGGGTTAGGCTGGGTTAAACTTAAAAATTTTCCTACAATTTTCTCTTCATCCTTCACTGATATTTCTCTCAACTGCATATTCCCCTCTACATTAAAATCTTTACACTGAGAAGAATTACTTTCTTCACTTAAGATTCTACTATTTACATTCCACTGGGGGTGAAATGTATCTCCTCTCCTATTATTCCTTTTTATTCTAGGAGGACAGAAATTTGAACTGGGGCATTGTCTTGCAAAATGGCCCTTACCCCCACAAGAAAAACAAACAAGTCTTTATCCTGAAATTTCCCTTGTAGTTTATAGTTAAAGCCAGTCTTCTCTTTATACTTGTAAGTGGTACAATATGTTCGTAATTCAGCTAATACTTTGTTGAATTGATTGGTTTCACATCCCAACACTATACTTGAGAAGGCACCAAACAAGTCTTCATCCAGTGATCCCAAGAAAATCCAAACACGCTGATCCTCATCCAGTTTAAAACCAGTCAATTCCATATCTCTCAAAATTTGTGTAAACTCATGAATATGCTTTTCACAATCTTGCTTAGATGTTAAATTCATACGTCCCAAAGCCTTCAACAAATAACCTTGATGTTTTCCACCTAGTTTAGCAAAAACATCAGTGAGATTTTTCATCATTTCCTTTGCTGTTTTTGCCTCCTCAATGTATGTCAGCTGTTCATCAGTAAGAGATCTCATTATAATTGATCTTGCCCTTATGTCTGCATTTTTCCATTCAACAACTGCTTCACCTCCACTACTTGGGCATTCATCATCTAAAGCGATTAAAGCTCCATGTAGTTCTAAGTCCATTCTGATTCTTGACTTCCACTTCTGGAAAGCATGAGGATTCAGTTTTTCCACAGCTTGATAAATTATGCCTCCTTGTGCCATAATTACTCAAAAAATACAAGCCTTCAAAAATGGGTAGAAAAAAAAACTAATTCAAGGAGTATATATAAAAAAGCTCACTTTACTCTTATATAAAGCACTGACCTGGGCCCATAACCTGTTGGTTCAGGCAAAAACTCTTATAATCTTCTACCCAGGCTGCTTGGAAGCCAAGGCACAAAAACTCAAATCCAAAGGTTAAGAATAAAGGCAGTTTACTTACAATCTGATGCAGAGTTATACAAACATTTCTCACATCAAGGTTCTTAAAATTAGAAGACCAGGAGCCCTAAAAAGCTGCTCCTGGATGCATGCAAGTATGCTAAAACAGAGATTAAAATACACTCTCCTGTTCTACTAAAGTCAGCAAACAAGAAGCTATATATACATAAGGAGGAATCAGCAAGGGGACACACCCTTTAAAAAGACCATTAAAGGGACCACATAGAATTTCAACATTAAAGAACCAGATACTCAACTAATAACCACTACTCAGTGTTGTCATTCCCCAACAATCTTGAGGAGTCCTTCCTGACTGCTGCAGCACCAAAGAATGCAGTGTGTATCATGTTGACACATCAGTACTGAAAAGTACTGAAAAGACACAAAAGTACTGAAAAGGCTGCATCAGTACTGAAAAGTTAGTTAGGACTGGGCCCTAAATATGGTTTACATGTTGCTATCGTAAAGCTGTACTGAACTTGCTGTAGAGTTCTTGCTGCATATTTATTGCTATACTGCCTTTCATGGCTAGTTTATCTTCTACTCTTGAGGTTACTAAGTTTTGATAGAACTGGCTGTATGTATGTGGCTGAGAACCTATCTGGCCCTTCTAAACCTTTCCCTGTTCTTTTAAGTGACTAAGCCCTTTTTCAAAATAACAAGGCTTTGGGTAATTGCCATAAAAACAGGATCACACCTGTTTGCCTTTCCTGCAAAAGAGTACTTGTGTTATAGAATATTAAGAGTTCATTTCCACAGTCTACTCCCACAAACTATCACTGTCTAGCTCAGGCCATTTGAGAGTGTCCTCAGTGGGAGGAAAACAAATCAAAACAAGTTTTCAGATATGAGTTTCTGTATACAATTGCATTAAAACTTGTCCAGTTGGTAATAACATATGCAGTGCCATTGTTCATGTGCCTCAGAACTCTATTAGCTCAGTTCTTTCAATTGGGGGTAGATGTAGTAATGTTGGACTTGGACCTGGATGGTCCAGGCTGGGCCTTGCTCAGCCACAGGATGGTACCCTGGATGGTTCAGGCTCAAATCCCTGCTCAACCACAAAGCTTTCTGAATAACCTTGGGCCAGTCATTCTCTCCACCTGACCTACCTCTCAGGGTTGTTGTGGGGCCAAAAGGAGGGAAGGAACCATGTACAACAGCTTGAGCTCCTTGGAGGAAGGATGGTATTAACAAAGTAAAAAAAAAAAAAGCTTTGTTCTTCTCAGATCACTCTGAACCTCACTATGGTAATGTAGGTATGTGGGTTTTTAAATTTTTGGTCACGTAAGTGTAATCTGCTCGTTCTACTTAATACAGTTTTATAGTTACCTAATATTGTCACAGTATAAAAATGGTGAAAGTTTTTTTCAAATAACTTGAAATCCCTCAAGTGTTAATGTGGACTGCTGAGAATATCCACATTGCACACTTGTTATGTGTGATTCTCACCAATGATTACGCAATCCACCCTGATTGTCATATGTTACAATGCTCACACTGAAAATAAAGCATGCATATTTTCAGATGGTGTATCGAACTTGGAGATAACCTTATGGTTCATCAGGATGGCTCAACAAATTCTGTCCTTGGTTGTCTTAGAGCCCAATTCTGGGCTCAATGTGCTGGCTTACCGCCGGCACACAGTGTTGCAAACGTGCCATAAGGCATGTTTGTGAGGCCTAATGCTGGGCCAGTGCCCATACTAGCCCAGCGCTGGGCTGGCGCCGGGGAGGCACCCAACCTCTGCCACTCTGCAGCCACATGGACTGCCAAGCCTGGTAAGGTAAGCGGGGGTGGGGAGGAGGTGTTCCGGGGATGGGGGAGGCAGGTGGAGAGAGGATGGGAAGGAGGCGTGCTGGAGAGGGGGGGCGGGGAGAGGACAGAGGGGAGGTGTGCCAGAGGAGGGAAGTGGGTTTGGTGGAGCTCCGCTCCACCAGATCCAGAGCGTTCATATGGGGCTTGGCGCCCTACACGAACGCTCTTCCCTGTGGGGCTACTTCCCTTCTCACGAGGTGCTGCCCGCTGCTGCCTTGGGCGTGCTGAATGCAGCGACAGCCATTTTCTGTGCCACTGCAGCCATGTGCCATGGGAGCACAAGATTGGGCTGCCCATAAGTAAATTGCTGGCAGTAAAGCAAAGGGTTTAAAACATGTGTCTTCTGTATAACCAAAAGATGTTTAGATTAATGCAGTGTTGGCGTATTAACAGCACTTTTTAAATAAATAATTGTGCACATATTTTTCTTTTCTAGATCAATGTTCACAAGTGGCCTTACTGAGAGTACTCAGAAAGAAGTTCGGATTGTTGGTGTTGAAGCAGAGTCCATGCATTTAGTACTGAATTATGCATATACCTCCAGAGTAACACTAACAGAGGCCAATGTTCAAGCTTTGTTCACTGCAGCTAGTATCTTCCAGATTCCTTCTATCCAGGACCAGTGTGCTAAATACATGATTAGTCACTTGGACCCCCAGAATTCCATTGGGGTTTTTATTTTTGCTGATCACTATGGGCATCAGGAACTTAAAGTTAGTTCACAAGACTACATTCGTAAAAAGTTCCTGAGTGTCACCAAAGAACAAGAGTTTCTCCAGCTGAGGAAAGACCAACTTGTAAGCATACTGGACAGCAACGATTTGAATGTTGACAAGGAAGAGCATGTCTATGAAAGCATTATAAGATGGTTTGAACATGAGCCTGACAAAAGAGAAACCCACTTGCCTGAAATCTTTGCCAAATGCATCCGCATGCCCCTATTGGATGAAACATTCATAGAGAAAATCCCTCCCATGTTTGCACAGGCTATAGCCAAAAACTGTGTACAGAAAGGACAAAGTAGTGCCAATGGCTATACCCAGCGGCTTGGAATGACTGCTTCAGAAATGATCATCTGCTTCGATGCTGCCCACAAACACTCAGGAAAGAAGCAAACAGTGCCTTGTTTAGATTCTGCTACAGGAAGAGTGTTCAAACTATGCAAACCGCCCAATGATTTGCGGGAAGTTGGGATTCTTGTCTCGCCTGACAATGACATTTATATTGCTGGAGGGTACAGACCGAGCAGCAGTGAGGTCTCCATAGACCACAGAGCGGAAAGTGACTTTTGGATGTATGATCATTCAGGCAATAAATGGATTCCTAAAGCGCCACTGCTTCGTGCCAGGATAGGCTGCAAAGTGGTTCATTGTTGTGGTAAATTGTACGCAATAGGTGGTCGAGTTTACGAAGGAGATGGGCGCAACTCGTTGAAATCTGTGGAGTGCTATGATGGCAGAGAGAACTGCTGGACAGCTGTCTGTCCAATGCCTGTAGCAATGGAATTTCATAATGCTGTGGAATATAAAGACAATATCTATGTTTTACAGGGTAAGGTGCCTGTGTGTTTTGGGGGGCGGGGTGGAATGGTCTTGTAGTAGTAAATAACTGAATGAGTGCACGCTACGTCAGAATAACTTGAGAGTTATGGCTTACATAACATAAGGGTTCTGTTCATGTCCTGCATTGCAGGCATAATTGTGTGTGCATTTTTAATTGTGGTGATGTGATTTCTATTGAGTTGTCTGAAGCATTAAACTATGTAAACCGAAGCAGGCACTATTGGTTTGGAGTTACACCATCATAACCTATCAGTGGTAAAGTAGAACAGTTTGTAGGTGGTGTAGAGGCTGGGGAGATCAAC
Source organism: Tiliqua scincoides (assembly GCF_035046505.1). NCBI lineage: Eukaryota > Metazoa > Chordata > Lepidosauria > Squamata > Scincidae > Tiliqua > Tiliqua scincoides. Next base: position 239,715,936 of record NC_089822.1, on the reverse strand, counting down.
TAGTGATCTGGTAGGAGAATGTAGCATGGTTACTCTTTCAGTGATTGTGTTGGAGTGCAACACAGTCATTGTTGTGAAGCTTATGAGCAGGAGCATTGGCTAGACCTCACATATTCTAGATTCAATCTCTGGCATTTCCAGTTGTGAGTATTTTAGAAGTGTAGTGAAAGTCTGAGACCTAGAAGTAATTGCCTACTTGCAGTAGGCAGTCCAGAGTAAAACCATTGATCTTACCCAAAATGAGACAGCTTCATATGTTTTTTCAATTTCTTAACAGCTCCTTATGCAGCACTTCTGTTCACAAATGACTTGGAGTTCAATCCTGACTACCCAGCACTCATGCAGCCATGCCAACAGGGCATATGTTGCATCCTGCGGTTGGGGGGCACCCATGGAGGTCTCCTCCAAGGTGAGGGAACTTCCCTTTAGTTTCCTTGAACCTATGGCAGCTCTAGAGCTGGCAGGAGTCGAAGGGGAATAAGGGAGACAAAATGGGCAAAGGGAAGGGAGTAGGATCCAGGTATGTACAGGTGTCGTCAGGATCCACGTACTGTGTGACTTTTGTGCTGATGTCTCTGAAGTGGCCCTCCCGCCCAGAATATGAAAACTTTTATGAAAACTGAACTGTGCCCCACTCTCATAGGGTAGCCCATAGGATTGGGCTTTTCTTTTGTTCTGCTTCTTTCCTGAACACTTGTGGTGTATATCAGCGTTTCTGAAACGTTGAGGGAGCTTTACTTCCTCAGTAAGTTCTTGCAGGGGAGGGAGTAGGGCAGTGATGTGATCCCCAGGATTGCATCACTAGGAGGGGTGAGGGGGGGTGCTTCGGATTTAGTGTGAACAATGTAGGGCTGGAGGAGGTGCAGTGCTCAGCAGTGCTCCTCAGCTCTTGGAATCTTCAGTAAAAGTGGGCACAAAGCACTTCTGTTTTGCAGGAGGTGCTTTGTGCCTGCTTTTATTGCAAATTCCATGAGTCGGAGAGCGCTGCACAGGGCTCCCCACACCTCCTGCTGCAGCTGTACATTGTTCACAGTAAGTCCAAAGCACCACCCTTTGCCCCCCTTAGCTACTCGATCCTGGGGATTGCATTGCTGCCTCCCTCCCCTTCCCCTGCCCCTTAAAGGGACAGGGGAAGCGTTACACAAACTGGTGGATCGTGACCCACCAATTTGAGAACCACTGGTGTATATGTCATCAAGTTAATAAACAAGGGGAGACATATAATAATGGGTTCTTTTACCAGCCATCTCTTGGATCTCTCTAGGATGAAGAAACCCTGAATCCATGGTGGTTCAGCCTCGCTCAAGCCATAGAATATCTGGCTTGTGTGGAGTTGTTCCAGTTTCAAATCCCTTTTATAGAGATGACTGTTGGAGTGGCTTATTGACTGCTGTTGAAGCAATCCCTGTTAATATAGGAAATCTCTAGTGGGTGGGTTTGCTCTGGAAAAGAGTGGAGAAGATAATTTAAAGTACAGGGAGGAATACAAGAGTGCGGGAAACAGTGGTGATAATGAATAGAGTGATGATGAGATGCGCTTGCAATAATTTCTCTAAACAGAAGCACATTGTGCATTCGGGGTTTCTACTTGTTCTGTCCTGCTATATTGTGCTGTTGCAGAGAGAATACAGAGCAGGACAATATGAAAACAATCAACATTGTGGCTCCTTGGGACTGGAAATAAAGTACAGATGTTTGACTTCCAGTAATGGAAAATGAAGGCTGGTTAAGTGCCATGTCTGTTCTACTCTGAAATAGTGATTCTGTAGTTTTTTACTTCATTATTGAGGTGAAAATACTAAGAATTCTTGATCAGTTGTGTTTATGCTAAACCTTGGACTGAATACTGGGGTTGCTTCTTGGCACTGGGCAAATAGATTCCCTCACTTCTGCCTCTTGTTCTGAGTTGTGATTGCATCATACCTATACATGTAAGATACACTTGGCAAGTTAGCGACATGTGTTGCAGTGAACAATGAGGTTGAGAGGCAACAGGGAGGCATGTTGCTGCGTGTTTGCAGAGCACATCTCTCCAACATTAATATGGATTTGCTGAAAATATTTCTGCTGCATAGTATGAGGTAACCTTGTGTCTCTGAGGACTCGTATTGTAAATGTAAAGACATTTTTCTGGCCTTGAATGCTGTACTTTAATGCTGTTCTTGGTATACAGTAGGCCAGTGGTTTTCAAACTGGGGCATCGCGACGCCCCAGCCTGAGAGCCCTGGGCAATTCTCCCTTAAGGGGCAGGGAGAAGGGGAAGGCAGAGATGCGATGCCCAGCATCATGCCTCTTATCAGGGCGCAGGGGCACGCTGCCACTAACCGCTACCTGCAGCAGACACCCAGGGATCTGGGGAGCCTAGCACCAGCCTTAGCAGGGCTCCCCACGCAGTGCAGAGCCCTCCAGAAGGTGATCGCAACCACTTCCTGTTTCTCGATTGCAAAACTGGAAGTGGTTGCGATTGCCTTCTGGGGGGCTCTGCTCTGCGTGGGGAGCCCTGCTGAGGCTGAAGCTGGGCTCCCCAGATCCCTGGGTGTATGCTGCAGGCGGCGTTGAGTGGCAGCACGCCCCTGTGCTCTGATCAGAGGCATGATGCTGGGCATTGTCTCTGCCTTCCCCCTGTCCCTGCTGCCTGCAGCAAAGACTTAGTGGCTCTCAAGCTCTCCCTGAGAGTTTGAAAACCACTGCACTAGGCAGTGACAGGTATTTAAGGCAGGTGGATATGGAGGGGACCAGTAGCTCACCCGTTGCTATGATAAAACCTGAGGATGCAGAACTCTGTGAATTGCATTATGATTAGAACTAAATCATGCATAAATAAAATTATTAAGGTCACTGTCGCTTTCATTGCCTCCCCATCCCGTATATCCAGTATTTGAATTTAGACAGGCAGATCTGTATCTGCCAGGACTCTGCTGCAAAGTGTGTCAAATAGTGGCGTAGAATGGGTCACTGAGCATAAAAAAGTAACTTTCCTACCAAGTAAATACGTTTTGGGAATGGGACAGGGAAGCAAGTTTAACATTCCACTGTTTTAAAAGAGAACTGTAATCTGACTCCTAAGAAGAAAATTATTATTCAGTCTTTGTTCCTTTTGCTGCCCCCCCCCCCATTTGTTTATGCTCAAATAACTTCTTCAGGCATTAAATTAACAGCTAAGCAACAGTGGGAAGTTAACAGTGAAGAATTCATTGTAATCACAAATATTCCACGGGATCTCTAGCACTGGCAGTAAAGTCTTGTTTGTGCAAAGCAGGAGGCCTCTGGTGGGAAGGTACTGGCTGGAGGCTGATAGCCCTGTATTAATCGTTGACGGGGCTAGACTTCTTGTGGAGAAATGCTGGAAAAATAGAGGCTCTAGGTCAACACCTGCTGGCCTGGGATGCAATTTGTACTCTCCCCTGACAAGTAGGGAAGCAGTGGTTTGCAAGCCTCAGTACTAAGTGATGCTACAGAGGAGCACAAAATAAAAAATGTAGAACCTTGCTGTTGGCATCCAAATGTCTTTGGAGCATTTTAGTTTGTCTTCTAAATACACTGGCCTTGCTCAGACCAAAGGCATGCTAATGTTTGACAGCAAATCTTAGGCTGCAATCTTGTACACACTTACTTGGGAGTAAGTCTCATTGAACTTGATGGAACTTCCTTCTGAATATTCTTGCCAGGATTGTTTTTGTAGAACTGTTTTTTTTATTTTAGAGATGGGTGTTCTTCCAGGAGCCTCACTTGTGTCTGTTGCATACTAATATAACTTAGAATTCTAATATATGGAGAACTTCTGGTGCTAGTGTACAAACTGCTCTCTTGTGTGTGTTTTCAGCTTCTGTACAGTAAAGTAATAGCATGCTGGCTGTGGACAGCTACCTGTATTGGATGAAACTGGTAGCTATGAACAATAAAGAATGCTCGGTAGAATTTAAATTGTCTGTGCAGGATTGCCACTTAAATTATATAAATTTATCTCTCAAAATGGAGAAAATGAACTTGAACCAACATCTTTAATATAAGAGAAAAATACTCTGTTTGCTCTGGATTAGTCATTTAAATCTGACTCAAAGTTCTTCTTACAATTCAAAGATTATTATTCTTTTATCACTGAACAAAGAGTTCAGGAGCAAATTTCCAACATGGTGGTGTCACTAGTACTTGTTTTCAATTTCTGTATCCCAGAAACCATTTTTAATCATCACAGAGGCTTAGTATTTCCTGAAGCTGTTTCACTTAACTAGTTTTGGAGCTTATTTGTTTTGTTGCAAATTTATACCCCGCTTTATCTCCCTCACAGCATTCCAAGAGGCTTCCAAGTATGATAAAAAATATATGCATTATAAAATTTTCTTAAAATATATTAAATTCCTAAAATCCAATGAGCAACGTTATCTCATTAAGAGCCAAGAGCAATAAAAAAATAGGGATAAAACCAGCAGAAGACAATTAAAAATATACCATAATACTAATCAGCATTAAAAAAACCCTGAGTTTTTTACTAAAACTCTAAAAAGACTAGAGTAAATGGTCATGTTTTTAGCTTAAACCCCTGTGGTTTCTTAGTCTAATATATAGGAAAATATAGTTGGTGAAGCAGTCCATCTGAGAGTTCTAGCACATGCGAAGCTCTCAATTTAGAATAGAGCTGCAAATGATTTGAAAACTGCTGTGACGTGCTAAATTCCGAGTGGGCCATCCTGGAGTACAACAGTAACGGCATAGTAATAGTCATGAAAAGATCATGTATTCACCTTATCCTATTGCCAAACTGAAAGAAATGTTTTCACAATATTGATCCTACTAGTGATTATTTAAGTCCTCTCTGTTGCTGGAACACTTGATTGTGAAAACCAGCTCGGATTTCTAGGTGCATGTTCTGTGCTATAGAATTACAGGAATAGATATCCAAGGGCTTCAGTTATGTTTCACTGGTATATTAAAATGAGCAAAGCTGGTGCCCTTGACTTAGTATTTGGGGATATGGCTTAAAGGTGCAGTTACTATGGAATAGTCTTGCTACAAATCAGCCTGCTGGACATGAGGCTCTACTGTAATACTGTTAGGGAAATGTCTGTTGGGAAGGCAGGAGATCCAATCTCTTATTTAAAATGTGATCAACCTCTTCCTATGGCAAATTTCATAAATGCTTATATTTTGGTATCTTTTTTCTATCTTTAGGAGAATTTTTTCTCTGCTATGATCCTCGAAAAGATTACTGGGGTTTCTTAACTCCCATGACTGTGCCTAGGATCCAGGGTTTAGCAGCTGTCTACAACAACTCCATCTACTATATTGCTGGAACCTGTGGAAACCATCAGCGTATGTTTACCATAGAGGCCTATGATATTGAATTGAACAAGTGGACTCGAAAGAGAGACTTCCCATGCGATCAGTCCATTAATCCATACATTAAACTTGTTGTCCTCAAAAATAAGCTTCATCTGTTTGTTCGAGCTACTCAAGTCACTGTTGAGGAACATGTCTTCAGAACCAGCAGGAAGAATTCTCTCTATCAGTACGATGAAGTTAATGACCAGTGGCAGAAAGTGTATGAGACCCCAGATAAGCTCTGGGATCTAGGACGTCATTTTGAATGTGCTGTTGCTAAATTGTATCCACAGTGTCTTCAGAAAGTTATTTGATTCTTCTCCCCCTCCCTTTCATTTGTAAAAGGCCTTAGAGACTTTAGTATTTAATGCTAGCAGAAAGATCTGTTTTTAAAAAAGAAAAAACCAATCCAGTTCTGTCAGTATTTAATGTGAGTTGAAATGGATGACTTTTTTTTACATGGGGATGGGTGCTCTTTAAAGGTTGCAGTGGGGGTTTAGTGGTTTTGTTTCCTAATGGATGTTTTCCTGCGGAGTAAGGAGTGGGTTACAAAGTGCAATTATCAGCATTTTCTCTGCTAGGCATTTGATCATGTTCTATCTAGAGCGATAGTTTGACTAAAAGCAAGAGTAGATGTTCTGGGGTAACTATGCACTACAGTGAAAGCAAATCTAACATGAATAGCACAGGTGAAGAGAGCAAATTTGAAGTGACTTATTTAAAATACGGGTAAAATCTGAGGCAATATCACTAGTTTGGAATCTTGGATTCAGTGACACTAGATGAATATCTGGTTCTTATACCTCTTTCATATGTATAAAGGTACTAAAACATTTGTTGTGTTTATACATTGCGGTAACTATGTGCAGAAATATCAAAATTGGCGGCAGAACAGGAACAACCATTTGAAAAAGAGAAGGGGGGCTCAAACTTTTGAAAAAATGACAGGGGGCTGCTTCCCCTTTCTTCTGTGGGCTTAGATTTATAGTGTGTGGTTTATCTGTCCTTGAATCTTCCAATGTGTAAAAGGTAGCCATTTTCTGCCAATTAAATGTATAGCTTCAGAAACAGTTGAGCTTGTTGGTCACTCCATAAAGGGCTTAAACCCAATGGTGCTAGTACATTTGTAATACTTGTAAGTCTAAAATGGGTCACTGGGACTGTTAACTTAAAGCAGTCAATTAGTATTAATATATCTAGTCTTAAGCCTATATCTTCTGCTTTTGTGTGTGTGAATCTCCATTCTTACCTTCCTGTATGGAGCTATTTCTTAGGTAGATTAGGGATAGGCCAGATAAGTCTTAATGGCTGTTAGTTTTGGGAAAGTTGTTCCATCTCTTAGGTTATGCGCTAAATGCACTTTTTTGTGTCCATCCCCCGATAACATGATGTAGCTTGAGGTACTCCTAGCCAAAACAGGCTAGCTGAGGTGGTTGGCTGTTGAGCATAATATTAGGTCATCTTGCAGCTGGGTTGTCTTGCAATATTTATCACCTTGTGTTCCTCCTTGGTATTTGTTTTGACTTGCAACTGGTGAATTCTCATGGAAAAATTTTTGCCAGAATTGGCCTAATGTGGAAATACAGGCTATTGCTGGTACTCTTGGATACTTCTGTCTGTTGTCTGTCCTCCTGCTCTCCAGTTCTTCATGGAGTAATGTGAAAGTTTGCACTCCTGAGCTTTCTTTCTGATCCAGTAATAGCAATTTTTGGAAGTTTGCAGTTGATAAAAATATTTGGAACCAAGTAAGAGTTCAGTATATTGCAACACTTTATGACTTGATGTTTGAAATGATTAAGGTTTTACACAGAAGTATAACATGGTAGATATACAAACACAAGGGTTGATGGTAGATCTTCTACTAGTGATTCTTTGTGAGAGACAACAGATTAAAGAGACAATTGCTCAAGAATGAAGCATGTCCTGCTGCCATCCTAGTTTGTACACTCCTTAAAGTACACTCCTTACAGTAATGCTTTAAAAGATGAATTGGCGTTATATGCAAGGGTGGTCGCTATTTTGACTTGAGTCGGTCTAACTTCAGTTTTAAGAGTTTAAATTTTGAACATTTTGAAATTCCTGGTTACATTTTCATTAATGTGAACTCGCTGGGGGGGGGGGGAGAGAGTGTGTGTGTGTGTGTGTGATCTTGCACAATATATTGAGAACACAACTGTGAAACTAAAAGGATAATAAAAGCCTCTTTCTATTACATACCTCATCTTCCAGAGATTCAGCAAACAGCTTTTTGTCTTTGGGTTCCTCCAGATACCATGCTGAAATTTCAGTAGTCCTGGATGTTAAGACAAAACACCCTTTAACATCTGTCATGACGCTTGCAGAGTGGTTGAATTTCTCCTTTTTTTTTAATCTGAAGAACATTCAGATACCAAGCTAGTAGGGTATGTGCTAGGGAGCTGCAGTTTGGATAACACTTACCTGTACTTTGTGTTCATAAAAAGCCATGACCTCACATTTAATTCTTGTCTCAAATTCTCAACTTGGGAGTAGTGACCCTGCAAACCTGCAGTTGATGCACATACAAGTCTGTCATCCTGCAGCTGATCCTCTGTGCAGCCAACTGGCTATGTGAATGACTGCTGAAGTATGTCTGCATGGCTCAACCCAATTTCCTTTCTGCATCCTGTATCCACGTGATTAAGTAGCAACAATGCAAAAACAATGAAGGGGAATGAAATGCTCTTTGGATACCATGAGATGAATCTGAGGGCTGAAATAGTAAGGTGTAGTTTGTCCCGCATGGTGAGAAGGTGACTCCTACCTTTTTAGATGTGTGTTATAGAACTTCTTTAAGGCTTTGATGCCAAGACTGACACATAGTTGCCAAGACTGAATTTTTAAATATAATAGTTTCTGTGGTCCACAGGTATATTGTCCAGATGCTTTCATGTATTTAAGTTTATTTCTTACTCCTTAGTTGGCTATATTTGCGCTGTTGTAAGCCTCTTAGCTGCAAGCTTTCTGAAGCACCCTCCCTTACAATGTTGTGTTATAGGATTTTTGTTTTGCAAAACATGTTATGTACCTTTCAGAAACTCCAGTTGAAACATTTTACAAGACATATTGCTGCTTTTTGACAATCTTCTCTATTTATTTAGTGGAAATGTCAATCTGACTTGAAATTTTAAGAAGTTAGCTTGAGTTAGCAAATGACCCTGTCATGTGATGTATAGAAGTACAATTTGCTGTAGTTATTCTGCAGTTGGTGTGTTCTTAACTTTTACTCCTTAAAAAAAATCTGCACTAAATACAAAAATCTTTTTGTCTAAGCATTCACACTGGGGGGGAGGGTTTGACTGTAGCGTGCTTGAAAGCTAAATGTTGAAGTTTTGACATGGGGGGGAATACACTGAGTCTTATGCATGAATAATTAACTATTTAAGCAGTAATATTAACCAAGAATCTTTAGTTGTTTACAAGCTTTTAAATTATCCTGTGAGAATTTGTCGGTGTAAACTTCTGTTTAAGAATCAGACTCTCCCCCCAAAAAGCAAGCCTGCACACAGATGACACAAACCAGCACTTGAGTTACCATAACTGTGCTAACCAATGCAGGGCTATGTTTCTGATTTTTTTTTGGTCCATCCTCTTTCTCCTGTCCTCTTTATTTACCTTGTATTGTTGAGATCTCTTTATTTTGACACAGGTGTCTTGAGGGGAAAATGCTGGAAAAGGCTCCCAGTTTTAATTCCAGACCTTGCTGATTTAAAGACATAATCCACCAAGCGCTGCTTTTGCATATTGTCCACAGCATTGCAACAAGCCCTGCCAAAATCGGCATTATGCAGTGGCAGTACCTTATGGTTACTCCCCGTATCTGCTGGCTCTGGTATATGTGCAATGTGCATGGTTTACGTGATATCAGAATTCCCGGTGTTCTGAAATATGTTTAGAAATGGCGTCAGATGTTCAGCGCTCAGGTATGTTAGTAAGATGTACTGTAGTCCTCTGAGGGCAAATGTGTGGTTTTGCCATAATTGCACAATTTTGCATTTTTACTTAATGTCATGTTAACTTTCTTATAATAAACCTGTTCAAATAATGCTGGCTCCATAGTTCTGTCATGTTCTAAGTTTAGCCGCCGCCACCTTTATGAATTTTATGCCATAAAGCAGTCGGTGGCAGCTGTAAAATGTGCTCTGCCAGCACAGGAATTTGTGCTCTGCTGGAGCACCAGTGGGAACTCTGAAGCCTTCCTGCATGCCCTGGGAGCATGTGCAGAAGATACTGATGACAGGTAAGGGGGTGGGGCGCATAATGTGGTGGGGGGAGGATGGGCAGATCAGGTCCATGATATGGGGATGGGTTCAGTAGCAGGTGCTGCATCCTACATCCAATCCTGTGGTACAAGTTCGCATGTGCCAGCATTTTTGCTAGTATAGGTCTGAGTAGAACTCCCTGCGCTGCAGCAACTTACCCCCAGATAAAGGAATGATTGTTCCCTTACCCAGAGGTGACTTCCGAATGCTAACAAGGATTGGGCTTTTATTCTGACTTCACCTTGCCTGCGCAAGAACATATTGAATCAAGTGCATGCATAATGTATACTTGGGGCAAATGATTAAAGGGTCAGTGATGCTCCATTGTTGCCGTTTTGTAGTGGGCAAGTACATCACAGAAGGCAGTTGTTCATAAATAAAGCATCTCCATCTTTCTAGGCATTGTTTGACGTTTTAAAAATGGAGGCATTGCTCACAGATTTGTGGTGCAATATACGTGATACAAAAGGAGAAAGGGGCAGGGAGGAAAGAAAACAAGCTAGCGGAGGTACAAAATTTTAAAAGTTATAGTGCCACCTGAATGAGTTAATAAGTGCATCTTTGGTTCCATCATCTCAAACGGCAGCTAGGCTCAGGCAGTGCCCAAGCATGACAAGCAGAGATTCTACGTCTGAACTGCAGCCAGTTGCTTCTTGTAGTTGCAGAAGTCAAAGGACCACTCTCTGAATCTGACAATACACCTGACAGAAAAGTGTGCTGTATTTTTCTTTTTTGCAAGTACCTTGACAGCAAAACTGCATCTTGCAAAGTACCTTGGAAATAGTTCCACCCAAATCTGTTGAGAAAATTCCCTAGGGTGAGATGGAATGTTCATATATAAATATACATTAAACTAGGTAGACATCTAGGCTAATTCCTGGTCAACAGGCACCCCCTGCAGGGCCTATACCGAAACCCCTGCAGGGAAATGTTTTAAATCCCTCGATGCCTTTTGCATCTAATGTAAATAGTATGGAAATGTCTCTATTAAGATAGTTTTGTGGAAAAAAAAAAAACTAAGAGAAAAGAAATGGGTCTTTTACATAAGTGCATTACCTGCTATAGCTCACAAAATAATCACAATGAATCAGAGATTAAATCATTCTGTGAATTGAATTCTGTTTTATACTATAAGTTTAAAAGTAGATCAGTTGGCTCGGTCATGTCGTGAGAATGGATGATGGCCGGATCCCAAAGGATCTTCTCTATGGAGAACTCGTGCAAGGAAAGCGCCCTACAGGTAGACCACAGCTGCAAGGACATCTGCAAGAGGGATCTGAAGGCCTTAGGAGTGGACCTCAACAAGTGGGAAACCCTGGCCTCTGAGCGGCCCACTTGGAGGCAGGCTGTGCAACATGGCCTTTCCCAGTTTGAAGAGACACTTGGCCAACAGTCTGAGCCTAAGAGGCAAAGAAGGAAGGCCCATAGCCAGGGAGACAGACCAGGGACAGACTGCACTTGCTCCCAGTGTGGAAGGGATTGTCACTCCCGAATTGGCCTTTTCAGCCACACTAGACGCTGTTCCAGAACCACCTTTCAGAGCGCGATACCATAGTCTTTCGAGACTGAAGATTGCCAACTAGATCAGAGGTATGCAGACTTCAGATTCTTTTTTTGAATAGGTGAAGAGCTTGCATTTATCTCTTGAATTTTGTTTTGATAGTTTAGTCCGTTTCTACTGAACATTGCATATACACAATGGGGATCAAATGTGTACGCCTATGGGCTGGGCAGAAATGGGCAGTTTTCTGTGAAGGTCATTTTGAATTGTATTTATATCTTTCAGGGTGTCAGCTTTCCCTTCCAGTTTTGTGTCATCTATGTCTTTAATAAAGATTCCCTTCATAGCTTCCTCTTAAGTCAGTGTTTCTCAAACTGTGGGTTGCAAGCTAATTTCAGGTGGGTCCCCATTCATTTCAGTTTTTTTTTTAAATATACTAAACTTGATGCTACCATAGTGCATGACTGCATTTGGGGACGTGTTACAGACGAGTACTTTTAACAAGCTACTTTGTTCTTTTAACAATGATTGTCAATGGGACTTACTCCTGGGTAAGTGTGGATAGGATTGCAGGATGAAGGAAGAACAGATTGCTAAAAAAAGAATTGTGACATGAAGTGTTTTCCTCCACCACATCCACTCTGCAAACTCATCATTACCAACATCCAAGATTTAAACTTTGCAGACTAAAGGTCATGTAAATAATGAATTCTTAAACTTGAAGGCACTGGATGCTGTTGTAGCTGAGGGAGCCCTTTCACACTCTTTCCTATTAAAAAAAACTTTTACACTTCTTGTTATAACACAAATGCCTTCATTGTTCTTTGGTGCAATTATATTGCCTTGTTGCACGGGCTGTTTATACCTGTTAGGTATAATTACAGTCAGGCCTAAAATATATACATAATTGTAAATATGGTGTGAATGTCATTTGTGATTTCTGATCTCACATAAACCTACAGTCTAATATTTGAGAAAAGGGAGGAAGGAGGAGCCGACCTCTTCCTTCCTCCCTTTTCTCGAATTTTAGACTGTAGGTTTATGTGAGATCAGAAATCACAAATGACATTCACACCATATAATGGGGGAAGAGTCTATGTTCGGTTCAGTTCCATGTAGTTTTCAGTCTATGTTCGGTTCAGTAAAAGCAATATTATGGGGGTATAGAATTCTGGGAGACTGGTTATCAGGAGGGGCACTCTTTTGATATCAGTGCCTCCCTCCTGCCTTCCAGAACTGACCCATTCCAAGTTCTGAATGATACTTTATTGCAGGGGTTTTCAAACTCGCTTGGATTTTCAGCCCTAAGATAAGTCTTTACAGGGGCAGGGAAAATGGCAGTGATGCAATCCCCGGGATGGGGTGCGGCATGCCCTTCAGAGTAGTCTGCAGGGCTCTGCGGTTGGTAGAAAGCGAAAATAGCGATTCTATGCCTCCGACTCCCCTCCCGCCGAGGAGTATCCTGAGTGCATTTGGATATGGGCCGGTTGCCCGGAGAAGGGGTCCCCCAGGGGATTGTTTCCCTCCTCTCCAGGATGACATCCTCCAGCCCCGAGACTTCCCACCCGGGCAGCTGAGGGCCTGAGGTTGGGACAAAGCCTGATTGTCCCCAGAAGTCTCCCCACGGTCCTTCTCTCCTGCTTCAGCTTCTCCAGGTTGCCCACCAAGGCTTCAAGGGAGTGGACACGTTCCCTGAGTCCCTGGAGCTCCTTGCACTGAGGACACACCCATGACATGCCCCAGAGGCATATAGTTATGCATGTTGCACTTGATGCAAAACACTGGATAGCCCTCGCCCTGCTGCTGGCTGTCTGACTGCATAGTTTTGTTTGTTTGTTTAGGGGTACTTAAAAACCCTTCACTGGTTTGCTGCCCTCTTCTCAAGGGAGGAGAAGGGCAGTGTCTGGGGCCCTGGCTTCCTCGCCCTGCAGCTGAACTTGCCCAGATGCTAAACACATTACCTGGCCTTACCTGGCGCTTTGTTCCTGAGGCACTTGGTTTCCCAGTGGCCATGTGCGCCACTTTTTTTTGTTGGTTACTGAATGAATGGGTGACCTATACTGTTCTATAATGAAATAAAGTTAATGAGACTAGTAACAGACTTTTTTTTTTCTTGTTCTGGCTGCTTTCAACCTAAGAGCTAAAAAAATTAGAGGGGACCCCACAAAAGTGTTTCCAATTGGTCCCCACAGCTCCTAAGACAGGCCAGAGCCTCTCTGTGTTTGCCTGTTGTGCCCGGTCCTCCACTTCTCATGCTGTCTCAGGCTGCAGTCCTGTGCACATTTTCCTGGGAGCAAGCCCCATAGACTATAATGCCTAGGATTGGGTTCTCTTAGACTTACAAAGCTATCCACATTTACCTGGGAGCAAGCCCCATTGACTATATTGGGACTTACTTCTGAGTAGACATGCATAGGGTTGGGTGTCTCTCAAGACAGCAGCCTGTTCTCTTCTCCCCCCCCCCCCCCATTGGCAAGAACTGCAATTAGCCAGCTGGAGCTGTTAGGGGACACACACACACACACACACACACACACACACACACACACACACACTTAAACATAGTAGGACCAACTAAAAAGTCAAAGCATGAGCAAACATTCCTTTACAGTTCACTCTCACATTGGATGTTAAGCATCCTCCAAAAAGGGGGGTGGATGGGGAAAAAATAAAGTGGTGAAACTGCGGGGGGGGGGGGGAGACATGCCAAGGATTGGGTTCTCTTAGACTGCAATACTATCCACATTTACCTGCAAAGGGGGGGGGGGAAGGAGGGCAGCTCTTGAAGTGCTCCTCTGTTCCTTTTACATGATGAGAGAATGCCAGCCTTTTCTACCTTAGGGGACCCAAGCCTATCCAATTTTCCAGCAATTGTACCAATGGGACATGCACTGCATCCTGTGGTGGAGGGGCAGTCATTGAGGCCTCCTCAAGGTACGGGAACTTGTGTTCCTTTACCTTGAGGCTGCATTACAGCATCACTGGTGCTGTAAAGTTGGATAGGATTGGACTCTTAATTAGATTAGCTGGTCCTTGGTGCAAAGAACAGCCACTTTTGTAGAATGTCCCTGTTAACGGCATAGGAGACCGGTGGCTTTCCACATTAAGTGTGGTATGGGCTTGCTGAAGAGGCAGAAATGATCCTGTTTGGAAGTGTTTGTAACTGATTAGCCACACCTTTGTTTTGAGTCTGACTGAAATATGATATGAGTGCAGGGTCATTTTCTGGACATATTCACAGGGGAGAGATCTGTGTTGATGTCAAATGCAAAACTAGAAATATAGGGAGCTGAACCCCAGAAAAAAGGTGGTGTTTTATGACTGGCTTGTAGGATTGGATGCCCCGGTTATAGTCCCTGAAAAATATCCTATGCAAATGTGCCATTCTGAGCGTTAGGAATTTCATATTATAATGATGATAAATGGTATGTCCAATTCTATGGACCCAAACACCTTTAACTTTAACTTGTACGTAAATTTAAGGGCACTTGCTGGAATGGGGAGCAAAGTTGGGAGAAAAGGGAGTGCCCACTGGCTGGGGCATTCAACATAGCAGTCAGACTGGGAGCCCAGGTCTACCCACACAGCAGATCTCAGCTGCAGGTTCAACTGGGAGCCCTGGTCTACCTAGCAGATAAGGGCTCCAAATCCAGGCCGGAGCCCAGGTCTATTTGCTTGGTTGACCTGGGCTCTGGAGTTAAGATAGTGCTCATGCCCCCCCCCAAACACAAACCCTGGATCCGCCCCTGTCCGGAAGCAGATACAAATGTGTCCAATTCCAATGCCCGTTTGCTGCATTAAATCGACCCAATCCAGACAACTTTCTAAAAAACAAGGAGTATAATTGGCTGGATGCAATTACCTCAAGCCTTTCCCTGTTGGCCATACACTATCTCTTCCTCTCCCCCCTGCATGGCACCGGTGCTGCCTTCTGTTCATGAGGAGGCCGCTATCTCCTCCTCCCACAATCACTCCACCCCTGCCTGCCCTCTCATAGCCGCCCTAAACCCCATCCCACCCTGGTACAGTGGCCCAGAATTTTCAGAGTTGTGGATAACTCTCAGAGTTTGCAGACAAGCAAATTTGCATATAAAGAGAACTGACTGTACATTGACACCTCCTTGTTCCTCCCATGTCACACTTTCATCTGTTTTGGCTTCTCCACTGTTTGCACCAGGGTCTGAGTTATGTCTGGATAACATCGGTGCAGTGTTTTTCTGATGTGGCGCCAGCATCCATGTCTTGCCTGATGGTGGCGGTGAGTGGCTTCTATGCTTGCAGGGTGATCATTGGGCTGTGGTAAGTGGAGATACATTAGCATATCTTGTATACAGGACTGGGTCTTGAAAGATTGTGTCCATAAGAATCATTGGCTTAATTTTTGCCCATCAACCAGCTGTTGACAATACAGAGCAGGACCAGAAAGAGAACACCATGGCAAAAAGTGTGAGCACAAAGTTTAGCTGTAGCCGACCTCTCCTTTATTGCTTTGGGAATAATATTTGCTCAAGGCCAGTTGTTAATTGGGGCAATTGCATTATATATTCTGGAAACTGTATATAAACATGCAAGGAAAATCTAAATGTATTTTGATTCATGAATCCCTAGATGCCCTTGGCTTGCCTTTTTCTGTGGACACAACCCTTGCCATTCGTTTAATTTTTTATCTTGAGAGGCGAGACCCAGCCTTGCTCCTAAGCTGAAAAGAAGGTGAATTTTTTTTTTTGGCCCATGTCCTTATTTTAATGATTTGAGAAAATGGTAAGAATGCTAGTGATGCAATAGCCCCCTGCCGCTTCTGGATCAAATCTGAGGTCCTGGCACATGGAAACACGGACGGCCTCCAAGCCTTAGAGGAACTGTTGAATTAGTTTTTGTTTTTTTAAAAACACTTCAGAACTTCTCAGCTGTTCTTTCTGGAGATCCTCTGCTCCCTTTTTCTGGATTCCATAAGATTTTAACAGATTGTATGCGAAGGGTCGATCAGGACGCTGGAGGACTGATCACCTGCTGCTTATGCAATGGAATTAACCTTGTAAGTAGGATCATATGGAACCAAGGGAACTTTTTACGGCTTTGTCAGAAAACTGTATGATGAAGTATTCACCTTAAACTGGGGTCAGGTTTCCCAAGGAAGGAAGAAATCGAGTTCACTAGGACAATTCCCTGGAACATCATTTTAAGGTAAGACATAGCAAAATTCCTATTGACTCTAAGAGTGAAGGTGTGTGTGTGGGGGGGGGGGAGGGGCAAGATCCTACTATGTTTATCATTTGAGTTCTGAGTCTCATAGACATTCAGGACATAGCCACAGCCTTCAGACATAGCCTTCAAGGCATTACACCCTCTAAGTTCCTTTTCTCCAGCTTTGGGGGCACATATTAATGTATGGATACTGTTCTTTTTTGTCTGTAGCAGAAAGAGAGGTAGATGGAGTTCTGAAACATGAGCCCTACAGCGATGTTAGTCTACAACATATGCACAAACACAGGTTTTCTTAGCACCTGTGATTTGATCAAACAGCTCAGTGTGCCTTCTGGTCCTTAACAGCATGGATTTTTCCAGTGATGTCCTGGAAAACTGGGGGATTCAGAAATAGGAAGGTTGATGATGATTCCTTGGCACACAGCTTGCCTACCGCAAACCCTTACAATGTACAGTTGCAAAAGACTGTAGAGTATCAGTCTAGTATGCACTGTTAGACCCAAACCAGATTTGGCACGATCATCTTTATTCATATGTGCAGAATGGTGGGGTGGCCTTACTGTAAGACCACCTGGGAATACCAGGTGCTGTAGGCTTATACCATAGTCTTTCGAGACTGAAGGTTGCCAACCATAAAAGGAACATATGGGAGAACATATGAGCCTTCTCCCTCTCCTGTGTCCTTGCAGTGGGTTGCTCCAACTACTTTCCCCTGCTCCAGTACTGGACATGTTTTAGGCACTTTTCCCTGTTCCTGGCTCAATAGGTTGTAAGGATAAAATGTGTCTGGGGTTCAGCAGCTGTCTTGCATACACTTATGTTGTAGTCAGTCTCTCTCTCTTCCACCCTCCCCCCTCTCTCAAAATACATGTACAGAAAGACTGTGACCTGACCCCGTAACACTGGTAAAAGACCAGTTTAACATGTTTATTGCACTTAGTACACAAATCCTACAGCCACTGGGAGAAAGAAGTGAGAGGGCTGCAGCAATGTGTGCCTGTCGTCACTTTTGGTTCTTGTTCCATCCAGGTCCTTCTGGTGTCCTTCTGCTGCCAACTACAATTCCACCATGTCTCCTCCAGTGAACACAGACTTGGGCTATATCCCTCCTGATGGAGGATGGGGCTGGGCGATCGTCTTTGGAGCATTCATATCTTCTGGGTTTGCTTACTCGTTTCCTAAGGCTTTCACAATCTTCTACAAAGAACTGCAGGATATTTATAACATTTCCTATGGTCAGATTGCATGGATCTCTTCTATTATGTGTGCCACCACCTACGCAGGAGGTGAGTGAAAGGGAACTGTTGCTTTTATGTCAGGTGGGACTTCCATATCTCAAAACCATGTTGAAAAAAACAAAGACAAAGCACCTGTTCTTCTAGAGCAGTGCTTCTCCAACTGTGTGTCGGGACCCATTAGATGGATCGCGAACCAGTTTCAGGTGGAGCCCCCTTCATTTCAATGTGTATGTTATTTTTAATAGACTTGATGTCTATTAAATGATGTTTATTAAATGTCCACCATGACCTGTGACTGCATTTGAGGAAATGTTACAGATCTGTACTTTTAACTGGCTACTACTTGTATCCTTTTAACAATGATAATCAATGGAGCTACTCGTGGGTAAGTGTGGATAGGATTGCAGCCTTTGAGAAGTTTGGGGAATTTTTTTTAACAGATCAGCAGCAGCTTGGGAGGGTTAGGAGGTTTCTTCTTTATTTTAAACGCACTTTTAAACTTATACCTATTATGAACTTTTACTTAATTGATTTGAATTTGTTGTATGGGGGGTGTTTAAAATTTTCCGGCTTGATGATGTCACTTCTGGCCATGACATCACTTCCAGGTCAATGACATCACTTCTGGTGGTCCCCGACAGTCTGCCATTCCAAAAAGTGGGTCCTGGTGCTAAAAGGTTTGAGAACCACTGTTCTAGAAGATTCTTCAGCATTTTCTAGGTTTTCAGTGACTCTACATGTATGTCAGCTAATTAGACCTCTGGACATTTGGGGGGGGAAAGCGCAAAAAAAGTTTTGTTTCAAATGTCAAGTTTCATGTCATTAAGATTTCTATTGGTCATGAAAATTCATGATACTGCCATCATTTACTTTTGGAGGATTGATTACATTCTGCATTGGTAATATGGCAAACCATTATTTTTAAATTAAGTATATGCATCCCTCCTGCCAAATAAAACAATTTTGATAGGCCATTTTATGACTGTTTAATCAAATCTAACATCCACATTTTCTGTTGCAGCTAGACAATTTGAGCATATCTCTGCCTCAGTCAATGTTTATGCCAGTAGAATAATTGATGGATAAGACATGCTTACAGTTCTTATAACTTTACCAGACTTTTATGATAAATTGAGCTCTTCTAACCTTAACTGGTACCATTTGTGCAATTTTAAATATTAAACCAGCTGAAGGAGTGGATAAATGTTTGAAAATATAATCTTCAGTGTAAAATGTAGTTTGAAATGCAACAGAGCTGAAAAATGTCTGATGTTTTAAGCCTGTGTCAAATTGTGGTGGTGGTGGTGGTGTTCATAACTTGAAACCAGCATTTGCTTCATGTTTGATTTGTGTCTTGCAAACATTGTGTGTAACGAAGGAGTTGCTTGGTTTTTAGAAATAACCTCGGCCTTGTTATCAACATGTGGGTAAGGCAGTGGTGTCACCAGGATTTGTGTCGCTCGGTATGGGAGGCCAGCATGTTACCCCATGATGGACCTTCTCCCATGCAGTGGGCAGAACAACTCCCCAGGTGGTGGGCGTGATGATGCACCACTGCCCTGCCCCCACTGGTTTTTTGGCTATACCTTTTGATAGAATAGAGATACAAGTCCAGTCTTGTTATACACAGATTTCTTATACACGGGTTTGACTCAACACAAATGGCCCCTGCAAATGAGAAGGAATGTGCTGATCCCTGGAGAAGGGGAAAAATGCACCCCTTTAAAATCACAGTTTTAAAAACTGCTTTTTACTGTTGCAGAGAGACAGTCATACAGGTGATTAAAGGTATAACCTAAGTATCCACAGATTTTTCTATCTCAAAGCTGATGAGAAGGGCCCTTTAAATTAAAGGAAAACAGTCCTTTAATAATGCCAGAGAGGGCAGCCGGCTGACAATCCATCAGTCTTTCTCTCTGCGGGCTTCATTCCTCCCTTCCCCCTGAGCATGTGAAAGAAGGCTAAATGGCAGTGATTATCACCTTCTCCATTCTTTCCCCCTTGCTAGTCTTGTCCTTTTGCTGACTGAAACCGAAGGCTCACATTTAATGATAATGAGGGCTGGAATAGAATTGAGGAGAGTTCTGTGCTCCTCCCAAGTTCTCCAAATTGTGACAATTTGTTGCCACAACAACTAGCTGATGAGCTGGGAGAAGGCTGATGATTTGTTGCCACAACAGCTAGCTGATGAGCTGGGAGAAGGCCAATTTGTTGCCACAACAGCTAGCTGATAAGCTGAGAGAAGGCCAGGCAGAGAGCCAAGGAGGGGAAGATGACATTTTAACCTCTGTGCAGCCAAAAATTGAGCCTATGTTTGCACTCACGTTTTACTGCCACTGAACATGGAAGATTCATTAGTCTTGATATTGGGTGGATGTAAAGTAGGAGAATCTTTGGGGTCAATGGAATACAGGGAAGATGTGGTAAGACTGGTTTCAAAGGGTGGGTTTTTTGGAAGTGGCACTGGGATTGCTCTTCCCTGTTTTGGCTAGACTTCCCATTAGTTTCTTTTCCTGTGCTGTGCTATATCTCCCTGCCGAAGCAGTGATGATCAGCTACCTCTCTTGTTTCATTTTGCAGAATAAAAATGCTTTGGGTAACTCAACTTTGCTGCGAATGTCTATTTCCACAGTTCTGCTAACTCAGGCCACCCCTAACTGTGGGTGGAGCATAGAGCTATGGCAGAGCACCGCACCGGGCTCCTGGTAAAAACATAGGGATACCATCCTGCTTGTGACTAATTACAAGAAACCTGTCTGGAAGTGCCCTAAGACTGTAAATTGCAGTGATTTCTGTAAAAATCTCAATAAAACCGATTTTCCCTCTGATAACAGAGTATGAGATTGCCCTCTAAATGTTAAAGTGTAACTGATAAGAGCATGCAATCTATTGGTGTTCATAATCACTTCGTGTACTATAAAAACAAGCACCTGAGATGGTTTCTATCCCTCTACCTGAAATTCATACACAAAATATATGTGGGCTATATGTCAAGAAAGGGGAAAAAATGCTGCACAAGGACAGTGTGTGGTGTTGGACCTGACAAGGATGAAAAGGACAACCTCAAATTAAAAAATTTCCAATGACAGACCAAAAACAAGAGTATTTCTCTGCACAATGCATAATTTATGAAATCTGATGCCACAAATGCACTGCCAGTAGCACAGGGGTGCTTCAGCTTTGGCAAATAAATGCTTTTAAGATAATTAGTTTCATATAAATGCCAATGGTGGTTGCCATTTTCAAGATACTCTAGGAGGACTGCTGTGTGTGAGAATAGGTGCACGCAAATATTGTATATTTATTGCTATACAATACTGTATATTAAATAATATATTTACTTGGATGACTATAACATGGAGAGTTTTCTTGATCATGGTGTCCCTTTCCCTTTTTCCCCTTCGGAAAGTAACACTGGGTTTTGCATTTTCATTTTGAATTTGGGTCCTCAGTTTTTATAAGGCTCTGATGCAATGATAATCTCTAAACTACAGCAGGACCCCAGTATCCGCAGGTCCAGCACCCGTGGAATTGACTCACTGCAGGTGCTGGTGGATACTGGGGTCCAATTTTAAATGCCTTGAAACAGAAAAAGTACCAGAATTGGGTTGCGAAGTTTCCTTCCTCCTCCCAGTCTCATCCTGGAATGCATCCATGCAACCCCGAAGTGTCTCTTTCAGGGCTAAAAACAGCACTGGAGCAGTGGTTCCCAAACTGGTGGGTAGAGTCCCACCAACCTGGGAAGCATGTAGCTCTAGTCTCTTAAGGTGAGGGGAGGAGGACAGCAATGCAATCCCCAGGATTGGGGGGGAGAGGTTTTTTTTAACCTTACTTTAGCAACTGCCAGATTCCGGAGGCTGTGGGGAGCCCTGCAGATGACTCTGCAGGGCTCCCCAAGCCTCCAAAACTGCTTCCACTTGATTGAAAGCCACTTCCTGTTTTCCATCAAAAATCAGAAGTGGCTTTCATTTGAGTTGTGTTTTTTTTTTTTTTTTACTATTACAGAGGCTTGGGGAGCCCTGCAGAGGTGTCTGCATGGTTCTTCAAATACTCTGGAGGTCAGCAATCACAAAGATAAAGTGAAACCCCCTCCCCTCCCCCCACAGCAGCAAGATCCTGGGTATCATGTTACTACCATAGTCTTTCCCCTGCACATACTTACTGTGCTCCTAACTCCCTTGCAGGGGTTTGGGAAGCACTGCTCCAAAGGCTTGGAAATAGTGTGGGTTGGCCATAAAATGACAGGAAACCCATTTTGGTGCTTTTTTCTGCTTAAAGACTTTTAAAATCGGACCCCAGTATTGATGTGAAATCCACCAGGGGTTCTGGAATGGAATCCTCAAAGATACCGGATACTGTATATACAGGTACTGTATTTTTTATTGTATTGGCAACCTTCAGTCTCGAAAGACTATGGTATCACGCTCTGAAAGGTTGTTCTGGCACAGCGTCTAGTGTGGCTGAAAAGGCCAATCCGGGAGTGACAATCCCTTCCACACCAGGAGCAAGTGCAGTCTGTCCCTGGTCTATCTCCCTGGCTATGGGCCTTCCTTCTTTGCCTCAGACTGTTGGCCAAGTGTCTCTTCAAACTGGGAAAGGCCATGCAGCACAGCCTGCCTCCAAGCGGGCCGCTCAGAGGCCAGGGTTTCCCACTTGTTGAGGTCCATCCCTAAGGCCTTCAGATCCCTCTTGCAGATGTCCTTGTATCGCAGCTGTGGTCTACCTGTAGGGCGCTTTCCTTTCCTTGCACGAGTTCTCCATAGAGGAGATCTCTAGAGACCAAAGAGAGTCTGGTCCAACAAGAAGCTGACAGAACATACCAAGATCCAGGTCTACAGAGCTTGCGTCCTGAGTACACTTCTGTACTGCAGCGAGTCATGGACTCTCCGCTCACAACAGGAGAGGAAACTGAACGCTTTCCACATGCGCTGCCTCCGACGCATTCTCGGCATCACCTGGCAGGACAAAGTTCCAAACAACACAGTCCTGGAACGTGCTGGAATCTCTAGCATGTATGCACTGCTGAGATGCCTGTGTTGGCTCGGTCATGCCATGAGAATGGATGATGGCCGGATCCCAAAGGATCTCCTCTATGGAGAACTCGTGCAAGGAGATACTGTATACTTTATATATAAGCCTGCTTCAACCTCAGGTTTGCATACTATCCAGCTCTCATCTTCCTTTATGTGTCACAGCAAGAGATTGAAAACATCTGTTTTGACTTGTGAACTAAAGACATTTCCTAATTTTGAATAAGCTCAGAAACTGTGGTTTTTTCAAACAGTAGTTTGTTAGCAAACCAGCGTATCAAACCGATATACCCAAACATATTCTTAACTGAGATGGCTATGTCTTAGCACAGAGGTGTCAAACATAAGGCCCGGGGGCCGGATGCGGCCCATGGAAGCTTTTTATCTGGCCCTCAGGCTCTCAGCTACTGAGCAGTGCTGAGGTGTTACTGCTGTAAGGGCAGCCCACATGAAAATTGGGGTCGCCCATATCTTGAAATATGATCGAGATTTGCATATATTCTTTTCTGTCATTTGCAGTGAATGAATTCCTAAGTGAGAAAAAGTGCTTTTTTTTGGTTATGACCTTAATGACATCACTTCCTGCCTAATTACATCACTTCTGGCCCTCAGCAGGCATCATGAATGCTGTTCGGCCCTCGGTATGAAATGTGTTTGACACCCCTGCCTTAGCACATTAGTTGTGAAACATAGGATAATTAAACACTACTGCAGCTTCCTCTAAATATTTTTAAAGACCTTGGCAAAGCAACTGGGCACTGGTTCATAGGAGACTGCAAAGTTTGATTAAAGAAATTGCTTCAATCCTCTGCGGCAATTCATGCTGAAAGCAAAAATTCAGGGTAATACAGTTATACGGGCTGACGGCTATCAGGTGTGTGAAGCATACAAAACAGCAATGGATAACTTATATTTCCTGCCCCCCCCCCTTACGCTGGCTGGTGACAGGAATTTCAAACCAGTGACCAGAATCTGTGCTTGAAAATAGATTGATCTGTGCAGATTTGCTGCTGTAGTGAGAGTGTGAGGGCCAGCTGGTGTGGGGATACTGCTGTTTCAATGTATTTTCATTTCCATGTCATAGATTCAGAACTTATCACAGGCAGACAGAGGCAGGGAAAATACTGACTATATTCAGTCTCCTCTCCCCTGCTCCTGTTGTCTAATTCTGTCTTGTTTTAGGTAGAGCAGAAGGGAGGGATCTCTGAGTAGAGGAGCAAGTACATAGCTGTCCACTGGGCTCATAGTTCCCTGAATTTAGGTGCAATCCTGCAACGGACTCACTCCAGAGCATGGTGCTGTGGAGCTATGGCAGTGATTTTTGGTGTGTTGAAAACGGTCTACGGGTGTACCCTGGGAACTTGGGGGAAGGTCATTTATTAGAAGGGTCATTGGAGGTTGTGAGCTCCCCGCCAGCAGCATGGTGTGCCTTGTCAGTTGTCCCAACATTGGTGTGCCTTGACAATTTTAATGCCTTGTCAGTGGGCCATGAGATGAAAAAGACTGTGTGCCGTGTGCCATGAGATTGAAAATTGCTGTGCGGTGGCACAGAGGTTTTGTGACATGATGGACTTGGTCTACACAGGAGCTACCTGTAATGTCAGTTTGCTGATCTGGAAGCAATGCCTGCACGAAGAAGTCCCGTACTAGGCAAAATGAAGTGTAACGTTTGCTCTCGTGGTACATGCTGCTTGGACTAGTAGGAATGTGTGCATGATATTTATCTTGGTCTCCTATGTAGAAGAACTCTCGGACATGGTGCCGTGCAGTGATGAAAGCAAATTACCTGGTGTTCTGGAACTTGCATAATGTTTTGCCAGAACTCAAAGCTCAGTGATGAATGAATGTACGTGGGGAACTTTTTCTTTTGGTCAGAACTCTATAATGTTTTGTTGGTACAGTCTGTTCTCTTTATATGGGAATTTGCCATGTATGAATTTATACATGGGCAGGAGGTCTGGTCTAGAGGGTTGAGCCTCCATTTGCCTGAAGATAACATCCGAAGGTCGCCAGTTCGAGGCCACCGGCACCGTGCGACCTTGAAGCAGCTGACAAGCTGAGCTGAGCTATTCCTTCTGCTCTGAGCGTGGGAGGATGGAGGCCAGAATGTGCAACCAGATCAAGAAAGAAACATCTGAATGTTGTGGTTTCTTGAAAGATAGAAACCTTCTTTCAAATTGTAAAAATCCCTACGGGGATTTAAATTGCCTGCCTATGTAAACCACCTTGAATAAAGTCTAAGGAGAAATCTGAGGACCAAGAAAGGTGGTATAGAAATACCTGTATTATTATTATTATTATTATTATTATTATTAATGTATCGGTGAGGGACAGAATTGCTACCTACCTTTTGTTAGGTCTCTGCATAGCGCAGGGCTTTTCAGACTGGGGTGTCATAACGCCCCAGCTTGTGGGCCCTGGCCTGTTTCCCCTTAAGGGGTGGGGGCAGCCAGGAGGCAGGGAGGAGGCAGTGGCGTGATACCCAGGATCGCTCTACTCAGGGAGGCTACAGGGAGACTCAACTATGGCCGATATACCACAGCTCTGAAATGGTCGCTGCCTGACATTGTGTCGTGTCCATAAAGTGGTAGTTATAATTTGGGATATTTTATTATAGCTACCCTTTTTAGAGTGCAAGGAAGAAAGAGAAGGATGGAGTTGGTGCGAGTACAATGAAAGGGCAGGTCATGGCGAAGGAGAACGCAACCACATGAGTGGAAGCAAGTCAAGATAAAATATGCTCTGACCATTGTTGTTGGCAACCTTCAGTCTCGAAAGACTATGGTATCGCGCTCTGAATGGTGGTTCTGGAACAGCGTCTAGTGTGGCTGTGACCAGACTGACAGCATCTAGGTCAGTAGTTCTGACCAGAAGCCCACTGAAAGCCCAACCCCAGGACCATAATATACAAATAGAGGTGTTTGTTTCCAGTAAGAGAGGATTACAGTTCATATCTTACTTCACAAAATGCTGGTTTGAATAGGGACCACTTTTTCAGCACACAGTGGTCACAAGATTGGTGATTGCTTGTCTGGAGTAGAGGACACAATGTGTAGGGGAAGGGCTTGTCCTAACGCTTCTGTGTTTCTTGTAACATGTCATTCTGGCTGAAGAAAGGCCTGTGGCATGCTTTGGAAATATGGGAAGAAGAGAACATAAACTTTAAACATAGTTGTTGTTTTTTTAAAAAAATAAACGGCTACAAGCAGTGCTTTTTTGTAAAAAAAAAAAAAAGTGCAGGAACTCACAACTTGTTAATCTTTTATTTATTTATCCCATGCATGTATACTCAGAAGTAAGTCCCATTATAGCCAATGGGGCTTACTCGCAAGAAAGTGTGGATAGGATTGTAGCCTGAGAGCCCAGGCCTATGCATGCCTACTCAGAAGGAAGTCCCATTATATTAAATGGGGCTTACTCCCAGGGAAGTGTGGACAGGACTGTAGCCTGAGTTCCCTTGGGATTAGACTGCCAACTTTTTCCACCAGCTCTTACTCCAGTGGTGTTTATCAACAGGGTAAGCTTCAGCAGCTGGACTTCTGCATATCAACCTACACACTAAAGCTTTGCACACTAGCAGCAGGTCGGTTTTGCTGGCTAGTTCACAGTGGCAACTGGTTGACCAGCAAGTATGAGGCACTGGGGCTTCAGGCTGTGATCCTAGCCACACTTTCCTGGGAGTAAGCCTCATTGACTCTAATGGGACTTACTTCTGAGTAGACATGCCTAGGATGGGGCTCTAAGGCTGCAATCCTATCCTCACTTTCCTGGGAGTAAGCCCCATTGACTATAATGGGCCTTACTTCTGAGCAGACATGCATAGGGTTGGGCTCTGAGGCTGTAATCCTACCCACACTTTCCTGGGAGTAAGCCCTGTTGACTAATGGGACTTAGTGAGTAGACATGCCTAGGACTTGGCTGGCAACTGATGCAGGAGGCAGAGACACTGATGGGAGGGGCTGAGCTGACAGGATGAGTCCCTCTGAAGCCTGCCCCCCTCCACCCTCCTCTCACCTGCTTGCTGCTCATGGCTGTGTGGCGGCTGCTGGTCCCTACACTGAGTCCCTACACTGAGTATAATGAAAAGGGGGGTAAAAGTGGCATGGGGTGGGCGAGCGGGATCTACGACGGCCTGCTGGCCCACTGCGGGACTGTCCCAGGAGCAGCTGTGTTGAGGGAGGTCCTGTTGCCTGATTGGCTGAGAGAGGAAATGGGCGTGTCCATGAGAAGCACCGCCCTCCATGGAATTGTGAGTACCTTGTGGGGAGAGCATTGCAGGGCAGATCACGCACCTCTTCTCTCTCCTTGTAGCCCTGCCTGGTCTTGATTGCTGCAGGCAGTAGATTGTAGTCCTATCTAAAAGGTGCCAGAACGCCATTCCGGTGCGTTCTATTAGAAAAAAAAGCCCTGGCTACAAGTAAAAAAACCTAGCTTAAACTTGGCACTGTGTACTAGCCCTTTCAAAAGGAACAACCCAGTAGTGGTAGGAGGGGGGGATCAACTGTGTGTCTGTGCTTTCGCATTGAGCTGCCTCTGTCATTGACTTGATGGATAATGCATTTGATAGGGCAGTTTGCATGATGTCAGCATGGTGAGTCAGAGTTGTACAGTGCCGCATAGCACCCCTGTGAGTGCGCCACCGTGCAGCGCACACTTTTGGGAACCTCTGTGATAGGGTGATGATGTGCGCCTCAATTAGGAGCACTTCTTATGTACAACAATACACTTCTAGAGGTGAATTTAACCATATTACAACTGCGCATACAGGTTGTGTCTCAGCATCCACGGGGTTCCGTTTCCAAACTTTGATTCTTTGAGTATTTTTTTTCACTGTCACTGATTATCTTCTGAAAATGTCTGAAGGTGCTAGAAGATAGAATTCTGAAGAACTTTTGCTATTGTTTTTGAGCCAAGCAAACCTAGTTCCAGAGCCTGCAATCTCTCCCCTGAAGAACATCTGCTACAGTGAGCTGTAGGTCATTGTGCTTCACCTAGGAAGCTGAAAGTTGACAATTGACCTTGAACACATTCATCCAAAACTTTATAGCTATGCTTTTTTTTAAGCCACGACTATAAATTACAGTGGCAGGTACAGAAAGCCCATTCTAACTGGGGCATAAATAAGGCATTAAAAATAATGCATCTCGTTCTTCAGCCCATCATAAGAAGGGGTCGAAGGAAGCAGTTTAGCATTTAAGGATCCATTCCAAGTCCTGCTGGCATTCAAGGTGGAAGCATTAATGCTTGCAAATCAAAATTTAAGTCTTTGATTTGTTTAATGAATTTCTGAACTTTCAGTTTTCCCAAGGTTTTCACAACTAATGTATCTGAGGCTGTACTAACATTTGTCATGTGGTGCTCCAGCTAATTTCTTTAGAACAGGTAACATGCATATGCATTTGCACTGGAAGACTCAAAAGCTGAAGAAAAAAAAAAACTTTAACAGCGTGGCCAATTCAGCCAAAGTTAAGCACTTTAACATTCCGCTGATTTCAATGAGAGAATTAACTCAATTTTCCTAAAAATGCTTGCCTTTGAATTTTTTTTTAACAAGCATTTGGACTGATAGGGGTCTTTCTTCATTATAACACCAAGGGTGCAGTCCTAACCAACTTTCCAGCATTGGCATAGCTGTGCCAGTGGGGCATGTGCTACATCCTGCAGTTATTGGGTAGTTACGGAGGCCTCCTCAAGGTAAGGGAATATTTGTTTGAAGCTGCACTGCCCTTATCTCAGTGTTGGAAAGTTGGTTAGGATTGTGCCCAAAATTGCTTTTGCAGTTGTGGGCAAGTCACAGCTGCAGTTCTGCAACTGGAGTGTTGTGAAATTCAAAAGCTGAAATTACAGAGTACCAGTGGGGCCTCGGTGTCCATGGGGGAATCTGTTCTTGGACCCCCCCACAGATATGGAAAACCATGGATAATGAAATCCGTTATTTTGACCCCTGTAACCCCTCCGGAGGCAACCAGAGCCAGAAACTGGAAGTTGTGGTTTTTTGGCTGAAAAGGCCATTCTGAAGCCCATAGATGCCATGGGCAAATGTGTGCAGCTTCTGTGGGCATCTGAAAGCCCTCATCTCCGGAGGGCTCAGGATTGTCCAAGTCTGACTCACCATGGGTCCAGGGGACCTACGTTGAGCCAGATCCGTGGAAACAGAATTTGCAAACTCCATATATCTAGTTCCACAGGTAAAGCCTGGTTAATGCCCACAGGTGATATAAAGTAGGGGGTCATTTGCCCTCCCTCCCCCGTACATTTTCTGAGTCTCATGAAATGAAAAATGGCACTGACAATGGAATCATAATTGCACCTCTGAATTTTTCCAGAAGACCCAAGAAGAACCTTCCAGTCGAAATGATGCAGTAGAACTGTTTCAAAAGAGCTGTTGACTGTTTTCTTATGTGCTTCCTGGGCCATTTGGTGGGCCACTGTGTGATACAGGAAGCTGGACTAGATGGGTCTTTGGCCTGATTCAGCGGGGCTCTTATGTTCTTACGAGCATTTCCCATGGCAGTTCTGATTCTTTTATGACTTTTATAACTGGCAGTTCATAAAAGTTCTTTTTTACCGCCTTTTTTACCGAAAACACCGCCTTGTCCGTGTTTGACAAGAAGACCAACAAGGCGGCAGACTGGTATGAACTGTTTTATGGCAGTTCATAAAAGTTCTTTTATGAACTGCCATAAAACAGTTCATACCAGTCTGCCGCCTTGTTGGTCTTCTTGTCAAACACGGACAAGGCGGTGTTGTCAACGGCATTCTTGAAATGTTTCCATCTGTTGGATGCATTTGCATCGGCCGGGCCTGGAAGAGATTCCTCAAGTGCTTGTGCAAATTCCTCCACTTTTCTCTGATCCCGGGTCTTGCTGGTATCAATGCGAGGTCTGTCTTCCTTTTTCGTGTGATACAGTTGCTTTGTTTGCAGTTTCACTCAGCTGCACACCAGGGAGTGGTCAGTCGCAGGCAGCACCCAGATAACTGTGTGTGATCTTGATGCTGGGAAGGCTGGAGTGTCTGGTGAGAATCAGGTCGAGCTGGTGCCAGTGCTTTGATCTTGGGTGTCTCCAAGAGACTCTTGGGTGTCTCTTGGGGCTTTGTGTTGAAGAACGTGTTGCTGACACAGAGACTGTAATGACAGCAAAACTTTAGCAGGCGTTGGCCATTTTCGTTCATCTTCCCAGTGCTGAACTGACCTAAGCAAGTGGGCCATGAACTGTGATCAGCACAGCACCAACTCTAGCACTGAAATCGCCGAGGATGAACAATGGCTCTTTTACAGGGATCTTCTTGATAGTGGTGGCCAGGTCATCGTAGAATTTGTCTTTGGCTTCTGCTGGAGACAACAGAGTTGGTGCATAAGCACTGATAAGGGTGATGGGTCCTGCTGATGACTGGAGCTGCAGGGACAAAATTCTTTCACTTCCCACAGTAGGTGGGATGATGGATTCCAGCAGGGTATTTCTGACTGCAAAGCCAATGCCATGGTCCCTGGTTTTGTGTGGTGGTTTTCCCTGCCAGAAAAATGAGAAATTTCTCTCCTTGACAGATCCGGAATCTGGCAGCCTCTTCTCTTGGAAGGCTTCAAATAGTTCATGAACAGATGGAGTGGTTTGAAGCCCACTCTGAGGAGTTGAAACCAGTCATTGAGGAAAAGAGGAGAGCTCAAGCAGCATACAAGGCCTGTCCCAGTGAGCGCAACCTGCAGGTCCTCCAAGCTGCTCGCAGCAAAGTCCAGCAGACTGCCAGGAGATGTGCTAACGACTACTGGCTCCAGCTCTGTTCCCAGATACATATGCAGCTGACATGGGCAACATCAAGGGGATGTATGATGGTATCACGCAGGCCCTAGGTCCAACACAGAAGAAAATTGCCCCTCTGAAGACTGCCGCAGGCGAGGTCATCCAGGATTGGGCGCAGCAGATGGAACGCTGGGTGCAGCACTACTCTGAGCTATATTCCAGAGAAAATGTAGTCACCGAAGAAGCACTGAACAACATTGAGTGCCTGCCTGTGCTGGAAGAGCTTGACAGTGAACCAACCCTAGAAGAACTTCACATGGCCCTGGACTCCCTTGCCTTTGGCAAGGCACCTGGAAAAGACAGCATCCCTGCTGAAGTCCTAAAATGCTGCAAAGAGATCATCATCACTGAGTTGCATGAAATCCTCTGTCTCTGCTGGAGAGAAGGTGGAGTACCTCAAGACATGAGGGATGCAAACATCATCATGCTGTAAAAGAACAAAGGCGACAGGGGTGACTGCAACAACTACCGCGGCATCTCTCTCCTTAGCGTTGTAGGAAAGCTGTTTGCCCGAGTTGCACTAAAGAGGCTCCAGGTACTTGCAGAGAGCGTTTATCCAGAATCGCAGTGCAGATTCCAAGCCAACAGGTGCACCACTGATATGGTATTCTCCCTTAGACAACTGCAGGAGAAATGCAGGGAACAACAACAGCCACTCTTTATAGCCTTCATAGATCTCACAAAGGCTTTCAACCTGGTCAGCAGGGACAGCTTCTTCAAGATCCTCACCAAGATTGGATGTCCACCCAGGCTCCTCAACATCATCAGATCCTTCCACAAGGACATGAAGGGCACTGTTGTCTTCGATGGCTCCACATCAGACCCCTTTGACATCCAAAGCGGTGTGAAGCAGGGCTGTGTTTTTGCACCAACCTTGTTTGGGATTTTCTTCGCTGTCCTGCTGAAGCATGCCTTTGGAACTGCAACAGAAGGCATCTATCTCCGGACCAGATCAGACAGAAAGCTCTTCAACCTCTCCAGACTGAGAGCAAAGTCCAAAGTCCAGCTGAAATGTCTGCGTGACTTCCTCTTTGCCAACGATGCAGCTGTCACTACCCACTCTGCCAAAGATCTCCAGCAGCTCATGGATCGTTTTAGCAAGGCCTGCCAAGATTTTGGACTGACAATCAGCCTGAAGAAAACACAGGTCATGGTTCAGGATGTGGACTCACTTCCCTGCATTACAATCTCTGCGCATGAACTGGAGGTTGTCCATGACTTTGTGTACCTTAGCTCAACAATCTCCAACACTCTTTCTCTGGATACCGAGCTAAACAAACGCATTGGTAAAGCAGCTACCACGTTTTCCAGACTCACAAAGAGAGTCTGGTTCAACAAGAAGCTGACGGAACATACCAAGATCCAGGTCTACAGAGCTTGCGTCCTGAGTACACTTCTGTACTGCAGCGAGTCATGGACTCTTCGCTCACATCAGGAGAGCAAACTGAACGCTTTCCACATGCGCTGCCTTCGATGCATCCTTGGCATCACCTGGCAGGACAAAGTTCCAAACAACACAGTCCTGGAATGTGCTGGAATCCCTAGCATGTATGCACTGCTGAAACAGAGACGCCTGTGTTGGCTCGGTCATGTCGTGAGAATGGATGATGGCCGGATCCCAAAGGATCTCCTCTATGGAGAACTCGTGCAAGGAAAGCGCCCTACAGGTAGACCACAGCTGCGATACAAGGACATCTGCAAGAGGGATCTGAAGGCCTTAGGGATGGACCTCAACAAGTGGGAAACCCTGGCCTCTGAGCAGCCCGCTTGGAGGCAGGCTGTGCAGCATGGCCTTTCCCAGTTTGAAGAGACACTTGGCCAACAGTCTGAGGCTAAGAGGCAAAGAAGGAAGGCCCATAGCCAGGGAGACAGACCAGGGACAGACTGCAGTTGCTCCCGGTGTGGAAGGGATTGTCACTCCCGAATCGGCCTTTTCAGCCACACTAGACGCTGTTCCAGAACCACCATTCAGAGCGCGACTCCATAGTCTTTCCAGACTGAAGGTTGCCAACTAGTTCTAGTTCCCATGGCAGTTCTGATTCTTTTATGACTTTTATAACTGGCAGTTCATAAAAGTTCTTTTATGACTTCGCTACAATGTTTTTATCCAAACAGAACCTTGACAAAAAATGAGTACTGTATACGTCAGTAAGGCCCTCCAGCGTGCCCCCTTTAAGAAAACAAAACATTAAGTCAGTTTGAAAGGAGGCCACATTTTATATCCTAGTTGAACCTAGTAGGGAATGTGAATGGTGACTGGTTTGTATTCCACTCCTTTCCATGGCGTTGCAGCTGTTGAAAAGCAGTGTATAAACTTAATAGGAAAATAAGTTTTATGTCTTTATATCTGACTATAAAAAAAGATATCCTGGGGGCTGGGGATAAGAATAGGCTCTCAGTTTGGCTGTACTTGTCGTAAGAGGTGACTAAACAGCCACCGGGTAGATGGGACTCGTTAGCCTGGGAAGGCAGCTCATCTGAGAGAAGGAAAACTCTGATCCCAAACCTCCACTGCCTTGTGGCTACATCCAGTTATGGAAAAGGCTTCAGGAGTCAACCTCGAGGCAAAATCCGGAGCCGGAGTCCCTGAGGCAGTTCATGACTGAACACAGTCACGTTCTGGCAACTCCTGCGACGCCGCTGGAACCAACCGTATAGGCCTCTGCCTTTCCATTGGACCATTTCAGCGATGTGGAGAGGGGGGATTTGCTGCATGGGTAACAGCCTATCCTCCATACCTACTTTACCCAGGCTTCGCGCACTGGAGAGGACACTGTTCCAGAACCACCATTCAGAGCGTGACACCATAGTCTTCTGAGACTGAAGGAATAAAAAAAGATAAATCCATCAGCCACTTTAGATTTCAGAGAGGAAAAAGAATAACAACCTGCACTGACATAACTGTGTAGATTGAATTAACACTCTTGGATCAAACATTTGGGATGTCCTTTGCTGTCATCTGGGCAAAGCCTCCTCTTCCTTGTGCAAAAGGCCCAAGAAAAGGACGCCTTTAAATGTCTGTTTCTTAATTAAGAGGACTAGGTGAGAATGAAGGCCGAAGAAACAGCTGGCGAAGATCTAACATGCTCTGCTAAAGCTGCCACCGACTTGCTTTGACCTTGCTGAAGCAGAAGTGTTGACAAATTCTCCCAAAGGCTGAGGAACTGAGGAAGTTGCCTTGGAGGTCTAGTCAACAGCTGCTGAAGGTTATCATCAATATGGCCTGCGGCTTTCCAAAATGAAAAAATGCACCTGGAGAACAATCATTACTACCCTGATGCAAGGAGGAGAAGGTCTTGGTCACCTGGCTCTTTCTAACAGGGACCGTTGAGGTGAAAGGCAATTCTCTGACCCTTTATTGTGCCCCAATCGATTCAGAACAGTTGGCCACCTGACTTCAAGAGCATGGATCTTTGGTAGATAGAAATACAGTAAATCCACTTGCTTCTCCATCCCCAAGTCCAATCTGTGAGACAGCCAATTACACTGCTATTTCCTCCTCTCAATGACTTTTCAGATTCCCTATATTTTATTAATCATCTACCACCAGAGAAGAAAGTTGACAAGGCAGAGGAAGAACAAAACCAGTTTTGTTTCTCCTCTGCAGCATTCAATGCAGACCTCAGTTTGACTGGAGGATTAACAGAGCTCTGGAACTTGTGAAACAATAATAAGGGAATGTCGCTCCCAGTATCAGCAATTTCATTTTTCTCACCACTCAGTTGGTACAGTTCCTTGGGACCAACATCTGGGCGTGGATGTATGACTAGCAGGCAGGTTTAAACCTGAGCTCCTCTCTTGACGTGAACTGTTACTCACGTGCAAGAACGTTAGCTGTGTTACAGGGAATAGATCTGATTCATGCTTTTGGAGATATTTTCACTTAAAACAATATTACATTTTAATGTCAGCTAAAACCCAGCGTGGGCTGGCAAGGCACTGAAGATGCACTGCTTTGAGGTCTACTGTGCATTTAGAAGTTTGCCATTTCTGACCCAGGCAGAACAAGAACTAATGGAGAAAAGAATTGCAGGGCCAGTTCATCAGTAATGTTGCTGTACTGGGGAGAATGGAATTAGGGTAGCACCAGTGGCGTCACTAGGGTTTGTGTCACCTGGTGCGGGAGGCCAGCATGTCACCCCCATGGTGGACCTCCTCCCACTATCTCCCACTACCCATCAAAATTTTAAAAACCTTGGTATTTTTGAATAATATCATCTTGTTATATGTCAATTGATGTGTAATTTCATGCAGAATGGAAAGAAACAAAGCTTGTTGAAATATCTCTATTCTATCAAAAGTTATACCTAAAAAAACCAGCCGGAGCAGGGCAATAGAACATCACCATGTTCACCGCCCAGGGCTTTGCCCACCCACTCACTGCATGGGAGGAGTTCTATCATAGGGGCGTGGCTCTGGCCTCCCGCACTGGGTGATGCAAACTCTCATGACGCCACTGCTCTTCCCTCTGGTTGCTGCTTGCTTTTAAGGCTCACTGCTGCAAGTTTTGTTTTTGTCTGCACTGATGTTCTTATTGTTGGTTTGTTGGTATTAATTGATGACGGCTCTTTGGTTAGAGACATCATTGTGATCATTTACATTAAACTGATAATGTATTTGATTATATCAAAAGGCAAGACTTAAATGCTATAATGAAGAAAGAAATGAATGTCCCCAAGTGCTTTCGTCTTTGATCATAGAGAAGGTGACCAAGCTTTCAGTAAGCTTGGGGGCATTTTTCTGCACCTTTTCCCAGTGCAACTTCATTGTGTCAACATTTCCATTGGCAGGAAAATGCACCGTCAAAACTTTCTTTCCAAGATTAAAATCTGTCTCCGTTGCTTCCTTCTGCAGAGGTGCTCTTCCATGTTTCTCCGTTGTTCAGATATTTTACCCTCTTTAATGTTCAGCAATGTATAAAGGAGACACATCTGACTTTGACCAAATTTGGCCTGGTGTATTTTTATCTCTGAGCCCACCTTCCAGAAAATGGAAAAACAACCAACCCAGTAGGACTTCTGAATGTCCAGTACAGTGTCCGCAAGCATGCTGCTTGAGAACTGCAAGGAATGATCTACTAAAAACATGCATGTCATTTTGAAGGACGTATTTGGTACAGTTCCATGGTGAGAAGTATGAATAATTGCCCTTGCAAAGACAACAGAAGTCTGTCGGACCCATCAAGAAAAAGACAATGCACTTATCATGTGGTGACTCCCTAGTCATGCCTCATCTGTAGTGGCTGTTTCCATGTCAATTGTAATAACATCAGTTAGGGCCCAATCCTATCCAACTTCCCAGTGCCAACGCATCCACAGTTCAGGCCTAATGTGAACAAAATAAACATTCCCTTACCGTGAGGGAGGCCTCTGACTGCCCCCACCACAGGATGTAGCACATGCCCCATTGGAACAGCTGCATCAGCACTGGAAAGTTGGATAGGATTGGGCCCTTACTTCCAGCTGTGCTGTTAAGAGATGTCCATTTGCATGATATAGGTTCACCCATGTTACGTGCAGATTTGGAAACGGCAGATTCCTTTATTCGTGGGTTTCCCCAAACCCAGGGGAGGGCAGACCTGGACCCTCTGGAGGGGAGCTGTGCTCCCCTCACCTCCAGAGGGTCTTCTGAGGCTCGCAGAGGCAGCACACAACTGCCCACTGCCTCTGTGGGCCTCAGAATGGCCGTTTCGTGCAAAAAAAAATGCTACATCTGGTTTCCCTTGGGAAACCAGAAGTGATGTTTTATGCCTTATAAGGCATTCTGAGGCCTGGGGGAGTCCTCCTTTGGCCAAAACAGCTATTCTGAGGTGTGCAGAGG
Source organism: Tiliqua scincoides (assembly GCF_035046505.1). Lineage (NCBI taxonomy): Eukaryota > Metazoa > Chordata > Lepidosauria > Squamata > Scincidae > Tiliqua > Tiliqua scincoides. The sequence continues at coordinate 239,679,744 of NC_089822.1, read as the reverse complement.
CAGCGTGCAGTCACACCCAGCCTCTGTGGGCCTCAGAAGACTCTCTGGACCCAACCAGAGCTCAGCTTCAATCAGGTTTGGAGAGTTAGCCCCCCCCCCCCAAAAAAAAACCTGCGAGTTTGAATATCACAGTTTTCCTTATCTACTGGGTTTTGGAAGTGAAAATCCGGTGGATAACACCTGCCCACTTTATATAATGGGGGTGGCCAAACTTGCTTAACATAAGAGCCAAATATGATAAATTTCAGATGTTTGAGAGTCACAGAATTTAAGAAGCACTGTACACTGGTGTATTGTTGTGACTGCACCCGGGACTGGCAAGGTTGGTGTGGCACTGATGGCTGAGAACATCAGTCATGACGTATGCTACTCAGACTGGTGTAGCATTAATACAGAATGTGCCTTTAGTACTATGCACTTAAACAGTACAAACTTGAATTATAGAAAAAGGTAACTTGGAATTGGCACCCATTTACATTTCCTTATGGCTGTGATGTAATTTTCCCACCCATATTTATTTACTGCATTTCGTATTTTAGGGCACAATCCTAACCCCTTATGTCAGTGCTTTCCAGCACTGGTATAGCGGTGCCAATGGGACGTGTGCTGCATCCTGCAGTTGGGTGTTACTCACGAAAGCCTCCTCAGAGTAAGGGAATGTTTGTTCTGTTGCTTCAGAGCTGCATTGCCCTTATGTCAGTGCTGGAAAGCACTGGCATATGGGGTTAGGACTGAGCCCTTAGCCTTCCTTCAGGAAGTTCAGAACAGTACTGTAGGTTCACAATCCTCTGGGGTAGATTAGGCCAAGAGAGTGTCAGGGCTGTCTCTTCACTTTGTTGAAGCTATGCAGGTCTAGGTCTGGTCAGTGAGTGGAAGGGGGACTGCCTGGGAAATTCATTGAGTTCCATGATGGGATAAATCTATATGGGTCTTTTGGTGGTGGTGTCCCCTAGCTTCTTGTCATGTTTCACGGAGCTCCTCTTAGGTGTTAAACCTGAGCAAGCATCTAACAGATTAAGCCAGTGGTTCCCAAACATTTTCAACTGGTGGCTCCCTTGACCTACTGGGTCATTGGCTGCAGCTTCCCTTTAGGGCTACAATCCTATATATTGTATAGGGCAATGGGGTTTTTTGTGAGGATTCCATGGCTTCCTTGCTGGTTTCCATGGCTACCTGGGGAGCCATGGCTCACAGTATGGAAACCTCTGGCTTAAGCATTACTGAATCTTTAAAACTGCTTCAACCAAATTCTCTTGAAAGTATATCTCATACTTTTATCACAGGGGTTTCTTTCTTTTCTTTTCTTAGGTCCTATTAGCAGTATTTTAGTGAACCGTTACGGTAGCCGTCCAGTGGTCATAGCTGGAGGTCTGCTATGTGGCCTAGGAATGATTTCTGCATCTTTCTGCACGAGCATTTATCAGCTGTATGCCTGCACTGGATTCATCACAGGTAATGACAACATTTTCTTTACCTGCCTTGCAAGGTATGTGCCAGAATAAGATATGACCTTGCAAATGCCTAATAATGTTTGTGGCCATTGGTTGGCAGTCTTCCTTTATGTCTATGTTGTGCCTCGGTGACATTAGTCCCATCAGCAATGAGGATAATGTTGACATTTTTGTCCTTTTGCGCAATCTTCTCTTTGTTATCATGAGACCTAGAGGGCTTCCATTCTCAAAAATTAATAAAAAGGTAGACTCACAAATGTGAAACAAGAATCTGTGATACAAGCACATAAGTTGCCAAAACGGCATCAGCATTTTCAGTCTTTTTCATCTCATGGCACACTGACAAGGTGATAAATTGTCAAGGTACATCATCTGTTTTTTGACAGTTGACAAGGGACACTGCACTGCTGGCAGAGGTGCTCACATCCCACAACTTTCAAGTGCCAATGTAGCCATGCCAATGCAATGAGTGCTGCATCCTATCTTGGAGGGACAATCAAAGAGGCCTCCTCCTTATCTCAAGATGCATTGTGGATGCATTGGTGCTGGAAAGTGGGATAGGATTGAGCCCTTATTCACCGCATTCACACTTTTTAACACTAGCACTTCTTCATACATGAAAGACTGTGGGCACAATCTAGTCAAGTTCCATGGATTTAAATTATAAAGTTAAGGGCGCAATCCTGACCAACTTTCTAGAACTGGGGTAAGAGCAATAGAGTTCTGAGGTAAGAGAACAAACATTTCCTTACCTTGAGGAGGCCTCTGTGAGTGCACCCAACTGCAGGATGCAGCACATGTCCCATTGGCACAGCTATGTCAGTGTGGGAAAGTTGCTTAGGATTTGGGCCTAAGAAAGTGCTCAGCTCTTCCTCACTGAAAGGAATAGGACTTTGAAGCACTTTGTTTTGGCTAGGCTGGACCCCCTGCAGAGTGTAAATAAATTAGGAAAATAAGAATAAACAAAAGAGGGATGATGGTGATAATAAAGGATGTTTAGATACATATGCAAATAAAGCACAAGCTGTAGAAACTGTAGTGCTGGTTTCCCCGAGTATTCAAAAGCATTTCCATATTGAATTAAATTCGTTAATCTTATCCTGTCTGTGGGTCATGATTATTTCCACGGATGCTTAGTATTACAATAGTGTTACAATATTTCCATTTCTTTTGTGGTTCACATTTTTATCCTACCCTTGTCCTTTTGATGGAAATGAAATGCAAATTATGATAATTACATGCAGCCAACACATTGCATCCCTCTGGGCTCACAATATATATTAATAGTGTTTCTCTATGCTGAACAGGTTGTCCACTTCCATTCTCTAATCTGATCAGTGTGCCTGGCTTTCTCCTCATACTCCAGCTATCTGTGTAAGTCAGTGTCCCTCAGCTCAGCTCCACAGAGTATGACTTTACCCATTAGGATCAATAATTCTCTGGCACAGAGGTCCAGAATAATTAGGAACATTTGGGTGTCTTGATGGTGGATTTCACAGAAGTCAATACAGATATTTCTGTTCAAATTAATTCATGAGCTTGTTTTAAGTGTTCACAGTTATTAATTGAGTTTTTCTGGGGGGGAGCGGGCTGGCCGAGATACAGAATTGTATTCTTATCAGACACAGTCTTAAGTGGCAGATAGTGGAACGTGCTCCTGTGGCAAGATGTGAAACAAGTGGAGAGCTGCAACAAATAGTGATCAGCTAATAGTGGCAGAACTAAAATGATATGGACCCGTTTCCTAGCCCACTTTCCAGCACTAACATAGCTGTGCCAATGTGCTGAATCTTGCAGTTGGGGGGCACTCATGGAGGCCTCCTCCAGGTAAGAGAATGTTTGTTTCTTTACCTAGGAGCTGCATTGCCCTTATGTCGGTGCTGGGAAGTGGGTTAGGATAGAGCCCATGGTGAGGTGAGCTGGGTAGTGCCACTGTCTTCCAGGACTATCTACATCATCACTTGTTTATGGAGTGCTGCGCCAAAGTGAGAACAGGCTTTTTATACATCGTTGTTCACTCCCGAATCGGCCTTTTCAGCCACACTAGACACTGTTCCAGAACCACCATTCAGAGCAGGGGTGCTCAAACTTTCAACTTTAGGGATGCTGGACCTTTAACAAATGTATAGAAGAGAAAATTTCAGCATGTGCAGCTTGTCATCTGTGGGATGACAAGTTGCACCTGCTGCAATTCTCTCTTCTATACACTTGTTAAAGGTCCAGCATCCCTAAAGTTGAAAGTTTGAGCACCCCTGATTCAGAGCGTGATACCATAGTCTTCCAAGACTGAAGGTTGCCAACAACAACATGTTCACAACTTTGTGGGCTGATTGTGGAGATGTGATGGACTCCCAAAGTTTTTGAGTTCACCTCCCAAAAAAACACTGGGCAGGAGGATAGTCTATATCAAACTCTTGCAACCAGTCTGTGTCAGGTAGAATGTCCTTCCTGTAGATTTATTCCAAGAGGTAAAGATGGGGGACCAAGTGAGATGGCAGTTGTATTGGAATTGTGCAAGATCTGGCGAGGCGATAAGATGTGGTGTCTGCAGTGGCCCCTTTAAGAGTTAAGGCCTGGCCTTTCAGCAAAGGGTGTGCTGCACAGCTGCAGCCACTAGAGTCAGTGAGGTCCCTAGTGATATAAGGAGCACCTGAGGCAGGACGGGTCTGTGGGTTGTAATGGATAGAGAGTGATGGAGGGAAGAGGAATCTGACCGACTGGACTGCTGACTTACAGCTTTGCCTTGTGGACTAACTTTCTGGCTGATTGACCAACTGGCTATTAACTCATGAACTGACCCACGACTCTGCTGACCAACCAACGGACTGGCTAACGACTTACTGGACTTTTGGACTGATTATCTGGCATGCTGACTAATGGACTAACTAACGGACTACTCGAACAGGCTGCAGAGTGCTGGACAGCTGAGGTGTGCTGCTGTAGCTGGAAGGACTGCTGCCTTAGGAACTGGGAGGAGGGACCCCTGGAGGTTAAACAGGCAAGCTACCCTGGTGGTGGAGTCTAGCAGTACTGCAGTAGAGAATGGGGGCCATTGTTGGGGAGCAAAAGGGGGGCTAATTAGCTTAGAGTGGGCATAAGTTCTCTAAGTGAGGCTTGGATTGGGAGTCTGGCAGAACAGCAGTACCTGTTGATTGTTGGTCAGATCTTGCACATGTTGTTTTTAAAGATCAAATGCAGCTGCTGGAGAAGTCTAATTTGACCCAAGGTGCACAGGTGGGACCTTTTCACCTATTCCTTTGTGCCAGTGTTCGTCAACCTTGGGGTCAAGGTACCCCAGTTGTGGCAACTTACGGGAATGAAAAAGGTTGAAGACCACTGGACTAGGGCACCACCAGGGAAAGGGGGAAGTACCCTTCAGGTACCAGGAGATGGTGTCCCAGTCCTGCTCAGGTTCTGAGAAATTGTGCTAAAATACCTTTTGTTAGTGCCAGGCTTCGTGGTAACGTTTTCTACTCTGTCTTATAAGTATGTTTGGTGACATTGAACAGCGCTGTGAGGGCATTATGAGGGCAGAGACGTGGGCAGTAGGGGATAAGGAGGGGATAAGGAGGGCAGATGAGCTTCCTGGGAGGAGGCAGGAGCAACAGTGGGATCCCCAGTTTCTTTCTTTCTTTCTTTCTTTCATTGATTGATTGATTCTAGACCAGGGTACTTGAATGACTATCTCCTCCCATATAAGCCAACGTGCCTCCCTGAGATCTTCAGAGAGGGCCCTTCTGGATGTGCCATTTCACTGGAAATCAAGTGAGCGGCAGTGAGAAGTAGGGCCTTCTCCAGGGTGATGCCACAGTTGTGGAACTCCGTTGTGATTTAAGATTGTTCCCATCCCAGTGGAGTTCTGGCAGTTGCTTCAGTTGGCATTTGGGTTGTAATTGGGTGGGTTCATTATGATGTGATGTCTTGTGGCAAGAAGCAGCGTAAAAGCGACCTTTTATTAATGTCACCTTTTCTAACTTATATGAACTCCTTTTACTGCTGCATTTACTGTCTTGTCTTGTTTTATTACTGCTCTGTTGGTCCTGCTGCTCTCTGTTTTACTGCTTTGATTGGTTTGACTTAACGTTTTAATGTATTTTATATTTTCTCAAGCTTGTATATTTTTATTTAATATTATGAATATTTATACACTACTTTTAACAGTAGTATTTCACAAAGTGATTTACATACTAAAATAAATCCATACATGGTTTTTCTATTTTGTTCGCTGTCTTGGGCACCCACAGTGTGGAGGAAAGGCAGAGTGTGGAAAAGCATAAGGACATGTTGGCCAATGACCGACCACATATATGATGGTGGAGCTGTGGTTCTCAAACTGTGGGTTGCAACCCACCAGTGGGTTGTGACCTGATTTTTGGTGGGTGGCAGCAGGCATGTTGTGGGGGCATAAGGCTTTCTGATGTTTCACCAAATGGTTGGCAACCTTCAGTCTCGAAAGACTATGGTATAAACCTACAGCACCCGGTATTACCAGGCGGTCTCCCATCCAAGTACTAACCAGGCCTGACCCTGCTTAGCTTCCAAGATTAGGCATGTGCAGGGTAACAGTTGCTGTCAGTAACCTCAAGGCATTCTGGGGCACTAGCCAGACAATGACAAATGTGCATAATGATGGGTTTATGTATCACTGCTGTTAAGCGATGCACACCTGCTAAATGCATTAAATAAATAAACTGGTCTCTCACTTGCTCTCTCTGTTACAGGACTTGGCCTCGCCTTCAACCTACAACCTTCTGTGATCATCATTGGAAGGTATTTTCTGAAAAGACGTCCAGCAGCCAACGGCATTGCGATGGCGGGAAGCCCTGTCCTGCTTTCGACGCTTGCTCCCCTGAACCAGTTTCTTTTTGACAACTTTGGATCGAGGGGGAGCTTTCTGATCCTCGGGGCCATTTTGCTGAACTGCTGTGTGGCCGGAGCACTTTTCAGGCCCATTGGAGAAGGAGCCAGCCCTGCCAAGGGACAAACCATTAAACAGGCTAAAGAGACGCTTAAGGAATGGCCGGATGCAGGTGCAGTCGAAATGGTGCCACCTGGAGGTGGAAGGAAGAATGACAAAGATTGTTGTGAAAACTTTAACAAGTTCCTCGATCTGTCTCTTTTCAAGCACAGGGGCTTTGTTATCTATCTGATAGGGAACGTGCTTATGTTTCTAGGACTCTTTTCCCCTATTGTCTTTTTGACACCTTATGCAAAGCACCTGGAGATGGAAGAATACAAAGCAGCAACTCTCCTTTCTTTTCTGGCCATTGTTGATATGATCGCCCGACCTGCTACGGGCCTCATCGCGAACACCAAACCAGTAAGGCGAAAGCTGCAATATTTTTTCAGTGGCTCCATTATTTTTAATGGTGTCTGCCATCTCTTGTGCCCCTTAGCAGAAAGCTACTCAGGCCTCGTGGTGTATTCCATCTTTTTTGGAATAGCCTTTGGGATGGTTTGCGCATTGCTGTTTGAAACGCTCATGGCCCTCGTTGGGGCCAAGAGATTCACGAGTGCTATAGGGCTGGTCACCATCGCGGAATGCTGTACTGTGCTACTTGGGCCGCCTATTGGGGGTAAGACGATATCTATACTTTGCTCGTTGGTAGTGGGAGATTGACTTTCCAACTTGTATGTGGGTATTAGATCTTAAGACTGCTTTCCAATGATTTCCCTCTTTGAAAACTGATCCCCTGATTTTTGCATTTTTCTAGTCAATACCTTTTACTAAAGAGTTAAAATTGGCTGCCAAAACATGATACTTCCTAGATCAGCACAAAGCACCTGTCAAGAAAGCTCCACACATGCGAATTAGAATAAGATCTCAATCCTATCCAACTTTCCAGCACTGATGCAGCTGTGCCCTAAGGTAAGGGGTGTTTCCTTATCTTGAGGACACCTCTGTGAATGTCCTCCCCACTACAGGATGCAGTGCACAGCCTATTGGCATGGCTGCATCAGCTCCAGAAAGTCGGATAGGATTTGGCCTTGAG